>NC_143509.1:91849635-92519635 GCF_031878675.1 Megascapheus bottae
AGTTCTCTTATAGAGTCTTTTCTTCAAAGATAATTAAAGTGAGTCTTAGAACTCTTCGTGACAGATTTGTGAATCAATTAGATTGACTGAACATCAATAAGTCTAAATATCAAGCCAACACTTGGAATTGTCTATTTGACAGAAACAAGTGAAAGCAATATACTGTGTTCACTTACATGGAAGAAAGTTGATGAATATAAAAGGTGTGTGTACAGAAGCCAGGTGACAGGAGTTTGGTTATAACCATCTGGCTTTGGTTATTGCTCCATGGCTCTCAATAGAATTCCATATCTGACACAGAAAAATGGATGACAACAATTATCGGTTACTTTCAGTAACTAAGTAGTTTCAATTATCTTATATCTGTACTTATTCACACAACCAACCTGAGCATTCTTCTGTCTTTATATAAGTACATGCAAATTTTGCTGTTGCCTAAAATGTCAGTGTTAAGCATTAATCATTTAGCATATATAATGAGTAAATGGTACTGGTAATGAAATTCTACTAAAAGAAAAATATAGTATGAATAAAGAGGGACATGTAGCTAAATAAATACTACAATATTAGTCTATTGCTCAGAAAATGATTGTACTTAAGAGGGTGAATGAGAAGAACAAAATAAAAATAATCAAAGGCAAGAAAAACAATACAATATTTCTTTTGCTGATTTGGTCTTGACTGAATGTATATTTTATAGCAATAATTTGGGAGGAGTTGAAGCCCAAATCATAGTTTTACATCTATCATGACTTCAACTAAAAAGGGAAAAATAATTTCCATACAAATCACCATAATTTGAAAACTACCAATGCAGTAGGAAGAAATAATTTTACAGTAGTAAACTTTTGACTTTGGACATTTTGATGAAGACAGTCATGTAAAGATCACCCCATGGAGATGTGTTGTCTCTGTATATTACCTTTCACAGGATTTTGTTACTGCAATATATTTTTCTGATAATAGTGGCACTAAAACTCATGGGGGCAATGAGATTAATGAGGTGGCATTAAATCTCTTGATGTGATGTACAAAGGAGAATGTGTGCTCTAGAAGATGCATCAACTCTTGCGTGCCTCAATGTGGTAACACTTGGTTATACGCTAGTCTACCAACAATTCAAAATTGATCTCAAGGTACTGAATTTTTTTTTCATTTTTGTCTGGAATGTTTCTCTCATGCATTTCAAGTTCATTGTTAGAAGGAATACAATTTTTAATCAATTTAGACATTGGAACTCTTCAAATAACTTTGGTAAGATCTTTTATTAGTTTAACTTCTTGCTAATCTTTTTCTGATTTTAAATTTACTAAAAACCAAAAACTGGTGAATTATTTTGGTTTTGAATGATGGTTTCACATACAATTCCTAATGAGTTCAAACTTAGCCTAAGTAAATAATTGAAAACTCAAATGAAGTAAAAGAAGAACTTTTCATGTTTTCTTCTCCTTTCAATTATATCACTCCTACCTATAGCCCTAAAACTGGATGACTTTAAAAAAAAACCTAGATATTCAATGAGAAAAGTATTCATTACCTGACTTATGTAACTGCAACCACTTCATAAACCACATTTACAATAGCAATAAAAATATAAACACAAACACTAAGCTTCATCATAGAAATCTAATCATATAGAGTTGTGCATCTTATATATCAGAAGGAAGTAATAGAGAATGAAGAAAATATTTTGTAGCTGTAATTTTTATCAAGAAAATTTAGAGCATTTTTCTTAATAACTCAAAGTGTGACAAGAAATATTTTGTCTTAAACAACCAAATTTATTATATTTGAAAAAAACTAATGATTTAGTGTAGTGATCTATAGTATCAATTAAATTTCTGGCTAGCATCCTAAAGATTTTAATTTAAATTTGTCAACATTTAACTTTCTCAAAATTTAGCTCTTCTCAGGCTAAGCTGAGAAAGTAATGCTCATTGTAATTATAGTTGCAAAGATCAATTGTATAGAAAATACAACAAATCTTTTGTTATCTCCTAGAAAAGTTTACTTTTGCTATTGTCACACATATTGCCCATTCATATATTTTTTCAATACTTTGAGTTACCTGAGTATTTTTATTTTATAAATTCAAACTCAACCCAGTCTTTGCAGATAGAGGTTGAAGTGGAGGACTTTTGAGTAGGACACAATACTTTTTTTTTTTGCCAGTCCTGGACTTGAGCTCAGAGCCTGAGCACTGTCCTTGGACTTTCTCAAGGCTAGAGCTCTACCACTTGAGCCTCAGCACTTCCAGCTTTTTCTATATATGTGGTAACAAGAAATCGAACCCGGGTCTTCATGCATGCTAGGCAAGCACTTTAACCACTAGGCAAAATTCCCGGTGACACAATAATTTATAATCACATGCTAGACATGATATTATGGATAATGGTACCGCAAATAAATAAAGGTGCTCTTATATAGTTACAGTGGAGCTGAAAAATTCCTATTTTGCAGTGCTGTACCTGTGTGAGTACCAACATACTCACAAGTTTATCATCATTCTACTCTTCTACTCTTAGCAACTACAGTTGCTCACACCTAGCTACTCAAGAGGCTGAGATTGAAGTGTCAGGGTTAAAAGCCAACCAGGGCACTAAAGACTGTGAGACTCTTACCTCCAATTAATTACTAGAAAACTAGAAGTGAAGCTCTGGTTCAAGGGTAGGGCAATAGCCTTGAGCTGAAATGCTCAGGGACAGTGCCTAGGCCCAGCGTCCAAGTCCTACAACCGACAAAAACACACAAAAAAGAAATTCGTGTATTGCTTACTATGATTTTAGTTAGGAAAGAAAAAAAGGTAATTATTTTGTAACAAGTAATAATTCATATAAAAATTTCCACTTCTAATTAAATCATTTTATTTATATTTCAAATGAATACTTCAATTGCAGTATCATTCTTATTTCCCTCAGAAAAGTTACTTGTGCTTCAAGAGTTGCATCTTCAACATTACATATTTTAGTTAATATACTAGATTGGTGTATTTTGTTATTTTATGCATAACTTTCTAATATTATTTAAAATTAAGGTATCAAGTTTGGTCATATAATTTTATGCTCCTATAATAATTTTACACAGATAATTTTAAATAAACAGATGTTTTCTTGGGGACTATTTCAGCCTAGTTTCTGATGGTAAAAAAGTTAATTTGTGGTAAGAAAATTGTAGGTTAACATTACTTAAAATAGCATATCAAATGACAAAAGAGGATTGGCAAATAGACATATATTTAAAATAAGAAGAGCACAGTGGTTTTAAGCCATGTCTGTCCCAACATCAGGAGGTGGAACAAATCAGGAAATCAAGCAATATTAAAAGCAGTAATTCCTGAGGTCAACACAAGCTACTGGTAGAGGAATTCTAAAGAACATCAAACAAGATAAAAAGAAAAAGTAAAGAAGGAAATTAAATATTTGAACTGTAGAAATTCAGAGATTAAAAAAAAAATATTAAATGAATCCAGGAAGCAACTTGTACAGAAAACTTCTTTTTAGATAAAATGTAAACAAAAAAAGGCAGAAATGGTGGCCAAAATTGAGAAATTGTGCTGCATAAGACTATAAAATACTTTTAATATAACTACTTCAGGCATCGCCAGAAAAAAGAGCTTCCTGAATGAGGGAAAATTATTCCCGGCAATTTACCACATCTGATCAAAGGAAAAGCTAATAGAATGGATAATAAGGGATGAAGTAGTCCAATTAAAAATTAACTGGACAAGGTCGGGGAGTTTGGCCTAGTGGTAGAGTGCTTGCCCAGCATGCACGAAGGGTTCGATTCCTCAGTACCACATAAATAGAAAAATGCAAGAAGTGGTGCTGAGGCTCAAATGGTAGAGCTCTAGACTTGAGAAAGTCCAAGGACAGGGCTCAGGCCCTGAGCTCAAGCACAGTACTGGCAAAAAAAAAAAAAGAAAAGAAAAAAAGAAAATGACCTGGACAGACACTTTTCAAATCACTAAAAAGTTATAGTAAACATATTTAAGTTTGTATAACTTCAGAATCAATACTAAAAATGTAAACCTTGAAAGTATAAGTAGATTATTTTTGTGTCTCTTATGCTTTCATAAGGAATATATGTTGGATATAAATACAAATTGTGAGACTGATATTTTTTGAGAAGCTTGACCTCTACAATTTAGTGAATGTTACATTGTGGTGAAAGAATAAGAGTGGTAATTATTTACATCATTTCACTGGAAACATACCTCATACTTTTATCAACGTGTCTGCTCTCCCTCACTGAGACATCTACTGGCAAGAGGATACTTTGTGGATCCTATGGAAGATAAAAATAGTAGAGGTTTTCAATATTTTGTATATGTAACTTATACATGTATATCTAACAATTCTCAATGTAATTATTTTTATCCACAGAGAGGCTAATGTTAAATGAGATGTCTGAGAGCTATCTTTAAAAATAGAAAAGAATGGGTTTCAAGGTCAATTTAAGAATTAACAAATAAAGCTAAATTTTCAAGAATTGTAGTTGATTTGTTGCAATACCAAATCATGACCAGAAAAATATCCCAAACAGCAGAGGCATTTTAATCCAATTAGCCCTATGAATATATCCAAATCATTTGCAGGCATAATAGCTATACAATGTGGCATTTCTTATTCTTCAATGTCACTTTTCATTAATTGACTACTTTGATTACTGTCATGTGAAGATTCCTGGATTCTCATTTTGTTTCATCAACTGATTATTTTCTAATTGCTATTTTATGCTATGATTTGATTATCAGATTTTAATGTCTTACTTAATTGGCTTCTTTGGCTAAAGGGTATGAGAGGAAATGCTGTTGAATTTATCATTTAGTGTCTGAATTGGAGAGTGAAAACTTATTTTGATTGATCTGTTTCCTAGATAGCAAAACTATTTTCTGCATTACGAATACTGTTCATTAAGACATTTTTTTATCTGGAATATAGCTTTAGTGGTAGAGTGAAGACAAGCCCAGAAAAAGTGAAGTTCAAAATTCAATCTCCAATACCAACATCAAAAACACATTTTATTTGCTTACTATGTGACTGCTCAAGTCTTTTCTCAAAGTCAAACTTTGATGCACATTGCATTTTTCCAAATTTTAAGTGTAATGTGTAGAGGGGTTCAGTTACATTTGCCAGATAATAGGTTCATTACTTCTCACGCATTAATAGCCCTTCTCATGTTTTTGCCCCATTTCTCTCCCCTCAATCCCTCTCAGTCATCTTGTTTCCCCCCATTTCCCTTTCCTATTTCAAATAATCAAAAACATATACAATATACGAGGTAACAAAGTCAGGTATAGTAACAATAGGAGATTTACCAAAGGTCAACAAAAGAGAACAGAAATAAGATAGTACATTAAGAATAACAATCACACAAGATAAAGCTCATTTCCCTATCCTAGGATCCTTTCATTTATTCTCATCCTATATGACCTTAAGAATCTAGGTTTTGTGCTATTGTAATCCTCTGCTAGGAGAGTCCTAGATGTGTACCAATTACTACCAGTGAGGGAAACCATTGAGCTATGTTCCTTTGGATCTGCCTTAGTTCATTTAATATGATTTTTTCCAAGTCTTCCCATTTCCTTACAAATGGGTCAATGTCATTATTTCTGATGGCAGCATAGAATTCAATTGTATAAAATATCACATCTTCTTGATCCAATCATCTACTGAGGGGCATCTAGGTTGGTTCCATATCTTTGCTATGGTAAACAGTGCTGCAATGAACATCGTTGTGCTAGTGGTTTTAATATGTCCTTGTTTCTGGACGATTTGGTAAATGCCAAGGAGTGGAATTGCTGGGTCAATAGGGGAGTTCTATGTTTAGTCTTTTGAGAAATTGCCATACTGATTTCCACAGTGGTTGATGGAGTTTACACTAACCAACAGTTGAGGCACATTACATTTTATTGGCATCTATAATTTATATTTGTTCTTTATTATGTAAAATCTTATCTAATGGGATTTATAATAAAACTCAGAGTGCATTTAAATATTTTTATGAACTAGCAAAATATTTAAATAAAAAACCTGTGAATAAAATAATTATGTAAAAACATGCTGTGCCTTTGAGAAACAGCATATTCACAGCTTCTACATACCCACTTTACCAATGAGAATGGAAAACAATATTTTAAACTTCCCTAAGTTTTAGTGCCTTTGGTCATGGGGATTGAACTCTGGAACTGGGCAATGTCTCTGAGTTCTTCAGTTCAAAGCAAGCACATATTAAACATGAATTAGGGGGCCAGGAGTTTGGCCTAGTGGTTAAAGTGCTTGCCTAGCATGCATGAAGACCCGGGTTCCATTCCTTGGTACCACATACATAGAAAAAAGCTGGAAGTGGTGCTGAGGCTCAAGTGGTAGAGCTCTAGCTTTGAGAAAGTCCAAGGACAGTACTCAGGCCCTGAGCTCAAGCCCAGGACTGGCAAAAAATAAAATAAAATAAAATAAACATGAATTAGGAAATTCAATATAGCTTTTATCATTGATTCTTCAGAAAAAGTGAATCATAAGATGTATTCTTTTTTACAGTTTCAATAGTTGGTTGAGTATTGCTTTCAACTTTTCATACAAGGTGGGGAGGAGGAAGAGAAGGAGGAGGAGGAGAAAGAGGGAAATGCAGAAAAAAAATGCACCCATCTACCTAGAGAGATCTAGAAATTCTCCTTTAAAAACTGTATTTGTCTTTAGTAAACTTTATATTACCAGATTATATGACATAGCTTCATCCAGTTTTCTACTATGGCTCCGAAGTGTTTACTGGACTAGTAAATATTTGAGGTCCATAGACTGTTTCATAGACTTTCCTATTTTCAGTAGTTGAATGTACTAAATTGGAGGACGTATCTGAACAGATCTTCATTCCCATTATTCCCTAATAATACCAATGAAAGACTTATATTGTACATACCAACAAAAGACCTATATTGTGCATGCCAACCTCATTTTCTCATATAAGTTATAATGCTTTCTTCACTAAGACATTGCCACTGTCTTAATTTCATGCATATTTATGTGACTATGCTTACAATGTTTTTCTTCACCATTGTATCCTTAAAGTCAAAGTTCATAACATTTATGAGGTGATGGCTCATTCCTGAAATTGTATCCAATCAGGAGGCTGAGGTTGGAAGATTCCAATTCAGTGTCAATCTGATCAGAGAAGTAAAAGAAGAAAAGGAAAGTCACAGGTTGTGTTCCATTTTATTCCTATGCAACTGTCTAATGTATATGTTTTCTGAATTAACAAACTTAGTCATTACAAATTTGTGACACCATTTTGAGAATGGCTAATGCTGGAAACATGACCAAAGTTCAATTTATAGTTCACTTTAAAGTTCATCTTCTTATAGCTTCCCTCAGTAAGTCATTCATCATCACACCCAGAGGATTCTGCCTTCATGCTACTAATTTTGTAGAAGTATTAAGTTGTATCAATTACATATTTATTTGTTTGACTTATTTATTTTGTCAGTCCTGGGACTTGAAGTCAGAGTACTATCCCTGGGCTTTCTCAAGGCCTGAACTCTACCACTTGAGCCACAACATCACTTCCACCTTTTTCTGTGTACTGAGGAATCAAACTCAGGTGTAGGCAAGTCCATCACCACTATGTTATGCCCCTGGATCCAAGAACAATATTTTTATGACCCTAAAAGCACATGTGTTTTGCTCTGGTGATAAATTATTTCCTATTTAAGAAATAGTCCATTGTATATTCGATCTATTTCTCTACCAATGAAAATAATCATGATAGAATAGTTTAAGATATTTACTGGTTTTGAAACTAAGAAGTTGATAACTATGCAGCTTTCACAAGAATACGTTTAGCATAATTCAAAGAAACAAATGATAAACAATTTTTTTCTCCAAAGAAAGGCAATATGATTCCAATTTTTGAATTTTATTTGCAAATTAGATTTAGTAACTACATACTGTAGTTCTGTAATGATACATTAAACTATGTTATGAAAAGAGTGAACTAACTAAAATATACTTGAAACTTACTAATTCTTTATAAAATAAATATTTAAATCCCCAATTTGGAGATAGATGACCGCTTGGTAATTTCAATTACAATCATATTTCCTTGAAGAAAAATAAATAAATGGAAAATTTTGTTGACTAAATTTAGCATTACCTACAATCTTTTCAGGATCCTTATCCACAACATGAAGAAAAATTTACTCAAGATATCTGTCTTTTTAAATATAATTTAAAGGTAAAACTATTTATTATAAATCAAGTATAGGGGACCAGAATTACCCTGATCAAAAAATTGCATGCAGCTTTGTTCTGGGCAGGTGATGAGGATCAATTTGAAGAACAATGTTCATTTTGGTTCTTGTGTTTTGGGTCTTGCAATTTGTGATAGATTTCTAGAATATCATAACTGCATAGCTTATAAAGATTTATAATTTAAAGTAATAAATATGAGAGTATTAATTTTACCAATAAGTAATTTGAATATCGATATTGAAAAAAATATTTACATAATGGAGCAAGTCATGTAAAGAAATCCTATTATTTAGAAAGACAGAAATGTGTCATTCGTTTCTAGAAGTTATGGCAAAAACCATACTGGTGAGTATATTCCCAACAAGGTTGCTCACATACAGATCAAAGAATTCTTGAATTCTGTTCGCACATATGGCAGAGGCACTGCAGCAAACTTCAAATAATAGGAATTGTGACTAGAGACATCTAATTTCTTAATAGGACACTGAGATTTTGAAGATTTAATATGTCATACAACAGTAAACTGCAGAGAAGAAATGTTAAACTTAAACTGTGTTTACCTTTGAGACATTTTCTGGTTAAAACAAACATTATCTGTGCAGAATTTTTTTTATTTTTAGGTAGTCCCATTTATCAAGTCTTTCTCCAATTTGTTGTGACCCTGGGATTCTGATCAGGAATTTTTTGCCTGTGCCTATGAGTTCCAGTGTCTCTCTGACTCTATTGTGTAGCAGTTTCAAGCACAGCCGCAAAAGTAGAAAGACAGCCAACCAAATGGGAAAAGATATTTACCAATAATACATCAGACAAATGCTTAATATCCAGTATCTACAGGGAACTCAAGAAACTAATGCCCCCCAAACCCAACAAACCATTCACTAAATGGGCAAGGGAGCTAAAGAGAGACTTATCAAAAGAAGAGGTTAAAATGGCAGAAAAGCATATGGGAAAATGCTCATCATCCATGGTCATAAAGGAAGTACAAATAAAAACAACACTAAGATACCACCTTACCCCAACAAGAATAGCCAAGATTTTGAATTCAGACAATGATAGATGCTGGTGCGGTTGTGGAGAAAAAAGGAATCCTACTGCACTGCTGGTGGGATTGTTCAGCCACTCTGGAAAGCAGTGTGGAGGTTTCTTAAAGAACTGAAAATAGACCTTCCCTATGAGCCTGCCATACCACTCCTGGGCATCTATCCTGAATATCATAACCCAGGATATGATAAGGACACCTGCTCATCTATGTTCATTTCTGCACTAATAAAATAACCAGGCAATGGAAACAATCCAGATGCCCTACTGCTGATGAATGGATACAGAAAATGTGGTACATATATACAATGGAATTCTGCATAGCCAACAGACAAGATAAAATAATGGCATTTGCAGGGAAGTGGATGAATCTAGAGGGAATCATGTTGAGTGAGACAAGTAAAGACCAAAGGAACAAAAGGTGCATGGCATCTTTAATATGTGGCTATTAGATCCAAACTTTGAGCGAGAACTCAATATTTGCATATGCATGATAAACAATAAAAGTAATCCAAATGATTGTATCAGCCTAGAAGCACTGAAAAGTAAGGGGAAAGCATCATCCAAGAAAGGCCAATGTACCATAAATACTATTTTTAAAAAAATCTGAAAAGAAGTGTAAAGTATAATTTTGGGGGGAATAAAGATATTTATATTTTAATACTCCATGCTAAGTCTAGGATTACAATATTTCTAGTCATTAACCAAAGTATTTTACCAATCATTTAAAAGTAAAAGAAGTAATTTCTCCAATATTTAGCTTATCAATGAAAAGACAAAAAATGTTGAGTGGAGGTTGTCATAATATTTTTGTTTCTTTTTCCCTGTGGAATTTAATTGTATCTTAAAATACACTTTGGAATATACCTGGGATATATTCAAACTTACTGAAATATTTTAATTACTCTGATATTACAAATCTTTGAGATTTTGATGCATATTCTTTCTTATTAAAAATAAAATATGTACACTGATATATTGATGTGCTCTGGCCAAATTAACCCAAAAATTTAGTGAAAATCCCTATCACTTGAGTATCTTTCTTTAGCACAGGTTATGTAAGATTTATCATTGTTCTATGAATACAAATCTCAAAACACCTTTTACCATATTTTATAGTCATTGCTCTCCAATTAGCACCACCTACATTCCTCTTACTTAAACTTAAGATGAATTTCCAATTATTAAATTACATAAAATCCTCAGAGTTATAACAGTTATTACCTCTGATTTCAATTTACTAGAAGAAATGTTCACTGAAGCAGTTTAGCTTTAATCTGCCAATAGATAAGACAGTTGAGATACTTAAGAGATAATTTCTTCTAATCTCTCTTATTGCTAAAATGAGAAGGAAGGTAAATTTTGATTGCTCTAGAACTCAATTTATATTCATTTTTGCAACAGAAGCAAAAATAAGTGAGAAGACCATATTTTAGTGTTCTGAAGTTAGTATTTTCATGTTGCTGTGTCACCACAGATGCATTTTTTCCCTTTGCTGTTCATCCTGATGCTCCTTCTGGGCTGTCCCCCTAGACACATAATTGAACTCACTTGCAAGCAACCGTTATTACACTATCTTCTTATTTCTTTTAAATCTGGCACATTGAGAACTTTGAACCTATCTGATCTGTCAGTGGGTCATCAAGGTGGGTTTCTGTTTTTGTTTATTCATACTTTTGTTTCTACCAACTTAGATTTTGCAAAGTTAAACTACTGGTTTGAAATGTGTGATTTTAGAAATATTGCGTAACCGCTTTTACTTTAGATTTATTGATTTTATAAACAGGTATAGTAATACTTAATTTACTGTATTCTTTTAGTTTTATTGTTGACTGAAATTGAATTGGAAGTCTCTAAGGGAGACCCTGTGATTGCTGAAATTTCAGTTCTGCCTATACAAATGGAAGTTTTAAGGGAATACTGTTCAAGTGTCTATATAGGTAAAATGTAGTAACTGGTTTTTACCAGGGACTAAATTATTTCAGATTGAAAATAATGACAATATGGGGCTGGAAGTATGGCCTACTAATAGAGTGCTTGCCTAGCATGCACAGAGCCCTGTGTTCTAATCCTAGATACTGAATACACAGAAAAACCCAGTAATGGTGTTTTGGCATAAAGGGTAGAAGACTAGCCTTGAGAAAGCCCAAGGACAGTGCCCAGGCACTGAGTTCAAGTCCCAGGACTGGCAAAAAAACTATGGACAATAATCTTTGCTATTGGTTTAAGCACAATGCTGGCTGTGAGTTCTTAGCAAATGGTCACTATTATTGTTATTTTAAACATGTTTTCAAATTATTTATTTCTGAAATTTATTTTACTTACCTAGGAATAATTCTCACTGTATAAAAAACAGACTTTAGGAAGTATTATATAACTTGTTCCATAATGAAGAATTTTTTGTACTTTGACTAAAGATATATCTTGTCAGATATTTTTAAATTATGCCCATTAGTCATATAATGTCTAACAAATTCTATGTAATAATTCTGAGATTAGTTCTTTAACATTGAGTACCCTAAATAATAAAATACATGAAAGCTGCCATTGGGATTGCTGGAAAAATATGCAACATAATTAAATCAACCTAATTTTTCATTGATAAAGGAATGACATGATAAATCATGTTGTACACATCCAAAATGTCTGGCATTTTATTATATGGAACAACATTTTACAATGAAGATTATCTCTGGCATTTTTGTCAACAGATTAGTAGATTACTGCCAATGAGGAGACAACTGGATACCCTCATAGATATACAGAGGAGTTACCATGCTATTCCCTAGAAAACACTAGGAGAAAAACTGGTTAGTCCAGTGAAGAACTGAAAGAGAAAAACTATTAATAGTCTGTAGTTAGTAAGGCAGGGAAACCTGATTTATGATTGGTTAGTTTGAATAATTGCTGCTGATTCTGGATAGAGGTTAGATCTGGTACCTTTTTACAGCCAATTACCCTAGGGAACATTCGTTTTCCTTGAGAGAGCTGTACAAAGGATCCTGTTAGGGGGTTAAGGCTAAATGTTTGTTTGTTTAAAAATCAAGGGTTTGCTTGCAGACCATTTCTGGTTTTGCTAACTTTAGAGTTAGTTAACCATAGGAACAGCAGTTCTCCCAGAATCATCAATTGGTAAGCTGTCAAAATATATAATATAGATACTAGAAGTCAGGGTTATTACAAAGACATAGATTAACATGGTGAGGGAAGAAGCCATGAAAACTTCCACTACTGCACTGCTATGTTAATCCATCACTGACTCATCTGAAGCTGTTTTTCATTTTCTTACTCAGCTAGAATCATAATACTAACTCTGGCAAGATAGGCATTAAGTGTGTTCGCTCGTGATTTATAATATGTTTATTATCTAAAACTACCCTTCTGTATTGGCTTCAATATAAAACTTATTACATCTTGGTGGACATAGTGGACCCTTAGTATCCATGAGAACAAGGTTTTCAGGAAACCACTGCTGAATAAATCGCACAAGTGTTCAGGATGCATAGATTGCAATCCTGTATCTTGAATGCTTGAAGGTTCACCCTTCTCCCCCATAATAGCATTCATTTGTCACCAAATTCTGCCTTTCAATAAATCTTAAATGTTTACCTATCACTTATGGACATTAGCCCTGTGTTTTGAGGCTGACTTTAGAGGCAAATTTTCACAAAATTAAGGACCAGAAATCACTCAGCAGATTGCACATTAATTTAAGCTCAGCTGATTGGAGATATTCTCTGTATGAGCTGAACTATGCAATACTTCCCTGAAAACTTAATCTTTTTTCTAAATTTATAGAATGCATTTTGATTTTCAAATCTATTATTTTTACATCTCATTTAGCCAAAATCTAGTGCAAAAAATTTATGTTTATGCTTGACTAAACCATAGTTTCAGTTAAAAGTTTCTTGTCAATATCTGCCTTGTTTCATATCTCATATGCACCTTGTGATTTGCATTAGGAAATTATAACTGGAAAAGTTTTTGAAAGATGTGGGATTCTCTGATAATTGATTTGTACTTTCCCTTGCTCTAACATCTATCTTTATAAAGGCCTGGAAGGAGTAGTCTTTTGTGTCCTGTCAAGTAACAGATATTTTGAATTGCTATACATTGTTCAGTATTTGTGTATCTAGTATTACTTTTATTAGTTAAATGATACAACATTTATCCCAGCACCAAAACACTAGTTACACATGATGCCCCATACATGTAAGAAGTTGATATTGTAGAATTAAAAATAAAAGATTGTTTCTAGAAGCTATTGTAAGTAAGGAGAGAAAATGGTAGAAAGAGATTATGAAATAGGTACTAAATTGTAATAATATAGATACAGAATTCAGGTGGACTTTTGCACCATAGACAGATTATAGATAACAGTGCAGTACTGTGAATATTTAAAAATCTTAGAAGAAATAATGTCATATGTTTTCGTCAGAAAACATATGACAGAAGTTTTACATTCATTTAAACATTACAAGGTGCATGCATGTTTCAAAAGGATACATGGTATCATATAAATGTAAAGTACATATGTAAAATTATTTTTAAATTATAAGAAAAATAGAAGGATTAAATTAGGGAAAAGTAAATTAAATAAAAGTTAAAATAAGTTAATACAACACTGGTATTTCATACTTGTATTCTCTATATTCAGAAGGCTGAGATCTGAAGATCACGATTCAAAGCTAGGATGGGGAGAATCTTTTACCAGCTACATAACAAAATGCTATACTAGAGGTATGGCTCAAGTGGTATGTTCCAAGTGTGTGAAAAGTATAGAGACCTCTCTGACTCTGAAGAGTCCTCAAGATATCTTAGATTTTCAATTCATTATGCTTGATGTTTCTCATCACAGAGTGAATGAGTAACATAATGCTTATTAGTCAAATGACCCATTGATTCTTTATTGTGCTGTCAATAGCAAAGTATGCCAAGTCAAAACTGCACTATAAGTTCTATGCCATTTCTATTTTCGTAGAATTCTATAGGGTTCCAATCTTTTCAGGTACTCATTACACTGGAATTTTTCAAGATGAGAGTTTTGGAGAACACAAAATACTTATAGGGATAGTCTCAGGATATGTTTTTGGTTGTTGTCTTCTATCACCTGTTCTTGCGTGCATTCAAGGATTTTGTGTGTGATGCTTGTGAATGTTCTGTCAATGCCAGGAATAGGCAGTATGTCTTCAATGTAAATAAGAAGACAGAGAAATACAGAAAATCTATGCAGCATTTCCATTGATGGTCTAAGTATAGCTAGCATAATCAATAAAAATACAGACTTTGATTTGGCTTAAAGGAATGAAGCAGAATGCACATGTCATAAACTCCACTAGAATCCAAGTAACAAAAATTGGACAAATTCAATCCATATGGAAA
The DNA here is from genome assembly GCF_031878675.1 of Megascapheus bottae. NCBI lineage: Eukaryota > Metazoa > Chordata > Mammalia > Rodentia > Geomyidae > Megascapheus > Megascapheus bottae. Next base: position 91,864,299 of record NC_143509.1, read on the forward strand.
CATCACCATCACCATCAACAACAAACTAAGAGCCCTGCAGCAAGTAAGTAATTTGAGGGTAAATTGCTACTGGTCTATCTGTGTTACAGATTAACAAGATGCTAAGAGGTCTCTATGGGTATATTTTTTCTAGCAGGGAGAAAGACCATGGGTAGTCTCCAGTAGAGCTATTTACAAGCTAATAAGGGAGTGAATGATGATGGATGAGGATGCAGTATTTCCTCACTAAGGTCCTCCAAAGACTAATGTCACTCTAAGTCCTTTGTTTTGGGAAGGATTTCAAAGCTTTGCTTCTGCCTAATTATTGTTGCATCTCCTTCCCTGTTGCCAGGCCTTGCATCCCCTTTATTTCCTTCTAGAAAAAAATGCTGCCAAGGTCACTCTTATTATTTTATTGACATCTTGCTTCATTGATAACTCTCCTGGCAGTAGCCCAATGGCACACATATACTCTGCTACCCTAGCAATCCACTTTTCAAATGCCTTTCCCAATTCTTTTGCCTAAAATGAGGTCCTAACATGTAGCTTCAAATAATAGTTATATTACTTTAAAAAAAAACCTTCCTTTTCCTAGGTGAAGAATGTATTTGTCCAAATGAGTTTATTTCTGCGAATGTGTTTTTTCTCTCTCTATAGAAATATAAGTAGAAGTTCCAAAAGACATGCTCCAAAAATGAAGTAATGGTTTTTAGGCTGATAAAATTTGAAATGCCATCTAATTCTGCCAATTACTTCTATTTTTCTAGGAAGCTATGGTGATGCACAATATACTTAACTTATATTTAATTTGTTATTATTCCATGCTCTAATAGATAAACCTTAATATTATTTAGTTGTTTATTTCAGTGATCTGGTTGGGTATATCATAACACAGCATCTTCAATTTCCAAATTTACTATTATTATTCTAACTTACACTCATGATGTGTTTCCAATTTCATCACTTCCAACCTCCCTTGGCTTTGGTAATCCACACAAGTGAATTACAATAATGATATATGATTAAAGATTGTGTCTTTAGTTCTTTATCACATATAATGACCTCTTAACGATTCCACTACTAATACATAATTGATCAAACATATTTGATCATACTACTGAAGAGTACATGCAATTTGGAAGCATTGGGCATTAAATTAAGTATTCAATGTGAGATTCAGACCATAGGTATATGACTTGAAAAAGCTTTTCAATAGGAATGCTTTTTTCTCTTTACTGCAGAAGTGCTAATAGTTCCATGACTGCTTCCCTTCTTCTTACCATCAAGAAGACCAAAATGAGGAAAGTGATATCATGAACTTTTTGTTTGACCAAGATCCACTTTCTGTTTTTGTTCAAGTGTCACTATAAAATACTTCTGCTTTCCTATTGATCAATTAGTAGCGGTGTAACCTTGTTTGATGTTGACTTTTTTGAAATAGTTTATAACTAATGGTAAAAAAGTAAATTCTTGCGATATTGCTGACTATGCTTCCAAGTGTTGAAGATCAATTTTCTTTTTCTTAAGTGACAAACAGCTATATTGATGCATAATAGCTATAAGATAATCTGGCGCAAAAAAAAAGATAATCTGGCGCATTTAAAATGTACAATTGGCTAGGTGTGGTGGCTCAAACCTGTAATCCTGTCTTCTTTGGAAGAAGAAATAAGAAGATATTAGTTTTAAGTCATCCTAGTTTAAATTCAGTAGATTTCTTCCCAGCAAATCATGACACCAACCTGCTATTACATCTAAGGGGGAAGTATAATGTCTGTGTGCAGGCACATGTACACTGTACTCCCATGGAAGCACAGATAGAACCACACTCTAAGCTAGCACCAGTTGGAATAAAACTGTACCTCTACTGTTAGACACTGGTGACTCGCAGCTATAATCCTAGCCACTAAGAAGGCTGAGATGGGAGTATTGAGATTTGATGCCAGCCTAGGCAGGAAAATCAGCGAGACTTCTATCTCCAACAGACTTCCAAAATCAGTGGGAAATAGAACTGTGTTTCAAGTGGTAGTGCATTAGCTTTCATTTAAAAAAATACTAAAATGCTTAGACACAGTGTTGAAGCCTTTAGTTCAAACCACAGGATTGACACCACCAGCACCCCCGCCCCAAAATGAGAAAACAATGCAAAGATGAAGCTAAAACATGTCTCTAGTGGGAGAGCGAGAGCATCTGGCAGTTAAATGTGAAGGCCTGAGTCTAATCTTCAGTAGTGAAAATGTACAATTGAGTATGTTTAAATAGAAGTACATACCTAAGCAAAGAGTATCATGTTCAAGATATTGAACCAAACAGTTATTCCTAAAATTCTTCACATGCCTCTGTAAAATCCTTTCTTCTTGCTCATTTTGGTCCACCTTACCTTGCATAACTGTTGTTCTACATGCTGTCATTGTATATTAATTTTTGTATCCTAGAATTCAATATAAATTGAATCCTATATTGGATATGTATTACATTAGTGGAGGCAGAAGAAGCTGACTTTTTCTACTCAGTAAAAAGAATGAGATTTGAGATTCATTTACACTATCTCATTTACTATTTTCTTACAAAAATGACACAAATTATTTTTTCCATTTACCTATTGGTGGACATTTTGTCACTCTCAATTTGTGGCACTTAGAAATCTGCTATAAATTATTTATGTGAGGTCTTTAAACATATGTTTCCATTATCTATTATTCAGAAAATATCTAAAATTAGATTATGAGAACTTGTAATACTTATCCATTTAAATTTGAAAACAACCTATTTTATAAAGTAATAATAATTGAACATTTTACCAATGATGTTCACAAAATCAAGTTTATTCTATTTCTCATATTTTGTGTAGTTAGTCTTTTAATTTTTATCCCTGTGGGTGGTTTGTAATTATGTTTCAGTGTAACTATAGTTTTCAATTGTCTGACAATAATAATAAAGAAAATCTATTTATGTGCTTGTTTCTCATCTTCTTTGTTGATACCTATTCTAATCAATTGTTATTTTTATTTTGCTACTTCTTATTTTTATTAGTTTCTATTGAACATATAAATTACAATTACTTTATTTTGTGTTTTTACTCATTTAATATATTCATTTGAAGCACAAACCTGGTTTTGAATTCTAATTTATGCATTTTTGTTTTACCAAAGATATTTTGTATCGAATATGAAAGATTTTTAGTTAAATCTAGGTCACACAAGATTCCCCTTATATTTTGATCTATGCATTCTATGTATAAATATTTGGCAAGTTAATATGTATATACTATACAAAATATTGTTTTGCATTAGCTTACATTATATAGAACTTAGTAGTTGCATTATTATTTATTGTAAAAATTATTCTTTTAGTTTTTCTTTACCAAACTGCTTATGTATGCTTTGCAAAAATTGGATTGCATATTTTTATACACTTATTTTCCCTCCAAGTTGTTTTCTGTCTTAAGCAAACATTATGCAATTCCTTAAGCAAATGTTACACAGTTCCTTTAACTTTATAATAAACTTGAAAACTAAACCAGTGGGCTCATTTATAAAAGTCTTGCTCCCTTTGTGAGAAGGCAGAGGAAGAATGAGGACAGCCATGAATTCTGCCTGTTTCTGAGACTATCCAGGTGATCCAGGTGATCTAGTTTCTCATGCTCCATTTCTCCATCTTGTAATTAAAAGGAATACAACTCCCAGTGGTCTTTGCATGGGATTCCAAATGCCCTGGCATTGATAATTATAACCTGCAGAATTGGTGACTAAATGCTACCACAGGTCTTGCTGTGACCTTCCCATCTTTTCATCTCCACAGATTACAGGCTTACAAATGTCTGAAAAATATACTTTGAAAAACTCAATTTCAAGTTTCTCAAAATCTAATATATTACAGGAGAAAACATCTTTCTGTTTAAAGGAGAAATGTACCAAATAATGAAATGTATTTTGCCATTCAGATATTTGGAATAGATAAGATATAAATAAAACTTGTTATAACTTATCATTAACATAATTATATTGTATATTTGCACAGACCTATTTTCTTAATTTTTTCAACAGCATGTTCATCTGCTTTCTAAAAAATCAAATGCATTAATTAAACTAATAGATATAATTCAAATTAAATTAATGGCTATCAATTAAGATAAATTTATGAGATATTCTTGGCTACTCCAAATATTCAGTACCCATTCTTGACAGCACTGATCAAACAACAACTCCTATAAATGTTAGACACATTAGTTTTCTGCTTGCTGTACCGTTTTTATTTGTTTCTGTATTTCTACTCTCAGTGGTAATGGGTTTTGAGCTGATAGCCTTGTACTTGTCAACCAGGCTATTCACCACTTGATTAATGCCTTTGTAACTTTTTTAAAAAATATTTTTTTTGTTGATGTTGTTGGTAATGGAGCCTGAACTCTGGGCCTCAGTACTGTTCCTGAGCTCTTCAGCTCAAGGCTAGCTCTCTAGTATTTGAGACAGCACCATTTCTGACTTTTTCTGTGTATGTGGTACTGAGGAATTGAACCCAGGGCTTCCTGAATGTTAGGCCAGCACTCTACCAGTAGGTTATGTTCCCAGACCCCAAATTATTTTATTTTGTATGAGACTTAAAAAAAATCAACTCTTTTGAACATTCTAGATCATCTTTAGTTATGTACATCAAGTTTAGAATCCTACTGGCTCAGTGAGAGGTATCAAAAAATGAAATAGATTTAGCACAACAATGCAGCTTGAATCAGCAAAGAAATGGATGTGTTGTTCCTTCAAATCCCATTGCCACAATAGCTCTGCCAATTTGTTTGAAAAATGTACAATCCTGGAGTTTTGGCACTATTTAAAGAGCCAGGGAAAACAAAGTATACACAATGAGATACAAATCTTTCATACCATTAGTGTTATATATTTCTGCATAGAAGCTTGACAAAAACTGGAAACATATTTTGGCACCACATTGTTTCTAAAGAAAGGACAGCATCCAGGCAATGAATGCTGGAAGCTGTCAGTCCTTAGAAATACTGTGAGTAGATTCTCTAATAGAGATCTCTACTTGAGATGACGTGAGTCTACCATTTAACTTAATCAGCATTAGGCTAACATGGTATTTTTCCTGCAGAATTGAAGTTTACTGTGTTTCTGGCTCTGAGAACTTAATACAAAAAATGTTTGCTATTGATGAATGGCCACTACAGTGGTGACTCAAGCCATATAACATCCCATTCAGGAGGGGGAGACTTGAAGGATCATGGTTCAAAGTCAGCCTTGGCAGAAGAGCCTGTGAGAATCTACTTCGAATTAGCCAGCAGGAGCTGGTTGGCAGGCCTGGCTTTTATGGTAAAACATCCATGAGCAAGAAAGTCCTTTGTTCTCCCCACTTCCACATGTCAGCTCATTACATTTCACAGAATTTTAAAGGGAAGAAATTAATGACTAAACAATACCATATATAGCAAATATACACATAGGAACAGTAGAGGAAATAAAATAAAAAATAAAAATAGGAATGGAAGAATTTGAGATAAATTCCTACTTGACTCTCCTATTTAGTAAAGCCTATATAAAACAATAATATATTAACATCATAATAAAATATATTCATATAGAAACAATGTGATACAAATTGGTCTCTTAATATACTTTGATCCTAACACTAGTTCTAACTAGTAAGCCTTACTAGACTTGTCATTTTTATGAGAAAACAGACTCAAAATTAAAAGTTGCATGCATATTAACTTTGTAAAAGGAACATAAAAGAAATAAATCTGTTTTCACCTCAATGAAGTTTAAAGTTGGCAGATAATGCTCACAGTTACATGTTCTGTCAGAATAGATAAGGATAAGTAAAATCTCTATTCAATATTGAAATATTCTTAATTAGATATATTTTGTAACAGAATTCTCCATAAATTCATCTCACTTGAAAAAGAAAGACAACATATAGGAACCAATTTCAATACTACTGACATAGTATGGTGGAATTTTATTTGTATAACACAGAGAACTAATTTATTCAGGTGAAAATGAGACCCGATTTAAAGAGAAATCACTTAATGGGATCATATCTGTCCACCAGAGATAACAGAGGTTGTAGATATTCAAATTTTCCCAATTCTACCAACTTTGAAATTGGCACCTACTACACATGAAGGCAATCTTAATGTAGTAGTGGACATATACTGCCATGAAAAACATGGATCTTATTTTAATGAATATTTAACAGAAACATAAAACTTACCTTTAGATAAATTGATTTATTAAACTTAAAGTTACCATAAATCCAATCAAAGGGACAGGAAATCCAAATTTCCATAGGAAACTCAAAGACAGATCATTAATCAAAGGCATTATTACATATGGATTACTTGGTTTATGCCTAAACACTTGATAATTGAGTTGTGATGATTAATCAGTTTGTATAGATTATTGGCTCAGGAAATGAATAGTTCTGGTTAAAATCCTTAAATGGGGACCAAGACATGTGAAAGGGTATCACTGTATGGAAATTAATGCACCATCTATCTGGCAAATATCATGTAACCCTTCTATTAATTACAATAAAAATATATGAAAAAAATCCTTTCTCTCATGTATATAACTCTGGCTAACATCACAAACATCTTCCATGGAAAATGAATATAAAATGTGCCTCCGCTAAAACTTGAGAAACTGGAATGCATTTCCTCACAGATTTGGAGAAAATCATTTATGCTGAAGGAAACAGAAATACAATGTTATGTAGTTATGACAGAATGCACCCTGTAGTCAGAGGAGAGTCTTTGTTGGTGCTTTTTTGTCATCAATCATTCATCAAACTAAGTTTGAAAATGTCAAAAACATTCATTTCATTGAATGAGCAAAATCAAATAAATGTAACACATCATTTTATATTAGTTTTCTGCTTCAAAAATGATTTGTTGTGGCCAGGCACAGTGGCTCATGCATGTTATCTGTGCTACTCAGGAGGCTGAGATCTGAGGATCAAGGTTTAGAGCCAGCCCAGGCACAAAAAGAGAGGCTTATCTCCAATTAACCACTAGGAAACGAGAAGTGGGGAAAGACAGTAGCCTTGAAGAGCTCAGGGACATTGTGCAGGTGAAGTTCAAGCCCCATGACCCATCAAAAAAAACAAATAAATATTCATTGTGTTCCAATTACATAGTAATGACCTCACATTATTGTATAGAACATAATAGTTAAAATGAACTAACCGTAAATGTTTCTTTTGTAAGCAAGATGCAAATTTATTAGTCTAAATGTTCTGTGCTACACTCTTATGAGATTAATAATTAGAAATATTTTATACGTATGAAAGCTAAGAACCAAATGTTGTTTGGAAATCTTTCCACAATTTTGAACTTCAAATTTGTTCCCATAAAAATGATCTTAGGACCAGAATTTCACTATAAAGCATGTTTCCATAGCATCCACTATGTGTTTGTAAGTCTTAAAAAGCTTTGTTATTAATATATAGACTATAATGATTTTCCAGAGCTTAAAGTGGGAAAAGTTCAAATGTAATTTTCCTGAATACTTGTTAAATAAAATAAGTTGCATTCATAAGATACGAAGTAAATCTACTATGATAAAGAACCTATATCTCAGCAGGCTGCATAGCAGCAACATGATGATTGAAAAAAATCATAAAAGATTACATATGACATGAGACATCAGAACAGAAAAATCTACTTAGAAAGTAGATTTCCACATGGTTCCTCAAGAACTGTAGTGCAGAGGAGCTAATAAAAAAATGAGTGAATTATTTCTGGAGTGTTGAAAAATTTCGAAGACTGACAGTGATAATGTTTCCACAACTGTGAATATAGAGAAAACATCAACATTTAACATGTAAATTTCTTATTATGTGAGCTGTCTCTCAAGAAATTTCAGACTTTATTTATACACACACACGGAATTATTAAAATTTGAAAAAAGAGGACTTTTTCTATTCCAAATACTCAACTCAGAATGTTACTAAATTGCTGTGCAACGAATGCATATTCAAAAAATGATGTAAATAGCTATTTTTTGTTATGATTATAGATTTGTTATGATTATCTGTCTATCATGTATCAATCAATAGATTGATCTATCATCTATATGTATCAATGCACAAATACAGATCTATATAAATTAGACATACAAGATTTTTTCCTCCTATACTTGTTATGAAAAGGCATACATCTTATTTGATAAAGAAGGGGGAAGTTCAATCTGTTTTATTTCAGTAGGACTATGCAAATGTTATGCGCACATCCTATTCAATTAAAGTAGACAATATTGAGCTGGATAATGACTTTCTTTTCACATCAGCTCCCACTATAATTCCAGGTTGGATGGCAGACTTGCTTTACGGCAAGGATGTGGGATAGTTACATATGTACCAAGAGATTGACTATAACTACTTCCACTTTTATTCACATAAAATCCTCAGGATATAGTCTCTCCAAAGAAAAAAGCAGTCTTTAACTATTATAGCCTCTACTCTCCTTTTTATCTTCACATCTCTGTAAGTCAGGATTTAGGCTAACTGCATCATTAATCTTTAACATATCCACCTAAGAACACAATTAAAGTCAAAAAGAATAATGAGGAGAATTACAAAGACTACAAAGCAGTACACCCAAGAATGCATGCAACCATCCCATATGCTTCAGAATTGCATATACCCACTGACTTGCACAGTGCCAGACCTTGCGAAAAATAAACTTTTATGACAACAACCAGAACATTTGTATTTGTCAATCTGAGGAACAATAGAATAACCAGAAGTGAAACTTACAATATGAAATTATTTGAGGCCTGAGTTATAACATGGTATTTTATTTCTCATTTGATTTCAGAATACTTTAGTTATAAATCTGCAGTCTAAGAATTGAGAAGCTCTGAATAATACTTGGATTATCTCAATTCCCAATTTGATATATATGAGAATAGAATTAGGTCATATATTCATTTTTATATAACAGTCACCTAGAATATCTCTAGAAATATTTTTGGAAAATTGATTTGCAGAATTAAAATAACTAAACTTAATTGCCATGTTGAACAAAGAAAATAATGAAAAATAATAGCGAACTGTATCTTTTAATAGTTAAAGAAAAGTCAGTAATAGAAGCAAAAATCGCTGCCATCAGAAAGAATGACATCACCCCATTTGTAAGGAAACGGAAACATTTGGAAAAAAATCATATTAAGTGAAGTAAGCCAGATCCAAAATGCATAGGCTCAATGGTTTCCTCATTTATAATAGTGCACATCTAGGACTCTCCTAGCAGAGGATTATAATAGCTCAAAAACTATGTACATACAGTCCTACAGGATCAGACTAAACAAAATGAACTCTAGTTTATGGAAACAAGACCTGGGTTCGATTCCTCCATGCCACATATCATAGTAGATTTACTTCGTATCTTATGAATGCAACTTATTTTATTTAACAAGTATTTAGGAAACCAGTATTCAAGAAGGGAATCACTGGCACATAGATTTTAGAACATAATTAACATTAAGCTGAGGTTTTGTATGTCATAGATACATATCAATTTATATAATATAATATAATATATATCCCATTATAGATTTTTATGTCTGTGTAGTAATGTTTACGTCTCTAAGACCATGTCCATAATCTTGGGTACCTGAATATTGAGTCATGCTCTGTACTGTTTGGATCTAATATGCACATATTCAGGAGACCATGCACCTTTTGTTTCTTTGGTCTTGACTTATCTCACTCAACATGACTCACACTAGTTTCAACTGCTTCCCAGCAATTGCCATTATTTTATCTTGTCTGTTTGCTATGTAGAATTCCATTATATATATGTACCACATTTTTTGTATCCATTCATCTGGATTGTTTCTATCACTTGGCTATTGTGAATAGTGCAGAGATGAGCATGGCTGAGCAGGTGTCCTCATCATATCCTGGGTTATGATGTTCAGGGTAGAAGCCCAGGAGTGCTATGGCAGAATCATAGGGAAAGTCTATTTTCAGTTTTTTAAGAAACATCCAAACTGTCTTCCAGAGTGGTTGTACTAGTTTACATTCTCACCAGCAATGCAGTAGGGTTCCTCTTTCTCCATAACCCCACAAGCATTTGTCCTTGTCTGAGTTCAGAATATTTTCCATTCTAATTAGGGTAAGGGGTTGATTTTATCTGCATTTCCTTTATGGCTATGGATTATGAGCATTTTCCAATATCTACAGGTAAATCCAAAAAACTAATCCCCTCCCAACCCAACAAATCAATCACTAAATGGATAAGGGAACTAAAGAGACTTATCAAAAGAAGTTAAAATGGCAAAAAATATGAGAATCTGCATATTATTTTTTATCTCCTGTATGCCTTGACTATTCAGTATGCTGGTAAGACATGCTGCTATATTAGTTAAGTAGATTATTTTTCAGAAACACACAATTTAAATTAATTGAACAGTCATGAGTTTAAATACAGAACATTTCCAGAAAAGTCAAAGAATTTGCGATATTTCCTAAGATTAGAAAGAAAAGAGAAACTTTCATTCAGCTGAGATTTGTTCAATTTTCTCCCCCTTCTCTCTAGAGCCAAGCCTTCTCTGAAAGCCTGTAGCTACCCATTTATCAAGCAAGGATAACACAGCAATCATAGATATTAACATTTTCCTCACAGAGCACAGATGTTCTAAGACTACCAGAATGGAAAGTTTTTCTTCTCATAATTCTGTGATTTATCTTTACCTGAAGGTGAATATTTAAGACACAAGGCTATCTTTGTTCCAGTGAGCTTATAACTCTTAGGTCAGCCATACAGGTCAGAACATTCAACTGTTGGTACAGAAATCACTTACATATGAATATTGCTATAGTCTGGGTCTTGTCTGTCTTCCAGAGAACCACATGCAAACCTTTGATAACACAGTAATGTTTGGGGGTTGTGAATTCTTTCTAAGATGTGACTCTGACAGATCTTTAGATCATCAGAGGTATGCCCCAGTGACCAATCACCGCTTTCTCCCTCCCTCTCTCCCTTCTTCAGCTTTTATTCTACACTTTCTCTTGGTTTCTAAATATGCAGAAAAGAGCGTTGTTTTCTCACACAAGCAAGAGTGAACTAATAATGGGCTTAAACTAAAATAGTAACAAAGGTAAATTTTCATTATTGATTGATTATGTTATGAATTTTATTATGGTGTTGAACATGAAAAAATGTGAGTATGATGATTAAAACTGATATAAACATCATGTACAAATTATCTGTTAAATGTAATTTCTCTGGAAAATTATGTTCAGGGATTCACACATTGGTTTTATCCTATAAGTACACAATAAATGTTTGCAAAACTCACAAAGATTCATAACTTGGCAGTTATTTTGAGATACTGTAAAAGATAATGTTAATAGAATAATTTGATAATTTTTAATATTTTTTCAATAATTATAAAAGTGATCTCTCTTGGTACTGCTAAACCTTAATGTTGGTATTCAATATATTCACAGCTCTATAAATTTGATAATTATTATGTTTTGATAGTCTTTCATAAGTTTTAGAAAAAAATGGATTTTTTTTTGTGGGTCATGGGGCTTGAACTCTGGCCTGGGCACTGTCCCTGAGCTCGTAAGCTCAAGGCTATTGCTCTACCCTGGTCAGGATGCTGTCCCTGAACTCTTCAGCTCAAGGCTACCTCCCCACCCTTGAGACATAGCTCCACTTCCTGTTTTCTAGCGATTAAATGGAGATAAAGAGTCTCTGCTTTGAATGTAAATCCTTGTATCACCGCCTTCTGAGTAGCTAGGAAAACTGGGTTATTTTTATATGTCTGTGTTTAAGGTCTATTATAGAACTGAAAGTTTTGGAGAAATGCATATCCATTTGTCTAAAATTAAATTAATATTGACTAGTCAATTGCTTGAGCTTTATATATTTTACATTCCAAAACAAAAATGTTTTACCTATGTGGAAAAAAAGCTGCAAATTCTAATTTAACATCAGTTCTAAATGATCTGAAGAAAGCTAAGAAGGAAGGGCTGGGAGTTTGGCCTAGTGGTAGAGTGCTTGCCTAGCATGCACGAAGACCCGAGTTCGATTCCTCCGTACCACAGACATAGAAAAAAGCTGGAAATAGTGCTGAGGCTCAAGTGGTAGAGCTCTAGCCTTGACAAAGTCCGAGGACAGTGCTCAGGCCCTGAGCTTAAGCCCAAGACTGGCAAAAAATAAACAAATAAAAGCTAAGAAGGAGAAACTCACATTTAAAAACAAATGAGAAAAGTCTTCCCTTATCGTTTACCTATATAGCTCATCTAAACTGGAGAGAGAATAGTATTAAATTTGGGAAAAGAAATATTTTTGTGGATTGTGGGCCTTGAACTATGTTTCTGGGAGCTTGAGCTCTTCAGCTCAAGGCTACTGCCTTATCCCTGAGCCACAGTGCTCCTGCTGGTGATGAGTCTTGGCTGGTTTTGAACCTCAATTCTCAGAGTTCAGCCTCCTTAGTAACTAGAATTATAGGTGTGAGCCACTGCGACCAGCTGAAAGATTTATTTTATCTACTAAGTTATAAGAATTGGTTTGTTTACCGTGAAAGCAAGCTGATGAGTCTCATTAATCTTTTGTTATGAAACAACATAACTCAAGCCATGTAGGAGTACATAAGTAACACTCAATTTTAGGCTCCTTAGAAAGAAAAATCAAAATTGTTGAATAAGAACAGCTAGGCTATTAAAAACAACTTTGCTTATGTTCTATATTCCTTTGGTCCTTTCACTTAGTAATATAGTATTGAATTAATAAAATAATGCATATTTTTTCTAGTACAATAATTTGGTATAATACATGTTCTTAACTTTTTGTGCAATCAACGTTGTCTATAGGAATCACTACTAACCCAAGTTATTTCCTTACAAATTATATACTGGTGATACAAGCATTTGTTGACTTAAAGCACAGATTTATTTTATTGTTACCACCCCTCCCATCCCTATCATTTGCAGGTGTTTCTATGAATATTTAATTTCCAAGTGGAATTACTGAGCACTACCCTCCCTGCTCAGTACCTGCTCCACTACCCTACCCTGGCTCTATGCTTTGTCTTTTTTCAGCCTTCTTTGCCAATGTCACTGCTCTGGGGCTCACTGTGTTTTCTTATTTAATGTCCTTTTCCAAATGAAAGATTTTTGAAGGAAAAATAAGGCCAAAACTTTATGAGGCCCTGAACAAAAGAACACACTTTGTGACACCACAGAATGAAACTTGCTACTGTGCGTAGTGGGAATACATATACAGTTCTAGTGGTAAAGCCATCTTTCACTATACAGGAAATCAACTGATTTACTGGTTATGTTTAATCAAGAACTCAATAACTGAAAATAATGCCATTTTTCCCATGTGAAAAAACAAGGCAAAATTTGCTGATACTGAATAATTATTTTTCAATCCCTAAAAAATTTGTAAATACTTTCTGATTTTAAACCAACATTCAATTCATATTAATGTATATTAATATTTTCAGACCAAACGTGTTTTTCCATATCCTAAAATAAAATCAGGCTAGCCAGATGTGGTGGCTCACCCCTGTAAACCTAGATACTAAGGAGGTTGAGACTTGAGGTTCATAGTTCAAAGACAGCCTGGGCACTAAAATGTCCTTGAGAATCTTATCTCCAATTAACCATTAGAAAATGGGAAGTGGCGCTGTGGCTCAAGAGGTAGGCCAGTATCCTTGAGCTGAAGAGCTCAAGGACAACACCTAGGCCCAGAATTCAAGTCCCATGACCACCACCAACTACAACAAAAAAAATCAGACTAAGCTAACTCTATCCTTTGAAGGAAAAAAATAATATGTCATGACCTAATTTATATATTAAAATAGATTGCCATCTTTAAATCAATGTTCAAGGGGGTTCAATTCAATATACCAGCTTATGAGTACAACAATTCTTATTAAATGTCACCACCTCCATCAGATTCTAACATGCTTCCCCATCTTTCCCAAATCCATCCATACCCTCTATCTTTGTTCCTCCATTGTCACATACGTACATTGAATATAATGACTGGGGTCACTCATCCGTCCTCTCTCCATTTGTCTGTACCCTCCCATTGATCCCATACACAGACGAGATAGGTCTCAGTTGCCTGGTAGTCATTTTCTTCAACTATACATTACTTTTTTTTCTTTTTTTTATTGTAATTAGTAAAAGGGTTACATGATATTTGCCAGATAGAAGGTGCATTAATTCACATACATGATACCCTTTCACATGTCTTGGTACCCGTTTCCCTCCCCCCCACACCCTCCACCCGTCTTGGTTTTCCCCCCTTCCCTATCAAATTTCAAATATCCAAATACAAATAAATTCAATATATCAGATAACAAAGTGAGATACTATACCAATATGAGATAACCAAGGGACAGCAAAGGAGATGAGAGACAACATAGTACATTAAGGACAACAATCATTCATTATATGGCTTTTGTTTCACTATCCTGGAGGTCCTTTCAATTAGCTTCACATTATATGTCCTTATGTATCAAGATTTTGCTCTATTGCAAATCTCTGCTAGTAGAGCCCAAGGTTTCTACTGATTATGACGAATGAGGGAAACCATTGAGCCTAAGTTCCTTTGAGTCTGGCTTACTTCACTTAATATTTTTTCTAAGTCTTTCCATTTCCTAACAAATGGGGCGATGTCATTCTTTCTGACAGCAGCATAGAATTCCATTGTGTACAAATACCACAACTTGTTGATCCACTCATCAACTGAGGGACATCTAGGTTGGTTCCATATCTTTGCTATGGTGAATAGTGCTGCAATGAACATTGTTGTGCTAGTGGGTTTAGTATGTCCTTGTTTCTGGGTGGTTGGGTAAATGCCAAGTAGTGGAATTGCTGGGTCATAGGGGAGTTCTATGTTTAGCCTTTTTAGGCACTGCCACACTGCTTTCCATAGTGGTTGAATGAGTTTGCACTCCCACCAACAGTGTAGTAGTGATCCCTCCTGGCCACATCCCCTCCAGCATCTGTTGTCAGATGCTTCGTTTTCCTGATCCTGGCCATTCTAGCTGGAGTGAGGTGGAATCTTAGAGTTGTTTTGATTTGCATTTCTTTTGTGACCAGAGATGTTGAGCATTTCTTATACATTACTTTTTGAGAGGAATTGTGCCATTGGAATCCTCCTCAACTGACCACATATTAGTCAATTTGCTTGTGTTTTTATGCATATAATTGTGTATATGTTTTCACATACATTTGTAATTTAGATAAAACTTGCAATCACACCTTGATTGATTCCAGTCAACAAGACCTCTTTCTAGATTGACTGAGCAAGTGTTTGCTGCCTTCTCTTAGCATATATCCTACATTTCTGGCAACTCTATTTTCCCACAGAACCCAGGACACTGAAAAAGGAGACTGACAACAGTATGGTCTGCAGAGAGAGCTCAAAAGTAGCCCAAGCTATGTATATAGAGAGACCATATCACTAAATATATACACATATGCATACATGTATGCACATACATATATACTTACAAACATACATACATATACACAAGCCACCTAAAAATATAATGCCTCATAGTCAGGTAGGGATATTTTAAAGCTTCTAGTCAACTAAATGAAAGAATACATGAACTGTCCATATAGATTATATATGTAGGTTCTTAGTTTTGTTTAGAATGCTGTCACAGAGCATGTTCAAATGTATCCGATAAAAAGGATCGATGATAGGAGAAAAGACACAGAAACCTAGATGATTTCAGGGCACTGTTTTGCCAAATGCAGAAGCCTCAGTGTTTGAACAAGGAGGCCCTGAAAGTGATGTGTGGGCTTGAGAGACTGTGAATACCATGGACTATTAAAGCTATAAAGATTGCAATCTAAAGCTGTTTATGCCTGAAAGTGAGTGGGGAAAACGTATGGCCAAAGGAAAACAGAATTGTATGAGATTTTGAACTGTTGTGGGATTAGGGGGGAAGGCTTTTTTACATTATTTTCTTAAAGTAGAGATGAAAAATATGGTGAGGAAATTTCAAGGGTTTTGTGCTAAAATATAGAAGGGACCAAGAGGCAGAAGATGATTATTTTGAGAAGTCAAGTTCATGACATCAGCAAATAGTTTTGATTTATCCAGAGTATGAATTGTTTTGATTGATCAAAGCTTCAATATACACAATTTAAAGACTATTGCAGCAAGAGTCTTTCATATGTGCCCTTTCTTTGAACAATTACTGATAGTGTTTGAAGAAGTCCTATAGTTATTATAATTGTTATTATTATTATTAATTTTCATGCAGTTAATGGGGCATGAACTCAACACCTTGGTTCTCATTTGGCTTTTTCACTCACAGCTGGCACTTTACAATTTGAGCTATACCTTTAGTTATGGATTTGTTACAGAATTTGATGCAAGATTCTCTCCAGTTTGTCAGATTGGTTGGATTTGAACCTCAACCTTCAAATCTCAACTTCTTGTTTTAGCTGGGATGATAATCATAAGCCACAGTCATCTAAATAATATTAGCATTTAAAAAAGTAATTTTATCATTTTACTATTTGTTATGGAATATAGGGAAGAAACACCAAGAGAATTTAAGCAAGAGAAGAAATGAAATTCATAAAAAGCATCTAGCTCTAATCTTATTCTCTGCCATAGACTATCTGTATATGAATTAGTTTTATAAATGAAAATTTCAGAAAAATGTTTATATTAAAATAACTAGAAAGAACACTTGAATGAATGAATTTGTTAAAAAATTAAAAAATCTAAGAGGAAAGTATTTTGGAGGCCTAATATTTTTCCCATCACACTAAATCTTATCAAATATATAATAATCTGTACAAAGCAGGTTCAGAATTGACCATTTAATGCCAATCAATCAGGAAATGTAGTAAATGCCAATGTTACTGGCAATTATGGAGAAATAAAACTCAAGCACCCTTATTAGTCACAATAATCTAACCTCAGATATTTCTTCCCTAACTATTGAAGTCCATAAGCATTTTCATAAGTATACACACATTAAAAAACATTGCCTCCTGATATTCCTCTTCAAAATGCCTTAAGAATAGAAATATAGTCAGTACAAGTACTATTAAAAGTTGCAAAGTTAGTTACCTAGACACTTATTTCTGTACAGAGTCACACATAGTATGTAAGGAAGAATTTTATTAACTTCCCTTATTTCAGCTCAGTTAATCCTGAAAACAACCCACTAAAATGGAAACTTCTCATTTTCCTACGCCACAAACGAAGAAAATTGAAAGAAGTACAATTTCATAGCTCTTACAAGTAAACAGGGAAACTAGTTGCAATCAAACGTTTTAATCTCAGTTCCATTGTCCTTAACATTATGTAAACAAAAGTATCCTTCAATAAACTTAGTTTTTTGCTTAATAAGATTTTAACCCCTATCCAGACATGGCTGTCACTAATTTTCTGTGTTATACATCTTCTTCGTCACATGATAAGACCATGCTTGCTCTGGAGTGTAAGCAGACACAACAGATGTTATTTCAGGATAGTTCTCTAGACAATCATGGAAGGCCCGGTCTCTTCCTCAGCTCTATCTTGTGTGGAGTTCTTATGTGTTACAGATGCAGTATCATGAGATAGCATATTGACTCACCAAGTGTCCTGAACTGTGTGACATTTTACATTACAGTGATGTTATTGAGTGCTTTAGCCCACAGTGTCATGCTGTTATTAAGATTCATGACATAGAGCAGTTTACTTTTAGAGATCCTTTCCATGGGTTTACTAGTGGGGCACCATGAGTCAATTTCCTTCTCTTCAGGCAACTTTCTTGAGCCTTGAAGGAGCAATTACAATAGATTCCATGGTCCCTTGATGCATATCTGTGAATAACAAAGAATTTTCATGTAACATTGCACTTGAGTGTGTTCAGGCTCAATGAAATCATACATCTTGAAATCAGCACCCAGTGAGCCTGCTTCACACTCATGGAAGAATATGATTTAAGGATTATAAAGTGCTTTTACAAGCCCTCTCATTTCTGCTTAAGCAATGCTGTATGTGACAGAGGCTAGCTGTTCCTACATAGGTCACATGCATACAGGCATAAAGTTCCTGCTGCTTTTAAAATTAAATACAAAGAAAAAAATAAATTTGTGTCTTCAAGACATGCACTAGAAAAAATAACAAAAATTTACTTGATTTTTTTTCTTTCAGGATGACCGAGAATAGAGCTTTAGATACACTGTTGAAATAAAATGAGATTTTAAGTCATCTATTCTTACAGATTTACCTAATAAAACTTGACTGCTGTGTTTTTTAAAAATAAGGATAACAATTTCTCACAAAAATCAAAGGCCCCTCTAAATTCTTAAAACACATAAATGGTGAACACAAAATGCTTAAAGTTTCTGTGAGCTGGTGAGAAAGTAATCACCACAGGTATACTTTTGAAAGCACACAGTGCTGTTGACAGCTGCATTTTTATCATTAAATCTACATCAACTGCAAGTAAACTGGACAACTTGAAAATCACTTGCTGTGAAGTACCATAAAGTACACTGCTATATTTAAATATTAATTTTTTTCTTTCATGTGTATTTTACTGTCAGGATGATGTTATAGAGGGCTACAGTTAAAAATCGTCAGGTAGTAGGTATATTACTTTTTGAACATTCGTAACCCTTCTCAGTTTCCCTTCCCTTACCCCCTCCCAATTATCTTCATTTTCTCCTTCCCTTTCTATTTCAAATAAACAAATAAACATATATACAATATATCAGGGATCAAAGTCAGATATACTAACAACTTGAGATAAACCATAAGGAGACAAAGAATAAAAAGAAATAGAAAGAGAGTTTTATTTTGTTGTTCAGAGATATTCTTTTAGGGGGGCTTTTTCATATATTTTTATTGTAATTAATGGAAGGGTTACATTATATTCACCAGACAGAGGATGCACATTATTTCACATAAATTGAAACACTTTTTCATATCTTGGTCCCAATTTCCCTCACCCCACCACCGAGCCTCATCTTGCTTTCCTCCCTTCCCTATCCTATTTCAAATAACCAAATATACATGTATATAATATATCAGATAACAAGGTGAAATATTGTAACAATACGATATAGCCAAGGGACAGCAAAAGAGATGAGAGATAACATAGTACATTAATGACAACAATCACTCATTATATGGCTTTTGTTTCTATATCTTGGAGGTCCTTTCATTTAGTGTCATACTATTTGGCCTTATGTCTCTAGCTTTTGTTCTATTGTAAATCTCTGCTAAGAGATCCCAAGATTTCTACTGATTATGACAAATGAGGGAAACCAAGGAGCCTATGTTCTTTTGAGTCTGGCTTACTTCACTTAATATGATTTTTTTCTAAGTCTTTCCATCTCCTTATAAATGGGGCGATGTTGTTCATTCTGACAGTAACATAGAATCCCATTGTGTATAAATACCACATCTTGTTGATCCACTCAACTGAGGGGCATCTGCTTTGGTTCCATATTTTGCTATGGTAAATAGTGCTAGTGGATTTTTAGTATGTCCTTCTTTCTGGATGATTAGGTAAATGCCAAGTAGTGGAATTGCTGGATCTTAGGGGAGTTCTATGTTTAGTCTTTTGAGGAACTGCCATAATGCTTTCTATAGTGGTTGAACGAGTTTGCACTCCCACTAACAGTGAAATAGTGATCCCTACTGACCATATCCGCTCCATCTCCAAGTGGCTGGCGCCACTCCATGCTGTTTTCTTGTGCAGAATTTCTGCGTTTCTCATCTCTGACTGAGATCTCTGTGGTGCTAAAGCTTACTTAGGATGGATCTTTGGGTATGAACTTTCCCCTACTATGCTAGAACTGGTATCTTGGTGAGAGCTCAGAAAGATTCACACTGAACCACCGCCATCTTCTGCCAATCTCCCAGAGACATTCTTTTAATGGAGTGTTTCAGTTATTGGTAATAGCAAAGACTATTCTGTATGTTTTGCTAACATACCAACTTAGGATATACAATAACAGAAAATTCATCCCCAGGTCCTAATCCCAAAAGAAGACAATATGTCTACTTATACTGACAAATATTTGACAAAACAATTGAGGTCTACTTCTAAAATTATCATGCCAAAGAAATATGAGGAAAGACCAATGACTGATCTAGACTGGAGAAATCTCAGAAGACACATTTTTATAGAGTTTGAGGTTATAAACCCTAATTTCTAGAGAAAAAAAAGAAAGTAATGATAAAGAAAATATATATTATATTATATTATATATTGCAACCTATATTATCATATATATAATATTGTATAAATGTGTTTTTTGTTTCTTATTTAAACATATTATATATAGCTATAATATATTATTTATATAATAGTATACTCAATACACAATACATTATCTATACTGCTGTTTTTGAGAGTAGTGGATAACTTGTTTGGTGAGAAGATCTCTAGTTTCTCTTCCCATTGATTCTTTTCTAAACTCTCTTAAAATCCCTTATAATGGAAATCTACTTGAAAATAACTTACTTCTTAGTATTTTGTTAGTATTTAGGCATTATATGAACATGGGTTCTTTCCCCTAACAATATATTAGATAGATTAGATAGTTGAATACTTATGGTAAGCATCTAAATGTCTCACAGGTAGAAAAAGACAGAAGAGGGGAAAACAGCAACAATTAAATCAAGTTACTTCATCTTTTTTGCTTTTGTTCTCTCATTTTCCACAAGTTATTTTTCAAGAACTGATAAAAAATACCTGAATTAGGGCCAGAGGTTTGGCCTAGTAGTAGAATGTTTGCCTAGCATGCATGAAGGCACAGATTTGAGTCCTTGGTACCACATATGCATATAAAAAGCTGGAAGTGGTGCTGTGGCACACTTGAGAAAAGTCGAAGGACGGTGCTCAGGCCCTGAGTTCCAACCCCACAACTGGAAAAAAAAAATAACTGAATTAATTAAAATATGACCAGTCAATAGAAGTTTCGGTTCCTTCTTGTAAACTTTCCTTTTCTACAATTTTCAATTTTCTTTTCTCTAGAAAATAAGCCCGTGAATAATTAGTATAAATTATGGTTTTAGCCTACATTGCACAAGCTGTAATGTAAGCCATCCTTGTGTTTGTGTGCATATATATATTATATATATAAAATAAAACCTATAATCAAGACAGAGGCATTGTGCATAGCAATGAAGAAAAAGAATAACAAGGAAGAAAAAATGTGAAGCAGCGAAGCCAAAATAATCTAAGATTGTAGAAGTTAAAATAAATTTTTATCCAACATTCTAGTTATAGGAATAAAATCAAACTCAACATATCATTTAAGTGATAATCAAACTCACCATATCATTTAAGTGATAAACAATCTGCACAGTATGGTAGGTAAAACAACAGAACCATTTCCAAATATATCCATATGTCTATGGATCCAACCCTATGGTGAGGGAAACTTCAGGAATCTCAGTTGAGAAATGGTCTGCTTCCATCCTGTGTTCCCTCGCCAATAGAAAATAGTACTGGAAATCATGAGTTTCTTTCATGAAATGTATCATCTCTTGCTCTTTCTGATTTGATTTTACCTGCATGAGAGATTCTTTATTTTTACTGAAACATCTAAAAAAAATCACAGGACGCTATAAGTATCATTTTTATTTACTGATGAGGATTGCAATCTCTTGGAATTCTTTGAATAACAGTAATAATGATGGTCAGAAGATTTCAAAGTGACAGAATATGACATGTTATAGTAACACTTTGAAGAAACGTATTTCTTCTGTTTCTCATAAGAACCTATGACAACTTAGTCTGCAGGGTAATTTCTCTATTTTACAATATTAGTTCACCCTATGTCCTTTGCTTCAGCATTTTGTTGTTTCCCTACTCTTGCCTAATTCAAAAAAGTGTATATACAATACACCAGGTAGCAAAACTGGACAAAGAAAAAACATGAAAAAAAAAAACCTAAGGGGAAAACAAAAGAAAAAAGAAATAACTTCACATAGTACATTAAAAACAACAACCACAAAGAAAAACCTCTTGTTTCCATATCCTGGGGTTCATTACCCTTAGCATCATCTTATACGGTACATAGCTATTGAGCAATTGCTTATTTTCTGAAGAGATATCATTTTTTCCTAGGATATCAAATCTACCCATATAAATGCCTCACTGGTAGTCCTAATTTCTCTTGGTCTCCTTTTTATGAAACACAGCAAAAATTAGAATATTACATCAGCACCTCATGTAACTATCAACTGTAGTTAATGGTTTTTAAATCTCTAAAAATAGTGCTTTATCCAGGCACTGGTTGCTCATACCTGTTAACGAGAATGCTAAGACCTGAAAATGTTGGAATGAAACCAATGGATTAGGAAAGTCACTAATATTTTTATTTCCAATTTATATCCAAAAAGTGGTAAGACACTAGATTTGGGCACAAAGTCTAGGAAAATTCCCAGGTAGTGAATTCAGGCCCTAAGACTGTCAAAAAAAAGTGTTTTAATTAATTTTATGTGTTTACAGCTTTTAACCTTGTTAATAATGTGTTTTTTTCTATTTTCAGTATTTTCTAAAATTTACCATTCTGCTTATAGAATAGTGATTTATTTTGTTAATAATTGAAATCATAGTTCAAAGGGCATAATTTACGAGACTGTAACATCTCCAATTCTAATGAGAATTACTGCACTAAAATAGTAGGAGCAATAATCTCATAGTAATACCTGGTAGTTTGTAAATGAAAACTCAGCTTTTGTATTTTTTAAAGCATCTCTCCATCACTAGTTTTAGTCCGGTTCCTAAGGCACAATCGAGAAAACAGCTTTTTGATCATTTCAGAAGTCATAATTGCCTGAAAAAGAACTGATCCCTGAACTCAGGCCTTGGCAGGTAAAGAGAAAAAGGCAATTCATTCATATTTTAATGTCTAAAAGATAATCATAATTTTATGTGCTTTTCCCCTTTACAGCAATTTCATCTATAATATGCCCGTAATTTTAGTAGGAAGGGTACACTTTATGGAGTAGAAGATTTTATTTTATTTTTTTATTTTCTATAATGTTCCTTCTATTACTAACCTCTGATGCTATTAAATCCCACTGTGATATTTTTTTCCTGCAAAACAGCCCATGAAAAGTACAGTTCTTTAGAAATTTCATTAAAAACAGTCTGTGAACAGCTTTCTGACTTATTCCTGTGTGAACAGCATTGCTCTCTTCATCCTCCTCATGACATTTGCCCTCCATTATGTCTGTAGAGAAAAATCAGATTTGCTATTTGCTGTGTTATAAAGCAGGAAAATTTCTCTTTCCAAGAGACTAAAATCTTAAGCATTATTTAGACAAGCTTAAATTAATATAGTTTGGCAGCTTGTAAGCTTTAAAGTGTTCAGTGACTGTAGGGGGAAAAAACACAATTTTTTGAATTGGAAAAAAAGGCAGTTTTTCCATGACTGCCTCTATTTTATACCAAAATTAAGAAATAAAGGTTGTATTCCTAGCTACTCATTTTTTTTCTGTGTTAAAAAAGGATTAAGTTGGCAAAAGAGGTATGTGTGATCCATTTAAGTGTACTTGCTTTATAATGTAAACATTTATTTTTTTCACTTTCTATAAAAATATATCTTTTTGATATTAGTATATCTTATTTCCTTCAATGCAACAAGCCTTAAGTTTATACATTATTAGGTGGAATTGAAGTATTAAACCTGGACAAAGGAGGTTTAAGTGTTCCATTCATATATAAATAACATTTTTATTCTGTCATTATTTCATGCCTTATTCTCTGAGAGATGTTATCCAAACATTCCAATCTCCACCCCTCCCCCCACACCAGTTATTTCACAGACTAATTTCTGGACACTCAAACCAGTTCATATTCATATGTCCACCATAGCTCATATTATAGGACCTGTGATTTCTGATTTTTTTGTCCTGAAACAAGTGAACTGCCGCTATTTATTCTTTTAGTATATATTAATTTTAAAAAGGAGTTTTGTTGTGATATTCTATGCATAAGCACATGTACTTTGATCAATTGCTCCCCTCAAATACTCTTTTCTAAAAATCTCTCCTTTAAAATATTATCTCCTCTCTTCATTTAAACTAATTTGAACACATTTCATTATTCTATATTTAGGCATTTATACAAAATATTTTGATTCTATACCCCACCCCACTTCACCCGTTGCTTCTGTTCTTTGACCTCCTTCAAGTTACTATCCCCAAACACTGCACTCCTACTATTTCACAACATTGTATATAAAATACCAGGGACAATGTGGATTAATTGTCCTTCTTAGACCTTACTTTGTTTAACACAACGGTTTCTAGTTTAATCCATTTTCTTGAAAACGATATCATTTTGTTCTATTTTTTTTTTTTTTTGTCACTTGTGGGAATTGTACTCTGGGCCTCGGTACTGTCCCTGAGCTCTTCAGCTCAAGGCTATCGCCCTACCTTTTTGAGCCACAGTGCCACATCCTGTTTTCTAGTGGTTAATTGGAACTAAGAGTCTAATGGATCTTAGTGCCCTGGCTGGCTTTGAACCTCGATTCTCAGTTCTCAGCCTCCTAAGTAGCTAGGATTACAGGCGTGAGCCACTGCGCCCAGCTTTTATTCTCCTTCTTGACCGAATGATACTACAAAAGTAGTTGTAAATATATATATATATTTATAAATATATATAAATATTATATATATATATATACCTTCCCTTTCCTTCCTTTCCCTTCCCCTCACTTCCCATCATTCCCCTCACTTCCCTTTTCCTTCCTCCCCCTCCTTTGCCTTCCATTTCTCTCTCAATCTCTCTCTCCTTCCCTTCCTTCCTCCCTCCTTTCCTCTCTCTTTCCCTCTCCCCTGCACCCCCTCTAGCCAATCCAGGAACTGAGGCTTGAATTCAGAGCCTAGACACTGCCCTTGAGCTTTCTTTAGGCGTGGGTTCTATCCTTGAGCCACATCACCACTTCTGGCTTTTTCTCTGTATGTGGTACCAAGGAATCCCACCAGGGTTTGAGTCATTGTTGGCAAACACTCCACCACTAGGCCACACTCTCGGCTGCCTCTCTCTCTCTCTCTCTTTTTCTTTTCTTTTGTTTTGTGTATGCCAGTACTAGGGCATTCCTTGGCCTAGTGCTCTTCTTGGCTTCGTTGGCTTTTCATTCATAGTTGTCACACTACCAGTTGAGCCTTGTATTTTCACTGGACAATTGAAGAAAATAATGTATTTGTCTACCTAGATGCACTTTGAAAATTGATGATTACATCTTAGGCTTTTGAGTATTTAAATTGTATATGTAATCAACTGATGCCTAGTCTATATTTTTTATTCATTTATGCATTGTAACAAGCCTTTTGTAAATTGTGCTGCAAAACAAGGACATGAAAAGGTATCTATTGAATTCTCACTTATATTCCTTTGTTTTTATACCTGATGGTAGCATGGTAGAATTATGTTTATGTTGTAATCCATTTAATTTGGGAGGATTCATAATGTATCAGTTTAAAGCTCATCTAGATTTTAACATTGTCTTTCATTTGTTAATTGTTTTGTTTTAAAATGAGAATAAACCTGTGCCACAGATCTTGGGTGTTTAAAATCAATTATTTTTAATTTGCTATTGCTTTCATATGAGCAAAAATGACGGATTGTTCTTTCAAGATTAGTACATGATACTTTTTTTTGCTGCTAACATATGCTTCATTTATTTGATGATTGGCATCCTTTTATTTTTTATTTTTAATTAATTAATTTATATTTTTATTGCAGTGATGTACAGACGGGCTGCAGTTACTTTCACCAGGTAGTGGCTACATTACTTCTTGAACATTGTTATCCCTTCCCATATTTTTCTCCCACTTTCCCTCCATGGTACTGTTTTATCATTAATTTGTAGTAGATTACATTTTTTCATATTCATCACTAATATTCTTTGAACAACTGTTTGTTCTTTGTTTTGGAATAACTTAAAAACATTTGGAATACATTTCAACTCTTTAATATTTTTAAGTTCTTCCATCCTTTAATTACAATTACACTAAAAAAAAGTGACATTTGCATCACCTTTCTCAAGCTTGTTTCCACAACAATAAAAATTGAAGGGGCCAAGTTTTATAGGTCTCCCAATATTTTTGTCTAGTTCATATATATAACATTAATAAAATATCGACATATGTCTTTGTATATATAAATATATATATTTGTAGTTAAATTCAAAATTACTCTGGGCTGTGTTTTTCTTTCTAGTGGCATCACCTTTCATAGTCCTGCCCTGTTCTTTTGCTTACCAATACACCATGTGTATTTATTTAAGGTCCATTCTAATGAACTCATTTTGATTAAATCATGTCTTGGGAGATTGATCTCCAAGTATGGTTATATTTTGTGATTATATAGACTTAGGACTTTATTTTCTAACATATCAGAGAATCAGTTCAGCTCTCAAAATGCCTAACACCATTTGGACAGAAATTTCCCTGAATGTCTTTAATTGCTAAAATGTTCTGAGTCAGCTTTTTAAATTTTGAATTTTCCTTCACCCCCAGTATGATTTTATTATTACCACTTCTTAAAAGATAATTCTCAAAAAATAATTGGTGGTCTAGAATATAAAACTGTGACATTTTTCTTAAAATTCATAGCTTTCTGGGCTGGGAGTTTGGCCTAGTGATAGAGTGCTTGTCTGGCATGCACGAAGACTGGGGTTGGATTCCTCAGTACCACATATATAGAAAAAAGCCTGAAATGGTGCTATGGCTAAAGTGGTAGAGATCTAGCCTTGAGACAGCCCAAGGACAGTACTCAGGTCCTAAGTTCCAGACCCAGGACTGGCAAAAAAATTCCATAGCTTTCTGATGGCAGCCTGGAATTTAATTGTGTATAAGTATATCTTCTCAATTCATTCATCTACTGAGGGACATCTGGGTTAGTTTCATATCTTTGCTATGGTAAATAGTGTTGCAATGAACATCATTGTGCTTGTGTCTTTAGTATGTCCTTGTTTCTGGACAATTGGGTAAATGTCAAGTAGTGGAATTGCTGGGTTATAAGGGAGCTCTGTTTAGTCTTTTGAGGAATCTCCATACCGTTTTCCATAGTGGCTGAATGAGTTTACACTCCCACCAACAGTATAGTAGTCATCATTGCTTCATTTGTAAGGAAATGGAAAGACTTGGCAAAAATTGTATTGAGTGAAATAAGGCAGACTCAAAGGATCATAGACTCTATGGCATCCCTCATCTGTAATAATTAGTACACATAAAAGATTCTACTAGCAAAGGATCACAATATTTCAAAACCTATGTACATATGGTCATACAGAGTGAGACTAAATGAACTGAACTCTAAGTTATGGAACCAAAACCTTTATCTGTGTGATTGTTGTTCTTAATGTACTATGTGAAGCTATTCTTTTCTCTTTTTGTTCCACTTATGATTGCTCTCCTGTGATTACTGTATCTGACTTGGCTACCTGGTATACTGTATATACACTTGTTTATTTGAAACAGGGAAGGGAAGGGAGAACACAAGATGATTGGGAGGTGGTGGGGGGATGGAACAGGGGACCAAAACATGAGAAATGGTATCAAGGTTCAAGATGTACCCATTACCCGACCAATGTAACTGTGCCCCATCAAAAATTAACCCAACAATAAAACTACATAAAAAATAATGGCTTTGAGGGTAGTCCAACTCCAGAGGCAACTAGGAAGTGCTCTTTTAATGTCTCCTTGAATATGTGAGACTTAGTATAGAAAATGTCAGAAATGGATTTTTGTTGTCAAAATTAGGTGTTAATAAGTATGATGAATATTAGAAATGTAGTCCTGTTGATGAAATTAATGATATTTGAGTTGTATAGTCTAGCTAAATGTATGGCTTAGAAATTTTTAAATGGTACAAGATGTTTCATTATTTTATTCATCAGAAACCCTCATTAATGTACAAATGTGTACATGTATGTATATATGCATATATTTGTGCTTTGTAGATTCAAATCTTGATGAAAATATGAATTTTTCTCACTGTTTGTTATGTATGTATGTATTTACTGTTGATTTTCATGAAAGTATATATACATATATATATATGTAGTCAAACAAGCTGTAACTTCTTAAATATTTCATGATTTAGGTAGAATCCCACAAACTGAAGAAAAATAAATATGCTTAATTGACTGTTTAAGGATGTTTCATGCTAAGGATATTTAATAGTATGGTTGGATTTTCCTTTTATATAGTTTTATAATAGAGACAATGTCATTGAAATATAATGCATGCTAACAGAGCAGAGTAGAAAAAGGCAGAAAGTAAAACAATCTGTCAGTTTAGAAGTCACTTTAATGGATTTCATTTAAATATTAAGTCAGGGCAGCTGACAGAAATTTTTTTGCCAATCCTAGGGATTGAACTCAGCGTCTGACCACTGTCCTTGGGCTTTCCTTAAGGCTAGCGCTTTAGCACTAGAGCCACAGCACCACTTGTGGTTTGTCATATACATCTTTATTATATTGAGGAATATTCCAATGGTTTCCTAGTTTCACCAGAGCTCTCATCAAAAATTTGTGTTGGATCTTATCATTTTTTAAATCTATGATTATTGGTCTTGCTCCTATTGATGTGTTGAGATATTAACTGACTTGCATATATTGAATCAATTTTGCCTCCCTGGAACAAATACCAGTTGATCATAGTGTATGAGTTTTTGATTGATTGTTGAAGTCAGTGGGCCAGAATTTTATTGAGATGCATTTATTTTTACTGGTGTTCATTAAAGAATGGATCCACAGTTCTCTTCCTTTGAGTCTATATTTTGTTTGGGGATGAGGATTATGCTGGCATCACAGAATGAGTTTGGTAGGGATCTTTTGGTTTCAATTTTTAATGTGATTTTACAGAAGGAATAAATCATCAGACTTACCATATCAAATTAAAGGCCCATCGAAGCCTATGTAGGATACCATAGGCTTTCTGTAAAGCATAAAACAGTGATGTACATATGGCTATTTCTCACACAGTTTAGTCCCTTCTCACACTTGAAGTGAAGATTTTGATCTCTAAATATAGTGAGCCATATATCTTGGTGGTTATGCTATGAGCATACTTTAAAACTTCCTCTCTCTCTCTGTCTCTGTCTCTCTCTCTCTGTCTCTATCTTTCTCTGTGTGTATGTGTGCATGTGTGTGTCTCTCTGCCTAATTCTCTCTATATATGCAAACACACACACATATATATATATAATTAGAAAGTTTCCTGACTAAATAGCCTGCCATATACCAGAGATTTTTATGAGATTACCCCTAGGAATATAAATACTCAATATCACTCAAGATATCTAGATGTAAAAAGAATTTTATCTATAATAACCTTTTTATTAATAAATAACCTACATTCATTCCCTTTGCTTACTTGGCAAAGGGAGCTATAATTTATTTCTAATCTAATGTTTTGGTTTAATTTAATGTTAAGCTCTTACATTCCCTTTCAGAATAATGTGCTCTAATATCCATTAGAACGATATTTGAAGATCAGCATTTCCTAAACACTTTCTGTAGACATGTACTCATGTGGAAAAGATTTTGTATAAATCCAATATGACATAAAATTATAAGGACAACACAATGATTTGGAGGTTTTTATGGTTTTGTTTTGTTTTGTTTTGGGGGCTGTCAGTTGTAGGCCTTGAACTCTGGGCCTACCCCTGAGTTCTTCACTCTCTACCACTTGAGGCACAGTGCTATGTCTTGTAAATCATACACTTGACTTGAATCAATGAGATCTTTAAAATTCCTTTAATTTCTAAAAAAAATGAGGATTTTGAACTTTGTTATAGTCTACTTTGGATTGGTGTAGTAAGTTCCACCATTTTCTAATTTCTATATAACAATTTTGGGTCAGTCATCAAGATACAGATATGTTTACTTGACAGGCAAGGTGGCTCTTCTATAATCCTAGCTACTCAGGAGAGTGAGAGCTGAGGATCAAGGTTCAAAGCCAGCCCAGACACAAAAGGATCTGAGACTCTAATCTCCAATTAACCTCTAGAAAATGGGAAGTGGGGCTTGGCTCAAAGTTATGGTGGTAGCCTTGAGCTGAAGAGCTCAGGGACAGTGCCCAGGCCGAGTTCAAGCCCCACGACCCACAAAAATAAAATAAAAACAAAAACTGAAGATCTGTTTACTCATTATTCATTTATGACTTTATTAAGGTTTATAGTCTAGGAAGTAAAAAAATAAAAATAATTATATAACAGCACTTTATTGGAAATTTCACTTTTAAAATGGTTAAATTGAAATTTTCATTCACAAATGCAATTCTCTCATCAGAGTTGGGTGAAATACAACAAAAATGATAAGTGAAATGGAAAATTTTCATAACAAATATTACTAATATTAAGTTACTTTAGTGATTGAGGAAAAATATGTTTGTAGCTCATTTTTTTTGTCTTTTTCTTTTTTTGCCAGTCCTGGGCTTAGCTCAGGGCCTGAGCACTGTCCTTGGCCTGTCAAGGGCTAGTGCTCTACCACTTGAGCCAAAGTGCTAGTTCTGGCTTTTTATTCTAGGTATGTGGTAGCAAGGAATCAAACCTGGCTAGGCAAGCACTCTACCACTAGGCCAAACTCCAGGCCCATATAGCTCAATTTTAAAGCTTAGACATAAAGATGTATATAGATGAACAGTTTTGCAATTATAAAGAAGGAAGAAACTTTCAGATTTTTTTTGCAATATTTGCAGTACATAACTAGTACAAAACTCAGATATCGGCTATGAGAAAATCTAATTAAGGTACAAAGTGTCGACACAAATAACATCTTGCTCATATTACTACAAATGGAAAAAGATTCCCATTCAGTAATTGAATCTTCTTAAAATGAAATTGTAATCTTTATACAATCTTTTGAAATATTTATGATTAGTGCTGGCTTTACTCTACTTTGAGAAAAAATTTAATATCACATCTCTTCTTTCAGCCATGATCATAAAGCAACAGGTCCCTATACCCTTGGTTTAAAGCAAAACACTTTGCTATCTATTGCACTCTTTATATTAATAAATTTACTAAATGTCACCTTTCTAATCTCAGTAGAAATTTTACTCAGTAATTTGCATTTTAAAGATAAAATATATGTCTTGTTTTTAAGGATGATTCAATCAAGAGGTTTGACCATGATGGTCGTATAAGATAAAAAGCAGTTTTGAGATTTTTTTATGTATATTGCTTAATTAATTCATCTCTGACCAACTAAATTCTACTTCATTTTATTTTCTAAATATCTCTTAAGGAAGATGATTTACACAAACACCACATGCATTCTAACCTCTCATTTGAAATATCACAACAGTTTCCTAGCAACCAATATCCTTTGTGTCTAATAGCTCTGCTCCAAGATATGTGCCACTTGTCTACTTAAGAACCTCTAATAGCATCCTCCACTTAACACAATAGCACACTGTACAAGACCTTGCACATGCAGATCTCTACACCTATGTCTTCACAATCACATGGTCCAGTTTTTTCTCTTTTACTGTAGAAGTATTGAGCATGCTCTTCTTCTATCTAGTTATTATCCATGTGTCATTCAAGTAAGAGTGTTAAAATTCCATGATAGGACCAAGCTAAATTCCTTAAAAAACTCAGGTAAGAGTTAAAATTTTCATGGTTACACCAACTTAAATACTTTTATTAAGTATCATATTTATATTTCTATTCACCGTGGCAATGATCACATTTATATTTTATGTTTTAATCTAAAAATTTGATAAATTTCCATCTCCTTCAACTGACAAGAAAGATATCAGTCATATTTTGGTCAATAATTCCACCATAACAAAAATCAATAAAGAAATGAATTAATAGGTTACAGTACAGAGCCTTGACTTCTCCAGTTCATTCCTTCAAGCCTATCAAGTGGCAACCAAATTTTAAGTCCATGGGACTTTGGGCCATACTGACTTCAAAGCATAACATACCACCTGTGCCTATCTAGCATTCATTTTTTCCTTACAAGGCAAAATGCATTTGTTCTACATCAGAAAGCTCCAGTAATGTTCAAAAGATCAACTTCAAATTTTCCTCTGAGGGCTAGGAATGTGGTCTAGTAGTAGAGTGCTTGCCTAGCATAAACAAAGATCTGAGTTTGATTCCTTGGTATTATATATACCAAGGGTGGTGGGTGGCTCAAGTAGTAGAGTGCTTGCCTTGAGAACGCACAAGGATAGTAATCAGGCCCTGAGTTCAAGCCCTAGGACTATCAAAAATAAATAATTCATCTGAAACTCCAGTTCTTAAAGTACAACCCTTGTAAAATTCAAAAGAAGGCTATATGCTTAAAATATATAATAGTGGTAGATAAAAAAATTCCTATTCCAAAATGGTGAACTGTGGTGGCTAAAACAAGACACCAGGCCAAAGTAAGACTGAAATCTATCAGGGCTAGCAGTAGATCCAGGGCACAACATGGTATAATGTGAGCTCTAAAGTGCCTTAGCATTCTCTTGCTGGACGCAGCCTACATAGCCTCTGTCCTGGGTTGGCTTTGTTTTCCAGCAAGATGTTTCCTGAATCTAGGGGAATTTCCAATATCTTGTGGTTTCCTTTGCAGCTTACACTTCACTCACAGCTTTACAGACCACCCTCTCAAAAGCACCCTGCAAAGATTCAGACTCTGCTTTAGAAATTGCTTGTTCTTACAGATGTTTTTATGAATATAAGCAGACATTTTCATATACTGGCAATTGTTACATTCTGCATGTATGCAAAATCAGCCTGATGTTAGATGATGCCACAATACACCACCAGCTCAAGCAATAATCTGAAATACCTTGAAACATAGCCTGGGAGGCCTGAGTGTGTGAAGTAAATATGGGTTGGTAAATATAGATGGGACCAAAACAACCCCCAAGCTGACACTGGCCAGCAGTTTGCGTGAGAATTTGTGTTCTCTTCTTATTCTCAATTTTTAATTAATTTTAGTAAAACAAACTTTGTTGGTTCAGCAACTACTTTACCTCCACAAATCTGGGAGGTAAATTTTTTCTAGATTTGTATCACCTTGGATTCCATTGTATACCCATCTTTTCATAACAAGAGAATAAGACTCTGCTTTGTTATTTCTAAACACAAATCAATATTAAAAAATAGTAGGGTGAATTTTAACCTCTACATTGTTCTTTATTCCACAGACATGTTTATTTCTCACATACCTTCACATAAAACACACACATACATAACCTGAGTTCCCATTCAATTGCAACAATCCCTTGATGTAAAAGGGAGTGGGGGGTCTTGCAAAGTCTCAAACAGAAAAGAACATGATAGTTAGTGAATAACATTTCAAAACACACCTTTGACATTTAAGGTTTGTGTGCTCTAAAATGCAGCTCTGCGATAAAAAGGGTAATTTTTTTATTTCTGTATGTACTGACATTATCTATATGTCTTTAATAAAATGAGATTGCATTCTGGTAATTTGTAATTTTCACAGTTCCACAGGGACAAGGTTTATTTCCTTGTTTCCAAGCTGAATGCCTTTTTTATGTGTGTGCTCTAACCACAGAAGGAAAAATTCGATTTCTTTCTACTTCTTTAAACATTATTGCTTCTGAAAATTTTATTATTAAAAAATCACATTTGGGGGCTGGGAGTTTGGCTAACTGGTAGAGTGCTTGCCTAGCATGCACGAAGACCCAGGTTCAATTCCTTGGTACCACATACATAGAAAAAAGCTGCAAGTGGTGCTGAGGCTCAAGTGGTAGAGCTCTAGCCTTGAGAAAGTCCAAGGACAGTGCTCAGGCCCTGAGGTCAAGCCCAGGACTGGCAAAAAAAAAAAAACACATTTGAAATGCAGTTAAGACAGCATACAGCTTATTGTAGTTGTATTATTTCTTATACTTCAGGAGCACTGTTTCTCTTTTCTCATCAAGTAAGTTTTTGCTCTTTTAGTACTAGGAATTAAACTCAGGACCTCACCCTTGTAAGGTAGACTCTGTGCCACATAATCTATTCTTTCAGCTCCTTTTCACATTGGTTTATTTTGAAGCATAAGCTCCCCTTTATTCCAATGTCAGGCCTAGCAAGCAATCTGTTTTTGTATTGTGCTGTCGCAGAAGATGACAAGCTTAATTCACTGTTTAAGACAGAATCTCTTGAAATTTTGTGCCCATTTCTATTTCCTGTATATTTAAGATTTGATCTTCCATGACCTGCTTGCTAAGTTATTTCTATATATTGCTAACTTTTATTAGAAGTACAGAAATTCCAATGTATGTAAATCCTTTCAGATTCTTCAAAAATATGCAGTCAATTTTAATTACACTTGTTTTGGAAGAAAATTAGGGAATTCTTACCTAAATTTATTTAAAATTTATTTTAAAATGATAAATAGTACAAGTATCGACAGCATGCAACAATTGTTTTGGTAAATAATACATTACGGAGTGACTCAATACAGCTAATTATTTGGATTTTCTTGAATATTTCTCATTTTTGCTGAATGACATGAAGAACATGTAAAGTGCACTATCATCAATTTTTAACTATCAAATACATGGTTATTAACTATACAGTAGGTATAATTACAGTAGGTACATTAGTGCTTTAGATCTTCCAACTTATTCTTTGTCTCTACATGAAATTTTACATAATTTTATAATGGAAACTTGTTTTCTTAACTAATGTTTTATCCTCAGCTTCTTTCAGATCTGCTTTCTTAGAATCAACATATGACCAATACCATAAAATTTATCTGTGTCATACATATCTCACTTAACAATGTCCTTGGTTCATTTGTATACCAAAATGACACTCTTTTTCCTTTCACATTGATTTGTACTCTGCAGTGTTTCTAAACCATATATTCTTCATCTCTTCAGTAGTTAGTGGATACTTACATTGATTTTATATTTGGCCACTGTCAGTCATACTCTTTTCAACTTAATGGCTGTACCAATTAATTCTATACCATTCTCAGTACTGTTATCTCTTAACTGTTTTGATAGTAGTTGAGGCATGAGATCTAATCTAATTGTTTTAATTTGGATTACCCTGTTGATTAGTGATATTTATTATTTTTCATATACCTTCTGGTTGTTTCCATAACTCCATTGAACAATGTCTTTTCAGGTCTTTTGCCCATTTGTTTTAATCCAAGATTTTGTTTCTTTGCTGCTAAATTGTTTGTAGTCTTTCCATATTGTAGTCACTATCAAACATTATATGGCTAGTTGATGATGTGATGGTAAAGACTATACTTAAATCCTTGTCTTCAGAGTTTACATTGTAGGATGGCAAATGCTACCTATTAGTTGAATGGTATTTCTGTATTTTATTTACTACTTATGGCCAGTTGATAATGGCTCACACCTGTAAATCTAGCCACACAGTAGGCTGAGATCTGAGTATTAGGGTTCGAGGCCAGCCCTTGGCTGCAAAATCCATTCGATTCTTATGTCCAGTTGATCACCATAAAAACAACAGGTGGAATTCTAGCTTAAGTGGAAGACCACTATCTTTGAGCAAAATTTCCAGAGCCAGTGCCAGTGACCAGGCCTTATGAGAGAGAAATAAACTGGGCCCAGGTTTCATGATTCCTAAGGTGGATACAAACAAATGACAATTGGTATCCCCCCAAAGTCCTTATGACAAAATGAGTTTGACTTTTTTTCTTGTGTAACTAACGCTATTCCTGTAATTGCAGTAAAACAAAACAATTTCCATTATTTCACTGTTTACATTTTTATGTTGATGTTTTAGTTACTTTCTGTTTTAATATTCAAGCCAATTATGCTTTAGATCAGGTAGCCTTATTTCCATTCTATAATAAAATCTTAAACCATGAAGGAAGAGTGCCATCTTCTGTCTATGTTTTATTCAGCAGTTGTGAATAAAGAAAAATTGAGTTCATGTAGATCAGAAAAAAAGAAACAAAGAATTTGGAGATTTTATGATCTTGACATAATATGCTACATCTTTTGAACACTTGCAAAGAGGCTAATTACGTGAAAGGCCTCTAGGGGCACAGACATGTTTAAACCAGTTCCGTGTGATTAACCATCCAAAACCGTTGAATATCCAAACAATAGAGAGGAGAGGAAAGAGGCAGGGGATACAAGTGATAGTGACAGAAACAGGTTGCAATTGTTTGTAACAATTTGGTGTTAATAGCAAGGATGAAACAAAACAAGTCATTTTCTTTTGCTTTTATATCATTAGTAAATCCTGCATTCATTTATAATCTTGCTAAGGTGTTTGATGATAGAAATGTTATTCACTTGTTTTGAATAGAGAGGAAAAAGTAGCAATTGTGGATGGATTTTAATAAGCTTTTAATGAATACTAAGAAGTGTGTGTAGTTGTATGTGTTTCAGAGTTTCAAAACCATAAGAATTGGAATAGTACATTGTCAAGGCCAATGTACTTTCATGCATTTCTATAAAGAAATGTGAAAGGTAGACAAAAATCTATCAAGGAGCATTTACTATATCTACTAATGTTGCACAAGATCATGTTGTAAAGAATTAGACAATCTTGTAAAGATGTGGAAGATAGTAACAACAAATCTGTGAGAGCGAGATAGATGAGTTGTTCTCATCTATAAGTGCAAACAAGTAAAATTGCAATTATAAATTAAAGACATCTTTATCTCATGCCCCACACTATTGTACTTTGGTGCAATTTCTTGCTATGGAAGATCATTCTGGTGCAATATAGATCACTTTGCACACTAAGAGACATATTTCTCTCTGCAGATGGAATTGTATAAGGGATGTTCAAAGTATACCGAATCCATCTGTAATCTTTATACATCTCAGACAGAGAGCGCTACATAATATTTTTAGGGGTCAACCAAATTAGAATTTATGTTTTGACTAATTCTATTAATAGCTATAATAATGATACACAATATATTTGGAGCTTAGTCATGCTAGCTTAATTCCTCTCCTTGTGAAGAACTTCTCTAAATTTGCCCCAAGCATCCAACATACGTTCCTTGTCTGTTTTATCTAACTGAAAACCAGTGCTGGACAGAGCATAGTAGAAATGCTTCATGATATGATTGAGGAAACTTCATGCTGGTACTATAAGAATAATGGTTATATGAGGTATAGATGGATCCCTGGGTTTACAGAATAAAATTTGTCTCCCCAGTTTTCAGTGTCTGCATGACATCCACTCAGTGACTAAAATACTAATATCCATAATCTCCACTGATTATTGCAGAATATTATGTGTTAAATATAAAACATACTCTAAGGAATCCTACATTTCATATTAATTTAGTTTACTCAACTCAAAGAAGCTTTTAAATGTAAAATAACTTCAGATTTTCTGGTCTGGCATTAGTTCTTATTCATATTTGCTTCAGTATTTTGTAGTTTTCTTTGTAGAAATGCAGGGTATGCCATTATGAAACAATTACTTTGATCTAACAAAATGTATATGCCAGTAATTATGTTTACATATATCATTAAACTTTTCTCAATTCTTACTTTTTAATGGTAAGACTATATTCCCAGGAAAGTACCAATGGTGACATGAACCACTATTAAGAATTAAATATTTTGGACGATATTGTTAGTATTACTACTGTTAGTTCTTTCTTTTTTTTTTTTTACAAAATGCTTTGATTATCTTTAAGTAGTTGTACAAAGGAGTTGCCATTAAATCAAATCAGTTTATGAATACAGGACATTGTGATCAATGTCACCTCTTTCCACCCATCCCTCCCTATCTACCTCTTCCCTCACTTTTCTTAACTTTTGCCTTTTAACATTGATCTTTCAACCTCTTTACCACCTTTTGGCCTGCCCCTTCTTTAATATTTCTCAATTCTGTGTTACATGCAATAAATGATTTCCTGAATTCTTGCTCTCTCCCTCTTTCTTTGGATCCACCCTTCCCTCTTGTAAGTGCTCATTTTCTTGTCCTCTTTTTTGGTTGGGCTTTGATTTAGTCTTTCAAAAGAATGATGCTATTTGTACTCTCCACAGTGGCTATTATATTTCAGTTAATTCATTTGTAAACTCTGGCTACCACCCAGTGTGTTTTCTTGTAGGCTTATAGGCACATTCTAGTTACCACAAGTAAGGACAACCATGCAATCCATGTGTTTCTGAGTCTGGCATACTTCATTTAATATATTTTTTCTTTCTATTTCCTTATGAATCACACTATATTATTCTGATAGATGAGTAAAAATCCTTTTGTCTATTTAACATATTTTCTTGAGAGGCATCTGGGTTGATTCCATCACTTTGGTTATGGTAAACAAAACTGTAATGGACATGTTTGTGCTGGTAGCTTTAGTGTGTCGTGGTTGTGCTGTATACCCAGGAGTGAAATTTCTTAAGGTGTACACAGAGAAGTGAAGCTACTTTCTTAATGTTAAAAAATTAGAACCAGACATGAAAGTTAAGGCAATTTCTTCTAAAAAAATAACCCTGATCTTTCATCTCACCATAATCAATAAATATCAGCTGTCCCTATTGATGTCTCCATTTGATGACCTAAGTTTCTTTGAACTAACTCCATTTCTCTGCTCTGTAGTAACTCCTCTAAGAACACTTGACAACCCTCGGCAAAAATCAATTCTTTGTACTTTCCATTAATAGCCTAGTAGGCATTATTTTTTCTCTGGAGAAAAGAAAATGAAAGCAGATTTCTCCTCATAGTCTTTTAATCAGTCTTTTCAGAGTTCAATTGTTCTATAGAACACTAGTATTAAATATAAACAGAAAAGCTTATTGCCTTATAGGGATTGCACAGATTTACCACATCTTCATATATAGTTCTGACTTTCTTTATATTTTAATATAATGTAGTTGTAGGTAATTTGAGTTCTTGATATTTTTCATAGTTATGAAAATACAATTTTGCTGCAAGCAGTCACAGAATTATAGTCCTATTTTATTCTATTTGTATAGAAGGCATCAGCCATTATGTAAATTTTAGCTATTAAATTTTCAAGAAAGAAGTGAAACTTGATTTGTATTTTAAAAGGCTTATTATGATTTGAATGGGAAAATAAATGATTATGCTTTTCTCATGTTGGTTGGAGCAGTATAAGTACACAACAAAATTAGGTTCTACAGTAGTTCACAAAAAGGTGATGAGTACTAACAGCATTAGTTATAAAGAGATGGGCAATCAGGCATCTGCTATCATGTGTGTAATAAGCAATTAAAATTTGTGTTCAATTTTATGAAATATGAAATATTACCAGCCAGAAACTATCAAATACTGATAATTCCAAATTAATCCATTTAGTAATAAAAATAATTCATGTCTTTGCTGAAAACATTTCATAACATATTGAGCAGTTTGTAGAAATACATTTTAAATTAATATAGTAGAATAGAATAGTAATTCATGGAAGAGAATAGTAATCACTTATAAGAGAAAACCCAAATTTAGTTCCCATTTTGTTGTAGGTAATAAGCGGAGAAGAATTCTGTTC
Source organism: Megascapheus bottae (assembly GCF_031878675.1). Classification (NCBI taxonomy): domain Eukaryota; kingdom Metazoa; phylum Chordata; class Mammalia; order Rodentia; family Geomyidae; genus Megascapheus; species Megascapheus bottae. The sequence goes on from NC_143509.1 coordinate 91,903,680, forward strand.
AATGAAGAGGGTATTTAATATCTAGAGACTGAAGTATGGTCAATATTCCTTCAGTTCTGTGATGATTCCAATACTTCTGTTTTTGAAAACAATTCGTATCTCAAAAGAAACTATATAAAACTAGAACGAATAACCAGATAATCTCTTAGGCCGGAAATTTGTGTTGACATGTCACTGACTAATGCAATAGAGATAATTTTTCTATTAAACAGAAAAAGCAAATGAGAACAGATTAGAAATACAGTGTAGATAGTTTATACAATGTGTTCCTTGAACACAAAGGATCATGTTACAAATAAGATATTGGAAATGTATGCTAATGTTACCGGAAAATGGGCATTTTCTGTGCTATAAATATAGAATACAGTTTTACACATCTGTTCAAAGAATGATTACATCATTCACAAAGAAATGGGTGGACCCGGAGGAAACTAGGCTAAATGTAGTCAATCAAGGCCAGAGACACAGAGGCAACTGTTTCCTCACTGATGTGAATACCATAGTTAATTTGTACATGTACAAATAATCATAAATGGAGTTGTATACCAGAATAAATAAATGTATTAATTTGAGTATGATGTTTGGTAGGGAGAATGAAAATGTAATTCTAAACAGTCAATGAAATAAATACCAAGAAACAGACATTTGAAAGAATGTCAAGGGGGAAAGGTAGAGGAACAAAGTAGAGGAGTGAGATCATAATATCCAATACACATCCTATGAAATTTTAAAACATGGACAGGGGTTAAGCTGAAAGAGATGAGAGAGAATGAGGAATGTTGTGACATCAGCCAAAGATATATTATATTCTTAAACTGATTTATTGAATGGCAAACACTGTACAAGGATAATAAATATATAATTTTAAAAATAGCCATTTTAGCTAGTGTTAAAACTATTAGAGAGTGAATGATATTATTTTAGTGAAGAGTAACTAGTGTGGTTAAAATATTCAGAGTTATTAATTCAAAACAAAAATCATCTTAAGTTGCAAAGGTATGATTCATAGAAACAACCATTTGAACTCTTAAAAAGTTCTCACATTTTAAAAAGATTCTTAGCCCATATGAGAAAACACATTAAACTTATATGTTATAAAAGTCTTTGAAAGGCTATTTTTGCTTTTGCTCGTTTGTGACCCGGGGACATGCCTTGATGACATTTTGCAGCCTTAGAAAATAGCACTGATATTAGTTTGAGATATGAAGAGAGCTCTAATGGCAGAAATAATTCCAATACCCACATCTAGAAATTATTAATACCTACAAGATAATGTTGTAGTCAATGGAGTGGAGGTAATGGCTTCAAGTTATATGGTAGAATGTCCTTAGGATTTATCTCTACAACACAGAAGGATGTGGGAAATGAAATAATTGCAGACAATACTGAGATTTGGAACTGGTCTGGCTTATGCTATTTATCCAGAGAAGAAAAATGAAACCAAAGTTAGTACTGTTTTCTGTTACTATGGCAACGAATAGTCATCTATTTAGTGTCCTAAAACAACAGAATTGGGGCTGGGAGCATGGCCTAGTGGTAGAGTGCTTGCCTGGCATGCAGAAGACCTGGGTTTGAGTACTCAGTACCATATTCATAGGGAAAAAAAAGCCCGAAGTGGTGCTGTTACTCAAATGGTAGAGACTTAGCCCAATGACAGTGCTCAGGCCATGAGTTCAAGCCCCAGAACTTCCCGCTCAAAAAAAGAAAGAAAAAAATAAAACAATTCATTATTGTAAATATGTTCAGATAAGCTGTCCAAAAGATGTCAAATTTTTCTAAAATCAAATCATGAGCAAGACTTTTTATTCTGAGACACTAGGGTATGCATCTATCATTCTCTATTAGAGTGGAAAACATAAATAGGAAAATTTCTACCCAGATCCACCCAGCATAATATGAAATCAAACCTTTAAAATGACCAATGCTAAAAGGGCTGGAAACATGATGCAAGTGGCATGCCATCTTTTTAGCAAGCAAGAGACTTTTAAGTTTCAATGCCAGTATCAGTTGTGAAAACTTAACAACAAACCAACCATGATACTTTGTTTTTTCTGTGTCTTGATTTTCTGTGGCTATGTGTATTTTGTCTTCTCCCTATCCCTTCCAGTCCAAAGGAAGACACTTAATGAGAAGTCAGAATCAGAATGCATAATTTCAATTTGCTAACAAAGCAAAATAATTAACATTGTGTATGAAAATGATATTATCCACATGAATAATATAGTCCTGGTTTTCCACCATGCACATGAGTAACAGAATTATATCAAGTCACAATAAATGATAATAACCAGGGGGTTGGTTTCTCACACCTGCAATCCTCACTACTCCTGGGGCTGAGATCTATGATCATAGTTTGAAGCCAGCCTGTGACACTGCAATCACTAACTAAACAGCAAAAATGATGACAGATGTAGAGCTGTGGTTCAAATGGCAGTGTACTACCCTTCAGCACAAAAGCTCACAAAAACTCAGAGAGAGCACTCAAGCCTGAGTTCAAGCCTCAGAACTGGCACTCCAAAACAGACAAGCAAAAATCATGGTTTTACTGATTTATTTGTTAAAATAAATAGTAATTTTCTGATTTTTACAGACAACTTTAAAATGTAATAAATGACGATATTTCATTATTTCCTGAAATACCTCATACAAATAACACAAGACATCATGATTTTATAGTTAATAATACTTGTGAAAGAAGTATGGTTAATTTATTGTATTATTCTTGAAAATATGTAGCAAGGGTAGAAAGAACTTAGGAACTCAGTGTTCTATTGAAAGAAAAAAAGAGCCTAATTTGAGCGTACAACATTAATTGTCACAGGAGAACTCCAATAAAGCTGCTTGGTTGGGCAGCTTTATTGTTCAACAATATGGGGTGGTTGAGATGGGTTGGGCATGTGAATCTGGGATAGGTGAATAAAGAGCAGTGGTGGTGAGAAAGAGACTTGATGGTGTGAGTTCACTACCAGCCTCTCGCATTTGCAGAAATGTGTCTCATTTTTCTGGAGGATCTCCTGCAAGGAAACAGTGTCTCTTTAGAAGTAAGGAGGGATTTTTTTTTCACTGCTAAAAGACAAGTCCTATTACTGCTGCCAAGAGATTTGCCTGGGACTATTAAGAGGAAGCCTTCATCAGAGAAGATCTGCAAATCCTAGCACAAAATGCCCTAGGAAACCCAAAGAGGTAATTAACTCCTCATTTATCTCCAAAAAGAAAATCTCCAGAATCCATGAAGAAGAAAATTACCTTGTTTAAATAGGATTTAATTAACTGCAAGGGTACATATATCCTTTCTGGTTGCTCTAAGGGGCTCTTTGAGTAGTCCAGGCATTTGGTTGGACACTACAGTGTCCTTACAAGATTGTTTTCATCACTTCTCATGACTATTTTCCGAGGTATAAGTCATCTTACAAACCCACATGAAGTGTTTATTTTTTCCCCTTTTTTTGGTTTAGTTTAGATTTTGTTGGTCTTTCTGGTGGTTAATTGGAGATTAGAATCTCAAACTTCTTTCTATGCTGGCTTTGAACTGTGATCCTCAGATCTCAGCCTCCTGAATTGCTAGGATTACAGGGGTAAGCCATCAGTGTAAGAGAAAGACTTGGGAAAATTTACATTAAGTGAAGTAAACCAAATGCAAAGAAACAGACTCCATGTGTCTCCTCAATTATAATAATTAGTGTATGTCTACGATAATCCTAGTAATGGATCACAATAGCTATATGTAGATATGGCCATGTAAGATGCTGCTAAGTGAAATGAACTCCAAGATATGGAAACAAGAGGTTTTTCTTTGTTGTTGTTTGTAATATAATGTTATTTTAATGTACGGATGTTGTTTTTTCTATCACTTTTTTCCATTTAGTTTATCCTCTGTTGTCACTGTATTTGATTTTGTGTCTTGTATATAAATTTATCTGAATTGAGAAAGGGAAGAACAACAAAATGGTAAGGCAAAGTGTGAAGAGGAATGCAACAACGATACTCACATAAAAGAATTTTACAACTTGTGGAGGATGTCAGGAAGGAAGGAATGTTGGATAAAATGAGAAGGGATTAACAATTTTCAAAAAGAAATGTACTCAATTACGTATATAACTGTAATCCCTCTGTTAATCATCTTGAAAATAAAATTAAGTTAAAAAAAGAGAGACCAGTCTGAGGTATGCCCTAGCTCATTGATAAATAAATTAATGTGTAGGCAGAGGGGTGTCTCAAATGGGAGAACAGTTGCTTAGCTCTAGGAAGCTCAAGGCTCAGAGTACAAACCCACGAGGGAAAAGAAGAGGGAATAATTTTTTACTGTTGAAGGAGTCAAATATAACAAAAACTATTTTACTTGCTTTGATTTTTATTCCAGAGATCATCAGATATCTTTCCATTTGCAGCAATATTTTGTGTAAAAAGACACAGTATAACCAATATTTCCTTTGCTTTTTTGTATATAATATCAGAGCCTGTAAGTATGATTAACTGGCTGTCAGTTTCTGAACAGAAGGACTGTAACGGTCTTCTTCTACAGGGGAAACCATGAAGACTTTGACAAATGGAATTAAAAAGACATATAAAACCCCAGATGTGATAGCATTGTCTTCAGTAAAGAGAGCTTGTCACATTAACTAATATTGATATAGTGGGTTTTTTCCCTTTTCATCTTTATTATATCCAGGCACCAGCCATCCCAAAAGCACAAAGCATTTACAGTAAGCTTCAATAGCATATTGACTTTTGTCTAGTTCTACTGGGATGAACAAGTTGTGTGTTCACAAAGCTATGAGCAATTTTGGCTTTGAAAATTGACGTTTTATGGTAATGAAAACCCATGAAAGTAGAATTTAAAAATGTACTTTTCAACTTCTGAGGAGAGTCAACAAAACATGTAAAGCTATTTTTTCTTATTTGTAAATCTCATTATACCAGTCAGATTGAGCCTGTTGATGGAGCTGAAATTATGATTAAAGGAGTAATGTCATGTATGACAAGCTTAAGGAAGGCATCCGGGTTCTGTATTTGTGAACTGGTACATTCTCATATGAATCACATTTGAAATGGTTGTATTCTTAATTGGTAAATTTGTAATGTTAGCTTTATTCTTGCTTTTAAACTTTTATATAAATTGTAAAAATTCACGCTTGCCAAATATTTACAAATGAAAAACCCCTGAAATTCTGGCATCAGGTGTAAATACAAAATTTCCCACTATGAAAAGTGGTGACATTTCTAGAAAGTATTATTAGAACACATGCTATTATAAAGAACTTTAAGAAAAGAAATATCTATCGTGACATTTATATTATCAAAAATAACATAAGATAAATTAGTATTCATAGAAAACAGTCAGGAGAATAATGTATTTTTGCTTCAAAATGAAGGCTACACATCATGTACCTGGAGGTTTAAATAACTAATAGTCCACAATCATTATTCTTAAACTGAATGCTTTTTTAGGTCATACTTGAGAGTTTTTAAACATTTTTAAATAAATAATAAATACTAATTGAGCATCTCCTGTGTACTATTGTAAGTCCTCAGAGAAACAGATATTAATACATTAAGATTCATAGTTTTGTATGAGGAAAATAAATGTGTGAAAACACAGCAATAATATAAGGAATTGTAGAGATTCATAAGGCTGCAAAACATGTCTGACCTTGACTATGGAAGACATGACAGAATTAACTAGAATAATCCTAAAATGCCATGAGATCTGGGAAATTCTCAGATAATATATCAATGATGCTTTTTAAACTATCATCAACTCATGAGTACTGCTTTGATTATATAAAAAAAAGAAGCAATATTGGCCTTCCCGACACAGTCAAAAGCAGGAAACAGTCACTGATGTACAGGGAGTTAGGAATTTAATAAACAAGGTAGCTGGAGTTCTAGTTTAATTATAAATCTATAACAAAATGTCTGTGAAATTTATTCTGATGACAGCCATAGAATAAACCATATGTGAAATAGAATTATAAAATGAGCATCAGTTCCAGTTGTACATGCAATCTGTTTGAAAAACTTCCCTATAATTAATAAGCCAATGTTGCTGGACTGGTGGATTTTTTTTTTGCCTGTTAAACAATACAAAGAAATCCTATTTTGTGTTCTACCCAAATGTAACTAGTAAACCACTGTCTTCAAATTTGATTTGCATCCTGTATATCTTCTGTTTTTCCTTTCACATTGAATACATATATTATATTGTTCTCTTTAAGGTCAAAAGTACATACTTCTTGTGTGCTAACAATGAAAGTGGAATACACTAGATTTCTGCATTTTGGAACTCATAAGAAAAATATAAATGAGGTATATATTTTAAGAGTCATTTCAACTTTTAAAGTTCCACAACTTAAAAGAAGTTATGAGTAAAATCTCTGTAATTAAATCATTAATCTCAGTTAAGATAATTTTCTGGTCATGTTGAAGAGGAAAGTTCTACTTACGGTTGAACACCTCATAGATTCTTACTTTTGTTATAACAGGGAGATATGTGTGAATGAAGAATAAGTTATAGCTGGGAACTAGTGGCTCATTTCTGTAATCTTAGCTACCCAAGAATCTGAGATCTGAGGACTGAGGTTCAAAACCAGCCTGGGAAGAAAAGTCTGTCCGATTCTTATCTCCAGTTAACTAAGAAAAAACTAGAAGTGTCACTGTGGCTCAAAATTGGTAGAGCACTAGCCTTGAGCAAAAGAGCCTAGAGTCTAGAGACAGTGATGCAACCCAAGTTCAATCTCAAACGTGATAAAAATTTTAACAAAGAAAGTTGTATGCAGAAAAAGACTTTGTTTTTTATGTATTCACCATTCTGCATTGTTCTTTCCCTATAGAATCTGTTCATTTGTACTATTTACTAGATGATGATACCTTACAGAGGGATGTATGGATTTAGGTAAGAGAGATTGAGAAAACAGACTGAGAAATATGACTGGACTGTTTATCTAGATACTACCAAATGATCCCAGGTAATTGAGGCTGGACTGGGTCTGAAGTGAGAAAGTCAAAGCAAATAATAAGTCAGAGAAGCAAATATCTTAAAATGGGTATTATGACATCTGTATTCTAATCTATCTTGAACTTTTTAGAAAAATTTTACTTTATTATTTTAAGTAGTTATACGAAGAGTTTCCATTTAACAAGGCAGTTTTATGAGTGAAATGCAGGTTTAGCAATGTCATCCCTTTCAATATTATCATCCATCCTTCCCCTACCCACCCCTTCTTTATTTTTTACTATATATTTTTATTGTAATTAATAGAAGGGTTACATTACATTCACCAGATGGAAGGTGCATTACTTCACATACATTGATACCCTTTCTCATGTCTTGGTCCCCATTTCCCTCACCCCCACCCTTGTTTTCCCCCCTTCCCTATCCAATTTCAAATAACCAAATACACATACATCCAATATATCAGATAACAAAGTAAGATACTGTAACAATATGAGATAACCAAGGGACAGTGAAAGAGATGAGAGATAACATAGTACATTAAGGACAACAATCACTCATTATATGGCTTTTGTTTCTATATCCTGGAAGTCCTTTCATTTAGCATCATAGTATATGGCCTTATGTCTCTAGGATTTGTTCTATTGTAAATCTCTGCTAGGAGAGCCCAAGGTTTCTACTGATTATGACAAGTGAGGGAAACCATTGAGCCTAGGTTCCTTTGAGTCTGTCTTACTTCACTTAATATGATTTTTTCTAAGTCTTTCCATTTCCTTACAAATGGGGCGATGTCATTCTTTCTGACAGCAACATAGAATTCCACTGTGTATAAATACCACATCTTAGAATACTCTTTCTTATAGGTGAAAATATTTTCCAAACCAAAAGTGATGACTGTTGGAAATTATATAGTTAAGAGTCTCAAAACAGCATTCCCTATCATTCTATGTAGGAAAACTTATGGGCCCTCTCTTATTGGCATTCCTGAATTCTTATACCTGCCCTTGAATCAATCATTCTTATCACAGGAATGGAGTATTCTCCTGCAAGACAAGTTATATGGTTAATGTTGAAGTCATGTAAAACAAGCAAGAAAAAAATGACCCATTAGCAAACCACAATGGAAAGGATACATACTAGTGGGAAGGTATGAAATCTGCAGATATGATTTTTTAAAAACAAGGAAAGGAATACAAGATTATATGCTACTGCTGCACTGAGAAAGAAGGGATTAGAAATGTAATTTTGTAGTTAAAACATAAGTAGTTTGAGACCAATATAAAACATTGAGAATCTAGTAGGAAATGTAGCAAAAGAGTAAGTGGCAGAGTTCAGGCATAGACTGATACAATCCTAGACAAAACAAAAACAGGATCTGAAAACTCCAACCTAAACCTCTTAGAACTAAAGAAAAAAATCAATAAGGTAACAGAACAAAAAATCAGCACAAAAATCATGCCTGTCACCGATGGCTCGTGACTATAACCTTGCTACTCAGAAGGCTGAGATACAGGGATCATATTTCTAAGCCAGCCTGTGCAGAAAAGTCCATGAGACTCTAACTCCAATTAACTATCAAAAAGCTGAAAATAGTTCCACTATTAAAAAGTGGAACTGTGATTCAAGTTGTAGTCTTGGGTGTAAACAGCAGTATGGAACAGTACCTAGACCTGTATTTCAAGCCTTATCAATGACATACACCACACACTCACACACACACACACACACACACACACACACACACACACACACACACACAAATTAGGAGCTTCTTTTTACATGAATAATGAAAAATATGAATAAACCCAAGAAAGAAACTTCATTTACAATAGTTGGACAAAAATAATTAACTTGAAATACTTAGGAATCAACTCACACAGAGGAAGACGAAGTGGACTTCTTTAATGAAAATTATACAACCTCAAAGAAAGAAGGTTGAAAGACAATTCATGTATTTAGATTGGAAGAATCAGTATCACAGCTTTGGCAGTATCAACATCTGCAAATGTAATTCAGTACCTATCAGAATCTCAACACCCCTTTTAACAGAGATATTAAGATAAACAATCTGAAAAATTACTTTGGCACTTCAAGGTGATATCATAATACTAGACTTTAAGTTATGTTACAAAACCATAATATCAGAAACCATGTAAGCTGGCACAAAAATAGTACTGAAGATTAATGGAACAGACTAGAAGATACAGAAATTTAAACACATAACTAGTGCCAACCGTTGTTTGATGAAGAAGTTGCCTCTTCAACAAACATTCCTGGGAGAGCGCAGTATCCAGATGCAGGAGACAAAACTTTAAGCCCTATTTTCCACTTTATGCCAATACCAATTCAAATTGTATCAAATGCCTAAATGTAAAACTTGAAATCTTAAAATTTCCTGTACAAAGGAGTAAGGGGAGCATTAGAACTTATTGGCATAAACTAAAACATAATGAGCAGAATATTAGTGGTTTAAGAAACAGTAGAGATTGGTTAAATGGGCATATATCAACCTAAAATCTTCTGAACAGTGAAAGCCATTGTTTACCAACCTAAAGACAGCCTACAAAATGGAAAAATATATTGCCATCTACCCATCTGTCAATGATATAATATCCAGAATATTTCAGGAGCTTAAACTTTTAATCTCCTAAAAAAATCAATAGTCCAATGCAGAAATGGACAAAGTAGCTAAGTACATATTTCTCAGAATAAGTTCGAATAGCTAATAAATTCTTGAAGAAATGTTTTTACATCCCTGGCCCTAAAGGAAAGGCTAGCCAGTACACACACACACACACACACACACACACACACACACACACACCCCTATAGCATATCTGTGTTAATTTCTCAGGAACAAAAAAAGTTATGTCACTTGCAAGAAATTGCTAGAGGTAAAAAATTGTGCTGATCAAAGAAAGGCAGGCCCCCAAAGACAGGCAATCTTAAAACTTCCAGTGCAAGCACACAGTGGCATATGCACGTATCCTTGATCAAGTTGAGTAAGGCATAGTATATGTAGGAGTAAAATGCCCTTTGAAAGGTTTAACAGTCTAGCAAACTGATTATCAAGAGGCTAAAGCTTATTTTACATAGGGAATAGTGTGAGTGGGTGAGAGAATAAAAAAGGGAGCAATGGACAAACGGAGTCGTCTGACTCAGTGGATATACGTGAAAAAGGATGCAATGAACTACATCACTGGTGGGACTAGATGGGAGGGATAAAAGCAATAGAAAAAACAACTCTGATCATTCTACACTATATACATGGCACAGTGAAACCTACTTATGCAATCTCAAGATAAAATATAAAATAATATTAAAATATATGGCACATATTAAAAGATGCAGGTGACCTTATTTTGGAAATCATTCTTCATCTCCAGTTACAACATCATTTTCCTGAACCATTAGTAGTAGCAGAAGTTATTATGACTTAATTCACTAGGTAAGCACTCTATTCACTCCATAATATCATTCATTCTTTGATTTGGAATTAATCAATTTTTTTTACCTAAATTTAAATATAAAATTATTATTCTGGAAAATAAAGAAAAGAAATTTTTATTTATTTTCCTAAATATTAACATTCATTGAAAAATGCAACTCAATGGAGTTATCTTTTATGCCTATATTATTTTGCTGAACTACATACTGAATAATGAAAATTGTCGTGCTTCAAGACAAGTAAACAGCATTTGAGTTATTCCCTTAGATAGCGTTCTGACTAAAATCTGTCTAGATGTAGATGATTAATTTTATCTGTCAACTTGTCTGGACCACGCACGTTGTGCCCAGGTATTTAGTCAAATATTCTGGTTGTGTCTCTGAGGTTCTTTTTGAATAAGATTAACATTTGATGAATAAGATAAATAAAGCAAATTGCCATCTTAATGTGATTGGGCCTTATCCCATACTTTGAAGGCTGCAACATAACAAAAATAGTTGATTAAGAGAGGATGAATCCTGATTAGCTGCAGTTGAGCTGGGAAGGCAGCATTTTCCTGCCTTGGTCTTGAACTGAAGTATTCACTCCTCCTGGCTCTGAATGTTGCCTTTCCTGTTCCTTAGTCTTCAGACATAGACTGGAATTAAACATTTGTTTCCCCTAGACTGCCAGTTGTTTATGCATTCTTTAGTAAATACAAATAGTGCTAGCCCCACCATCAAATAAACAAATAATTTCTTTTGAAAAATTTCTCATATATGTACATATATATGACTACTTCTCTTTTTCTGAAGAACTCTTATCAGATAAAAAAGATGGAAAGGCAAATGTAAAAATAACTTATAATCAAAAGGTTTGTTAACAAAAATTGAATATTTTATTTGATAATTTAATTCCTATTTCTTTTTAAGTAAGAAAGCCCAATTAACAAAAGCAATAGAGGGTGAAGAGTTAGTGAGAGTGGTTAGTTTAATCTTAAAAGAATTTGTATAGCCACGTCTCTTCAGGAATTAGAGTGTAGTTTATGTGTATATGCATATATGCTAATTAGAACCACTACACTTCCTAAATACAGTCTAAATAGGGTATCTAAACTCTAGTTTCTAGCTTCAGTCAACTTCCTGTTTACCATGTGTATTTTAGGAAGCACTAAAACTATACATGAACATAGAAGAGCTAGCTCATTCAGTTAGGCTTTTTGCTCATTAGCAGCAATGGTCTATTTCATTGGCAGATTGATTCATTTATTGATGGAAGATATCTTCAGCTAAATTCCCCTGAGACACTAGTCATCCTTCTTAGTCCCAATGTCAATTGTGAGCACAAGCAACAATATTTCTTTCCTCAAAGAAGCTTAGGAAAATGCAGAAGGGATGGCAATAAACAGGCAAAAACAAATAAACAAACAAGCTCTTATATCAGATAGCAACAAAGGTAAGTATTTTTCTATTCAGATGAAAGATGGATCATCATGCTCCAGCCATATTTTCATTGCAGATATTGAAACCATGGGTGGAAGATATCGGTATACCTGGATGTTTAAGGAACTGATCACTGCCACTTCAGGCCTGACCAGGAAACAATTCATCTCTGATCCTGTGTAAAATTCCTTCATAAACAATAGTAAATAAGGATCATCTTGAAAGTCACCTGTGGAAACGAGCATAGCCTAAAGCAACAAGAATAAAACATTTCCATGAGAGCGGAGCTACAAAAACCAATCAAGAAACTTGTTTCCAAAAAGTCACACTATTATTTTTCCCAAGCAGTAAAGATTGACTGTGGTTATACAACTTCAGTTTAAAAATGGAACTGTTTTAGCAAGCCGTTATTGTTACCTGAATTCCCTCAAACAACAGGAAGAACTTGTTTGTATGGTGCAGCTGTGTGTGGAAAGATTTCAAACAGAATTAATGATAGAATTTGGTTTATACTGCTAGAATTTTTACTTTACTAATGGGAAAAGAATGATTTTCAGAAGAAGCAGATCAAATGATCAAGCAGGAATAAAACACCTAGAGGTGGTGGTGGCCTGGACTAGAACCCGTTATTGTAAAGATAGAGGAAATAAATACAGTCCAGGTTATTTGGGGGCTAAGACTTGATTATAAAGCAAGGGGAGAGACAAGATATGAAGGCCAATGATAATTAAACAACAGCTAGGCTTCTGAAGTACTGTGTTTTCAGAGACCTGAGAAAAGTTTGTGCTAATTTTTGGTTATGGGGCTTGGATTTGGACTGGGAGCTGTCTTCAGCTCAAGGCTATCGCCCTGCCCTTTGACACACAGGGCCACTTCTGGTTTTCTAGTGGTTAATTGGAAATGAGTCTCAAGGTCTTTAGTGCCTGGGCTGGCTTTGAACTACAATACTCAGATCTCAGCCTCCTGGGTAGCTAGGATTATAGGTGTTAGCAACTATGCCTGGCAATTTGTGCTAAGTTTTAAATAAAAACACATCAGAAGAACGCAAAAACAAAATTATTATTTGAAGAGCTTTAGTGAATCCCAAAACCAGAAGGTTATAACAACATAAAGTATCCATGTAGCATGCTAAATATATATATATAAACACTTCTATGAATTTGAAATTGGAGGATATCTACCTATCTGTATGTATGCATATATAATTGAAATTAGTAAAGTGTAAATGAAATGAGATTTAAAGCTATTCTTAAAATTACAGTGGACACTAAAATTACATGTATACAATGTCCTTAATAAGGTCATAAAAAATAATGAAGTAGAATCATTGAAGAACCTACTAGGAGAGATACAAATTAAGATTAATATCAAAATTCAGCATTAGCTTTGTGGAATCCCCAACACCAAAAGCAAAAATAAAAATGAACTCAATGTAAGCCTTGCCTATGACAGTCAAAGATTTTTTCCCACAAATTGATTAAACACTTAGAACTTTTGATCAAACATCTTCTGTTATAATTATAGTTCTAATTTGGTAAGTTTTCTATAATGATCAAAAACAGCAAATAAAAATTTATTTGAAAATTGTCAAAATAGTAACCATGTATTTTCACTCACATTGTATTTAAAACATGTACATTTAATTCCCAATCTTTAAAATTGCTATATGTATGCATAAACATAATATGTCCATGGACATGCATGCATATAGATATGTAAATATATAAAATATGCACAAAATTTAACACACACACACATATATATACAAGCAAATAAATGAAAGGATGTGAGGCATCATTTTAGTTTCTAAATACAATATAATAAATTTTATAATTAGGTTGAAATATATTCAATAAAATTCACCCAGTTTAGTGAAAATTGCCATGGGATTAATTTTTAATGTGTCCAATGCCAATAACTAAGGCATGGGAACAGTGTCAGGCATGCTGGCTCTGAACAGTGTCAATACTTGTTCTACTCACTTTCTGATAAATTCAGAGTCAATCAAGTACAATTATCAGTAAATTGATCTAGCTATTGTGACAGTGCAAAGACAGATATTTTTCAAAATTATATACTCGGAGGCTACAGGAATGGAGCTCTTCAAATAAGCATTTTTAATACTAACACTCAGTAACAACTGCCAGTCCCTGGCTTACCCATGGCAGTTTCCCAAGGCTGTTTTTTTCTGTCCCTGAAGCTTGGATACTACTATTCTGTGAACCACCTTGCTTTCTTATCATGCTTGTTTTCTTTTTTACTGTCTAGGAATTAAGGACAGAAGCTTGTGGAGCTGAGGTGCTAAAAAAAAAATAAGCATTTCTCTTGCCAGAAAAAGAAACAAAAGATCAGAAATTTATAGTGTGATTTTTGAGGAAGATTTGAATTCTAGAAAATGCAGTCACCAGAACATGAGAGTAAACAAATAAAAATAATTGACCTTTAGCAGTGAGGACAATAATCTTCTGAACTATTTCTAGGAGTTGACATCCTTATGTAAGTTTCACTTTTTGACTGGGGAATGAGCATAGCTAGTGGAATAATTGATAACAAATAAAACATACCAAAAATGGTGAGATATTGCTTTTGAAAGTGGGTTAAAATCTTTAGCTTGTGTCTTGTTCTTTTTTTCTTGTCTTTTGGGTTCATACCTCCAGAAGAAACCAGAGATCTTATTAAAGAAGACCACTAATAAACAAGTGTTACGAGCGATGAATTTATGCCTCCAGCCAACAACCAGTCAAGTCTTAAGAACAGTTAATTGTCCCATGAGTTCTGAGTATATCATCTGCTCTTCAATACTAGTTGGCTGCATCTCGCTACATGGTGAATATCAGTTCTGAACTCAGATATAATGATTCACACTTGTAATCTCAGCATTCAGGGTGAAGAGGCAGGAGGATGTATAGACTTTGATTCTTGTCTGTCACAAAACCTTTTTCCCCCTGACATTGTCTCAATAAATAAAAACCAAAGCTAAAAACATAGCTAAAAACAAAAATAAATATTTGAAATAGGATAGGGAAGGGGAGAAAACAAGATGAGGCAAGGGAGTGAAGGGAGGGAAGTGGGGACCAAAATATGAGAAAGGGTATCAATGTTTGTGAAGTAATGCACCTTTTATCTGGTGAATATAATGTAACCTTTCTATTAATTACAATAAAAATATCTGAAAAAATAAACAAATACAACATTAAAAAATATATAACTAAAATTTCTAACAATGAGAGTTGATGAACAAAAAAACACACCACTGAGCCACATCTTTTAGGACCTATAGAAACTAAGATAATATATTTTATAATGTTCTGCTTTGTTTCAGGTTAATTTATTACCTACTAAGGAAACAAAAAACTGGGGGACGTTCCATTTTTAATCTGTTGGAAATGTTCACATAAATGTAGGTTTCTATAAAACTGCCTCACATGTTATAAAAAAAAGTACCTAAATAGTCTTCTCATAATGCTTTGTTATTCGTATGATGTTTATGACATTTATACTCCTTTTGAATATTGAACTATGGAAATTAATGTGACAAATTTTGAAAGGAACTAGCCTTATACAAGAGAACAACTGCAGGAAAAATTGAGAATACTACATGACAATTGCTATTTGAACCCTTTCACTTATTGTAAAGAGAGCTTTTAAAAAATGAGTTCTTTTTGTTTCATAAGGTTTCAGATGTTTTTATAAAACTATGTGAAAGTAAAACATTGACATTTGAACATTAAAAAGGTACAGGAGATACAGTTGTGTACAGGACAATGGCAGTAGTATGAATGCCTTTGGCAAACTCTACAACAGCTTTCTGATCTAAATTTAGGGATGTTGGCAGCAAATCAAGCGCTAGATGGGGATTTGAGAAAACAGTTGTTTCAGCCTCTCACATGAGCCAGACTAGATTTGGCAAGAATAACTCTCCTGAAAAATTATCAAGAACAGAAAAGGAAACAAAGGTATTTGTTTTTACATTTGGACCAGTCAAGGTAAGTGTTATAAGCAAATAACTTCAAATAAAACATTTTAAACAATTTGGTGCCAATGCCTTGACAGGAAAGGACTAAAGGAAATTCTGGCAGAAGTGATGGCACACGCCTGGAATCTTAGCATTTGGAAGATGAGATGATGAATTTCAGGCTAGCCTATAGTTTCATGCTACATAGAATAGCCTGTCAACAAAAACACAAGGAAGGAGAGTGGGAAGGGAAGGAAAATGAAAAGAGGAAGGGGAAGAGGAAGGGGACAGGGAGGTAAATAAAAGGAAGTGAACAGGAAATAAATAAAAGAAAAGGAGAGAATATAAAAACAAAGTAAGAAAAAATGGTTTTCTTCATTTTTTTATGCATTCTTTGGGGGAAACATCTTTTTCATTTGTTTTATTTCCTTGCACTCTGAAGAATTCCTGGGCATGATATATCCAGTGGTCAAATGTCCACTGCTATTCTTTCTGTACATGGGAAAAATTATATAATCATTGGATTTTATTCAGGTTCATAGAGGGGACTTCACATGGTATTATAGGAAACGAAGGGAGAGACCAGTCCTGAGACACCTCTGCTCATGGACGCTAATCTTCTTGAGTCTCCATCTTCACAACCTCCACATAGAAGTATCATCTTGGAAAACCTTATGTTGGTAATTAGGTTTCAACAAAGGGATTTTAGAAGAACACAAAGGAAAATTTCAGATGGCAATTAAAATTCAAACACATGTAGTGAGAAAGCTCAAACATAGACCTTCAATGAGGTAACTATGAATTTTGAGTTTTTTTTTAATCACAAAGAATGTGCATTATTTATAAAATCAGAACAGTAATTGTAAATGTTAAACTACATGTATTGGGGAATTATGTCTTCCTAAATGGACTTTATAAATAAAACATAGAAAAAAATAAGCAGCTCATAAAGTTTGACTAAACATGTATGAATTTATAAAAAACTATAAAATTTTTCTATTGAATTTTATGTAGATTTTGATCTCTTGAGTCAAATGTGTTTTATGTCTTCTTTATAAAAGTGTTCCATATAATGTGCTTTTACAATTTTCAATTCCCAAATCAGCATTTATTCTCCAAATTTGTTCAGTGAAAATAACCCATACAATGATTTGAATTAATAGTTTCAATTTGCTATAATATTCTTATTAGTAATAAGTATAAATTCACATACAGAAAGTGAATGGTAGACTGTTGTATTAAAGACTTGAAGTGTGTCTGGGAGTTTTATAGCACTGTCTCTCCATCTGTGGTACGCACTGGCGTTTTGTACAGATTACTCTGGAGAAAAATAACAAAGACGAACTCAAAAACCAGATAGTGATGCAGAGCTCAGTAAGGTCAGTATGAAGAAGAAAGAGGAGAAGGGTGAGGGGAAAAGAGGAAGGAGGAAGAGGTTAAGAAAGGAAAAGATAGGGAGGAGGAGGAGGGTAAGGGGAAGGGGGAGAAGGTTAAAAGCTTTTAAGTAGTGTGGTGAATAAAAGAAAATGGCTTTCCCTCTTCTTTTTTTGTAGTTCTTCACTTCAACAAGGTATATTGGGATATAAATTTTACAGTCTTTTTTGTGATATAATTTTTTTAAAAGACAAAGTTAATATGGGTAAATATCCCCTTTGTTTTTGTGGCTGATTTTATGCTTCCATTATTCACTTTTCAATTATTCCCTTGCCAACTAAGAAGGTTTACATGTCAACTACACTGCTAACATAAGGTTAAACTCCTGAAACACAGTGTGTGTGATTTTCCTATAACATTCCAAAGATTAAAAATAAAATCTCTTTTCCAGTGTGCATGTTGGTGACACCAAGATGAATCTTCAGAAAGAGTAATGAGTGAATTTGATAATTTTGACCGGAACAGTGGGTTGGTCCCTGGCTGCTCAGAATAAAGAAGAGGGAGGAAAGCTGGCAGCCTTGCAGGAAATAAAACTATATGGCACCCCAGCTAGCATCTAACATCTTTTCTGTAATGCTAAGGGCACAGCTTGAGACTCAGAGAACTCGAACCAAAATATCCATCTAAGCACCTGGAAGACCAGGGAGCCAACTGTGTTGAGAGCAGAAGCTGGGATCAAGAGTCCAGAAATTCCTGGGGATGGCAATAGAGAATAACTTTTCATCCCTTTGACTGCCCTGAACCACAAAGATAGATGGGGATCTCTATACATTCCATTTTCCATGCCCAATTTTTACAGATTACATTATATTAATTTTTCCCATAAGTTTGTTGAGAGATTACACATGGGGACACATTCATATATCTGATCTGCAGTTCCAGTAGTGTAAGCATTGTAACAAGTGGTAAGAGGACTGCTTCTCCTTAACCTGTTTGTGAATTGAAAAAAAAATCTTTTGGTTGTTTTATTCTTAGGGGCCAAAATTGCATCTCTGTTTCTCCTTCTCCTTCCATTTTACAGAAGTTATGCTAAATTCCATGAAATCCATTTGATAATGAGTCATATGGTCACTTTTCTGGAATGTGAAATATGTGGTATTTATAAACATAAAGTTTATTTCCAAGTACTTAAATTTTCACAACTATTATGAAACCATTTTAAAGCCCAAATCACTATAAAATTGGGGATATAAAATTCAAGGCAAGTGTAAACGTCCCATGCCATATTATATTATCCTTTTCTCTTTAATGTCTAATAAGGCCAAGATTGAAACTGGCTGGTTCCTTATAAATTTACTGGTGAAGTCACTGCATATATACTGAAAAAATAACAAACTCTGAAGGTTTATTATTATTATTATTATTATTATTATTATTATTGCTTTTGTTGCTGTTTTCAAGATGTCTCTGCATTGGGTTCATTTTCCTCCCATTCCCTGAAATGAGTGATTTATATTCCTTGTTTTAATTTTACCTTGGTGTACTGAGTCACTCAGCCTGGTTTGCATAAATAGCAACTGTGTTTGTTTGATTTTAGCTTTACACATCTTGGCTTCTTGCTTCAGTGATTGGCTGGTTTCTCTCTCTGGAATGTCTCCCTGCTAGAGCTAACAGTGTCTGGAAAGAAATTCAATACTTTCATCCTTCATCTTTCTCAAGTTCTGAAGTTTTTGCCTCCAGGTTCCATAAAACTTTCTTTTTAGCATTGCATTAAAAAAATTACCTGAGACAGACTTTGCTATCACTAAAATTGGAGTATACAAGGGTCAATTTCTTCATGGTATTGATTATGTCTAAGTTAAAATTCTTTATTTAAAATGTGAATTATCTCATAGAGCCATGAGTTTTGAGTCACTTGTGTCTTTCCAGAGACCTAAAAATGTATATATATATATACATATATATATGTATATATATATTCATATATATACATATATATATGGATCATGAGGCTTGAACTTGGCCTGGGTGCTGCCCCTGAGCTCTTCAGCTCAAAGCTACCATGCTACCCTTGAGCCAGGCCCCACTTCCTGTTTTCTAGAGGTTAATTAGAGATAAGCGTCTCAGGTCCTTTTGTGCCTGGCCTGGCTTTGAACCTTAATCCTCAGATCTCAGCCTTCTGAGTAGCTAGGATTACAGGTATGAGCCACCATGCCCCACCTAAAAATGTTTACTGTTCTCAGGCATGAAAGTTAGGACTGCAAAAACATATATCAGAAAAAGGATGCAGAATGTAAATCAATTTTGAAACTCTGGAAATATATTTATATTGACAATCAGGTTGAGTTTCTAAAACATGGTTAGTATTAAATTCTGACACATGGGAATCTTAGGTGGGAAATATCTCAGAAGATCTTTTTCTTAGCTTTGAGATATTTAGGGAAGTTCAGTACTCATCTGTACATGTCCAAATTATTTAAGTATTTTAGAAGAGCCAGTCAATCCTATTTTGTTTAACTGTGGGTATGTCCAAGGTATGTTTGCATTGTGAAAAGTATGATCTTATCGTAAACTCAAAAAAGTTAATCCCATGACTTGTTTTGCAAGCATGCTTACTTTGCAATTCTCCTAATTTTTAACCCCAAAGCAGTCATGAACTGTATCATCAAATAGTTTATTTTGAGAGATAAGTTATTTTAGTTATTTTCAAATAATACAAATACTTATACTACCTGCCAGTTATACCTAATTAATGTTGAATGAAGATTCTTCCCAATCATTCTGTATATACATCATTTATAGTCTATTTTATCTTCTCAATGGTGCTCATTTTTGAATTCCATCTATAGCTTTTTTTTTTTTTTGCCAGTCGTGAGGCTTGAACTCTGAGCCTGAGCACTGTCCTTGGACTTTTCTCAAGACTAGAGCTCTCCCACCTGAGCCACAGAACCACTTCCAGGCTTTTTCTATGAGGTGGTACCGAGGAATCAAACCCAGGTCTCTGTGCATGCTAGGCAAGTGATCTGCCATGAGGCCAAACTCCCGGTCCCTCCATCTATAGTTTGTAGGACCTTATTGAAGAGATTAAAACACATAATTTGGGAATGTTAACTACTGAGTGATAATGGTAGCAGTTGAGAAACTGTAGTTTCAAAAAGATCCCTCTGACTTTCAATGTTGTCTAGTAGCCAAAATGGTGAGTTCCTGTATTTAAAAAATGTCTTTCCAGGATTAGAAAGTAAGCAAGATTTTTTAAAATAATCTTTTATTGTAATTGATAGAAGAGTTACATTATATTCACCAGATAGAAGGTGCATTACTTCACAAAAATTGATACCCCTTAGTAAGCAAGATTCTTATCACAAATGATAAACACTGAAGATGTAGAAAAGTTTGTACAGAACCTGCTAAATTCAGTATTTTTTATGATCACCATGTCAGCATGTTGATTATAATATATTACACTTTATTGGATTCTGCAATTGTATTTAACCCTATACATTTGGATCTTCATTTCAGCATGAATGCTCCTCACAAAAAAATCTTATATTAAATAAACATTATGTGTTTTCTCATGCTTTTCATTGGAAAAAAGTTAAATTTTTCCTCCGCTACAATTTTAAGCATGAAGTAAGGACAAAAAGTTTTGTAGTGACAGATGGTGAGAAAAGACATTTGTTAATGCTCAATAGTTATGGTATTATGTAAATGGAAACATGCTTGGCTTGAATAATAAAACAACTGAATTTTAGGATTGCAAACTTTGGTTAATGGAGGGGCCACTGATCATTTGAGGAACCCATAGTAGTCTGTCATTTTTAAGTCTATCTCTGGGTTAGCTCTCACTTCAGGCAAAGTGACTGAAACCAAATATACTTTAGAGCAATGATTAGAATGTACAAGATTGTCTGCTGACTACACTGGACAATAATTTTTACCATTAGAGAGGAACTGGATGACTTTAAGGTGTCATATCATTGTATATGAGTTAAACTATTCATAATGGACATGAAGGGATAGAATCTTTATAAAACGATTTAAAAATAATCAAGAAGCCAAAAAGAAGCAGACAGATTAATGTGCATACAGTTGAAAAAAGTAAATTTGTTTTAGTGTTTCCTTCTATTTTGCTTTCTGTGGTAGATAATTCTGCATCTTTCTCTGCAGAACTTCAGAGACATGATACCTCACTGAGTGGTTCTGAACTCACTTCTATTTATTTCAAAGCAGCAGTTGTTGATTTGCTAATTCCTTCTTTGTCACTCTTAATCTTATTGTGATTAAGGATCTCTCAAACTTATGGGCAATTTTCATTCTGTTTACATGCTTCAGAATGAAATTGTCTCGGGTATTAAAATCCATGACACAAATAATCAGAAGTAAGAGAGCAAAGAGTCCTCAGATGTCAGCAATAGAAAGATAGGCAAATAAAAGCCATGACAGGATTTTCACATTCACGCAAAGCAATAGGAAACTATATGTCAGAATTTGCATAAGTATCTTAGTGACCTGTCACTGGCTTTCTTCCTGGTGATTGTGTTATTTATGCATAGTATTATGGAAAAAGGAGTCTTCTGCCCTTTTAAGACAATAGCCTCCATTATTTGCAAATAAAATGTGTCATACACAAATGCATATAATCATATTTCCTCATTCTCTCTCTTTCTCTCTTACAAACACATTCACATGCACCCCAAATATGGTGTCGATGGACCAAAAGAATATAGTAGAGTATCATTATAAATCAGTTACTTTAAGCATAAATGAAAACATGTTAATTCTGTGTTGAAGGTTGGTGGTTTAAGAGAAAACCTGGCATGATAGGCATATAATTCTTGCGCTCAGAGTAAGGGCATAGTATTACACACATATGTCACATAAATTATACTTCCATATTATACAATATAAATATAAATATTATCTATTACATAAATGTTTTCTATTCTATTATTACCAATACCACAGATGCAAAATAGAACCTTGGTAGTATCTCAAACACATTATATGTCTAAAAATGTACTTTTTCCAGCATCCAGTAGGTTTTAACTTTAAAACCTACTACTAAACCATATGTTGCTCTTAACATATATTTTAATAGGTTTAAAAATTATCTTTAAGAGCTTGCACATGTTTTAATCCAACATGTTAATTTATGCCTACGATGAGCCCTGATTGATGTATCCTTTTCAGAACTGTTGAATTGCCTGAGCATGCACTTCAAATTTTCACACTTAAGTTGGTAAGAGGATATAGTGTTTGGCCACTGTATTAATTTAAATTCCTTTCTATGCATTACATGAGTCTTTGTCTCACAACTTCATAACTTCTTCAAAATTTTCATTTTAGACACCTCCTCTTTCTGTCCTTGTATTTCTCCATATGTTTCTTAATGCCCATGGGTCAGGAGGTCCTTGTTAAGCCAGAACGTCCAATAGCTTCAAAATTCTTACTGATGTATTTCCAAGTTTAAAATTCATAAATAACTCTAACTAGTTGTGCCCAAGTTTGGCTCATACATTATCAACAAAACTTTTCTATCTTTAGTGATAACTGCCATTTTCAGAGTATTATATGCATTCTTCTTCAGATTTGACTTATCTTGATTTGAAAAGATTTAACTCCTTTTGAATCAATGGGTACCTAGTTGACACTAAGACAAACAGAAAATCTTATGACAACATCTCCCCACGAAACTATATGGACATATTTGCTAAATCCACCCTTGTTTCCATGATCACAAACACACAAACCTCAACATCAAGCCATCATCACATTACAACAGCACTAAGGAAATAATGTCCCTTCCCCAGTCACTTCTTAGCCATTGCATATCACAAGATTTTATATATATATGTATAATATTTGTTGATAATTCGAAATCTCCTCTCTTGGAACCAAACCCATCCATATTATTCATAGCATTCATTCTAATCTATACTCTAATCTACTGTGTCTCTACAGTTACCAGGGTTTGCCATCTGTCTCCCAGCCAAAACCAATAGATACTTCTTATGCTAGGACCTATACGTTTGTATATACATTTCTTAGGATTTCATCAAATGTCTGTTTAGAGATGAAAGTTTTGATAACAGATCATTGCTTCTGTATAGGTACGTTTCAAGAATAAACAAAATAGTCCCAATGAAGTGCCTTACAAATAGAATTGTACTGCCTTATACTTTTATCTTGGTTAAATTTCACCTTATGTATTTTTCATATAGGCAGAATTTATTCTACTTTGATAATCAAAATTTCTGGGAGGATTCACAAGAACAGTTATTGAATTGAATAAGCTTCCTGCTGCCACTGCTGATTTTCAAGTGGTGAAGGATGCTCATCACCTCCTTCTACTATTCATTTTACGAATTCCTTGATAGCATCCTTTCTAATCTTGTAGCAGGAGGATCTGAAAGTGCCAAATGAAATTTTGATGAAAATCTTACCACGTACCCTATCTCTTCCTATGTCAATCAAAATCTTTAGCTCTATAGACCCTTACATTTTTGAATTCCACAAATAGGATTCAGAAATAGCTTTAAATGATGACTGAAATATTGCTTTTGTTTCATGAGCATATTGGAAAGTAACCACAATGCTTTGCATGGACTCACAATGACTTTCAGGCATTTTCTAATAAGCTATTATTTTATACAATTAACACTGATTACATAATAAATCAAGCTTTTAATGTAATAATCTAAATAATTTAATAGTTTATATAATCATTTAAATAATTATTTAAAACCATTGTTGTATACCACTAATTAACAGTTAATTCATATGAATAACAACCTTCAAAATAACACATTACAAAAGCAAACAAGTCCCATAAAGGACTATGTTTTTCTCCTTGATATCATGTTTAAGGCAATAAGGTCACAGTAGAATAGCCTCAGAGATCTTTATGCTGCATGGAGAGAAATAAAATCCATTCCTTCCTTCTATGGAATGTGTTGTGCATAAAGGATATGTAGGAAGATGTTAAACTTTATCTCACAAAATATAACCTTTACATGTGACAAGGGTGCTATATATGGAAGCAATGCTGCCATTGTGTCATCCAGTCAACACTCAACTACCAAGAGTCATGATGAAATTATAGATTGTATAACCTTACAAGACAAGAGAGACTCATATACATGAAGGATATCAATATCACATGTTCTACTGTCTAACTTCTCAAATGGAAGCAGAAGACAAATATTCCATGAGAAAGAGACCTTTAAGAAATCATATTAAAATTAATGCATATCCTTCTAAAAAGGTACATTTTTGCTTAAAACAAGCTTATTTTGCAGCAGATATCTTGTTCTTTTTTCATATATTTTATTATACTTAATAGAAGAGTTACATTATATTCACCAGATAGAAGGTGCATTACTTCATATACATCGATACATTTTCTCAGGTCTTGGTCCCCATTTCCCTCCCTCAACCCCTCCCCTCATCTTGTTTTCCTCCCTTCCCTATCTGACTTCAAACAACCAAATGCACATATATATCATATATCAGATACTGTAACAATAGGAGATATCCAGGGGACAGCAAAAGAGATGAGAAATAACATAGTACATTAAGGACAACAATAACTCATATGGCTATTGGATATTATTTTTTAGAAGAAAAAATGTTAAATTTGATTTTATCTTCATCACTAAATTTTTGTGTTCGCCACAGTTCAATATTTGGATACTGAAAAGTATCCATCAGATTACTTCTCTAGGAGAGTAGTGAGTGAAAAGTGATTTAAAACTTTATAGAAGATGGAAGTGGCCTTGTGGCTCAAATAGTAGAGCTCTAGCTTTGAACAAAAAGAGCTTGGAGACAGTGCCCAGGCCCTGAGTACAGGCCCTACCCAGTATAAAAACAAAAAATATAAAAAATAAAATATTTAAATGTAACAAAATATAATTCTACCTTCTAATTTTACATTTCTTTCAAAATAATATTTTTTCTCAGCGTCACATTACTTAAAAGGCTGAGCAGATTTTTTTCTACATTTACAAGTACATTGCATGATCTTTCCAAATAATAATGCATTGTTAGAAAAGATGCATAAGCTTACATTTGTAAAATGTTTATTCCCTTAAAATCAGAGAATTGTAGACTAAATAAACTTTCATCTTTTAAATTCACCTTCCTATGCAAACTATTCTTCTGAGGCTATGGAAAACAGTATGTTGATGAATGAACCCAGCTTAGGATACATGGGCTATAAAAGTAGCCAAAATATAGCTTATATACATAGAAGCATGATGTATTTACATTTGATCATTATAAATGTGTTTGTCAAATCAAACTTCAGCAAAGGAAAACACTAGGAAGGAATTACTCAAAGAATCTGTGGTGGCGTCAAGGAAAAGGGATATAGAAAGAAATAGAAGATGAGAAGTTCCAGTCAAGGGACAAAATCATTTTAATGAAAAAATCAGTTTATGAATGTACAACTACTTAAAATTAATATTTTTTTTTGCCAGTCCTGGGCTTGAGCTCAGGGCCTGAGCACTGTCCTTGGACTTTCTCAAAGCTAGAGCTCTACCACTTGAGCCTCAGCACCACTTCTGGCTTTTTTCTATGTATGTGGGGTACTGAGGAATCGAACCCGGGTCTTCATGCATGCTAGGCAAGCACTTTAACCACTAGGCCAAACTCCCGGCCCCTTAAAATTAATATTTTTAAGTCAACTTCTGTAAAAAAAAGTGTTTAGCTCTTCTTCACTCATACCACTCTATCCTACACAAGTACACACACACACACACACACACACACACACACTACACACACACACGTGTGCACATATATACATTTCCACTCAAATTTCCTTCCTGGGACTTGATCTTCAGAACATAATATTTCATGGATTATTACCTATCATATCTTTGCAAACATGCAAATGATGCATTTCCTTATGTTATTTATTCTAAGTAAGAGAAGCAACTATTTTGTGAATTTTACTAAGGAAGAAATATTATTAAAGCCATCTTCACATGTATCCTGTAGAATACAAAGAAACGATATGCATACATATTTAGCTAGTCACTAGGTAACTTGGATAAAACATGTAAATTTGAAAGAGTGCATAATTTTTATATCATTACCTAATAGAGATAGATTGACTAGTTGTTTAAAGCAGTTTATTTTTCCAAACATAAATGATAAAGGCATTATATCAATGTAAGATTTGTCAGACTATTCAACTCATTTGTTGATTGTTTCTGGGGAACTCTCGTTGGGAAATTAATCTATGAAAATGAGATCGTATCACATGAATTAGGTACTAATGGCTTATCCTACTTTTAGCTATAAGAACTGCTCTCATAATTTTGAGAAAATATTTTTCAGCTGGTCATTTCTCAAAAACATTAATGAGTTCATCTAATACTACAATAAAAAATTCCTACTAGATTAAAATTTCATGGGCTTTCCTGTGGGGCCTTATCTCAAAGCATAATCCTCATATCTCAGCCTCTTGAGAAGCTAGGATGATAGGTTATAGTCACTGGTGTTCAGCTAAGCAAAGCTTTTCACATATTGAAACTTCATTTTTTCAGTTTTTTACATCATGTATTCATACATTTTCATTAGTAGCTAGGTTCACCATAGGATTTGCTAGCATTTGAGGATTCTAAGTTTGTGCATGTTTTCATTTGTGTCATTAAAAAGCTGGTGTGGGTTTTCTTTGTGCAGACATATTCCTGTTGCTAGAAGTGTGTCATCTTCTGCCAAAAGTAGTTTTTTCTTCCATCCATCATCCAAATAGAGGATTTAAAAAATTTAATTTTTCAAAAACATGCTACAAGTATTCAATATATGTAGACATATGTTTTTGACAGTCCTGGGCTTGGGCTCAGGGCTTGAGCACTGTCCTAGGACTTTCTCAGGGCTAGCACTCTACTACTTGAGCCTCAGCACCACTTCCAGCTTTTTTCTATATATGTGGTACCGAGGAATCAAACCTGGGTCTTTGTGCATGCTAGGCAAGCACTCTACCAGTAGGCCAAACTTCCGGCCCCACGTAAACATATTTTAAGAGATTTAACTCTGATTTATATTTGCTTGTTAGTTTTATTTCCAGGTGAGTAATATATTTATGAAAATGTCACTTTGATATCCCAAATATGACATTTTTTCAGCTTTATGAAGTCTCTTTTATCTGCATGATTCCAGTATGTATATCATTTATCAGAATGGGTAAACCATTCTGTAATATTACCTCCAGTGACCTGATACACAGATGTGTAGATGATATGTTATTGTTATTTCAGTGTATCACTATCTCCTCTCATTACTTCCTTATAAGAAGGAAATAATTTGTGATCCTAATCTCTTTGCCTCTCATATTTCTCTTTTGTGAATAATGTAATTATGTAACATCACATATTCAACTTGGAATGTCACAGAATAGATGTGGGAGATAAATATATATTTCAGCTACAAACAGAACAGTGACAGCATATTCACATGGATTTTTTCATAGCCCTGCATGCCCTTTTCATCATGCAGCCCATTTATTCTAATTCCCTTTTTAGCACAGTGTCCAAGAATACACATCTGCCATTTGGAGCTGAGCAACATGTAGATTCACCACAATTCTGGGCAATGAAATTCCTGACTTGGATGTGAATGAATTACTTTTAAGTGACTTTAAAGTGCCTGGTTGGCTTCCGCTCAGTGAGAAGGTATACCTTACTGCTAAAATTGAGTTCTGTCTTAAGCTTCACTGTGGCAGTTTGAACACATGCATTTAGGGAGACAAAGCACTTGGACTCCACAGTTGACTGTTAACCATATTCCACCATTCTGCCTAAATGTAGGAAGAATTGCACTCGATAGAACCATCATTCTTCTTTTCAAGTTATTATCAGTTCTTTTTGGCCGACAAGTGCAAAAGCACCTGATCTCTCACAAAGGAAATTGCACTTTATGTGATAATTGAATATAATTACACTGCTTGAAGATTTCACCTATCCAAATTTTCATTGTATCAGTACATCAAATTAACCAAATATCTTGAAAAATATTTATTGTCATAATCACCAAATAAGCCTGAGAAAATACTTTATTATTTAAGCTCACAAACACCATAAAACCTTTAAAAGGTAATGTCTGTAGTCTTCCTTCCATGTGATAGTATACCAGAATGTCTCTCTCCTATCTTTTTGAAACTTAATGATCAATCTATCTCCAGCCAAGTTTTCTCTGTACTTTCTCCAGCCTTGGGTAACCACCATTCTATTTTCAACTCCTATGGATTCAGGTTTAGTAGGTTCTATATTGAAAATGAAATCAAGCCTCAGTCATTTTTTCCCAATATTTAAATCTTTAGTCCCATTCAGGTTCTTGAAAATGATAGGGTCTTATTAAATTTATTCATCAATAGTACTCCATTATGTGTGGGAAAGAGGGGGTTAATTCATTCATTGATCAATGGAAAGATAGTGATTTTCATTTATTGGTTCTTAACAATAGGAATAAAAGAAACAGAAGTTTCAGTATCTTTTTGATACTTTTTTGAAATATAAAAATTATATCTCTGTGGCCCATCTTTTAAAGGGATGGTTGTTTCTTTGAAGTTCTGTTTTGGAGAGATTCAATTTTTTGAGCTGTAGATATATTTTAGATATGAGACCTTTGTCTGTTGTATGGTTAGTGAAGATCTTCTCCCACTCTGTGGGTTTTCTATTTAACTTGCTATGTCCTTTGCCATACAGAAGCTCTGCAATTTAATGTAGCCCCATTTGTTCAAACTTTTTTTAATTTGTTGTGTTTCTGGGTCTTTATTAAGAAAGTTTCACATGTGCCAAGGAGGCCTAGTGTATCTTCTATTCCTCTTGAAAAAAAATTTAGGATATCTGCACTTAACTTGAGGTCTTTGACCCATTTGGAATTGATTCTGGAGTAGGAGGAAGAGGATGAGCTTAATCCATTCTGCCAGTGCCACTTGTTGAAGAGGCTCTTTCTTCCATTCTATTTTTTTTTGTCTCCCTTACCAAAGATTAGGTGGCCATGGGAGAGAGACTTCTCTGAAGAAGAAATAAGAATGGCCTATGGACACATGAAGAAATGCTTTACATCTCTGGCCACAAAAGAAATGCAAATCAAAACAACTCAGAGATTCCACGTCACTCCAGTTAGAATGGCCATTATCAAGAAATCTAATAACAACAGATGCTGGAGGGGATGTGGCCAGGAGGGATGACTACAATACTGTTGGTGGGAGTGTAAACTCCTTCAACCACTGTGGAAAGCAGTATGGCCATTCCTCAAAAGACTAAGCATAGAGCACCACCTATGACCCAGCAATTCCACTACTTGTCATTTACCCAGTGGTTCAGAAATAAGGACATAATAAATCCACTAGCACAACAATGTTAATTGCAGCACTATTTACTATAGCAAAGATATGGAACCAACCCAGATGCCCTTCAGTAGATGATTGGATCAACAAGATGTGGAATTTATACACAATGGAATTCTATGCTGCCATCAGAAAGAACGACATCACCCCATTTGTAAGGAAATGGAAAGACTTGGAAAAATTCATATTAAGTGAAGTAAGCCAGACACAAAAGAACATAGGATCAATGGTTTCCCTCATCTGTAATAATTAGTACTCTCCTAGCAGAGGATTATAATAGTTCAAACCCTTGATACATAAGGCAATATAGGATGAAGCCAAATTAATGGTCCTCCAGGACATAGAAACAAGAGCTTAATTATGAGTGACTGTTGTTCTTAATGTACTATCTTTTTTTCTGTTCTCTTGTGTTGCTCTTTGGTTAATCTCATATTGTGACACTATCTGGCTTTGTTACCTGGTATATTATACATATGTTTATTTGTTTATTTGAAATAGGAGGGAAAAAAGATGAGGGAAGGGGTAGGGAAGAGAAATGGGGACAATAACATGAGAAGGGGTATCAATGGATGAGAAGTAATGTACCTTCTATATGGTGAATATAACTGTAACCCTTCTATACATTAAAATAAAATAAAAACTATAGTTCCATTATTTATTTGAAGGTATGGATAGACCTTTCATATCATCTTAGTTTTAAATGAAGATGAATAAATATATGATAGATATATTCACTGGGAAATACAAATTAAACTCGTGCCTGTGCTTTTCAAAGTACAAAGAAATGTAGACAGTACATACCTTCTATATTAGGAGAACATCTTATAAATTAATCATCTACCCAAACATTTTTGATTAGGATGTGATGAGAAAAGACTACTGAAAATCTGTCAGAAAACCCAAGTTTGGCTGTCTTCTGAGCTACATTTTCCTAGCATCCAATTTTTCTCACTTAATCAGAGAATGACTTCCCAAAAGCTGTGGGGGCACTGTGCATGAGCTAATTTATTATTGTCTAATTTATTATTCTCTCAAGGAGGAAGATGTCAGTCAGCTGGAGGTCTTGAACACAAAAACACAGTGCTCATTCCTTGGACCTGCTGACTTCAACCAGTTCCTCAATAAATACAGTGAAGATAGAAAGATATTCAATTCATGTAAACATTCATTTGAGAAGATCCACAGCCATTTGGTAATCTCAAGCCATTTAGCAGTCAGACGTAATTCCTGAATTTTGATCCCAAGCAATGAAACTATTCAAACACAAGACTCACAAGATAAATCTTAGCTGAATCATAATGCATTGACAGTAAGAATGAAAATACAAATTGGAGATTCCTCAATAGTACATACAATAAAATAAAACAAGGTTACCCAGGTCAAGTTAATTTAATGAAATATTATAGGTAGTGTCAATAAACATAAATATTATAAGAAAGAACTCCTTTACATTCCTTATCAAAACATTTTTTTTTGCCAGTCCTGGGCTTGAACTCAGGGCCTGAGCACTGTCCTTGGACTTTCTCAAAGTTACAGCTCTGCCACTTGAGCCTCAGCACCACTTCCAGCTTTTTTCTATGTATGTGGGACCTAGGAATCGAACCCAGGTCTTCGTGCATGCTAGGCAAGCACTCTACCACTAGGCCAAACTCCCGGCCCCTTATCAAAATATTTTTAAACTCAGATATACCGAATCAATATGACAATAAATTTGGAAAAAATTATATATTTCTCTTATTATATATTTTATAAAAATAAAAGATGTATGAGTCACTGGCTCTTGAATTTGTGGTAAAAATATACTTAAGAAAATTTAATAATCTTTGTTGATCTATATTCAGGGGAAGTTTAGTTTCATTAACAAAGGCAAAAGCATTTTGCAGAGAACAAATGTCTATGACATGCCTGAGTTAAGATGCAATAGAACAGCAATTTAGTATTGACGTAAATCCTTACAAATGAAGTTAAGATAATGGAAAAAATGGGAAATCATAGAATGGGATAAACAAAAAACTGGCATGGTATTGTTTGACTAAAAACAAACTCTTTTTATAGTTGTATAGTTTACTTTCCTTCATGACTAAACCACTTTGTAGTACAATCATATTTTTGACAATGTGATGTCCTCATCATCATAGTAATGAAAAAGCATCACTATTTTTTTAAATTTGTCTTTAATTTCCAAAGAGTCAGCATTCACATCAATGCATGAATGATAAAGGGAGAAAGAATCTATTAATGAAGGCATTGTGTGGATTATGTAAAAGACAAACTCCAAAATATTCAAAGACTTGGAGCATTTCTATAAAACCTCAAGAAGTTTAGAAAACTTTCTAAAGCATTTAAAACATAAGTAACATGTTCAGAATATCACATTCCAAAATAAACCTCAGAAGTTCAAATGTACTCTATTGTTCTTTCTTTAGTATATATGATACACTATGGCTTTTTATTGATGCTGTTCTAATCTTATTTCAATAAATATGCACTAAATACAATTAAATGCCAGTAACTTTGTGGACCACCATGCATGCAAAAAAATGAACAAATGATGGTTCAAATTCTTACTCATGTAGTAACAAATCAGATGCTTACAGTAGGGGACCTTCACCTGAGATCTGAGAAGATTATCATGTAACATTGAAAATATTTTTAAAAATATGAGAGTTAAACAGAGAGCATTAATTTCATATAAAGAAGACTCTTCATTCTTTTTGAAAATTTTGGCAAATATCACCAAGTTTGAGACGAAGTTGAGAAGACAAAAACAAACAAACAAACAACAAAAAAAAAAAACACTGACAAGATGCCAAGAACTTGTCTAAAGTAGATTTCTAACCCAGGATTTAAAGCATATATTTTATACTCTAATCAAAAGGGCTCAAACATTAGTTCACTTTAACAAGGAATAATTTAGTTAATTAATAATTTTTAAATGCACTATTGATTCTATACAATTGTAACAATGTAAATGAATAAAATAAAATAATTCATATTACTACCCACACATTCTAAGTATTTCATTTGAACTTCACAGCAGTAGAATAATATAAAGGAGTCTTACTTTACCCTCTGGAATGTTTAGTGATGAGTGGATTTTAAAGTCACTACTTGTGTCTATAGGCAATTTTTATTCCTTCTTCAGAGAAGATTCTTTGAGTCTTTGACCCATCTTTTAATGGGGATGGTTGTTTCTTTGGAGAGCTGTTGACATATCTTAGATCTATGACCTTTGTCTGTTGTATGGTTAGTGAAGGTCCTCACCAATGGATTTCTGATCAGCACCACTGAAATATTTCTGTGACTTCCTTTAGAATGGAAGCCACCATGACATGAAAAAGGGTATCAATATTTGTGAAGTAATGCACCTTCTATCTGGTGAATATAATGTATTATATTACAATAAAATTATTAATTACAATTACAATTAAATATATTAATTACAATAAAAATTAATTACAATAAAAATATATGGAGCCGGGAGTTTGAAGTGGTAGCGTGCTTGCCTAGCATGCATGAAGACCAGGTTCGATTCCTCGGTACCACATACGTAGAAAAAAGCTGGAAATGGTGCTGAGACTCAAGTGGTAGAGCTCTAGCCTTGAGAAAGTCCAAGGACAGTGCTCAGGCCCTGAGCTCAAGCCCAGGACTGGCAAAAAAAATAATATATATATATATATATATATATGGAAAAAAAGAATGGAAGGCATCCTCGACCCTCCACATTCCATAGTTAATCTATCAGAAATGTTACCACTTTATTATTTCAGTAAATGTTCTTCAATTTCTACACCTGCTAAACATTTCCTAAAGGATTTGATGAACAGTAAAAATAAGCAGTATTAACTTTAATATTTCACAGACTCAAATTATTAAGACATGTAGACAATTCTGAATTTCACTCCACAGGACAAACATTGATGACGACAAAAGAAAGAAGGTTTTAGAGAGGCACACAATTTCACCAGGAGAACAATCCAGCTGTGTGTTGCAGAATCTCAAACAACTTGAATACTGAAATCTAGGAATACAAAATGATTTTGGAAGTTTCTGAACACACACACACACACACACACACAAGAAAAGAATACCACAAAGATGTAGATAATATGACCAAATGTATGTCTGAGGTTAATCACTCTGGGATCAAAAATTACCTGAATAAAGTCAAGATTAAATTTAAATATCAAGATATGACTAGTATTGTACATGAGAGGCAAGCAGGGAGTGCCACACTGAAAAGAAAAATGGGTGGGATATTATCAGTACTATGATTATTATTTTTATTGCTTGCTTTTTGTTTCATTTTAATTTTTCTTGTTGTGAGTCATCTCTTTTTAAAACTTTAAAAAACTTGCTTAAAGTTTCAGGAGGCAAAAATAATAGAAAATAATGAAGGAATCTACTCCCATATGGAAGAGCTATAATGTTTTTTTGCCAATATCTCATTGTTAAACTGCCAGGCTTCTTTTTGCCTTATTCTACTTATTTATATGAAAAGAAATGCAGAGATTGCTAAATGAAGAAGAGAAAACTCTCCTTAAACTTTTTCTCAAAAATCCCCTTTACAATGTTCAAAGCAATTACTTGTATTGTTGACAATACATACTACCATCAGAAACTGCAGCTATTCAAGCGTATTGCCTAGAAATACAAAATAACCTGAATTCAAATAGCATCACTAGTATAGTAACTTCAGTGAAGTGCCGAGATTTTTTTTTAATTTCTAGATGTAGGAGATCAATATATTTATTTCAGAGAGAAATGAAAGTTTTCAAATATATCAACTTTGTGGGAAACAGTGGTAAGTGTGCTGTGACAAAAATAAATACTCTTTTCTTAAACAACTCTAAGATTCCACCTCACTCCGGTTCGAATGGCCAGGATCAAGATAACTAATAGCAACAGATGCTGGAGGGGATGTGGCCAGGAGGGATCACTACTACACTGTTGGTGGGAGTTCAACCACTATGGAAAGCACTAGAGCAGTTCCTCAAAAGACTAAACAAAGAGCTCCCCTATGACTCAGCAATTCCACTACTTGGCATTTACCCAATCGTCCAGAAACAAGGGCATACTAAATCCACTAGCACAGTGATGTTCATTGCACTATTTACCATAGCAAAGATATGGAACCAACCCAGATGTCCCTCAGTTGATGAGTGGATCAACAAGATGTGCTATTTATACACAATGGAATTGTATGCTGCAGTCAGAAAGACGACATCGCCCCATTTTTAAGGAAATAGAAAGACTTAGAAAAAAATCATATTGAGCCTAAGTTCCTTTGAGTCTGGCTTACTTCACTTAATATGATTATCTCATATTGTTACAGTATCTCACTTTGTTATCTGATATATTGAATTTATTTGTATTTGGTTATTTGAAATTTGATAGGGAAGGGGGGAAAACCAAGAGGGGGGCTGGGGGGAGGGTAATGGGTACCAAGACATGTGAAAGGATATCAATGTATGTGAATTAATGCACCTTCTATCTGGCAAATATCATGTAACCCTTTTACTAATTACAATAAAAAATTAAAAAAAAGAAAAAATCATATTAAGTCAAGTAAGCCAGACTCAAAGGAACATAGGCCCAATAGTCTCCATCATTTGTCATAATCAGTAGAAACCTTGGGCTCTCCTAGCAGAGATTTACAATAGAACAAAATCTAGAGACATTAGGCCAAATAATATGACACTAAATGGAAGGACCTCCAGGATAAGGAAACAAAAGCCATATAATGCGTGACTATTGTTCCTAATGTACTATGTTATCTCTCATCTCTTTTGCCATCCCTTTGTTATCTCATATTGTTACAATATTTCACCTTGTTATCTGATATATTTTATATGTACTCAATTGGTTATTTGAAATTGGATAGGGAAGGGGGAAATCAAGATAAGCAGGGGAGGGTGGGAGGAAAATGGGGACCATGTCATGAGAAAGAGTTTCAATGTTTGTGAAGTTATGCACCTTTTATCTGGTGAATATAATGTAACCCTTCTATTAATTACAATAAAAATGATTTGTACTTGAAAAAAACTATATAATTTTGGAACAAGGGGTTCATTTCCATAATTTTAAAATCAGTTCAACAGAAATCACTTCTCTCCTGACCTCAAAGTCTTAACCGAGGAAATCACTAGTCATTATTTTAGAGTGAATACCAGTAACTAGGTATAGATGCACAGAGAAAGGAAAATATCTATTCAATTGTTCCAAATACAACAGAGAAAATTTTCATTGCACCTTTCTTTCTCACATGGCATGTTAATAGTTTCATTCTATTCTGGCATCTATTTCGAGTTTATATGCATATGCACAACACACAAGGATTAGATATTTTAGGATATGGTTAGAAGAAAACCCTGTTTATATCATACATGTTCCATATGAATAAAAGAAGAAATTAGTATAGTCTTAAGGGATTACATAACTGGCATCTTGTAGACCAGTGAGTTCCTAAGTGCCTCACAGTGTCCTATCCAACAACATGGATCTTGAAATTAAAGAAATCTTAAATTTATCATTTGATAAAAATTATACGTTAAAGCATAGTTTTCAAGGCAGGACAAATTAAGCTAGGATGCACTCAGTGCTAAAGTACACTGTTCTGGGTTTAATCAAGAAGGAAAGAAAGTTGAGGAAAGAGGGAGAGTAGAAGGAAAGGCAGGCAGAGAGTGAGACAGAGGACAGAGAGGAAAGCAAAATAGATTCAACAAAGTGCTTTTCTTTTCTATCTGACATTCTTAGAATGTTATAAAAAAGTGCCTTTTACCAATATGTGTAGTTACTAAAATTTATTTAAAAGGCCATATTGTAAATACAATAGATATAAATATAGTAGGTAAATTTACAAGCATATAAGAGAAACCAATTCTCTGAAATCTTCAAGATGTAAGCATCGAGTCTGATAAACAAGTAATGCTTTTGCACAAATATCAAAATGAAATTTCAGTGTATCTTATAACACTCAAAATATTGATCTTGAAATGCAATCTCTCTAAAATTTTACATTAGCGAAAAACTGTTTTCACAAAAATTACATTTGTGGAGTTATTATTTAATAAGTACACTGACATTTAAATAACCCTTGTAATGATTCAAATCATTAAGTTTTTATAAAAATACCAAAGAACTGCAGTTGCAAATTTGTTAGGGCAATTTAGCAAAACACATTAAAATGTAGACTATTTTATTGTTCCAACACTTTATGAGGTTGATCTATTAATTTAAGAGGACTGTGCCACTTATAAAATTTATTTTACTTGGTACACATGATGCAGCTATTTAAGAAAATTCACATACTGATATGAACTTTCATTCATCAAAATTCATTATGAATTTTTGATGAATACATAATAGTCAAGTGAAATTGAATTTTCTTTTCTTATTTATTTTTTATTTTTTTAATATTTTTATTGTATTTAATAAAAGGGTTACATGATATTTGCCAGATAGAAGGTGTATTAATTCACGTACATTGATACCCTTCCACATGTCTTGGTCCCCATTACCCTCCCCCCCAACCCCACTCTTGGTTTTCCCCCCTTCCCTGTCCAATTTCAAGTAACCAAATACAAATGTATCCAATATATCAGATAACAAAGTGAGATATTGTGACAATATGAGATAACAAAGGAACAGCAAAAGAGATGAGAGATAACATAGCAAGAGTGTAAAGCAGTCTACTAGTCTCCTGAATATGTCCAAAACTTCTAACACCAATAGTATGTTCAGTGTTTTCCTTAACTTACTTTTATGTATATATCTTCTATGTGTCACAGAACTGAAATTTTCTACACATGTATATTTACATGCGCACACAAATATATATGTATACATACATATGCATAGAATCATATTTACTGGGGAGAGGATTATATTTACAGCCAGACACTGGAAGGGATACATAAGAGAATGTCTGAAACTGGTTAAGATAGCCTCCCTTTCTCTCTGTAATCTCTGAGAAGGCGTTAACTATTCCTGAACATTGTGTAAAACCATGTACAGATTATTATATATTAGAAATTTTATTAGGCTCTTAATTGTGTAAGAAGATAAATTGATGGCTTTCTCAAATTCTTATTCTCAGAATGGTAGTTTCCATATAATTTAAAACTTGCCCTAAATCTTTAGGGATATGATAATTTTTCTAATATGCTAAATTCCTGCACTATGTTTACTCCATATGTGAATCTTGTGTAAGAATAAACTGTTAAGTGTGGTGAAATGTGCAAAATATAAACAAGAAATATTCATTTCAATCTTGGAATTGAGCACTTCAAACACTTCACAACTTAAATTTATAACTTAACCCAAGACCAAGACCAGAACTCGTTATTTTCTTCAAACACATGCATGAAATAGTCAATGAGAAAATGATTCAAGTAGAATAGGATATAAGTAGTTATCTGAGTTTTATGACTCATTCAAGTAACTAATGGAGGGGGTTATGAGAATCCCAAAACACATATATCAAACATAAGGAATAGACATGAGGCATCCAAACAGTATTAAGGCAGACTGCAGAAGTTCATTGAAGGCATCAGAAGTGAGTAAAACTGGAGAACACTCACTTATATCTGCCAGAGAAATGTCATAATTGCTTATGCATAGGGAACGATCTCAACAATGAGATCATAAGTGATCCTATATGATCGTGTAGTTCATAAGTGGATTCTATGCTAATTGTTTTAGTGTGAGATTAAAGGAAAAATATATATGTGTAAATATATTCACCATTGTTACTGTTCAATTATTCTTTTGCTAGAAAAATGAAAATGGAATTAGAACGTAGCATGTGCAATTAGATTTTGTAGAGAACGCTGATAGGTGATGTTGGGAATGAGTTAATAAAAATCAGGGGTGTCAAATTTGCCTCTGAGCTTAAGGTTAAATAATGGAATAATTCTGTTCAGCTCAAAAGCATATTTTATCTTATAATCAAAGCTCTAAAGAAGTACCTTAAAAGACTAAAATTAGATTCCTAGTTTCCTTAGAAGGGAAAAGATCAAATAAATGTACAAACTTACATGTCCTTGTAATTGAGTAACCTTCAGTTAAATTGGAAACTTAACACAATAAATGAAAGATAAACTTTATTTTACTAGTTTAGTATGGGCTTCTAGAAAATTAAATCATTTTGAGGAGACCACATTTGCATAACTGTAGTTAACTAACAGAAGTTCCTGTTTTTCAATAACATTTGATCAGCAGTTTTTTTCTTATTTTTTCCTGTTGTGTACAAACCTGATTTCCATAGCTTACAAAGTCTAAATTAAAACATAATTATTATGTATCATATAATTACAGTTATGTTATGTCTTACATATGTATTTGAACCAATATTTGCAACTGGAAGGAAATCAACTAATCCTTTCTGTGCAAAATTTAATTTTAACAATTTTGACAGTGATAATTCACTATGATTGATTGGATTATTATTGCATAAATACTGACTCCAGAGGATTATATTCTAGACAATTAAAAGTTGAACAACACTATAGAACATGTAGTCTGAGCTTCCTGTTCACAGATCTCTATGCCAATGAAAAGATACCTTTGCTTATTTCCATATTTTGGAATGGATATGATAAAAAAATAATGCTTACTTTTGTCCTTTCCTTTGAGTTGTTTTTTATTAAAGAATTTATTCATTAACATTGATTTTTACATCATATTTCAAATGACACATTTAACGAACAAGTATTCAAGAAGAGAATCTCTATATACAATCACTGGCACATAGATTTTAGAGCATAATTAAAATTAGGCTGAAGGTTTGTATGTCACAGATACATATTAATCTATGTAATAAAATATTATGTCTATAGAGTCATAGATTTTTATGTGTATGTAGTTGTGTTTATATTTCCAATTAACAAGGATCTCCTCAATCTCAAAAGAAAAATAGAAAAACATTATACTTCCCTGTGATTTGTTGTTACTTGATAGGAAATATCTATGCTTTCTGTGATGAGACAGATTTATTTATTTATTTATTTATTTAGCCAGTCCTGGGCTTGAGCTCAGGTCCTGAGCACTGTCCTTGGACTTTATCAAGAGCTCTACTACTTGAGCCTCAGCCACTTCCGCCTTTTTTTTCTATGTATGTGGTACCGAGGAATCGAACCTGGATCTTCCTGCATGCTAGGCAAGCACTCTACCATTAGGCCACACTCCTGGCCCAGATTTATTTATATTTATTTATTATCTTTTATAAAGAAACTCTGTTGAATATTTTATTATGTAAGTCTAATGTGTATATCTGTGCTATACATATACTTTGAAAATTACAGTACAGATTTATTTTAATAAGAAAACAAACAGAAAAAGCAATTACACTGAAAATGGCTACTTTCCTCCTAGTGTGTCACTGAATTCTACTAAGTGCTATACATAGTCATTAGAGTAACTAGCAAGAAAATCATTACATGTGGCAGGATGAATTTAAATGAGAGCTTATGATCTGTGGGACTACAAGAGGTCTTCTCTATCAGGGTCTTGAGTATACAAATGAGATGTTCACAAGGCCCAAAACTCCCATTTAGTCTATCCAGTTACATCTGTACACTTTACCATCATCTTAATTTTCTCTATAAAATGTATCAAATAGGAAGTTGATATCATCAATTTTTTTAAGCTGAAGAAAACTAAAGAGGCAAAGACTTTTTTTCCCCAGTCCCGGGGCTTGAACTCAGGGCCTGAGCACTGTCCTTGAGCTTTCTCAGGGTAGAGTTCTACCACCAGAGCCACAGCACCACTCCTGGCTTTTTTTTCCCCCTATGTATATGGTACTGAGGAATCGAAACTAGGGCCTTCATCCATGCTTATTGGGATATTAGTATTTTCTCATATTTTGGAGCATCAGTTGTGGCGTAGTTTTTTGTGACATTAACAGAGTAACATTTAACAATATTTTACAATGACTTCATCTCAAATGAAAATAATATACAACTGACAAAGATGTTCAGTATTAACTGACTTGTGTAGTACTAGGTATGCTTTAGGATATTGAAAACTTTAGCTCTGAAACTTCTTTAGACATTTGTAAGGTACTTCTGACTGCAGTTGGTAAAATTATATATGAGAAATCTGAAAATAATCTATACAGTGAATAAATTAAATACATAGTAAAACATCAGAAAACAAACCAAAAATGGAACTCAAATATGGGAGTAAAAATATTCTTTAAAAAAGACAAAAATGATGGAAGACTAGAGAATGAATGAGTCAAATCCAATGTTTGTTTAAAAAGAAATATAAACATGACTAGAAAGAAGTAATTGTAATTGTCAGAAAATGGACTGGAACATCACTACCATTGATAATATTTAAGAATTTTAGGATGATTGTAATAATTAAAGTATATTAAATCAACTATTGTAACAGTTTACTTAGGGATGATTATAAGTCTGTTTATACTTGTACATGTATGTACATTTTGCATGTATTTGTTTCCAAGCCTTTAAGTTGATCAAAATGTCCTCAATATGTGATGGTTACTCTAGCTTCTTGGGTAAAGAAAAATGTAATTAAAAACAGGAATCCCGTGTCACAAAGAACTGAGTTACACCAAATAACACTACTTAACCTCTGCCAATGGGAGATGTGAAGATACTGCCTCTTCAGACCAAGGTCATTTAAAATTTACTTTCAGAAAACAATTACTGTTGTTTTCTCAATAACTTCTTTTCCTCTGACTGTAAATATAAGTAGTAACTATGAAGGGATGGGGAATGAGCTATCTCCCTTCTCAGAAGTTGTCAAGTGCTAGTTGATGTC
This sequence comes from Megascapheus bottae, assembly GCF_031878675.1. NCBI lineage: Eukaryota > Metazoa > Chordata > Mammalia > Rodentia > Geomyidae > Megascapheus > Megascapheus bottae. Next base: position 91,944,978 of record NC_143509.1, read on the forward strand.
AGATTTTTCATTTTTTACTGTAATATATAAAGGGGTTACAGTTATATTCACCAGATAGTAGGTGCATTACTTCTCACACGTTGATATCCCTTCTCATGTGTTTGTCCACATTTCCCACCCCCTATTTCCTCCCAATTATTTTGTTTTCCCTCCTTCCATTTCCTATTTCAAGTAAACATTGGACTTTTGACAATGTTTGTGTGTATGTGAGTGTGCATATGTATGTGTATGAGCACACACACTTTCACTCAGTATCACAATGTAATGTGAAAAAAGATACTGTACTAATGTTGTAGAAATAGGAATTGAAGCCCTGAAAAGTTAACCAAGATCATAGTTTTTGTGTTTGAAGACAATTGTTTTACTCCAATAGTACATGAACTTTAATAATTTTATATAGAAATTAATAAAATAATCTTTAATATTATAAAGAATGTCTTAAAGGTACCACAGACAAAATAAAAATATGTCTATCTCTGTCTCTGTCTCTCCAGATAAACATAAGGAACACACATAAACACACATACACACACAAACTTTTACAGTAGTAAAGTATCTCAGGGAAAATAAAGATTTTTGAAATTTGTGTTTTGCATCTGATTGATAGGATTCAATTCTTCCTCAGCATCTTAGTTTAAAACTGAATGTTACTTTACTTTACCGACTCTCATAGTTATCTATAAAGTAGTAATCATATACATCCTAAAAAATATCACATGAAAAAGAAATAGCCAATATAAACAACTAGCATTTAGTAGACAATAATGAATACTTATAGGCTCAAGCCTATAATACTAGCTGCTTAGGAGGCTGAGAGTTGAGAATCATAGTTCATAATCACCCAGAGCAGATAAATCAATTAAAAACCCCAAATTAAATTAAATTAAATTGTAGAGTGTCAACTGTGAGCAAAAAGCCACAAAGTCTAAGTTCATTTCCCAGTACAGGGTATGAGTTCAAGTCCCAATATAATATAGCAAAATGAAAAAAAAATTGAGACAACTATAAAAGGAATTTTTCTGAAATTAGAGAGAAATTACACACGAAAGGGGAAAAGTATAACTGTCAGTCAGGATTTGTATGTTTTGATGTATTTACATTTTTTGCCAGTCCTGGGCCTTGAACTCGGGGCCTGAGCACTGTCCTTGGGCTTTCCTCAAAGCTAGAATTCTAACACTTGAGTCACAGCACCACTTCTGCCATTTTTTTCTATGTATGTGGTACCGAGGAATTGAACCCAGGTCTTTCTGCATGCCAGGCAAGCATTCTACCACTAGGCCAAATTCCCAGCCCTGTATTTGCATTTTTAATACAACTATGTAAACTGTATAATTAGTATTGGTTTTCAAGTTGTACATATTCCTTTTGGCATTTCAATCTTCATGTTACTAGAATTCTGTGTAATTTACCAAGAAGATTGTGAATAACCATTTGGAAATTTGATCATTTCTCTCTTGGGAAAGAGAAAGAGAGAAAGAGAAAGAGAGTGAGAGAGAGGGGAAGAAAGACACAGATGAAAGAAAAAGAAAGAAAGAAAGAAAGAAAGAAAGAAAGAAAGAAAGAAAGAAAGAAAGAAAGAAAGACAGACAGACAGACAGACAGACATGGAGGGGTTTGATCTTTGATCTTAAGTCCTGGCGTTACACAAAAGGTCAATAAAAATGCGAGAATTCAAGGCAGAGCTGAGAACATAAAAGAGAACTTCATTGCTGAAGTACTCACAAAATCTACCACTCCTCAGTGCACTTGAAGCAAACTAGCCCATTAGGATGTGTGTGATACTTGTGTAAAGAAAATATTACTTTAAAGATGAGATAGCTATTTTTTTGCCCACTGATTGCATATTTGGTGCTGAAAAACTGAATTTTATTATTTATTCATGAAATGAAAAACATGTCAGGATTCAAAAGAAAGACAACGAATCGTGTTTGTTCATTCTATCTACAATGTCAATTTTCTCTTCATCCTTTCCACAACTCCACTTATTTTGTGGTACTCACTGTGAAACAGTGACCAGAGGTTAATCTCTTTGGACAGAGACTAAGATGTTTTATTTGTGAAATTATATCTCCTTCTCCTTTTAAACTCCTTTCTTTATTTCTATTGCTATCACATAATGTGGAACCAAAAACGCTATAATATGGAAACATCAATATTCACTTATTAAATTCACAGGGATGCTTTCAATGAACTCAAGAAGCACACAAAGTAATTTGTATGCAAAATGCTCATTGCCTAATCAGACTCCTAAATTTCACTGAACATTTAATCAATTAGGTTTATGTGATTCACTAGCAGTTTATAAAATTCTCTGATGATAAATGGTACAGAATAAATAATAGTTCATAAATTGAGAATTTCCCAAATTAAACTTACTGAATAAGTTTTCATGTTGAACAATGAATTTGTAATTAATGGCAAACAAAGAAATAGACCATAGAGACCATATTCTAGTATTCATGTGAATTTAAGAACTCTAAATGTATAAACATCTTGCATGGCATCATTTTTGCTCATGGAATAGATGTAAAATATGTGGTTTCTTTAGTAATATACCCTAAATATATTAGATTCAAATTGAACTGTAATTATACTATGTAATAGACATATGATGATATTATCAGAAATATTTAAGTCACATGTATTATTCCTGATGCTCAATCCAAATAACTAGAAAGCAATACTCTCAATATGTATCTTATAAATAAATAACAGAAGAAAATTTTATTTGATAGGTACTACCAAGACAATAGCTATCTGGATGGATTATATATCAAATGAAAAAGGGAGAATACTTGTCTAGCAAGAAAAAGCCCCAGAGTTCAATCCCAAATTTTCTAAAAAGAAAAATCAAAATATATCAGAGCAGGCAAAACATGAATTATCACTTCATGTCTACACTACAATATGAGGAGTACGTTTTTGAAACAGAGCTCCATAGACATTTTATTAGTGTGTGAGACACATGCAAGAATATTTTCAGTGTCCTATGTTTTAATCTAACTGCCTGCTCAATTCTAAGAATCAGACTATATGCTATAACTTGATGAAAAATAGAAATAGAATGAAATGTCTGACCTGGCTCACAGTAAGAGAAAATGTGATACACTGAATATTGAGGAGACTTGAGAAGGCAAGTTAACTTTCCTCTACTTTTCCTGTAGCCATGGCAATGAAGATTATTCCATGCTATTGAGTCTTGACCTGTACTTAGACCTCTAAGATACTGCAATGGCTTTGCCCACACACAGGGGACTTATCTCAATAACAGATGTTTCCTGGGTCAATATGGAGAGACCCTAGAACCCCACTCCAAAAAAAAAGGATGATAGAGTCTTCCCTTCATCATCTTCCAATTTTCATCAGATTTCCATATCAGACTGTCAGAGTCCAGACTTCTGAAGTTGCCACAATAAACTTAGCAGAAGCAGAAACTCTGAGATCCGATCTTTACAATGAAAATAAGCATGAGAGGAAGATAGATGGACATAATCTAGTATTTCTATATTTGTTAGGTGAACTGAACAAGAGAATATTTCTTTGTAATTTATTTATGAGATACTCATGTATAAAATACATATGCCCTATCAAAATTCTAGGAAAACAGTACACAGCCAACAGTATGTTTGGGTTGTTGTAGTTATTCAGGAATAGATGAACAAAGCAAAGTGCAGATGATCTTACTTCAAGAAACAACAACGTGTATATGCACAAAGAATATAGTGTTTGATGGGAAAGAGGATAATTAATCAACCAAGGACCCATTTTATATTTAGCAAAATTGAGCAGAAAATGGCAGTGCTCAACTATATTCTTTAGTAAACAATAACAAGAAAACACAAGTAGCTTGTATTTTCCCCTAACCTCCATATTGCTTTCTAGCAAGCAAGTTAAATATCCTAAATCATTTTTGTAAATATCATCTTGAACACACTATATTTCCTCCATTTAATAATGTCAAGACTTTTCACTGTAAGATTTTCTTTTGATTTTTTTCTATATAACAGACAGGTCCTAAGACAACCTATAATTTCAGTCTATTAGGTTAATGGATTGTAGCTGCTGTGAGCAGTGGGCATATCAATTTTGATAATGAAATCTAGTAATACATAGAATATATGTGAAAAAAAACTTTTATATAGAGCGAAAGGTAAATGGTTGTTGCCATTGTTGCAAAATACGCTATTATTTTCCTGTTTTACAGAAAATCCTATTAAATATACATAGCTAACAGAATTTTCATGTATTGACTTCAATACAGATGAATAATTGAATGATGAAATATTAAAGTCATTAGAATGACAGATATGTTTCAGAAGCATATTTGTTCAATAATTTTGTTGCTTTCCTTTTAATTTCTACTTTTATAAAATCATGATTACTATTTGCCTTTGTTTACTTCTTACTCCTTGTGTCCCGATAGAATGTGTGTCCCCAGAGGCCTGGTAGAGCCAATCTGCTGATGAATAGTAACACTTACAATGACAGGATTGCCACTAGCTGATGACTTTGTCTTCTCCTACTCTTCCTTGTTCAGGGAAAAAAACATTTTGCTTTAGTTGAATATATTTCTTGGAATGTTTTATAGTAATATTTATATAACTCATGGTAAAACTGGTCATTGACCTGAAACTATAATTCCTCACATTGGTTGAAGAATGAAAAAGAAATGAAACTTACAAAGCCACCAATAATGCTCATTGGATGATGCCATTATGACTCTTAGCTATACTCATAAATAAAACCAAATAAGTATTTATTTTACAATAATAGTGTAGTAGAGGAGATTAGTTTAAAGATATAAAAACCAGATTGTGTCTTGTGGCAAGACTTAGCTGTATCCACATCTGTGGTACATAATGGCTCAGTTGTAGTCTCTTGGGAGAATGCTATGGAGAAAACTTTACAGCATTAGTTTACAAAAAAAAAACAATCTATTCTATAGCATCAGTCAGAGGTGTATTCTGGAGAGAGTCTAAAAACAGGAATAACAGTTCAGTGACTTTCAGATATTGCTGCACAGCTCAGAGTCAGCTTCTCCTCCTATAGGAGAGACAGCACAGCCTGACTATTGGCTGGGCTCATGTCAGTTCCCAGGAAGACATGGAAGATAGCTTCATACAGGACAATATCATTGTGCAAGCCAGCAACAAGGATGTTAGCAGTAGCAGAGGTAGCACAGCAAGCTGGGCAGGGTTCAATAGTTTCCAAGTTACAGACTGTCATAGTAGATTAGAGGAATTATGCTTACTATGGCAGTCCCTGAAGAACTTTGGGCCATTAAATACCCTCAAAAGGTAAAAAGTAAACTTAAAAATATATTTCTTCCAGATTAATTTCTGAGATTGGAGCTCAGAAATGAAAAACCACCAAGAGACCAAGCTGGAAAGAACATCTAGCTTTGTCTTAGGTCAAGTCTTAAGGAATACCAGAGAATAAAGCACTTAAGGTGAGGGCCAGGAGTTTAGCTTAGTGGTTGAGTGCTTGCCTACCATTCAGGAAGACTGGGTTCTATACTATTTCTATGTATGTACCACATACATAGAAAAATCTGGAAGTGGTCCTGTGGTTCAAGTAGTAGAGCTCTATCCTTGAGAAATCCCACAGTGTTCAGGTTCTGAGTTCAAGCCCCAAGACTGGCAAAAAAAGAGAAAAAGAAAGAAAGCCTAGAGTTTGGTTCAATGAATGTTATTCTCTCCTCTCTCTCAATTTCACATACAGTTAATACCAGTAGATTTAAGACCCCTGCAAGAGATATACTGTAATAACATGGCACTGGTGGTATCAAACCAGGAGCAGCCTCTATGTGGGCCAATGAGTTTACGGAGAGAAAAGGTGAGATACATTGGTCTACTAGACTGCTTTGAAAATTTTTATGGTAACCCCACAGAAAGAAGCCCTTATTGAATGGGAATGATCAATCCATAGAGTATTCTGATGTTTAATTATTTTTGAAGCAAATTTAACACAAATTGTATCTATCTTTTAAAATGAAATGTGGAATAAAATCTACCAGGCTTTGTATTGAAAACTGGGAGAGAAGGTGGGAGGGTATGACTTTGGAAATGCACTTATTACCTGAATCATGCAACTGTAAACCCTCTTTATATCACCTTTACAATGAAACTGATTTTTTAAATAAGAAAAATAAAGATCATGAAGTCATGGCTGGAAAAATTGGCTATGTAATTTTCCTTTTATTAAAATTAAAGCATTTCTTTTTTCACATATTTTTTGTTGTAATTAATAGAAGCGTTACATGATATTTGCCAAATAGAAGGTGCATTAATTCACATACATTGATAAAATTAAAGCATTTCTGTCTGAAAGGCTTAGTTGACAGTAATACAAGAGGCCAACCTACAAAAGCTTGGAAAAACATATCCAATAAAGGCTTGATCTAAAACTAAGAAAAATCTCAACACTTACTAAGAAGTCAAGAAAGAAACTGAGTGAAAAGTATGAAAGTATACTTCATGAAATAAGATACATAAATGTCAAATAACCGAATGAAAAAATAAGGATTTGATAAAATACTCACCACTGGCCAATAACAAATAGAAACTACAAATATGAGATGCCATTTCACACAAGGAAACTAGTGAAAATACCACAGTCTGATGAAAATATTGAGAAGTAGAGTGTTTTTTTGCCTTCAATTAAAATGAAATAAAGTGCCAGTAATTCGTTAGACAGATTGGAATTTTTTTTGGAAAGCCAAAGCATGGCCATATCATATCATTTATGTAACATTGCAGTTCCTAAGTAACTATCTCTTTGATTTGAAAATGTACATTTGCATGTAAATCCAAATGAATAACTATGATGACTGTATAATTGCTGAAAGATGAAACAATAAAGATGTCCTTGCATAGCTGAGTTCATCATCAAACCATCATATATATGTAATATCATGAAATCAATTGTTAATATTATAGAAAATCAAATGTGTATTGCTGAAGAATGCTGTCATACTAAAAAGTCCTTGTATACCAATAATTTAGAAAACATAGTTTTGAATCCTAGAAATATTTAACACCACAATGTGAAAGTTGTAAAAATACATAGACTTTTACCTCTTAGAGAATTTTAATGTGTGTGTGTGTGTGTGTGTGTGTGTGTGTGTGTGTGTTTTACTACTAAAGTGTTTCCTCAGCGTCTAGATGCTGGTCCTTCAATTTTTCAGTCAAGGCTGGGGCCCTAGTTTCATTCCTGTCTCTTTGCTGTTTAAATAGAGATAAGAAACTCATAGACTTTCCTGGCTGGGCTGGTTTGAATGGCAATCCTTAGATCTCAGCCTCCTAAGTGGTTAACAGGTATGGAATGACAGCCATTTTAATATATTTTTTAATGAGATAAATTTTTAGCAAACTTATTTATCCAGGAAGAGCTTCCAGAAGGAACATAGACTAAGGCAAGTTTTCACATAATTGTGTCATAACTATTTAACAGGTAGGGAAAAATGATCCTTACCTAAGTAACTTTTAGAAAAATGACATTTAATAGCTTCAGAAAATTTTTGAATATGTAAAAATAAAACTGTATATTTATCTTTGTTCAAAGACTGAGAAACAGTCATAGCTAAGACATGACTAAAAAAGGAAAATAATTTGACATTCTATCCTTTCCATTGAAAATCTGGAATAGAAAAATGACTTTATTTAAAAAACAAGGTCCTATACAATGTCTTGGAATGTACTATAGGTATTACTAAAAAGATCATAACTTATCTTAACAATTACCTAAATGCAAATTCCACATAAAATGATAGAGAAAAATTTCAACAAGGTTAGGTAGACTAATCCCATTTTTTCTGTAATTCTGTAATGATTTTATGCTAAGCATGAGCCACTGACAGAATGGAATTTGGGAATAATATGCTTAACATGATCTTGAGGATAAAACACAGGGATAGGTTGGTAAAAGTGTAAAAATGTACAATTCATAATTTAGAGTAATTTAAGTTTTCTACATCTATATGATTAATTGCCTTAGGTGAGGAAAAAATTGGTAGCATTAAAAAATACATATTAGAGCCAGGCACTCTGGCTCCCACCTGTCATCCTAGCTAGTCAAGAGGCTGAGATCTGAAGATCACGGTTCAAAGCCAGCCTGGGCACTAAAGTCTGTGAGACTCATCTCCAATTAAAAGCTAGAAAACTGGAAGTGGCAATGTGGCTCAAGATTTAGGGTGGTAGCCTTGAGCTGATGAGCTCAGAGACAATGCCCAGGCCAGGGCTCAAGCCCCAAGATCAACCAAAAAGTAGGAACAAAACAAAACAAAACAAAATGTATTGGAGCTTCAACCTATCATTGAATACTTATCATTCCGTGATGATGGACAAGATGAACACAGGGTATACCACCATAAAGAAGTTGCTAAATGAAGGAACAATTTTCTGGTCTGTTTAGGCCTAGGCAAATAGGGTGTCTGGTATTTTAAATAATTTTATAGGCCAACACACAACACACACACACACACACACACACACACACAACTGGAAACCTTTAAGGTATATGCTTAAACTATTTCTAAATCTTACCATATATAACTGTATTGAGCCTCCAAAACTAATTTATGAGACACTAAATGAGAAGTGTTGGGGTTTTGTAGTGCTTAGGCACTGTCCCTGAGAGTCCTCTGCTCAAGGGTCACAATGTACCACTTGATGCACAGCACCACTTTTGCCTTTTTCTGTTTATGTGGTACTGAGGAATCAAACCTAGTAGGGTTTCATGCATGCTAGGCATTCAGTCTACCACTAGTCATTCTCCCAGCCCAAGAAATATTTTTGAATCCATATTATATTTAAGAAAATAAAACATTGTTTCCAAAGGAATCTAAGATTAAATTTGGAAATCTGGCAATTGTGGAAAAAGCACAGTGCACTGATACATTGAGAAGTTATCTACAGCAGACTTAGTATCTATGTTCTGTGCATATAAAGTGAATGTTACAAATTTTCTACTTCAGAAAATCCTTCCATCCCTTTTGTGCCCCAGAGGCACAATGTAAGTGACAGCAACTCATCCACAAATATTTTTGGGGGTGTATTTCGCTAATCATCACAAAGCCTAGGGGATATTTTTTGCCCATAATAGCAGGTGATTTATTATTGTGAGGCTATAGAAAGAGACAGATGAAAATGGTTTTGAAATGGAAATTGTGACATTTACTGTGGGAGCAATGATCTTACACACAAGCCAGGTGGTGAATGCATACTGTTCTGACAGATGGAGGTCCTACCAGTGGAGTTATTTTCATAGGTTTGTGTGTATGTGTTTGTGTGTGTGTGTCCCTTTTTTTGTTCTTTTGGAAAAATTAATTTAAGTAATTCTAGTTCTTTTTGTTGTTGTTGTTCTTTGCTAGATTTATGCCTTGAGCACAATGAAGTATCAAAACTTTCTTCTACAAAGGAAAATGCAGTTCTGTATGTATTGATTTCCTTTCAAAATCACCACACTGTTTTAGGCATTTCATGTTTTATAACACCACAGTGAACATTTAACATGGCCAAATGATAATAAGAATCCCTTGCAACTAATTATGAAAATTTACAACAAGAATACAAAAATAAACATTGGTGGATGAGAATTTCCTAAAAGTGACTTTATATTGTCTTAAGTAGCAGTATAATAATACTTCCCTATTTACATTCAAGACACTTGTCTAGAATTCTAAACACTATATTTAGTTTTTAAACAAAAACAAGAAATAATGTACTCTCTACCTGACAAATGTAACTGTAACCCTTCTATACATCATCCTGAAAATAAAATACAATTTTATATATATATATATATATATTCATGTTTGCCCTGCAATTACTTTAACAAAACTTTCACACCTAATTGATAGTTTGTACACATACCTTTTACTTATAATAAAAAACAGTTTCATTACATCTTTATAATTATCTTTTATTTATAACTGAGAAAAATATAAATGAAGGGAAGGGCATTACTGAAAACAATGATTCTTTCACCTAATCTTGCCAGTATGGCCAAATCACAGGATGATTTTATAGATTAGAGCCTTCAGGCTAGAAACTTGTTCATTGACTTATGTTCCTGCCTCTTTCTTAATGGGAAAGTCTGAACAAGGTCTACAGTAATAAAGTCCTGACAGTAGGCTGGTTGTGGTAGAAAAGAAAAATAAATCACCATGGTCACAGCACATGACAAAAAAATGAAATTTGTTAAAATTAACCAAATAAATGAAAAGAACAATAGAATCAGAAAACACTCCTTTGCTGGAATCAACTTGATTGACTGCATTTCTCTAGTTGTTGTGCATGCTAACCTTTTGGTTACGTTTTTTTAAGTTGGAGGCTGGGCTGCTTGGTTGACTGAAATTCAGATTCTTACTTCAGGAGATATTCCCGAATTAGATAACAATCTGTTTAAGTAAAAGGCCAGGATGTAATTCACTCCATATAGACAAAGTTTTAGGTTATGCTTATGACATGCAGTGAGACAACATTAGGTCAAACTTAATTTAGTTGAAAGAGTTTTGAATTCACAAAAGCAAACAAATATATGGATTACAAGTGATAAATGTCAGTGAGGTCAAAGAAAGTCACAAATCATCTGTGGTCCAAATTGATATCCACTCATGAGGTATCTTTAATGAAAGAACCTATAAAATATAATTTTCCAAAAGTATTAGTCTAAAATTTTCAACGAGAATAGAGGAAAGGAAAATTGGGCAAGAAACTTCACATAAAATGTTACAAATTATATATTTACCAACATATTGATTAAAAAAGGAAGACAGATGAAGATGAGCTTGGCATGCATCATGAAGAATGCTTCCCTTCAAAGCTGGTAGTTAATATAATGAAAAAATGTGTATTGTGGAAATATAAACTAAACTAGCATAGTTTTTAATAAGTTTTTTTTAATTTGAGAAAATAGTCATACATTCTGTAACAACAACGCTAAAACTGAAGGTGTGTGGGAATGATTTTTGAAGGTAAATATTGATGTGAGGAAAAGTTTATATGATGGACTGCTATGAGCTGTTAATTTCCACCCTATTGGAAAATCCATAGATTATATAAAGGATACGTCTTACATAATCAAAGTTTAGGGATTTTGTTACCTTTTTCAGGCATTTAAAAGAAATAGTTCAAAGTAAATTTCAATTGTGTTTGTAAATCAAGGTGATCGCTTTCAATGTTGAATGCACTAGTATTTTTCAAGTCTAATTTCTGTATTTAACTTTTTCCCAGGTACAAAATGAGTTACTTTAAATGAGATGTATATTTCAAAGAAGCCATAGGAAGTGGCACTGTGGCTCAATTGATAGATCAGTAGCTTTGCACAGAAGAGCTCAGGGACAGCACTCAGGCTCAGAGTTAAAGCCCCATGACCGACAAAAACAAAACAAAACAAAAAACCTACAATAACACAGCCTTTCCAACAATATTTCACCTCCAAATTATTATCATGTTTATCAATTTCCTTCTAAAGTAAAAGCTTTTTTCTTTATGTGAGCGAACAGTGTTGAGGGGACATGAAACAGGCATAGAAGAAGAAACATATTTTACATTTAACTTCAGACACAAGGCAAGGTAATGATCTAGGCCCTCCATTCCAACAGGAAATGCAGAGGAATAGAACAACCTTAGTCAATCAGGTTACAAAGTCCAGAAATGGTAGTGATATTCAGTAATAAAAGTAGAGTGGCAATCATCATTTACTTGCAATGCCCCAAAAATGCTTCCAAAAATGGAGGACTGCATTAAGGTTTTTTGTTTGTTTGTTCATTTGTTTATTGTCATGAAGCTTGAACTCTGATGCTGTCTCTGAGCTCTTTTGCCAAGATTAGTATTCTACCATTTTGAGCCACACAGCCACTTTGGATTTGAAGATAAGCGTCTCATGGAGATTTTTCTGCCCTGGCTGGTTGCTAACTTTAGCCCTCAGATCTCAACCTCCTGAGCAGCTAGGATAACAGGCATGAGCCACGAACACCTAGCTTCAGTATTATTTTTTTGAAACCAAAACCTTAACACCTACTTCATCTCTACCTTCAAAGGATTGGTAAGGATCAATGAAGTTAGGAACAAAGACATATATTAATATGGTAGCTTCTAAAGGTGGAAAGATTGTGGCTTCATGGATGAGTCTCCTGTATGATATTTCAAGGGTTAGAGGTTTGACTTTTGTTGTGGTTATTTTTGTCTTGTTTTCTATTTTAGCTTCTGACCTAGGGCTCTTCAAAAAATCTGTTTCTTAGGAATGCTGAAGACATTACAATAACTCTTTAATTAGGGAGATCAAGATACAGGAGGGTAGAAAGCTGGTTGCTGTGAGTCACAGGGCCTTCTTGAAGGTGTGTGTCCCCACATGCACCTGCAAAGAGCCCTGGCAATACTGACATCCCCCAGGCCTCCTTGTGGGTCTTTTTACCTCTGTAGATCCTCCTATTTTGAAGTCTAAAACGAGTTGCTTTTGTGGCCGGCTTATTTCATTCAATATTTATGGATACAATATTTTTTCATACTATCATTAAAATTATTTCAACATTTCCTTTTCACTAAGTTGCAAAATACAAATTATTAATAGCAATCTAGATACATATTGAAGTTCATTAGATTTTGATAAAATGTATTATGGTTGCATTATCTATGAATGTACTTAGTACTATTTGCATATACAAAGTTGAAAATTTTCCTCTGGGAAGAGGTTAAACAAAATGATTTTATTGTAATAAATTTTCTAAGCACAGACAAAAGGAGATGAGGCTTTGATGTTGATGAATTGTAGTTAAAAGGCTGAGTATCCCAGTTAACTCCACAGAATAGCCCTTACCACAAAGTGGTAAGGGATGAGCTATCTTTAGAGGCATCTTGCCCAGTTTTCAATCTGAAGTAGAACCACTGGTTTAATACCCTGCTGCATATGCTCTCATCCAGGTTGAATCTGAGCACTTTCAGCTATGCAGAAAATATTATGGCCTGAGGTTCTGCCTCTCTTGAGTCAATCTGAGGTATGTTTAGACAGCTGTGAGTAGTAGGAGTAGAGAAGTCTTCTTTACATTTAGCTACAATTATGCTCCCTGGAGTTTCTAACTTTTTCATTCCAGTTTTAAGCAGCAAGGCCATAAGGAACAAATAAATGTTTGCAGTCAATCTAGAGGAGCTCTCATATTCCCCTGGAGTCTAAAACTGTACAGACTCAATAACCACGATTTCTTTAAGGAGGCTTCATCTGTCACACTGCCAATTCCTTTCTTGGTTCCAGTGTCCCTGGCTCTGAATATCTTCCACTTTGTCAATATCTCTCTTAAGTGTGCAGCTTCCCACTGAACCAGGACAGGAAGAATGCTATCTGTTTCCTTGTTTTGTACTCATCACTTTTATCATTCTATATGTCCATCAATGTAACCGAGATGAAAGTAACTTTCTTAGCAGCAAGACATACTGTGATTCATGTTATCATTCTGATTCACAGTTGTATGATATTGAGTTTACTGTCAAAAACAAAACTGTCAAGATACCTTATATACCTATTCTGTTTGCCATCCTCTGGATTTTTGCAGTTAAATGCTTGCTTATTTTTTTTCCTCACCTAAATCCACTTAGTTTTCATTATGAAACCTTGGTAGCTTTCTCTGGGTTATCATGGTACTTTGGTGCCCTAACCCTTGTCTCGTATTTCATAGGCATTTATTATCCTGAAGTATTATATTTTGTAGCTTATTATCTCAATCCCAGGTTTCAATCTCTTCCCTGAGCCTAAATTAAATCAACAATTTTAATCTATCTAGAGATTCCATTTTTCATATCATCTTAATCACTGGGTTTCTCAGTTATCCTACATGCATAGTCTCATTTACATTGGAAACAAGTAAAGGAAAAATGTTCTATAGACTAGAAGTGTCATGTTATGGGCTGAAGTTTCTATTGTATCTTTATTTAGAATCTGGCAAAGTGGGTGTAATACTATACATACATCGATTAATTGAATTAATGATGTTACTTGCCTACTTTGCTGAATAGATATAGAAAATGAAGTGGAAAAGTACGGATGTCCCTTGATGATATGTCAGTGGAATTATTTCATTTAAGAAGAAATGAGTGACTTGATAAATTGATGCCTTATGTTTCTAAAAACTTAGATAATTCAAACATCTACATTTGAGTAGAACAATAACAAGAATATACAAATGTTCATATCTAATTTATATAGTTGTTATTCAAGAGGTTTATTTGAATCATCTAACACTGTTCTAGATTTCTAGGATGATAAGGTTACCTTTTATATAAAGCCAACAAGAACAAAAGACAACATTAAATCAATTAAAATTACAACATAAATAGCTTTCCTGGGGATTTCAGTTAGTGTTAAAAAAAAACAGTGACTAGTATGCAAAAATTCTTCCCTTTATTTTTGTATTTCTAAAAGAATAAGGACTCACATCTTTGCATGAGGCCAATCTACACATAAAATCTATTGACAACAATTTTTTGTAGGCTGTCCAAAACTCTACTTTATGAGCCAGAAATTCATGGAACATAGTGCTTATTTTGATAGTTGGCACCATTCTCTTAGGTTATTTGGAAAACAGGAAATAATGAGAATTGAGGGAAAAAAATCCCTAATAGGGAAGAACTGTATTGAATACAGCTTTTTAAAATTTGATGCATTGCATAATGGCTCACCTTTGAATTTATCTAAATTTCCCTATCCCTGTAAGTCTTTGTGTTTGCTGTGATATTTTAGGAAAACTTATGAAAATACTGAGGATTAACCATTCTCTTATTGAAAGATGAGTTCTTTCAATAAAATCTTTTCCAGTGAACACTTTTCCTTGACACATTTGGAGGATGGCATTTTAGACCTGTAGCTAAGCTTACTATCTGAGAATCTTTTCAAATACTAAGTCTTATTCATGTTGCTTAGTATCGGAAGGTGCCATTGTCTGAAAATCTGAAACCAGAAGTATGAAGTGAATTTTAGCTTGAATGTCACTTGACACTACAATGAACACATCTCCTATTTAACTAGGGCTATTTGAAGCTAATATTTGAGATTAATTATCTCTTTTATGTTGAACTGAGTGAGTATTCTAATATAATTTCTGGAAATTCAGATCCTTTGGATCATAATCAATTGCCTTGCTCATGGCAGTCACTTAAAATATTTGTCTAAATTTTTTCTCAAGGTACAAGTCCCTTGCTGTAAGAATCTCTACAAGCCTGATCTGCAATGTAATTTCTTGCTTCTGAAATATAATGAGAAAAATTTGCAAGTTTTCAACAGTGCAGGCCTTTATTCATAGACAGTAGAGAAACACAGCAAACTTATGGCTATTGTCCTTATCTAAAATACATCAATATACCTTAGATACTAGTAATTGCATTGATTTTTAAATAAATCATTTCTTAATAGAGTAATATTAATTGGAAGTATATTAATATGGGACATATCTTTTGTGAAACAATGTCCATACTTGTCATGCTCATTCAAGTTCTTGTTTTCCTAAATGAAAGATCAGAGATTTTAAGTAGAGTCATGGCTCACAGTATATAATTTCATCCTTGAACAACAACAACAACAAAGCCAAATGTGTATTTCAGGCTCTAACATCAAGCTCTTCATTAAGCACAAACAAATAAGAAAAGTATCAGAGATAATAACTGCAGGAGAAATTTAGATCATTAGATTCAGATTTCCCATTTCACATAACAAAAACCCTGAAAACCTAGAGAGAGTTGTTATGTAGTAATGTCATCTCATGCATATTTCCTGTGTACATTTGCTTTAATGTTTGAACCTCTTCTGAAAGGAAAGGAAGATTGAATTCTATTCAGATTTGAATCAATGAGGAAAGTAACAACTACTAACCCTTGAGTTATGTCCTCAAGTATGTTTTATTTTGCTAGCCCTAGGCTTCCTTGTATGAATCAGTTCTTTGGCCAGTTGTCAAATTTATTGTCTGTGAAAACCAAATCTATACTCTATTGACCATATTAAAATTGGCTGTGAATCACTTTCTTTTGTTTTGTTTTGTTGCCATCTGGCACACTCTTAAGTTTTATCAGTAGAAGAGACTAAAAGGACTTCACAGAAAGAAAATTATTGTCTTCATGTGTTATAGGACACTGCTATACCCTTGGTGTCTATGGAGCCATATCTCTACAACATCGCCTGCTTGTCCAGAGCCACACACTTCAATTCACACTTCTTCTCTACCATATATCTCCTTCAGGACAAGCCCGTACATCAGCAGTCCAGGATCAACAGCCAGTGCTACTCACTGGCCACTATATAGAAACTGAACCATAGAACATGAGGGGGAAAGGGATCAAGAGGGGAAGAAGCTGGGAGAAAATGAGGGAAGAAACAACACTATTCAGAAAGAAATGTACTTATGACTTGTGTAAAGGCAACGAACCCCATAGACCCGCTTTATAATAACAATAAAATTAAGAGGAAAAAAAAAGATGAGTTCTTTTAATAAAATCTTTTCTAGTGAACATCTTTGCTTGACACATTTGGAGGATGGCATTTTAGACCTCTAGCTAAGGCTTTGTTATTTTTGACAAGGGTTCACCCTCTGTTCTATGAGGGAAAACACCACAGTTACACTGTATAATTCCATCTATTTCGCGGGTAAATTAGACACCCTCCACTAAGCACCTACTATATACCTTGCCTACACCATGCTGTACTTTTGGAGACACTCCTTTGTGACTAGAGACTCTAGTTCCTAATGCAGTTAACTATTTTTACATTAACACCTAGTCAATTAGCTGGGTCATCTCTGTCATTTTATTGGATAGATAACAATTCTCTTTTTTCTGGAACATTTTTTCTCTCAACTTTCATTCATAATCACCAATCTGAAATCAGCTTCAAATGTCACATTCTCAGCAAATAGTTATGACACCCATTGTAAGATGGATTAATAAATCCTAAGTATTGACGTCATTGTACTATGAATATCAATACCTAGAATATCTGCAGTCATGATTTCATATTTCTTGACTAGTCGATTAGCATATGTCTGTGATTCATCTTGAAGTTCTGCCAGAGAAATAGCTGTATCTCCTTTCATTGTTTTTCACTAAAATGTTTGTTCCTCAAGTCCAGATTTCATTCACAGAAGCTCTCTGTAATTATTATTGGTAAAATGAATCTGTACCTTTGCTCTAGATTTAGGCCAAATGAGGAAATTTACAAGATCATTAGTGGTATGGGGAAGTCCTCAAGCCCATTGTGGAAAATTACTGAAGATTTAATTATTAGGAACCCCAGGAGGCAGATCAAGACATGGCCAAGTCCAAGAACCACACAACACACAACCAGCCCCGGAAATGGCACAGAAATGACATCAAGAAACCAGATCACGGGGCCGGGAGTTTGGCCTAGTGGTAGAGTGCTTGCCTAGCATGCACGAATACCCGGGTTCGATTCCTCAGCACCACATACATAGAAAAAAGCTGGAAGTGGTGCTGAGGCTCAAGTGGTAGAGCTCTAGCCTTAAGAAAGTCCAAGGACAGTGCTCAGGCCATGAGCCCAAGCCCAAGACTGGCAAAAAAAAAAAAAAGAAACCAGATCACATAGATCTCTGAAGGGGGTGGACCCCAAGTTCCTGAGGAACATGCATTTTGCTAAGATGCACAACAAGAAGGGCTTTAAGAAAATGCAGGCCAACAACACCAAGGCCATGAGCACACAGGCTGAAGCTGTGAAGACCCTGGTGAAGCCCAAAATGGTGAGCAATAAACACAAGCTCCCCAAACAAGGCTACCCACAAGCTCCAGCAACTTGCCTACATCATCCACCCCAAACTGGGGAAAGGCATGTGTGCCTACATTACCAAGGCCCGCAGTCTCACCTGGCCCAAGGCCAGGGTCCAGGCTCTGGCTAAGGCCAAGGCTAAGGCACAACTTAAGGCTGCTACTCCAGCTCAGGCCCAGGTTGCAGCCCTAAGATTGCCCAGGCCCTAACTTCTTTTGCCAGTCCTGGGCCTGAGCTCAGGGCCTGAGCACTGTCCTTGGACTTTCTCAAGGCTAGAGCTCTACCACTTGAGCCTCAGCACCACTTCCGGGTTTTTTCTATGTATGTGGTACCGAGGAATCGAACCCGGGTCTTTATGCATGCTAGGGAAGCACTTTAACCACTAGGCCAAACTCCCGGCCCTCCAGGCCACACCTTCTAAGGGTGCTCAGGCTCCAGCTTTTAAGGTTTCCCAGGGCCCTGTGAAGGTCCCATAGTGAAGACCTCATTCTGCCAGGGTGAGGACGGGAGGACTGCTGTGGCTCTCTGACCACCGTCTTCCGGGGGCCCAGTGGCCACTGTCATTTCTACCAATACACCTGAGGCAGGATCTGGGAAAAAACAAACAAACAAACCAACAGGAAAACACTAAGCTAAATATCAGTTATGGTACTGTCAAATATCAATTTAAACAGAAATGAAGTTGATTGAACAGTGTGGCCAATAGAAAAGTATTCTGTGTCTAGGAGGTACTCTGTTTTGTTATGATTCCCACATCTTGTCCCTATCTCCCAGATTCTAAAAAAATAAATAAATAAAAACAGCAACAACAAACCTCTTGATCTAGTGTCTCTTACACATCTTTTACCTTCATCCCACTGCCAGTGTTTGAAATGATGTTCATTCTCCTCTATATTATTACAGAACACAGTTCTGCCTGTAAGTACATTTAATGACAATTTTTATTTGATTAGTGAAAGAATAATGACTAATCACATAATCTGTGCCTGATTATTGTAAACCAGGCAATGATTTACTCTGTGTCCTTATCCTGATTTTCTCTGATTTTCATTTTTTCCCATCTTAATGATGCTGTCTCTTGCTCTAAGACTTTATAAGAGTCTTGGTTTTTCATCTGTTCATCTTTATTCTCCTAAGAATTACCTATTAAAATTTTCATAAAGCATTTCCCTTCTAAGATGCTTTAAAGATTCAAAGGAACATGTTTAATGTTTGCTGGTTTAGGGCTTACTATTTTTCTATCGAGGAATAGCTAGTGCTTCTTACTTTTGTAACTTAATATAGTTTAGCATTTGTCATAGAATTCAAAGGAT
Source organism: Megascapheus bottae (assembly GCF_031878675.1). Classification (NCBI taxonomy): domain Eukaryota; kingdom Metazoa; phylum Chordata; class Mammalia; order Rodentia; family Geomyidae; genus Megascapheus; species Megascapheus bottae. Next base: position 91,964,048 of record NC_143509.1, read on the forward strand.
TCCATAAGCATTGGTTAAACCAATACACTCATATTCTGTAATAATAAAAAGCTCAATAATGTAACTTAGAGATGATTCTTATAGTTACATTTTGTATAATCCCATTAATTTTGTGGGTAAGTTATAGATCTTAGCCCCTTTGTAAGACCTTCAAGTTAGGCAATGTCTATGACAAGGTAGAAAGCACTTACTGTTCCCTCTGCTCTTTATGAGCCATTTGCATCCTTTCATAATCAGTTAAGGTGACAAAGCACAGTATTTATTTTGATATGTCATCAAGTGTAACTCCCTAACGACACAAGCTTGTAGAAATTGTCATCATATTTTACCATTCTTCTTTTTATTATATGTTTTGTTGTGTTTACAATATAGTAGTAGTTCCCTAGTTGCTAGCAATTGTAATTCCTGAATATCCTATATTTCATTTGATAACAATTAATTTTCTAATTAATCTTATATTTATGATTTATCTACTAATCCATAAAGCTAATATACATTATAGATATCCTTATATTTTATTGTTTACAATTTCAACTTTTTTTTTTTTGGCCAGTCCTGGGCTTGAGCTCAGGGCCTGAGCCCTGTCCTTGGACTTTTCTCAAGGCTAGAGCCCTACCACTTGAGCCTCAGCACTATTTCTGGCTTTTTTCTATGTATGTGATACCGAGGAATCGAACCCGGGTCTTCGTGCATGCTAGCCAAGCACTTTAACCACTAGGCCAAACTCCTGGCCCTACAATTTCAATTTAATATGTAAATCTAGTCATATATATTTTTCAAAATTAAAATGATAATTACATTAGATTTGTCATGATAATTATATTTTCCTATTTTTCTCTTCAAAAGTCTTAAAGTTTAACTAGTAGTTTCTAAGAAAGTCCTTAATTAACAGCTTGTACTCTATACTGCATATTTGGTACAAATGGTAGTAATTAACTTTTAAAGACAGTATCCATATTGTCATATTTCAGGAAACCCTAAAAAAGAGGACAGATAAGCTGATTAAAACAAATATTTTATTTCTTGTAGTCTTATAGGTTGCAAAGTTCTAAGGATCTGGAAGATCCCTTGTCTTTTTGTGTAGGCAACTGTCTTTTATTATATTCTAACATGCTGAAAAGACATAGGATTAGCTTTCTTCTCTAATAAGGAGACTAGGAAATGGGTTTCACCTATGACTGAATCACTTCACAAAAATACAATTACTATCACACCATATTAGAATTGCAAGTGACACATTTTTCTTGGGGAAGAAGGAGCATAAACATCCTATCTATAAGTTGTATTTCTAAGTGATAGTTGGATCTACTAGCCAGCGATTAGTTGGCAAATGGAAAGTAATGACTGGGCACATTAGAATTACTTAGGTAATTACTTAGTAATTACTTAGGTAATTACTTAGGTAATTCTAATGTTAAAACAAATAGCAAATCTAGATGTAGCTCAGTGGTAAAGAATTTGCCAAGAGTTGTAACTTCTTGGGTTTGATCCTGTTACCCAAAATAAAAAAAAATTTAAAACATTAAAAAAGGAAAAAAACAAGCAAACCAAGAATAAAAGCAAACATTAATTATAATGGTAATAATGAAAATAATAATAATACATACGCCTATCTTAATAATATTAACCTGTTCTCACATATTCCTTGTCAAGAGCACTCAACTCAGTAATTTTTATTGAAGAAATGTATATGAGTAGAATTAAATATAGCAATCTGTTATCTGAGGACTGGAAAATGAAGAATTGAGAACAATGTATATACCCAAGAGAAATCTTGCGATGCTCAGGGCAGACAGACTGTGTGCTAGGGTGTACTATGCCAAGGAAAGATTTCTTAAAGTAGCATAAGAATAGGGTCAAGTATTTGGAGCACAGTAAAGTGAATACAAACGAATAGTTTTATGCTAAAAGTATGGAAGCAAAGCACAACATCATAGATGAATAAATGAACTTTCTATATTATGGGGGTGGGGAGCCAGAAATGGTTCTTTCTACTGGAAAGAATCAAGTGCAGCTATGTGTCAGTTTGTAATTTTGGGTATAAGAGGATGGGGGTATTTTCCATTTATTTCTGCTATTCACTTTTCCTACTGCTAAGACGTAGATGAGCTCATCTGATAAAAAAATAGGAAGTGAAAAGGTTTTAAATTTAAAGCAGATACAGAAGGTTGGAAATAGTTGCATAGAGATTGGAAACGACAGCAGCTTTAAGAAATAAGTCTAAAATAGAGTGGGGACATTATCTGAAATATAGGGTAGATATTTTTAGAGCTGTATTATAAGCTTTTTCTGCTTCTTAAATGATAAAAATAAGTATACTGTGAACATATGGTTCCAAATGCATCAGTAGATGAGAATTACATATGATAGCTTTTTAAAAAGTTGAGGTAGTTGTGCAGGCCTAGGCCTGGGAGAATGTAGGATAGAAGTGAAAGACAGTTTCAGTCCCACAGAATGAAGCTGAGGAATGACACAATGTGTCACTTCATATCAAATACATGAAGTGAGAAACTGCTTGGACACTATATAACTCTGCTGATGATGTTTCTAGAAATCCAGCACTGTTATCTTCCTGAGTCCTCATCCCTTGTGAACAAGATGGAAAAGTTCATAAGGAATGACCTTTCCAGAGAATGAAAAATCAGTTTTAGGTGAGAAGCAACACTAGCATAGGTTTTTTTTTTTATTTTTCCAAACAATACCTTTATTCACGCATTACATTTTGGGATTTTTTAACCAGTCAAGAAAGCCATCTAAGTATCAAAGATCACAAACTACAGTAATGATACCACTAAAATAAAAGCCAATAGTAATAATGGATAAGGGACCCTATTATTTTCTAGGACTCTTTTCTCTCATTCTGTCATTCTTTTTTCATATATTTTTTATTGTGATTAATAGAAGGGTTACATTACATTCACCAGATGGAAGGTGCATTACTTCACATACATTGATAACCTTTCTCATGTCTTGGTCACCATTCCCCCCCTCACCCCCCACCCTCACCTTGTTTTCCCCCCTTTCCTATCCAATTTCAAATAACCAAATACTCATATGTCCAATATATCAGATAACAAAGTGAAATACTGTAACAATATGAGATAACCAAGGGACAGCAAAAGAGATGAGAGATAACATAGTACATTAAAGACAACAATCACTCATTATATGGCTTTTGTTTCAATATCCTAGAGGTCCTTTCATTTAGCATCATACTGTATGGCCTTATGTATCTAGGTTTTGCTCTATTGCAAATCTCTGCTAGAAGAGTCCAAGGTTTCTACTGATTATGGCAAATGAGGGAAACCATTGAGCCTATATTCCTTTGAGTCTGGTTTACTTCACTTAATATGATTTTTTCCAAGTCTTTCCATTTCCTTACAAATGGGGAGATGTCGTTCTTTCTAACAGAACATAGAATTCCATTGTGTATAAATATCACATCTTGTTGATCCACTCATCAACTGAGGGACATCTGGGTTGGTTCCATATCTTTCTATGGTAAATAGTGCTGCCATGAACATCATTGTGCTAGTGGAGTTAGTACGCCCTTGTTTCTGGACAATTGGATAAATGCCAAGTAGTGGAATTGTTGGGTCATAGGGGAGTTCTATGTTTAATCTTTTGAGGAACTGCTTTCCATAGTGATTGAACGAGTTTGCACTCCCACCAGCAGTGTAGTAGTGATCCCTCCTGGCCACATCCCCTCCAGCATCTGTTGTTATTAGATTTCCTGATCCTTGCCATTCTAACTGGAGTAAGGTCGAATCTTAGAGTTTTTTGATTTGCATAGAAAACAGCCGAAAGTGGTGCTGGGCTCATGTAGTAGAGCTCTAGCCTTGAGAAAGTCCGAGGACAATGCCCAGGCCCCAGTGTTCAAGCCCAGGACTGGCAAAAAATTGGATGGAATGAAGTAAAATAAAATGCTAAAATTATTTGCCATAGAAAAGATATGGAACCAATCCAGATCCCTCAGTTGATGAGTGGATCAACAAGATGTGGTATTTATACACAATGGAATTCTATGCTGCTGTCAGAAAGAATAACATCACCCTATTTGCAAGGAAATGGTAAGACTTTGAAAAAATCATATTAAGTGAAGTAAGCCAGACTCAAAGGAACATAGGCTCCATGATTTCCCTCATTTGTCATAACCAGTAAGAACCTTGGGCTCTCCTATCAGGGATTTACACTAGAGCAAAACCTAGATACATAAGGCCACATAGTATGACATTAATGAAAGGACCTCCAGGATATAGAAACAAAAGCCATATAATGAGTGATTGTTGTCTTTAATATACTATGTTTTCTCTCATCTCTTTTGCTGTCCCTTGGTTATCTCATATTGTAACAGTATTTCACCTTGTTATCTGATATATTGTATATATGCTTATTTGGTTATTTGAAATAGGATAGGGAAGGGAGGAAAACAAGATGAGGGGTGGGGGTGGGGGAATGGGGACCAAGACATGGGAAAAGCTATCAATGTTTGTGATGTAATGAACCTTCTCTCTGGTGAATATAATGTAACCCTTCTAATAATTACAACAAAAATATATAAAAATAAAATGCTAAGGCATCAAAGGTTTCTTTGATTTGTCAGAAGTGATTACTTCTCAGAGATCGGAAGCATTGAAGAATTCTCCATTTCCGTTTCCATTTGCAGGACCCCATCGCTTGTGGCTAACTGCTACCTGTGAGTCTTAGAAGTTGAGTGACGAAATGAAAAGACTTGCATTTCAAAGGAAGTTATCTTGCCAGTGCATGTGAAATAGGACCATGCTTTTTCAGCAGTCACTATTCTGTCAGGTACCAGAAAGTAAAATTTAGCTATGCCACGTGGAGTAATTTTTTATTGTAAGGAAAGTTGAATTTGAGAAGATTTAGATGCCTGTTTGATGTTCTGAGACCCAGATGACAATTCACAGAGAAGTGAAACACAAAGTCTTAGGCTCAGCAAGATATGAACAGACCCCAACCATGACTCTTAATGAGACCTTAAGAGTTACTCATTGAAATATGAAAGCCTGGGTTATAGTCTACGAGTAGTGTGTTTGAGTAGCATATACAAAACCTTGGGTTTTATTACAACACCCTAAAACAGAGGCAAATAGAATAAGCAAACAATTAAAAAAACTGATGAAGTTATGGTTAGGTATATATCAGCTTCACCTATGTAACTTGGACTAGATTGTTTATTTTCACAAGGTTTCAGGCTTGATTTCGTTTAAAAATATCAGCATTACATGTACTTGCATAGAATAAGGTACCAGTAAGGAAGAAAGCATCAGGTATCTGTAATGGGATCGTCCATCTATTGGCCACTATAATGGAAAGAGAAGCCACACAGAAGATATTATTTAGGTCTAAAACCAGTGAAAAATAGAAATTGTTTTCTTCCTCTATCTAATGTTTTACTCCTAGCAAAGGCTAAGTATAAACTTTTAGTCACTTGTAATAAAAGAAAAGAAAAAGACTTCTAGAAAAAATAATCCATTTTAAAGTAAGTGTCAGCTTCCCCACCTTGTAAAATAAATTCCCCCACGCAGGTCATCCCCTGAGAGAGGCCAACCATTTGGGAGCCACACATATTAGATTTTGCTATCAGAAAATCCCCACCTGCAAACATCTAAATCACATCAGCTATAATCTGATTTCTCTGAATTTAACAGCAACAAAAAAGCATGTTTCCACCATGTCCCTACCATGACAAATACTAATGGGAAAAATATAATAAGCACTTAGATTTAAACTCTAACTTTAACAGATTTCTTTGGGTTCAAGATCTAATGTTAAACTAGTGCATATACTTCCATAGACAAATACAACCATCACCTCAACACAACACCCCTTCTCAACCAATCTGTGTAGCATTGAAGATTCCTTTTCTTTCCAGTACTAAATGTTTGTTACCCTAAAAATCAATATATTGAAATCCTAATTCCTAATAAGAGAGGGTCCTGGAGAGGACACCTAGTAAGGATGAGATTAGAAGTGTATGAGAAGAGAAAGCTGAGAGTTTTCCCCCACTCTTTTTGCTTCCATCATAGGAAGATAGAAGAAAAGTTTCATTTGCAGAAAGGGTCCTCCCTCCACATTGTATCTGCTGTTACCTTCAATGTTTCAACCTCTACAACTGTGAAAAATGTGTTTACATTTCCAGCCACCAGTATACAAAAATTCATTGTAGATATGTAAACTGATGAATGTAACTTCTAAACCCCAATTCCCTCCAGCATAGCTTGAAAAATGTTCATACAATTATTTTAACACTTATGGAAGAACGAAGCAGTAATTCACAATAAGCTAAGAATAAGCAGTAACTTACAATAAGCTTATTCTTAATAACTCCTTTGCTTCAAAAGTTTAATGGAATAATGCATAACCTCTGGGAGTTAAATTAAGGAAAATATGTGAATCATAATAATTGAACATCTACTATATGGTTTTAAACCTATTTGAAAACAAATTAGTACATATAGCATTATTTTTCCTACCTTCCTTTGAAAACAATTGTCTAAATTCCTCCTAGCTATCACTGTCAAAATCAGGCCCTTATTTGATTCCAAAGCTTAAGGTTTTACATTATTATTTTTGTTGTAGTTTAGGGCTGGAACTCAGGCTTTATTCTTGCTTGGATTCTATGTTATTTAGACCATGACATCAAGTTCTTTTCACTGAAATGGTTTCACTTAGCATTTTATTTGAATTTACCACAGACTTCATTCAATCTTCCCATATATACCTCATTACAAGCTGACAACACAATGTGTTCCTCCATAAATGATTTTCTTTATTCATACAGTCTTACTTTTTTTACTCTCTTTGGCCTCAAACTGCAATCCCCTAAATCACTGCCTCCAAAATTGCTGAGATTATAAGCAAGAATCATCTGGCCTCCATGATGTATTATCTCATATTAGAAAAATGAGGTAATTCCTGTATACACATTTCCTGAATTTTAAGAAATGCACTTAATGTGTACAAATGCATATAAAATGGGAAAGTCAGAAAGCTCACATACCACAGTTACAATGGCCAAACTCCTGTTATCAAGATGACAGAGAATTTTGGTATTCTCATATCTAATTATAAAATGTAACTATGTTGGGGTTCAGGCAGAAGTGTGTGTATGCATAATGTTTGTGATATTTAATGATATTAGCAAGCTGCATGTGCATTACAACTCCCAATTTATTAGCACAATGTCAGATATATGAGACATATGCTCTAGCTACACAACACAAGGAAAACATCTGATAGATGCCCACCACTCGTTAACTCCAATTGTTACACACAATAAATTTTTCCAATTTTCATCATATATTCTATGTATGTCATATTTACATCACAGTGGACATAAATCTTTGTTTTAGTAAGTGTTAAAAATATTTTATGCCATATGATTGTTACATTGAATTCCCAAAAGTTTTAATGGATTTTTTATTACTAGGTTTAATAGAATAATACAGGCATGTAGAAACAGTAAAAAATACATATGATAGGGCCGGGAGTTTGGCCTAGTGGTTAAAGTGCTTGCCTAGCATGCATGAAGACCCGGGTTCGATTCCTCACTACCACATACATAGAAAAAAGCCAGAAGTGGTGCTGAGGCTCAAGTGGTAGAGCTCTAGCCTTGAGAAAGTCCAAGGACAGTGCTCAGGCCCTGAGCTTAAGCCCAGGACTGGCAATAAATAAATAAATAAATAAATAAATAAATAAATAAAATAAAATAAAAAACATATATTTAAAAAAAATACATATGATAGATCAAGGGAGGTCATGTCATAAACCTGCCACAGGAAAACAGTATTCTGCCCTTTTCACCATTTTGTGTCATCCCCCCATAACAGATTTTCTCTATTATGCTAAAAACATTTCACAAACATTAGAATACATGATCCTAAGGATGAAAGTCTTGTTCTGATTATCAAAGTATTAAATACAAGAGATACAATTCTTGGTCAAAAGGTAGTTACATTATTTTCTAGCCATTACCTGGTTCAAACAGAGCGACACGCATTTTGATATCAACTAACTGTCTTTCAAACTCGAGGCTGGCCCTTTATTACTTTTTAAGTATAGGTAGCAACATTTATAATTTGTAAAATAAAAGAACAATTGAGATGCCTCAACCAAACTGTCACATAGCATTGAAATGATTCTAAATGTTTAGATAGTTTTCTAGAGCATTATCTCTTTGCACCTCTCCCTTCTTTTTGGAAACAATGATATTCCATGGTATGATTTTCTAATTACCACCCACCATCTTATCTATGAGTGCCTCTCACACTCTCCAAACCCTACAGAGTGGGAACTTAATTGTATGCTTTCTCTTGGCTCATCAGTCTCAGGTAGTCATTCCCCATTTTCAGTGTACTTTATATCTATGGAAGTTCTTACCTTACTGGTTTACTTTTGCCTATGTGTCTTCATTCAGGTCCTTTTGAAAGAAGTAGAGCATCTACAGATGATTCACCTGAAACAGCATGATGGAAAGGCTCCATCTCTCTAGCAACCTCTGTTGCCCCTCGCCCTTGTTCTCCTTTCCTTTATAGATTTCTCCCCCTACCCTGACAAAATCAGTTGCTTTTCTCGCCAATACCTGACCCAAAATCTGTGGTGACTTCCACTGAGATTTATTTAGCCAGATTTTCTTTGAAACAGCAACTGAATTGGCTCAATAAAATATAGCTTGTCTTAGTAAAGCTCTTTAGAGCTTTGAATATTTGTATTCAATATACATTAGTGTCATTACAGCATTAATAATCTGTGTCTAAAGACCAATAAAAAGACCCATACTTTCTATTTAATAGAAAAGTAAACTCATAACCCACTATTTTCATGTAACTTAGGCTTTTTAAAGTACCAGATAGAAAAAGGAGAGAATTCATATGCAAAATGTGGTCAAGTATCAATGGAAATGTTTTCTGTACTGAAATAATTTGAGATTTTCCCTGAGATATCAGGTTTTCCATATTCCTTGATCCAAGAAAATACTTCATATCCACTTCTCAATGCTGTACTATGAGCATTTTCTTAAAAAGAAATCAGTTGATTTCCCTGAAGTTGGAGACAGCCAAATTACAATTAACTTTCTTATAAATCCAATTATGCTGTCATTTGTATTTCATGAAACAGTGTAGCTTCCATTAAACAAAATAAAAAGGTATCTTCTTTTCTAACAGTTGGATCTGTAAGGTCAAATTAAATAATAGCACAATGAACAATATACTGTCTAAACCAAGATCACTTCAGAGTTCTGTTTTTTTAAATTAAAGCAAAAGATCTTACCTTATTAACAGAATGAAATGTCACATGTTTTTCAGTAGTAACTGTGGCATATATCAGTTTTCTCCAGATTTGTTTTGGTGGAAGTTTGGGTGATTAACACTATGTCTATTTGCTATCCAGGAGCTGAGTTCAAATAAATAGACACTCATGATTTTATTTCACACAATCTTCTCATTGACAATAGAAATGAGATAGAAATTTCTAGAGTAATCTTCCAAAGTTCATGCAATTAGGCAGATCATTGAAAGAGATTTTTTTTAATATTATGACTATAGTTCTGGTCCTTGATTTCTCTTCATCACTAATTTCTCCTGATAGATTCTATTTGAATGTATAACACAAGTACAACTGCAAAAGGAGTGATACATATTTCAAACCTAGATTCAAATAACCACAATGACTTCTCCATCTCAAAAAAACAATTAACAGAGGAATCATGTATTAATTGAGACACAGTAGTAAGTGAGCCAGCCTAAGGGTAAGATATACGACATGTTATGTAAAAATAGTCTTTTTTAAAGTGATTTATGATGGAGGCAAAAATAATTCTTGAAGCCAGGTGCAATGGCTCATGACTGTAAACCTAGCTATTCAGAAGGCTGAGATCTGAGGATCAAGGTTCAAAGCCAGGCAGGGCACAAATAGTATGAAAAATATCATGTATAGTTTCTGCTTTCTTTATATATATGTATATACAAATTGTAACAGAATACTGTCTCCCACAAATCATCCAGAAAAAAACTGTCAGTAAACAGAACAGAGACATTAAGAGTAACAAAGACTCAGAAACAGCAAAAATCAGAAGATAAATAGCTCAAATTTTCACCAGGGTAATAAAGAATGTGCAGAAAGAAGGCTAGCTAGCAGAGCTGTGTAGAGAATGGATGTGCACTGAATTTTAATAACCTTCGAGTTAAACAAAATCTAGAGTGAGCCACACATTTGGGGACTGACTGCTAAAGAACAAAGGCTAATACAGTTTCAACTTACCACTAAGCAGAAAAGTCCCTGACAAACTGGAGACAACGGCTGGCATTCCCCCAGGGAATGAAACAACCAAGCATCTACGTAGGCAGCAAGTACACAGTCAGGGTTGGAAGTCAAAGTACAGGCTATTTAAAATAAAATAAATTATATATATGGAATGTTGTTCCTGAAATGCAAAGTATGGGAAATACACATGAAAATTTAATGCCTTTTACATCAATTCTCTTACAAAATTTGTGTTGGTTAATTTAAAGTTGTTAATTTTAAGTTGTTGTTTCATTGTATAACAGTTGGCTATGGTAAATATCTATGGGTTTAACAAGGCGGTGTTCAGAGTAGCCAGGGTGACAGGTCTTTCAGTCGAAGAAAACACAATTATTGGAAGTATCTCAGCAGTCAGTTTCTTAGTAAATGGTTGTCTTATTACTGAGCTAGAAAAATCTGAACTTGAGACAAGTATCGTATCTATGAGGTTCATCATCACAAGAATACAAGTTTGGGATTTAGAAAGGTTACATTTCAATTCAAGTTTGAAAACCAAGAGCAAAGACACTGAACTTCAGATTTTGTTGTTTTGTATACCTTTCAAATGCATACCCTTTCATTACATGCCCCCATAATCTCACTGGCATAATATGTGTTATTCTTGACTGTTGAAAAAATATATTTTAAAGAAAAGTAAAATTATTTTTAGTTAGTATAAGCATCACTGAGCTATACATATAGTAATATGTTCAATCACATCATAGCCACAGGACAAATCCCTGGAATCTGTCAATTTACTACTCCTAAATCTCTAAAAATTAAGAAGTACTAATGCTCCCTTAGGAAATACTTTCAGATCTCACATGTAATTATCCTGTAATTAAATAAAACTCTTAGTAGTACAAAGACACAATATATAATCATTGAGTTAAATAGTTACATCTTGGTTATTTTTTGTCTTTTCACAGTGACATCTGTTTATATGGCAGTATAGGAAAAACAATTTTTTCTGTTGAAATAAAACCTTTTCTTTGATGGCTATAGATGTATGCAGAGCCATGGTACTTCAGTTTCCTTATTAGTGACAGAATAAAACTAGAAATGAAAGATCAACTAGTATCCTGTCATTGTGTTTTGATTTCTCTACTAACTGAACATACAAATTTACCATACCATTTACCAATTAAGAGAGCATGACATTATACACTATCTTCTTCTTAGAGACTCCACAAAAGTAATATAGCGCTCATGTGAATGATAATGTGCACAAAAAAGGATGATGAATCATGAAAATAAATCTCTCATATCCTTAGCTGAAGTTGGGCTAACATAAAGACAAAAGACACAAAAATCTACCACAAAAGATTGTGCTTTTTTCACCAATATTATTTTGTCAATATATATTTGCATTTATGAAAGTATATAGTATTATTCCTGAAACCTATTTTAAAAAAACTGCTATTGGTCCAGAAGTTTTGCCTAGTGGTTAGAGTACATGCACGAAGACCGGGTTAGATCGGTACCACATACACAGAAAAAAGCTGGAAGTGGTGCTGAGGCTCAGGTGGTAGAGCTCTAGCCTTGAGAAAGTCCAAGGACAGTGCTCAGGCCCAGGACTGGAATAAAAGAAAAAACCTGCCATTAAAATAGGATATTAGCTGGGAACTGGTAGCTCACACTTGTAATCCAAGCTACTTTAAGAGGCTGAGATCTGAATATTGTGATTTGAAGACAATACAGGTAGAAAGGTAGAAAGGTCCCCGTGAGATTCTTATCTCCAATTCCCTACTCAAAAAACAAAAGCGTCATTGTTGCTCAAGTGGTAGAATACTAGACAAGCACAATGAGGCATATAGATAGCATTCTGGCCCAGAGTTCAAATTCCAAAAGCAACCCCTCCCCGACTAATATGTATTCCCAGTTCCCAATTTCCTAAGATTGTGTGAAGAGAATAGCCACAGAATGAATATTCACAACTAGAAAAGGAATGCTTCTAGAACATTTCAAACTATCTTAAGCAACCAAGAAGCTGGTTATAAATTGTGATAGAAGGGATTTTTTTTTTGCCAAATTGTAATTCTTTAAAATCCATGTTTGACACCCATCATTTCTTAATATAGGACCTCTAAGGATGCAGCAGTTAAATGGCCATTTGGATGACATTCTGTCCTTTAGAACAAGATATTAAGACAGAGAGAATGAACAGATCTACAGGTAAACATAGCGATAATACAAGAAATAGTTATCCACAAGCTGATGGAAGCAGTCCAGAATGAATCAGGTGAGTGGAAATGTAGGAATAATGGTGATATTTCTAAAGGAAATACTTCTATTTTTCTACATAAAGAAAAAAAATGTCCGTGTTCCTATATTTTCATACTTTTTCATGCAGGACCAGTGAAGCCTTTTAATACTTGATAAATCATCTTGTAGGCTATCCTCCTTTGCTAGCTAACAAAACACAAATATAATTATTACATACCTCTTAGACTCTATTTTTTTAACTTTTTTTTTTCTTTTTGAGAAGGGGTGTATGCATAATCCTTTCTGATCTGTGTCTGTTTCCTAGATTTCCCTTCCTTTCTTTTATTTTGAATAGACTAAGTATTTTTGGTCTGTTATTGTAGTGGAGTGTTCTTCAAGTCTAGGTTCTTCTTATTTTTCTCATCTCCCCAGACTTGCTGCAGGCTGCAAGAACTTAAGGACCAGAGGTGTCACATTTAATCATGGACATTCCCTCTCCATACGACTTACCACAGATGAGGTTAACTTGGAATGCTTGCCAAAAGTAGTGGAATGTTTGTCAATTTCTGCCACCATAAAGTTATTTTATCTTCCTTTACCTTACAGAACTCAGCATCAATAAAGCCTACCTTCAAGCTGAGAAAGGATTCAGTTAACTTTTAAAATGTATTTTTTCTTGAACAATTATGTGCAGACACACACACATACACAAACATACATTACATAGAAAGCCCAGGCATTTTAGGGGTTTTGTTTATTTGTTTTTATTTATTTTTCCTGCCCTAGGGATTGAATTCAGGGCCTGGACACTATTTCTGAGTTGTTTGTACACAAGTCTAGCATTCTACCACTTGCCACAGAACTATTTCCATTATTTTTTTAGTAGTTTATCAGAGATAAGAGTCTCGTGGACTTTCTTGCATTGACTGGCTTCTAACCACCATCCTCAGATCTCAGCCTCTCGAGCTAGAATTACAAGCATGAGTCACCAGCATCCAGAACAATTCAGGTCCTCATTTGAGAAAATCAGATACACACATAAAAACAACAAAAACAGTCGTTTTGAGCCAAAAAAATTGTGATCCAATGTATATTTTGAAATGCATTAAAATTTCTTTCTTTTCTCTATTTATTTTCCCTTGAATAACATTTTATTAATCAGTAAAGAATAACTAGCTTCTTTTAAGCTATTGAATATAAAGTCGCTCAAGTTGAGCTGCACAAATTTAACACCTAAAGTTATGAATGAATTTTCCAATGGGCTATATGTGCCTAACATCAGAGTAGATAAGCAAGCCAACTTTTTTCCTTCAAAAGAGGAAATATTTCATGAACAAATGACTTTTTCTGAGCCCTCCATCACTTTAAATTGTACCTACATTTATAGATTCATATTTTCAATTAGCTGGAAGTTTGGCTGCTTTCCAATAATGAGTCTTTCTACATCAACAATACACATTTGCTATTGGAAAGAAGAATGACTTCAATATGCAAATTTCCTTTTTCTAATTAGTCTAATTAAAGAAAGTAACATTATTAGTTCTAGCCAAATTCTACTGGATTTCTTTCCAAATTGAAATTGTTACTAGTAAACAATCCATATTCTTTAATCAGAAAATTTGATTAAAATGCTATGAACACAATTTTCAATTAAATGATCCTCTAAGGTCTTCCCTATAGCTTTATTCATTGCAATCCATGGACTCAGCAGGCTGAACATAATACCTTCTATGATTATACTTGTTGTTACTATGCTAAGACTCATATAAAGGCAAAAACTCCAAGCTGTTATATTTTCTGATTGGCTTTGGATTACACCTGCTCTATCAACATTACAAGTCAGCAGGCTTGAGGGCATCCAACCTTTAAATTGCTTACTACTCTAATGTCTTAATCCTTAGCCTATGACACATAGTAGTAACTGATGTATCAATCAGGTGGTTACTCAGAGGATAGATGTCAAAGAGAGAAACTTAATATTTTTTCATAATTGCAACCAGGTATACAAAAAAGGCAGATATAACAATTGAGTCATGTTTATGACGAAAGAGCCAAATGCTGTTCTTAACAGTGCCATGCTTGATATAGTAGCTAGATTATCTTCTTTACCCAAATATAATGTTTGCCTTGTTTCTTTGAACAAATAGCTGATATGATTCAAAAAATAGAAAACTATTTTCACAAGAAATGCATAGCATTTTCTGACTAACATAAGCAAGGACAGAGTATTCTTCCACTTTTGGGATAGCACAAATACATAACTTCTTCTGGGATAAACTTATAATTTTACAACAATCAGAAATCCATAGGTTCACTATTAACCCAAATAAAGATATAGTGGATGTTTATAAATTTAATTTAACAGGGCTGATTATAAACACTAAGCAAATATCCCTGGAAAATCTAATATGGAAAATCTAACCACCTGTTAGGTATTTCTCGATGAAAATTTATTTTAATTAAACTATACTATCATCAGTCCTAGTTCAATATTACATTTTTGAAGCAGTTTATATCATGTAAGTTAACTCTGCCTAGTTAAATTGATTCCACATATAAAACTTACAGTACATTAGTATACATCTAAGATTCTCCTAGCAGTGGATCACAATAGGTCAAAAGCTATGTACATATGGTCATATAAGATGAGACTAAACAAAATGAACTCTAGGTTATGGAAGCCACAGGTTTATCATTGTGATTGTTGTTCTTAAGGTACTATGTGAAGTTATTTCTTTTCTCTTTTTTCCCCTTATGGTTAATTTCATGTGGTTGCTGTATTTGACTTTATTACCTGGTATATTGTATATACATTGTATATACATTTTGCATACATTGAATATACATAAACAAATATTTGTTTATTTGAAATGGGGAAGGAAGGAGGAAAACAAGATGATTGAGAGGGAGTGGGGGAGGAAAAGTGGGACAAAAACATGAGAAGGGTTATCAAGGTTTGAGAAGTAATACACCCACTACCTGAATGAATGTAACTGTTACATCTCTATACCTTATCCTGACAATAAAATATAATAAAAAACTTACAGTACATTATCATAATCCATGCAATACAATCTATAATGTTTCAAATATCCAATTTTGCTGTCTTCAGTTGTAACACACCTAATAGGCATATTTTATTTTATTTTATTTTATTTTATTTTATTTTATTTTATTTTTGCCAGTCCTGGGCTTGAGCTCAGGGCCTGAGCACTGTCCTTGGACTTTCTCAAGGCTAGAGCTCTACCACTTGAGCCTCAGCACCACTTCTGGATTTTTTTCTGTATGTATGTGGTACCAAGGAATCGAACCCGGGTCTTTGTGCATACTAGGCAAGCACTTTAACCACTAGGCCAAACTCCCAGCCCCGACTAATAGGCATATTTTAAAAGTGGAATAAAAATGCTGTGTACATTTGTTTAATACTCCAGCTATATTTATTACTATATTTCTCTAAAATGTTCAAGCTATTTTTTCTAATTTTTCTTTAATGATATACATGCAAGTGTTTTCAGATCACCTTCACCCAACCTTCTACCTGTATGTTATTTTAAACAACACTAAAGTGAAGTCATAAGAAAATAGAAATCTGGCTATTCTGACCTTATTTCTGTCACATATAAACTTTAAACATGAAAGAAAATTTCCCCTTCTTACACAGACAGCATTTATCTGGGTTCATGTTGCAACATCTCCCACTCATTGCTTATCCCTCTAGAGAGCAGGTACCTGAAAGGTGGCCATCTCAGAAGAGATGCCCTGTTTTCATCATTCTTTCTTCCTCCTTCCTATTCTTTTTCCATTCAATATTTGTCATTTTATTCTAATCCTTTGTCAAAAGAACAGGAGAATTATGAGAATTATGCTAAAAACAGAAGTTTGAGTAGGGCTAAAATTTGTCTTATGTGTCAATTATTAATCAAATATTTTTTACACATCTCATTTCATACTCATGGCAAACCTGTGATACAAGAAGCATTGTTATCCTGATTTCATATATTGAAATTCTGATTGTCCACTGTTAAGATTTTGTGTCAATTTGATTGAGTTAAGGGCTACCCAAATAGATAGTGAAGACATATTTTTAGATTAATTGCTAAAGAATGTGGAATGATTTGTATTTGAAGTAGTAAAATAAGTAAAGCACACATCCCCTTCAAGTTCTTGAAAATGGTATGAAAATCATAGTCTGGAAATGTGACATGTTACAGAAACAATTCAGAATACTTTCATGTTGCTTTCTTGCCATTCATTTGGCAAGTGTCACAAGGCTATGCCTACGTCAGAAGATGGCATAACTGACCAAGTTTGATAGAACTTAGCAAAAGATTCATCTTGCCTTACCATCTACTAACAGAGTCACCTTTCCTCGTTTTTAAGTTCTTCTAAAAGCTTGAAATCATTGTAATTTATATGTATATATGTATATGCACATGTGCATGTACATTATATGACAAAAATTATGACAAAAATATCTATTCACAAAACATAAACGCTATCTAATCAGCTGAAGATGGTTAAGAAGGAAAAGGCAGCCAGGTACCTGTGACTCATGTCTATAATCCTCTCTACTTAGGTGAATTAGATCTGAATAGACAGTGGTTTAAAGTTAACACAGACAGAAACATCCATGAGAGACCTTTTTAATTTCTTTTTATTGTAAAGGTTATGTGTATATGATTTACAGTTATGTAGGGCATGAACAAAGTACATTTCTTTTTGAACGGGGTCACCTCTTCTTCATAGTCTCTCAATTTATTACCTCTGAACCCTTTCCCTCCAAGTGGTATAGATTCATTTTCAGCATAGTCTAGGGACTATCACTGATGAATTTATTCACCTATTGACCTAATCTTTGTGTATCTTCTCTTACCTTCCCCCAAGCAAATAATCCTACATACAAAATAACAACAAAAAGAACCAGAAATCAAACAGTGACAAAAAGGGAAAAACAAAAACAAAATACAAAAAGTAAAATAAATCTGGACACAGTGGCTCATGCCTCTAATCTTAACTACTCAGGAGGCTGTGATCTGAGGATTATGTTTCAAACCCAGCCCAGGCACTAAAGACCATGAAATTCCAATTAATCAGTAGAAAATGGGAAGTGGAGCTGTGGCTCAGGAGTAGGGCAGTAGCCTTGAGCTAAAGTGCTCAGGAAGAGTGCTCATGCTGAGTTCAAGTTCCATGACCCATCAAAACAAGGTAAAATAAAAAATCCTGATTTCATTTCTTGGAGTTTGTTTAGATAAACATAATTTTATATGATCAAATGTGTATAATTATTGAGCCTTTTTGATAGTCTCCTAACAATATACTACATTGGTCTTACTGTGTGAATATTTAGAGTCCTGTATCTAAGTGAAAGTTTTTGTCTTTTATCATACATTTTGTTTACTTATAGACAATTGTCATATTCTAATTACTGTAAATAAGGGGAATGATGCAACCTATGCTTCTTTGGGTCTGGCTTACTACACTTAGTATAGCTTTTTCCAAATCTTTACATTTCCTAATAAATGGTACAATATAATTCTTGCTGGTGTACCAGTAGAATTCTATTTTCTCAATCCATTCAACCACTGAGGGGCATCTGGGTTGACAATTTATCTTGGGTATGGTAAACAATGCTGCAATAATCATGATTGTGCTGGTAGCTTTAGTATGACTTGGTTTGTGGTCATTTGGATTAATGTTCAGGAATGGAATTACTGGGTTATAAGGAAGCTCTGTTTAGTATTTTGAGGAATCTCAGTACTGCTCTCTAAAGGGGTTGAACAGGTTTACATTCCCACCAAATGCATAGTAACAGTCCCTTTTGGCCTCATCCCATCAGCATCTGTTATTGATTTCTTTATAATGCCATTCTAAGTGAAGTGAGGTAGAAGTCAATGTTGTTTTGACTTGCATTTCTTCTATGGCCTGGGATATTCAACATCTCTTCATATGTCTATTAGCTAGGAGCACTTCTTCTGAGTATTTCTTTCTCTAAGTTTTTAGCCAATTTATTAATTGAATTGTTTTTTCTCTGAGGATTTGTTTATAGGGGGTTAAAATTTTGACCTCTTAGTATATTTTAGATATGAGGACCTTGAATATTATAAGCCAATAATTTGCAAAATCTTATGCTAACAAATTGAAGAATCTGGAAAAAAGTGGAAGAATTCCTAGAGATTATTGATATATCTAAACTGAACAATGGAGATTTAAGCTAACTAGATAGATCCATAAAAAGTAATGAAATAGAAATGGCAATAAATGTCCTCCCATCCAAAAGAAGCCCAGGGCCAGATGCATTTTCAGCTAAATTACATAAGGCCTTTAGAGGAGACTCACTCCAATACTCCTCCAAATCTTCAATGAAATTGAAAGGGAAAAATCACTACCAAACTCATTCTATGAAAAGTAACTCTCACCCTTAAACTAGACAGGGACTCATCAAAGAAAGAAAACTATAGAGAAATGTCTTTGATGAAAATCAATGGACAAATTCTAAAAAAAAAAGCATAGCCACCTAACCCAAAACATCATACTCTATGATCAAAAAGGGATTCATTCAAGGGTTGTAAAGCTTGTTCCATATACACAAATAAATTTAAAAAATCAGTCCATCTACAGAAGCAAGGATAAAATCCATGTGATAATCTCAGTAGATGCAGAAAGAGAAGTTGTCTAGATTCAATGCCTAATTTATGATTAAATGATCTGGAAAAGCTAGGAATCCATGGAACATTCCTCAATATATAAAGACTATATGTGACAATTCTACAGCTAGCATTACATGTAATGGTGAAAAGTCAAAAGTATTTCCTCTAAAACCAATAATGGGACAGGAATATCTACTCTCTCCATTCCTTTTTCAACATAGTACTGGAAATCCTAGCAAGAAGGCAATAAGGCAAGAGAAAAAAAATAATGGGGATCCAAGTAGGGAAAGAAGAAATAAAAATCATTTCTCTTAGCAAATGACTTGATTATGTATTTAAACAACACTGTAAATTCCTCTCTCAAAATACTTGAACTGATTCAAACCTATGTCAAAGTAGCAGGCTATAAAATTCATTCATATGGTCAGACCATAATGAGAAGAGCAAGGAAAACAAGATCCTTTATAATAGCCTCATTTGTTTTTCCTGTTTTTATTTACTGTTGTTGCTTTTTTGTTTATTTATTTTTGTCTTGGGGCTTGAATTTTGGACCTGGGCACTATCCTTGAGCTCTTCAGCTCAAAGTTACCACCCTACCCTACCTCTTGAGCCACAGTGCCACTTCCAGTTTTCTAGTGGTTAACTAGAGATAAGAGTCTCACAGAATTTCCTACCTGGGCTGGCTTTGAACCGTGATCCTTAGATCTCAGCCACCTGAGTGGTAGGATTACCGGCATGAGTTACCCCTGCTTAGCTCTAGTTTTAATTTATTTTTAAAGATGATGTACATATTTCAATGTAAGAGATACATTTCTTTTTGAACAGGTAATATTTTTAATCAATCACCCTTACTTCCAATAAGAATAGACTTATTATGTATAATATTTTTTATTAATTGATACCTTTTTATGTTTCCTATATGTAGCTCCCCATAGGGTACCTGGGGTACACTAGGAAACAAAGCAGTTTTCCTGCATTAGCAGAGTTTGTACCCTGTTGTATCTGAGATACAAGGTTAACCACGCTCCTCAATTTGAACAAACTGAAAACACATTAAGGTATTCAAGGATGCCTACTTAGTTTATATTAATTCCAAAGTGAGGCTAAGGTAATAAGGAAGCCTGGATTAACAATGAAATGAAGTTACATAAATGCTTCCTGTGCATATTGAGCAGAAACAAAAATAATTTTCACATGAACTGATATTTCAAGATGTCATTACCCATGACTTGAAAAATCAGTAAGCGTTTCCTCTGTTCTCTTAGTTGATTTCATCACTGGCTTGTATAATTTCTGGATATCCGGAACATACGATATCTCTTCAAATTCATATGTTAAAATTCTAATTTGATTGTATGTGGAAGACTGGCACTTAGAAGGTGATACATCCTTTGCTTTCTGCTATTTGAAGTAGTAACATTGATTAAATAGAGCCTTTAAGTGGCTCTAGTTGCTAAATTTACTAGCAACTTCTTAGACTTCAGATCTTTTAAATAGGAGAGGAATAGTTTCTCTTGTTTACGGATGCACAGTGCATGACAATACTGCATCATCTCCAATCGAACAGAATACCATAGTCAGCATAGGTGTAATCCAGGAGGAGAGCTGCATTCCCAGTCGTCATCTCCATGGAAACATGTGGTGCATAGGAATACTAGTTTTTTCTCTCTAGGTGGTGAAGATCATTGCCACATAAACAAAATCAATAACTGTTTGTTGTAAAATATACTTTCAAGTTGCAAGTATGTACTGAGATAATTTTCTATCCTTTCAACTTAAAGTAAACAGAAATTATAAGAAATTTAATATCCTTACTAGTAAACATTTTCTTTCTGCCATTCTAGCATGCAGTTGAATTGAATGTGATATATACATCAATATTATGAAAGCATACTGTGCTTAAACAGAAAATGAAAACAAGAAAAAGCATGTTATTTACTATGAGTAAATGACTGTTCTTATGAATAACAGTCCTTAAAGAAGAGATTATGACTATTAAAACTAATCAACAGTGGCTATGCTACAACTATTTGTAATTGAGAGTTACAATTGAAGTATTTGTCTTGAGAGTTATCAAGATCAAGTACATTTCCCAATCAACCTAAAATTTATTTTGCAAATAACATTTGAAAGACACAAGTGAAGCACTGTAGAAGAGAGTGTTTCTATCCATAAAATCACAAATATACATATTATTACATTCCCAAGACATCTTGAAAATATTTTCAGAACAAAATGTAAGGCCTCAAAGGAACCATCTAAAAAAAGCCACATTCCAGACAATGGGTCTTTGGATCAGTGTACTGTTACATCATTACCAAGCGGTTCTTTCCTTTTAAAAAGAGACATTAACCAAGCAATCATCAGATGTATTTCTGTAGAGTATTTTTAATCAGTAATTTTTCTTGAATAACTCTTAGTAGACAGGCCATAACAAACAGCCAATTTGATAGATTCTTTTATGAAGATTGAGAACAGAACAGTTAACCCTCCAGGAAAAGCATGCCAAAGGTGAATGTGAAACGATAACCAAAATCCCAAGGGAAAAAATTACAATCATTCAATCTTTGTGGAAGTAGCTCACACCTGTTTAGAATAAGAGTTTCATAGTCTACAAAGGTGTGAAAATGAGCTTTCTGCCACTGTGAAACTAGGAATAAATAAGGTGATACGTTTACATGTTCTGCTGAAGAGAGCAAATATAACAAAGGTTTTTGTTTTGTTTTGTTTTGTTCTTTTTCCAGTGGGTCATGAGTCTTGAACTCGGCCTGGCCACTGTCCCTGAGCTCTTCAGCTCAAGGCTACCGCCCTACCCCTTGAGTCAAGCCTCACTTCCCGTTTTCTAGACGTTAATTGGAGATAAGGATCTTAGGTCCTTTTGAGCCTGGGCTGGCTTTGAATCTCCATCCTCAAATCTCAGCCTCCTGAGTAGCTAGGATTACAGACGTGAGCCACTGTGCCCAACAGTGAGTTTTTCACCAAGAAAATGTTTCAGATTATATATCATACAGAAAAATTTTCAAGAAAAAGAAGCTTCTTTCTTTCTTTCTTTCTTTCTTTCTTTCTTTCTTTCTTTCTTTCTTTCTTCTTTCTTTCTTTCTTCCTTCCTTCCTTCCTTCCTTCCTTCCCTTTCTTTTTTCTCTTTCTTTCTTTCCTTCCTCCCTCCCTCCCTTCCTCTCTCCCTCCCCCTCCCTCCCTCCCTCCCTCCCCACCTCCATCCCTCCCTCCCTCTCCACCTCCATCCCTCCCTTCTTTTCTTTCTTTCATCTGTCGTGGGGCTTGAACTTTGGGCCTGGGCATTCTCCTTGAACTCTTCAGCTCAAGGCAAGCGCCCTACCACTTGAACAGGTTTTCAGGTGGTTAACTGGAGATAAGAGTCTCAGGGACTTTTGTGCCCGGGTGGGTTTAAACCGTGATCCTATGCTCTCAGCCTCCTGAGTAGCTAGGATGACAGGTGTGAGCCATTGGCACCCGGCTGAAACTGCTCCTTTAATACTAATAGTTTCAGAAATTTTAAGAGTAAAAATTTTAAGATTTTCATGAGGAAAATGACATCCTCAATAAAAGTGTGATTGAAAATTTCTGCTCCCAAAAGATTATTTTAAATTCAAATAATATCCTAGCCTAAAGCCTGACTTACGATGAAACTTCTTTTCTTCTCTGAAATAAAGGCTACTTATCTTTGCTTAATATTTCTAAAGAATGTCTAAAAGTAGTTAAAGTAAACATTTTATCATAGAAATTAATGGGATTATGACATTACACACATGTATGTATCTACTGTGATCATAATCATGTCCTCCTGCTCCATTTTTTCTCTTTCTCCACCCTGCCTCCTCTTACTGGTCCCTTTCTTCATTCCAAATAGTCCCCTCTATATCTTCATGTTTTGTTTTTAAATCTTGACATTTTCATATGGGAAAAAGTGTTTAGCCATGTCTGGCTTATTATTAAAAATGATAATCTCTACTTCTAGCCAGTATGAATACTTTTTTGTTTTTATCTTTAAACCTACAAAAATATCTTACATCTATTAAATCCACCAATGCTTAATTACTTCTCTTTGACATGAACTTCCATCAATAGTAAAACTTTGGAGAAATCTATGTCAAAATGGATGCTAAACGTGACTATATGGAAGTCTTATTGTGTGGGACAATTTTATGGTTAACATGACTTATAAATTAGAACACTATTAAAGCAGCCAGTATAGTGAAATAACAGATTTGTCAAAACAGTCTTCTCCTGTCCCCACTCAAATTATTTTCTAGCCTGTTTCTGTTGCAGGAAAAATTTGTTATAAAATTAGAAACATGTTTTCTATTTTCAATGAATCACTTCTGTAGCTATAAAACTAAGTTTTGAAAATCAGAGTAAAAAATTGGCTATATAATTTGTCTCCCTTTCTGAGTTGATGAAAGTTGTTAGCCATTTCTGCTAAAAAGCAGGTCATTTTACTGAGGGTATGTATTAAACTTGTAGAATAATACTGAAGGAAATTTTGACTGTGATGAGAATGTGATACCATGTACTATGTCTATCTTGCCTGAATGGGTTGCATACAATATTTAAAGAGAACTGGCGTTGTGCTTTAGATTGGTGATGGAGGACCAACCCAAGATAGTGGGTTTAATTTAGGGGAGAGGAAGGATTAAGTTCTTTCTCTAGACCCAAGGGTGAAAGTGATCATTGCAAAGCAACAAAATATGTACATAAATACTGAGCCTTTGTGATCCATTCCTATATCTTTCAATCTCAGTATCTACAGCCCTGTACAATTTATCATGTTCCAGTGTGTATATATTAATATTATTATGCATGTATACATACATATATATGATACATATGCATATAGATAATCATTCAGTGTGTTTACTTTTAGATTTATTAGGCATATTCTAATTATCGCAAATGAGGAGAAACATGCAATCTATGTTTCTTTGGATCTGACTTACTTCACTTAATACAATTTTTTCCAAGTCTTCTATTTTATTACAAATGGGGCACTGCCATTCTTTCTGATGGAAGCATAGAATTCCATGGTGTATATATATGACATTTTTTCATTCATTTATCCACTGAGGGGTATCTGTGGTTGGGGAAAGGTAGGAAGAACTGAAAATGAGTGAGGGAAGAGAAAACATGGCTCACAAAGAATTATAATCATTACTTGATTCATGTAACTGTAAGAGCTAGAGAGAAAAAGAAAAAAATGAAACAACAAAATAATTGAATAGACTTCTGAAAAGTTTGAGGCAATTCTTCAGTAAAGATGTCTGGAAGTAAAAAAAAATAAAGCAAGAAAATATAAAAAATTAAGAAGTCATGGTGGGAAAAGGAAAGGGTTTTGCTGTGTGAATACCATTTTGTTAGTTCATTTTAAAAATGTTTTATTTTTTTAATTAATTTTATTTTTTGCTAGTGCCAGGGCTGGAACTCAGGGCCTGAGCACTCTCCTTGGGCTTTCCTCAACGCTAGTGCTCTCCCATTTGAGCCACAGCATGATTTTTGGCTTTTCTACGTATATGATACTTACTAATCAAACCTGGGTCTTCTTTCATGTGAGGCAAGCATTCTATCATGAGGCCAAAGTCCTGGCCCCTAAAAGTGTTTTATTCTTTAATGCTACAGTGTTATTTGGACATTGCTTTGAAAAAGGGAGTATCATTTGTCAAGTATAATTTTGCTTATGATATAGTGAAATATAATGATATAGCTAAACAGATAACTTTTAAAGGAGTTTAGAGGAGTGCTCATCAATAATGAGTAACTTCTTAGGAGGAATCCCTTAAATTAGGGTCATTTGTTAACTTTACACTATTATGAAGTACAGGCTCCTCAAAAATTCAAGACTTACAGTTTCCAGTTTGACAGAAGAAAGATAAAATGCAAATTAATAATTGCCTCAGACCCTCCTTACCACTTGTTTGTATTTCTGACAAAACATAAAACATGGAAGCATTTGTGTTAGCTGTGATTCTTTTTTTAGAGCAATTATAAAGTGCACTTTTTTAGTAAGACACTATGTCATCTTTTAAAAATAGTATATGTGCTAGAAATTGTGTTTTCTCATGGATTAGGATCATATTGGAAGGAGCAAATTTTGAAAAAAACATAGTAGATAAATCTTAAGCTTTAGATTGTATTTTTTATCTCATTGGAACTGCAGTACTCTGCTTTGTTTTGCTTGTCCTTACTATATTTTTCTTGAATCTGAAAAAGGATCAGAGTCTATGAATGAAACTGTTCATCTGTCTCCCCCATCCAAAACTGCCCTTCAATAAATATCACCAGCTACCGACCAAGAGATAGCCTTCACATAAGAACATTTTAACTATCTATGTGTTTTAATCCATCAAAAAAACCTTAAATCATAAATCTTTTAACCTGGTATATGGTATATATGTTTATTTGTTCATTTGAAATAGGGATGGGAAGAGGAATATCAAGATGATGGGGAGCTCTGGGGGGGAAGGAAACTGGGGGAAAACAAATAGAAGGGTATCAATGTTCAAGAAGTTATGTACCCATTACCTGATGAATGTAACTGTAATCCTTCTATACATTACCTTGACAATAAAATACAATTAGAAAAAAAAGAAGAAAATTTGCCAACCATTCATAAAGCTATCATATGTGAAAGAGCAGATTATCAGCAAATTCTGTTCATTTTCTTTACACTAAAAGAGTGCTTAAAACTATAAATGGAATTGAATTTAGTATAGTCTATGTATTTTTATTACATATGCCCATAATAAAACTCAACTTATCAAGGCAACAGGAGATTCATAAAAAAACTTACTGGGCACAGTGGCTCGCACCTATAATTGTATCTACTCAGGAGGCCGAGATCTGAGGCTCTCGGTTCAAAGACTGAGACTCTTATTTCCAATTAACCACTAGAAAATGGGAAATAGGGCTGTAGCTCAAGAGGTAGGGCAGTAGCCTTGAGCTGAAGAGCTCAGGGACAGCATCCAGGCCCAGAGTTCAAGCCCCATATCCCACCAAAATAAAATAAAAATAAAATAAAAAACCTTGCTGAATATCTTAGCAATTTCAGCACATACTTTGTACAAATTAGGTTGAGATCTTCCATCCCAGTATTTAAAGCGAAGAAGTAATGGCTTAAGTTCTGTATATTTTGTAACATCTTTTTGTATGTTTATCATTACCTTTTGATCATTCTTCAATTTATGTAAAAATATAGGCATTTATTTTATGGAGTAGACAACTAGATAGTAGTCAAAATACTGAATGCTTCACACTGCCATCATTATTAACTTTCATGGGGAATAGACTTTTTTCCCACCCCAAGCCACAGTGCCACTTCTGTTTTCTAGTGGTCAATTGGAAATAAGAGTCTCAAGGTCTTTAATGCCTAGCTTGCTTTGAACCACAATCCTCAGATCTCAGCCTCCTGAGTAGCTAGGATTACAGGCATGAGCTACCCTGCCGTCCTATATAAACAATTTAATTATTCTAAAAATATTGTTTCATCCTTAGAACTGAACAACTATATAGAACAACTAGATCTAACAGACATCTGCAGAATATTCCACCCAGCAACAACACAATATACGTTTTTCTCAGCAGCACATGGAACATTTTCCAAAATAGATCACATCTTAGGCCATAAAACAAACCTGGACAGATTCAGAAACACTGAAATTATTCCCTGCACTCTCTCAGACCATAAGGGCATCAAATTGGAACTGAACACACATCTCCACCACCGAAAACCCTGTAACTCATGGAGACTCTACAACACATTGTTGAATCACCAATGGGTCATCGAAGAGATCAGAACAGAAATCCAACAGTTTATGAAATTTAACAGTAAGGAGCACACAAAATACCAACTCCTTTGGGACACAGCAAAGGCAGTACTCAGAGGAAAATTTATGGCCCTGAGTGCCTAAAACAACAAGTTGGAAAAATTGCAAACCAACAAGTTAATGTCTCACCTTAAGCTCCTGGAAAAAGAGCAACAAACCAACCCTAATCCCAGTAGAAGAAAGCAAATAATTAAAATCAAAGCAGAATTAAATGATTTGGAATCCAAAAAAACTATAGAATCAACAAAACAAGGAGTTGGTTCTTTGAAAGAATTAACAAAATTGACAAGCCCTTAGCAAATCTTACCAAAAAAAGAAGAGAGCATATCGAAATAAACAAAATCGCAGATGAAAATGGTAATATCACGACAGAAATTACCAAGATCCAGAATATCATGAGGGAATACTTCTCAAACCGTTATGCCAACAAATTTGAGAATCTAGATGAAATGGATGGATTCCTAGCCAATATTAACACACCCACACTGAACCAAGAAGAACTAAGCCAACTCAACAGGCCTATATCAAGCTCTGAAATAGAAATGGCAATTAGAGAACTTCCACCTAAGAAAAGCCCAGGGCCAGATGGATTCACAGCTGAATTCTATAAGGTCTTCAAAGCAGAGCTCACACCAATACTCCTCAAGCTCTTCAACGAAATTGAAAATGAAGGTTCCTTACCAAACTCATTCTATGAAGCCAGTATAACCCTCATCCCCAAACCAGACAGAGATTCATCAAAGAAAGAGAACTAAAGACCTATATCTTTGATGAACATCGATGCAAAACTTCTCAACAAAATACTGGCCAACCGTCTACAACAACTCATCAAAGAAATTATACACTATGATCAAACTGGATTCATCACAGGGAGGCAAAGCTGGTTCAACATACGCAAATCAATTAATATAATTCAACACATCAACAGGAGCAAGGACAAAAATCACATGATTGTCTCAATAGATGCAGAAAAGGCATTTGACAAGATCGAACACCCCTTTCTGTTAAGAGCTCTGGAGAAACTAGGAATCCATGGAACATTCCTCAATGTAATAAAGGCTGTGTATGAGAAACCTACTGCTAGTATTACACTTAATGGTGAAAATCTAAAGCCATTCCCTCTAAAATCAGGAATGAAACAAGGATGCCCACTCTCTCCACTCCTCTTTAACATAGTACTAGAATTCCTAGCCAGTGCAATAAGGCAAGAAGCAAGCATAAAGGGCATACAAGTAGGGAAAGAGGAAATAAAACTATCCCTCTTTGCAGATGACATGATTCTGTATTTAAAGAATCCTATAGACTCTACTCCCAAGCTCCTTGAGCTAATTCAAAGCTTTGGAAGAGTAGCAGGCTATAAAATCAACCCTCAAAAATCAACTGCCTTCCTTTACGCCAGCAGTGAGAGGAACGAGGCAATAATCAGGAAAGAAACTCCTTTCACAATAGCCTCAAAGAAAATAAAGTACCTAGGAATTAGCTTAAATAAGAATGTAAAGGACCTTTTTTGACGAAAACTTTAAAACCCTGAAAAAGGAAATTAAAACAGAACTAAGGAAATGGAAAAACCTCCCATGCTCCTGGATTGGAAGAATCAACATTGTGAAAATGACAATCTTGCCAAGAGCTATCTACAAATTCAATGCAATACCCATCAATATCCCAACATCATTCTTTAAAGAAATAGAAGAGGCAATCCAAAATTTCATATGGAATAATAAAAGACCCCGTATAGCAAAACACTTCTTAGCAGAAAGAACAGCACTGGAGGAATTTCAATTCCAAACTTTAGACTCTATTACAGAGCTATAATTATCAAAACAGCTTGGTACTGGCACAGGAACAGGCCTGAAGACCAATGGATTAGAACTGAGGACCCAGATATTAAACCACAGACCAATGGCCACCTAATCTTTGACAAGGGAGCCAAAAAAATAGAATGGAAGAAAGACAGCCTCTTCAACAAGTTGTGCTGGCAGAACTGGTTAAGCACCTGCAGAAAACTAAAGCTGGACCTTTCTTTGTCACCTTGCACTAGAATTAACTCCAAATGGATCAAAGACCTGGAGGTAAAAGCTGACACACTGAAACCTTTACAGGAAGGAATAGGAGATACACTAGGCCTCCTTGGCACAGGTCGAAACTTTCTTAATAAGGACCAAGAATCACAACAAATCAGAGAAAGGCTGGATAAGTGGGACTGCATTAAACTGCAGAGCTTTTTATGGCAAAGGACATAGCTAGTAAACTAATCAGGAAGCCTACAGAGTGGGAGAAGATCTTCACCAACCAAACAACGGACAAAGGCCTCATATCTAAAATATATCAACAACTCAAAAAATTGAATCACTCCAAAACTAACCTCCAAAGTAACAACCATCCCATTAAAAAATGGGCCAAAGACTTAAAGAGAGTCTTCTCTGAAGAAGAAGGAAGAATGGCCTATAGACACATGAAGAAATGCTCACCATCTCTGGTTATAAAAGAAATGCAAATCAAAACAACTCTAAGATTCCACCTCACTCCAGTGAGAATGGCCAGGGTCAGGAAAATGAATGACAACAGATGCTGGAGGGGATGTGGCCAGGAGGGATCACTACTACACTGTTGGTGGGAGTGCAAACTCGTTCAACCACTATGGAAAGCAGTGTGGCAGTGCCTCAGAAGGCTAAACATAGAACTCCCCTATGACCCAGCAATTCCACTACTTGGCATTTACCCAACCCAGAAACAAGGACATACTAAACCCACTAGCACAACAATGTTCATTGCAGCACTATTCACCATAGCAAAGATATGGAACCAACCTAGATATCCCTCAGTTGATGAGTGGATCCACAAGATGTGGTATTTGTACACAATGGAATTCTATGCTGCTGTCAGAAAGAATGACATTGCCCCATTTGTTAGGAAATGGAAAGACTTAGAAAAAATTATATTAAGTGAAGTAAGCCAGACTCAAAGGAACTTAGGCTCAATGATTTCCCTCATTCGTCATAATCAGTAGAAACCTTGGGCTCTACTAGCAGAGATTTGCAATAGAGCAAAATCTTGATACATAACACCATATAATGTGAAGCTAATTGAAAGGACCTCCAGGATATTGAAACAAAAGCCATATAATGAATGATTATTGTCCTTAATGTACTATGTTGTCTCTCATCTCCTTTGCTGTCCCTTGGTTATCTCATATTGGTATAGTATCTGACTTTGTTATCTGATATATTGAATTTATTTGTATTTGGATATTTGAAATTTGATAGGGAAGGGGGGAAAACCAAGACGGGTGGGTGGGTGTGGGGGGGGGAGGAAATGGGTACCAAGACATGTGAAAGGGTATCAATGTATGTGAATTAATGCACCTTCTATCTGGAAAATATCATGTAACCCTTTTACTAATTAAAATAAAAAAATATTGTTTCATTCAGTTAACCAACATTTGGCATCATCCTCTATTATATTGCATATTTAGTATATTTATTATATTTTATATATTTGGTATGTTTTCATCTCTACCGATGGTATTTCACCCATGACTTTCATTTACAAAGTCTACTTAGCATTTCTAGCTAATTTTTCCACTTATAACTATTGATTTCCTGGCAAGGGAGATGAAGTGTTTATTTATATTGACATAAGGTATAATTATATATATATAGTTTTATAAGAAAAAGACATTTGTTCAAACTTTATTTTAGTATGCACATAATAAAACTCACTGTTTCAAAGTTAGTTGTTTTTGCTTTTTCATCCACTTTTCTATCTCTTCATATACAATTTGTGTTTAATGGTAAATTTACTGTGAAATGATATAGTTTCACCTTCTGAATATTTTTTTTCTACAGTCCTTCATAGCTTATTTTAGTTTTCATTGACATAATAATCTATTTGTACAAGTATTTTTGTGTCTAACTTCCTTATGAAACTAATTTATATATCCCAGTATTGTGTCATTTATTGCCTATATTTTTAGAACGTGAAAATAATGACATGTTTACCAAATCACTTTAAAAACAAATAAATTTCATTGGAAGCAAAGTAGAACTACAATTAAGTAATTCCTTTGGAAAATTTATTACCTAGTTTAATCTTGATAAACCCCTAATTACCAAGGAAAGCATTTTGTCCTAAAATCACAATTTAGAAAGCAATTATGTAAGGAAAAATCTATTTCCCCATGATCACTTAATAGCATGGAGACATACATGTTTAGGAAGATCATTATTTTTGCCTTATATAATTTATAAAACATTACATAAAACAATATCTTAGAATCAATTAAGTGTAATTATATACAAAACAGTGCAAAGGATATAAATGAGTATGCTATGCAAATGTACACAATTTCAGGTTCATATATGCATTTGACCATATCTTGCAAATTTTTATACTTTGATACCATCAAAAGATATAAATAATTAATTTCGGAGAAAGCAAAGAAATACCAGTTTTTGCTCTATTCATTGTCTGTAGTTTGTAGTTCTATAGTCAATGACTTTTGTAAAAATCACTCCTGAGATGTGGTAAATGGATTCATGTTGAGTAATTTGTCAGTAGATAGTGAGGTGAGCTAATCAACCATTTGCAATATTCCTGATATTTGAAACAAACATGAAATATAGCAGCACCATATTTTATAGCTTGGTTAAATTAAATTTAGTGGAGAAAATATTCTGAAGATTATTTCAATTTTCAAGATCATTTGAAGGACTAATTGCAATAACTTAGTGGCTTGCTGTGTTTGTTGTTCTTATAAATTCACTTAATTACTCATTTCTGATAAAGTGTAAACATTTACAAGAGACAGATACCCATCTCTATAAGCAGACTAAAAAGTTAGCAGACTGCCCATATCTTTGATGAATATTGATGCAAAACTTCTCAATAAAATACTGGTCAACCATCTTTAGCAACTCATCAAAAAATTATATACTACAATCAAACAGGATTCATGTCAGGGATGCAAAGTTGGTTCAATTCGTGCAAGTCAATTAATATAATTCATCATATCAACAGCAGCAAGGACAAAAATCACATGATTGTCTCAATAGATGCAGAAAAGACATCCAATAACTATTATGCTAAAAGCAATGGAGAAACTAGGAATCCATGGAACATGCCTAAGCATAATAAAGGCTGTGTATGACAAACCCACAGCTAGCTTTACATTTAATGGCAAAGAGCTAAAGCTATTTCCTCTAAAATCAGGAACAAGACAAGGATACCCACTCTCTGCAGTCCTCTTTAACATAGTATTAGAAATCCTAGCCAGAGCAATAAGGCAAGAAGTAAGCCTAAAAGGGATTCAAATAAAGAAAGAGGAAGTGAAACTTTCTCTCTTTGATGATGACATGATTCTGTATTTAAACAACACTACAGACTCCACTCCCAAGTTGCTTGAGCTGATTCAAAACTTTGGGAAGGTAGCAGGGTATAAAATTTACCCTCAAAAATCAACTGCCTTCCATTATGCCAACAACAAGAGGAGCAAGCCAGCAATCAGGAAAGAAACTCCTTTTGCAACAGCCTCAAAGAAAATAAAGTACCTAGGAATTAACTAAGAAAGTAAAGGAATTTTGTGATGAAAATTTTAAAATCCTGAAAAAGGAAATTAAAGCAGAACTGAAGAAATTAGAAGACCTTCCATGCTCCTGGATTGGGAGAATTAACATCGTGAAAATGTCAATCCTGACAAGGGCTATCTCAAATTCAACGCAATATCCATCAATATCCCAAAATCATTCTTTAAAAAAATAGAAGAAGCAATCCAAATTTTCACATGGAATAATAAAAAAACTCTGTTAACAAAAACAATTCTTAGCAGAAAGCGTAGCACAGGAGAAAGTTAAGTACCAAACTTTAGACTCTATTACAGAGCTATATTGACCAAAACAGCTTGGTACTGGCACAATAGAATAGAATAGAATAGAATAGAATAGAATAGAATAGAATAGAATAGAACTGAAGACCCAGGAATCAACCCAAAGACCTATGGCCACCTAATCTTTGATAAGAGAGACAAAACTAGAATGGAAGAAAGATAGCCTCTTCAACATTGGTGCTGGCAGAACTGGTTAAGCACCTGCAGAAAGCTAAAGCTGGATCTTTCTATGTCACCCTGCACCAGGAATAATTCCAAATGGATGAAGACCTCAAGGTAGAAGCAGATACACTGAAAACTTTATCAGAAGGAATAGGATATACACTAGGTCTCCTTGGCACAGGTCGAAACTTTCTAAATAAAGATCCAGAAAAACAACAAATTAAAGAAAGTTTGGACAAATGGGATTGCCTTAAATTGCAGAGCTTCTGTATGGCAAAGGACATAGCTAGCACATTAAATAGAAATACTACAGAGTGGATGAAGATCTTCATTAACTATATAACAGACAAAGGCCTCATATCTAAAATATATCTATAGCTCAAAAAATTGAATCACTCCAAAACTAATCTCCAAAGAAACAACCATCCCAGTAAAAGATGGGCCAAAGACTTAAAGTGAGACTTCTCTGAGGAACAAATAAGAATGGCCTATAGACATAAGAAGAAATGCTCAGCATTATTCACCATAGCAAAAACATGGAACCAACCTAGATGTCCCTCAGTTGATGAGTGGATCAACAAGATGTGGTATTTGTACACAATGGAATTCTATGCTGCTGTTAGAAAAAACAACATTGCCCCATTTGTTAGGAAATGGAAAGCCTTAGAAAAAATCATATTAAGTGAAGTAAGCCAGACTCAAAAGAACTTAAGCTCAATGGTTCCCGTCATTTGTCATAATCAGTAGAAACCTTGGGCTCTACTAGCAGAGATCTGCAATAAGAGCGAAACCTTGATACATGTCCATATAGTATGAAGCTAATTGAAAAGACCTCCAGGATATTGAAACAAAAACCATATAATGAATGATTGTTGTCTTAATATACTAGGTTATCTCTCATCTCTTTTGTTGTCCCTTGGTTATCTCATATTGTTACAGTATCTCACTTTGTTATCTGATATATTGGATTTATTTGTATTTTGGTTATTTGAAATTGGATAGGGAAGGGGGGAAAACCAAGATGGGGGGCTGGAAGGGAGGGTAATGGGGACCAAGACATGTGAAAGGGTATCAATATATATGAATTAATGCACCTTCTATCTGGAAAATATCATGTAACCCTTTTATTAATTACAATAAAAAATGTAAAATAAAAAAGAAGAAATGCTCGACATCTCTGGTCATAAAAGAAATGCAAATTAAAATAACTCTGAGATTCCACTTCAACCCATTTTGGCAAAGTTTCAGGATACAAAATCAACCTTCAAAAGTCATTATCCTGTCTGTATGCCAACAATACACAAACAGAAGGAGAAATCAAGAAATTGACCCCATTTGCAATAACCCAAGAAAAAACAAAATATTTAGGAATTAATCTAACCAAGTATGTAAAGGAATTATTTAATGAAAACTATAAAAGCCTAAATGAAGATACTAAATAGGATACTAGAAAGGTCTCCCATGCTCATGGGTAGGGTGAATAAACATTTTGAAAACTGATATACAATTTCAATGTGATCCCCATCAAAATCCCAAGCATAGTCTTTACTGAAATAGAGGAAATAATTCAAAAATTTATATGAAACAAAAGAGATCTAGAATAGCCAAAGAAACTCTGGGCAAAAAGAGCAATGCAGGTGGTATCATAGTACCAGACTTCAAACTCTACTATAGAGCCATAATAATAAAACCAGCATGATATTGACACAAAAATAGACCAGAAGATCAATGGAACAGAATAAATGATCCAGAAATAAAACCATATACTTGCAGTCAGTTTATATTCAACAAAGGAGCCAGATATATACAGTGGAATAAAAAAAAACCCTCTTCATTTATTGGTGCTGGGTAAATTGGGCAACCACATGTAGAAAACTAAAAGTTGATACCAGCCTGTGGTAGAGTACTTACTAGCATACATGAAGACCTGGGTTGGATTCTTCAGTATCATATGCACAGAAAAAGTCAGAAGTAGTGATGTGGCACAGGAGGTAGAGCACTAACCTTGAGAAAGCCCAAGGACAGTGCCTTGGCCCTGAATTTAAGCCCCAGGTTTAGCAAAAATAAAAGAATATCTTTATTTTATTTTCTGTACTGTACCTTGAACTCAGAGATGTAAGCTTGGGTGGAACTCTGCCTGACACTTGATTCATATTTCCATCAAGGACTTTTGGTGGTTAATTGGAGTTTCTATGATCCTCTGAATTTCTGCCTTCCGTGTATCTATGTTTCAGGTACAAGTGCTTAAATAGGAATATTAGTTTTATCTTGAAAGAAAGTTACATAAAATATCCTGATTCCTATTATGTACATTTTTTGTGAAATGTATCTTAAAGCTTTCTATTATCTAGTATCTATTATTATATTTCTTTCCTAAAATTTTATGTTTAAATTATTTTATCTATCACTTTATCCAATGTCAATAAGTATTTTAATATAGTGACACAGTTGCATTGTGACATAAAAAGTAATTAGTCAGAAATGGATAAATAAAAATATGATCTGTAATGAGTGAATTTCAGAGATGATAGAGAAGTTTGAAAAAAGGAAAATTCAACTTCTCTCATCCTCCTGCATCAACTTGCTTCTTTTCATCTTTAAGAAGTTTTACTTTTCCAAATGGAAGTAAAGAGTGCATTATTTCTTTTTTTTGTTGTTGGTCATGGAACTTGAACTCTGGGCCGGGGGACTTTCCCTGAGCTCTTCAGCTTCAGGCTACTGCCATACCCTCAAATCTCAGCCTTCTGAGTAGCTAGGATTAAAGGCGTGAACCACTGCAACCTGCTTGGTTGCCTTTTTTTTTTTTTTTTTTGCTCTGCAATATGGCTATTTAAAGTCAGTCTCTGGATGGCATATTTATAAAGATGAATTTTCACATAAAGTGTAGACTCTAAAGAAAATACTATTCCCTATTTTACATTGATCATTCCATAGGAATTATATTCATAATGAGAATTAAGGTGAATAAACCAACTTGTGTGTTGTTCTAATATTTCCAAGTTAATTTTGTAATTTTTACACATTTTCCTTAATATTTCCAATCCAACTAGTTGAATTTGTGAACATCATACTTATTTTCCCACCTTATTATATCCAGTTTCTCAGGTTTATTTCATTTTTCTTTTTTAGAATTTTCTGTTATGATCGGTATCACACAAAATACAAGATAATACCCTAGAGTGCATTGCATCTTTGCTTGTTAATGTACAAACACCACAGAAGGTATAAATAAAAATGGATTAGAAAGTGTTTTACCTACCATCTGGAGGTCCAATATCAAGCTACAATAAATAGCCTTCAACACTTATACACTCTAATATCCTGAGTCTTTACGATAATATTCTAAGGGCAAATCCAGTTCATAGTTTCCTTTTTTACTTTTACTCCATTAACCTATTGCAGTTTTGATTTCAATTACCTTGTAATGCATATAAAAGTAAATTACAGAGAGAAAATATTACAGAGAGATTTAACAAGTTAATGGTAAATTAAATGCACTCTCTCCTTCATTATGCAAATTTTCAGTGCTGTGGAACACTTACTTCTCTCTCCTGGATAGCTCTCAACATTTTATAGGCAGATAAGTCAACAGCTCTGGTGAACTTTTGCTTTTTCTATGAATTAATACGGAAGTTTTTCCAATTCCTTTACAAATCTATAGTTAGGGCAAAAGGCACCCGTTATTTTATAGAGAGAATCAATTTCTAGTCTTGTCAATCAAAGTATTCCTCTGAAAAAATATTATTATTCTCAGTTGTGATCAAAGATCTTCTTTGATTTAAATCCAAATTGTAAATACAATAATGTTTCTTCAATTACCTTGATTCCAAGGTAGTTATATAATAAATAGGTGTCACATTCTTATTTAGCACATGTTCCTATTTACTTGTTTAAATTGTCTACTATATATCAAAGTTAAAATCTTTCAAATAACATTAATTTCTGGAATATTTCACTCAAATTGGTGTAAAATTTAGTTGTATAATTTTCTTATTCTTCTATTTTCAGTCTGAAAGATTTGTTTCCTAATTGCTTTAATTTGTCTTAGAGAAATAATCTAAATGTGTTCTGAACCCTTCCCATTAATTTCTCAAATCCCAAACTCCTGTTGACTGCCAAGAAAGTTCAATGGCTTCTGTGTATAAAAATAAAAATTACTGTATTAAGAAATAAAAGTAGACTAGAAAACACATTGCATTATGAATATGTTGAAGGATAAAAAAAGAAACTGAAAAAAAGAAAAGGAGGGAGGAGGGTAGAAAAGAAAAGCAAAAAGTATAATAGTTGGAAAAAGCAAGATTCTTAAAGTTCATCTTTAATTTTTTGATTTCTACATGTAAATGAGTATAGATATAAATGTGGTGATATATTGATTAAAGCCATTAAATGATGTGTAGATAAATTATTATGGAATTCATGATCTAAAAACTCTATTAAATATTTATCCATGTCTTTGTGACTTGAATTTCATGCTGAAATCAAATCCAAAAGTGATGTTAATAGATAGGAGGCTTTTAGCAGCTAAACTTTCTGTGAAGTTGATTAATTCCATCATGAAAAGAAATCATTGCATTCAACCAGGTAAGCCCCTTTTCTAACATAAGGATAATATGAGAAGCTAGATATTTACCATAATACCCAGCCATGCTGGCTGGCTGGCCTCATAAAACACAGAACTAATGGAATATCTAGTTCAGTTTTTCACTCTTTAACCTGTCTGTAGTACTTTGCCTGATTTGACCCAGCCAATTCATGCCCGAATACATAACATTCTTAATATATGATATATTATTAGTTATCAGTCCCTCCCTAGGAGATTTACTCCTTCCTTCCTTCCTTCCTTCCTTCCTTCCTTCCTTCCTTCCTTCCTTCCTTCCTTCCCTTCTTTCCTTCTTCCTTCCTTCTTTGCCTGTCTTGGGGTTTGAACTCTGAGTCTTGGCACTGTCCTTGTTCTTTCTCAAGGCTAGAGCTCTACCACTTGAGCCTCAGCACCATTTCTGGCTTTTTTTCTATGTATGTGGTACCGAGAAATCAAACCTGGGTCTTTGTGTATGCTAGAAGGCACTCAAGCACTAGGCCAAACTCGTGGCCTGGGAGTTTTATTTTTTGTTACTATAAAGATGATTTGCAGTGTGAATTACAGTTACAGAAGTAAGGAAAACAGTGCATTTCTTTCCGGACTATATCACCCCTTCCCTTAATCCTAAGAGGTTTTGAGATTATAAGATGCAGCAATTTTACTATCATACTGTTTAAGTCAAAGACACAAGGACATATTTTATTTGCCAAGGGTATCTACAAATTCAATGCAATACACATCAATATACCAATGTCATTCTTTAAAGAAATAGAAGAGACAATCCAAAATTTCATATGGAATAATAAAAGACCCCGAACAACAAAAACACTTACCAAAAAGAATAGCGCAGGAGGAATTTCAATACCAAACTTTGGACTCTATTACAGAGCTATAGTAACCAAAACAGCTTGATAGTGGCACAAGAACAGGCCTGAATACCAATGGAATAGAACTGAGGACCCAGATATTAAACCACAGACCTATGGCCACATAATCATTGATAAGGGAGTCAAAAAGTAGAATGGAAGAAAGACAGCCTCTTCAACAAGTGGAGCTGGCAGAACTGCTTAAGCACCTGAAGAAAACTAAAGTTGGCTCCTCCTTTGTTGCCCTGCACCAGGGTTAACTCCAAATGGATCAAAGACCAGGAGATTAAAGCACCAAAAAGCTTACAAGAAAGAACAGGAGATTCACTAGTTCTCCGTGACACAGGTTGAAACTTTCTTAATAAGGACCAAGAAACACAACAAATCAGAGAAAGTCTGGATAAGTGGGACTGCATTAAACTGCAGAGCTTCTGTATGGCAAAGGACATAGCTAGTAAATTAATTAGGAAGCCTACAGAATGGGAGAAGAACTTCACCAACCATACTACGGACAAAGGCCTCATATTTAAAATATATCAACAGCTCAAAACATTGAATCACTCCAAAACTAATCTCCAGAGAAACAACCATCCCACTAAAATATGGGCCAAAGACTTAAAGAGAGTCTTCTCTGAAGAAGAAATAAAAATGGCCTATAGACACATGAAGAAATGCTCTACATCTCTGGCCATAAAAGAAATGCAAATCACAACAACTCTAAGATTCCACCTCACTCCAGTGAGAATGGCCAGGATCAAGAAATCTAATAACAACAGATGCTGGAGGGAATGTGGCCAGGAGCGATCACTACTATACTGCTGGTGGGAGTGCAAACTCATTCAACCACTATGGAAAGCAGTGTGGCAGTTCCTCAAAAGACTAAACATAGAGCTCCCCTATGTCCCAGCAATTCCACTACTTGCCATTTACCCAATGGTTCAGAAACTAGGACATACCAAATCCACTACCACAATGATGTTCATTGCAGCACTAGTTACCATAGCAAAGATATGGAACCAACCCAGATGTCCCTCAGTGGATGAGTGGATCAACAAGATGTGGTATTTATACACAATGGAATTCTATGCTGCTGTCAGAAAGAATGACATCACCCCATTTGTAAGGAAATGGAAAGCCTTAGAAAAAATCATATTAAGTGAAGTAAGCCAGACTCAAAGGAACATAGGCTCAATGGTTC
The DNA here is from genome assembly GCF_031878675.1 of Megascapheus bottae. Taxonomy (NCBI): domain Eukaryota; kingdom Metazoa; phylum Chordata; class Mammalia; order Rodentia; family Geomyidae; genus Megascapheus; species Megascapheus bottae. Next base: position 92,003,726 of record NC_143509.1, read on the forward strand.
CCCTCATTTGTCATAATCAGTAGAAACCTTGGGCTCTCCTAACAGAGATTTACAATAGAATAAAACTTAGATACATAAGGCCATATAGAATGACGCTAAATGAAAGGACCTCCAGGATATAGAAACAAAAGCCCTATAATGAGGGATTGTTGTCCTTAATGTACTGTGTCATCCCTCATCTCTTTTGCTGTCCCTTGGTTATCTCATATTGTTACATTTGAGCTTCCTGGGCTGAATGGAAAATTCCAGTTTTATCCTTGAGTCAAGGTACTAGCTGTTACTTTAAATATGGTAAATATGTTTTAGATAAGGAAATAAGCTGTATCTATTTCATTTTGTTGTAGTAATTTTTTCAGGAGTGAACCTGCACTCTGCCCCCATTTTTTCACTCAAGACTCAAAATGAGTGCTCTACCACATAAGGCATCCCATTATTTGCATATATATGCATGTTATGTGTATGTGTATATATTTGTGTGCAAGCATTTTAAGGAACTGTGCAAAGAACTATCAGCTTTAAATGTCTGTTTAGGAATACAATGAATCTTTATCAATGTCACTTCACTTTATTGATTCCCCTGTTCTCCTCCAACCAGACATGTCCCCTCAAGTTATGTGGTTGGCTCTATTCATGTAAATTGAATTATTTTGCCCTTTCTTTTCTCCATTCAACTTCCCCCTCTCACTTTGATCTCCCACACAAGCAAAGACAAGACTACATTCATACATATACACACATATACATATAAACATATTGAATAAAGTGTGATGTACACAGAATATTGAAGTGATGGCATCGTTTTGAAAATGAATACAAGAAAAACGAACTATGTGTGTATATTTTTTGCTGGTTATTCAGATGTAAGAGTATCTTGGACCCATCTCTCTGGAGATGGCATTGCATTAGAATCCTCAGTTCTGAGCCTCTTAAATGCCATGTGAATCGTATTTTCTTATACGTAAATTATGCACCCACTTTATCGCATTTCCAAACAAAAGTTAGCTTTTGTACTTCTTTTTCCATGTCTATAAAGTAAGATATGGTAATTATCAAGTGTTCTTTCTTTAAATGTGCATGTATGTCCTAGGAAAGAATCAATTTCTCATGAATTTATTTAGACATCTAAAACTCAAGGCTGGATTAGGTTGAGACATGTCCAAAGGTTTAACTGCAGGTGTTCACGACAGTTGGAGAGTCACTTGTATGGACTGAAAATTGGCAGAGCTGAATGCTTGGGCATGTGTACAACATGTGTGCAACAAGCCATGCAACTATCTGGCTTTGATGACGCTGAGTGCAGTGGTGTGTTAGATATTCCTATGTATGGAGATGATGTTTCTCACACAGAAAACTAATCAGCCTTATGGTATTTCTTCACTGGCCTACTTTCCCCTATATTATACACTTGAATTAGAGAATAGGTGAAAGAGAACTCTTGGCTTGTACATGCTTCTAAACACAATTTTCTTGAATTTCATTTTGAACTTCATGCTATTAATAGAATTTTGAGAACACCTGAGTATTTGCCAACAACAAATACTTAAATTTCCCTGTGGATATGAAACCTGAAAGTTATTACATGAGACTGGATCACTGAAGGAACACTTGCCCATAGAAAGGTATGATTGTCTCTGTGTTTTTTCCATTTCCATTTTTTCTGATGTTCTGCTACGAGAATAGAAAATGAGCTGTTGAAAAAAACAGAAGAAACTGAGTACAATCATTTCACTTACTAAAAGAAACCTTGCTTTCTCGATTCTCTAAAGTAAAAGGTGTTATGTTAGAATGGTAGAAAGGAGAATAAATGAGAGTGTTAAGATCTTTGGTATTATGTAATCTGACAAATGCATACCCAACAGTCTGTGCAAACAAATTCCATTCTAACTCAAAAGAAATCATAGGCAAGAATCATGCCTGGTATTTAAAGTACTTTGGGAAATAAAAGAATTTTTCTCTCTTAAACAGAATAATTTGAATTTTCTATTTTTATTTCATAGCATTACTCCAAAAGCTATTATAACCTTTCTACCTAACCATACATTTCTTTTGATATATATTTACCTGTTCTCCAATGAAACTATTTTTCAGTAATGCTATTTCACAATATCTTTAAATTATTTTTGATTTTCTACTACTTAAACTCAATATTTTTCAGATACTTAAAAAAGGGAAAATACATTTTTCACAAAGACAAAGAAGAATGCAAAGAATTATGTTCTGTAGCATTTAAGCTTTTCCACTGATCAGAAGATACAATTAGACATACTTTGTCAATAGTGCACCAGTACATCTAATAAACTAGGGAGAAAATAATGAGATGTTTTTTACTCTCATTCAATTTTTGGTATTACTAGTAGTAGGAAAAGATACATTAGATAGATAGATATAGATAGACAGAACACAGACCCATGATAGATATATATCGTGACTTGTAAAATATCAGCTTATAAACAATATCGAAATTATACTTGAGTACAAGGCTTATACAAGAACACTGAGGAAAAATCCACTGTGGAAATAGTAAGTTTATCTTTATTAAGAATAGAAATGACCATTTAAATTAAAAAATATTTACTACCATGTGAAAAATATGTGACATATAAAGTGGATGTATAATTTACATCTAATTATAGTGAGTTAGGGACATTTCTTGCTTGATTGGGCAAATGAAATACTTGCAGATTAGTATTCTGAAGGGGGGGATATTTGGAATTCAGCACAATTTGAAGGTAAATAATAATCCTCTGAAGCAAAAATTACTGAGAGAAAATTTTTAAAAAGACAATCAGTTTGTGTTTCATTTTACCTGCCAGTTCTATTATGTTGCATGTCAATAATGACATTCAGAGTTCAGTTTGCCACTGTCTCTCCTGCCAGGATTTTCTGAACAGAACTCTGATGTGGTAAGGCTCCTGTGCTATTATTTTTAAGAGAAATATTGTATTTCATTATAACCAGCTATGGGTGTCACGACTGGGACCCACGTATTCCAATACCCGATGAAAATACAGGTGCATCTCAAAATTTATCTCTTTGGATTTTCAATTCTATTGAATAAAATGAAGAACATCCTAATTCACCTAAAATATGTCTCAAGAAACATGCTTTTATGTGTTTGAAGTTGCCTTTCATTCTTATCTTTTAAATCAAGTATTGAATTTCTTTCTTCCATATATGTGGTACTGAGAATTCATTATACTCTCCAGGATCTGTATTCAGTCTGTTGATTGTAAATGACTTTAACAAGCACCTCCTACATAATGACTATTTTTAACCTTTATTAACAATACTGGCGAGGAATTAATGTGATTTCTAAATTAGGTTCCTATGGAAATCATGAAAAGCTTCCGTCTTTTTTTAAATTCAATACTTTTATCTATATGACATCTTTTACAGGAGAAATATTTCTATATGTTGAGCCACAAATGCTCATGGTTGGATCTTTGGTGACTACTTCATATATGAGATTTTTTTCTGGTAGGAAATTCAACTCAATGGATGTATTCAAATTGGCTTTTCTGATCACATGAGTTTGACAAATAGAATTTAATATAATAAGAAATGATATATGTTTGATTAATTAAGCTGGACATATATGCTAGCTAGGATAGTGATTCTTACTAATAAGCATCATTTGGAATTACCAATCTTAACAATGTTTCTTATTGCTTTAGGATAAAATGTTTTGTCCTGCTGGACTATTTATATTATTGTTTGTAACATATACTCTGAAATACCAACTCTTATATCTATTGTTATCTTATCACTCTCACCCTCAAAATGCCCCTACTCCAGTTAACTCCATGAGATTTCTGCTGGGATTTGTGAAAATATATATTTTTCTTTTATTTACTGGCTGTGCTTTAAGTTCCTCCACTGGTAGCTCAAGGAGACGATGCAATATAAATGGAATTGTCTTGCCAACAGACTCTTCTGAAGAAAGTTAAGAAAGGAGCATGATCTCATATCAGCCAAATCTCAATTAAAGAATAAGAACAGGGGACACCAAAGAATTAGTTTATGTGTAAGTACCTTTGTTAGTTAAGTCCAAAATTGGACAGTTAAACTAAGGGTGGAATGAAATTTTTGGTATGTAACTAAGTCCATCCACAAAGGAATTTAGTTTTCCAGAAACCAGTTGTGTTCCTAACCTTTGCAGCAGTCATATCAAGCTCACCTTTGTTATATAGGAGTATATCATCTCCTTTACAAAATATCAATTTTTTAAACTTAAGCCATAGATAAGAAATAGGATACCATAAAGCAGAGACTATGTATGCCAAAAGAATCATTAGACTGGGGCCTTTTGATATTTTTGTTTGTTTGCTTGTTTTGATATCTTCTGTTTCCAGGAACTTGACAAATACGTGCAGGAAGAGATTCTGGAAGATATTGAATTGATTTCTTGGTGGGATTAGGTAAATGTATTGATAGGATTATTCACTTAAATTTCCAAACTTAATAGATGGTGCAAGTAGCTTGAAATATATCTATAAAATTATTCACTATGTTCTCTCAACTATACAGAGCGTGAAAACAAAACAAAACAAAATGCTATTAACTTCAATGAAAGGAAACAGAAGTCCAGGCCATACAATTGCAATCTAGTATCTAGCTATGTGCTATGGCTCTATCACCAGATCAAGAACCATAGATGAATCCCTAAGCTTCATGTGCCAGATATGAAAGATTCCTAACTTACCTCACCCAAACTGCAGTGGCAAATCAGGGAGCATGTCTCTATGCATGCTTGAAAGCAATCACAGAAAGCTGACCTGGACATCTGTTATGGGCCAGCTACACTGAGCTGTAGCACCAGGAAGAAACAGCTGAGTAATATCCCTGGTAGCTAGTTTACACATCAACAGTACCCTAAACTTAGGCTGTATTTAATTCATAGCTGTTTAAAAAATCATTTAACTGGGCTGGGAGTTTGGCCTAGTGGTAGAGTGCTTGCCTAGCATGCACGAAGACCCGGGTTCGATTCCTTGGTACTATATACCGAGAAAAAAAGCTGGAAGTGGTGCTGAGGCTCAAGTGGTAGAGTGCTAAACCTTGAGAAAGTCCAAGGACTTTCCAGCCCAAGCCAGGACTGGCAAAAAAAAAATCATTTAACTACCATCACACAAATATTTCTAGCTTATTGAAATGTAAATCTAAGCTCATACTATATAACTTTTGATTATAGTTTTTAAATGTGTGCCAAGAAATGCCTCTAAACAGAAGAGCTGTGGATTATTTTAAACACAAGGTAATTAAATGTCTTTTAAGAACTATACACATTCACTTTTATAGATATCTACCATTAAATACAAACACAATGCCTTATGTTATAAACTACCATAAAGGCAAATGTTAAGTGGATTATTTGCCTAATTAACTTATTCTTTTAGAATTTCCCTTTAAGATATTTTCAAGATAATGTTTCATTTCTTCCTACTTCAAAAGCACCTTAAAAATGCAAAAAAAGAGATAAAAAAGAAACAACAAAAAAAAACAAAAGCACCTTAAAATTCTAAGCACATTAATTGATACTCTATAATTTTTATGTACAGTCTTTGAGGAAAAAACATTAATATAGTTTTCTTAAAAAATAAGAGTTTTCTCTACTTAGGTTTGAATTGTTATATCATCCATTCTTGATACAATATTATACAGTATTTCTTCCTAAAAGCTATACCTCAATTGAAGGCAAAAATCTTGAACCTTGACATGCAATTTAAGTCATGAAGGTTTTCATAATAAGAAAAGACCCTAGAGATGACACCCACACAATACTTTCAGCTATTTCAAAAGGCTTATGTGTCACCAGAGGGGAAAAAACATGAACAAAAGATAATTCTTTAATGGTATTCTAAATCAATTACTACACTGTAAAAGAGAATTTCCTTTGGTGCTTTATTCTGACTATAAAACCCACAGGGATTTCCAAGAAAGGAGAGGAGAATTATTTTTGAGAAAAGGAATTTTCCTTTTTAACTTATCTATACCTTAACAAATTCTTCTAGCACAGAAGGAAGAAACACAGTTGGAGCAGAGTGTCTAATGTGTCAGTCTACTCTAACCTCTAACCGTATACTCTTTTACTTTCCTTTAAAAATCTATGTTCTAGTAAGCTCAGTGATTCCTGTAAACAGGAGCTGAATTCATATCACTTCTATAGGAGAAAGAATTTCAAAAGAGAGACCCATGCCCTGTGAAATCAAAACCAGAGTTTGAAGATAAGAAACTTACATTCCTGTAAGAAAAAAAAATGGCATCCAGTTACAAAAGTTCTCATTAGAAGAAAAGTTGGTCAAATGCAAATGAGGTTGAGAGTTCACTTTTAAACATATGTACAGAGAGACCAGATGCATAGTGGGAGAGTGCTTGCCTAGCATGCACAAAGCCCTGGGTTCTATTCCTTAGTACCACATACACAGAAAAAAGCTGGAAATGGTGCTGTGGCTCAAGTAGCAGAGAGCTAGCCTTGGGGGAAAGCCCAAGGACAGTTCCCAGGCCCTGAGGTCAAGCCCAAGGACTGACAAAAATGATATGTACAGAATAATTTCACACAAATAAATTAATTGAAAAACCTTTCAGAAAATAATATTCTTCTTCCATAAGTATCTCTACATGGGACATAGTCTAAGGTTTCTACTAATCTAGGATTTGCTATAAATAATTTTTGTCTCTACCATTTCACTCTTTCATTTTATTTTCAATCTATGCACAAATATAATGTATGAATAAACTACTCATTAGTAATATTTTTAACTTTAACAAGATAGAATATGTTTCATTGATACATACTTATATAATAAAGATACTAAAATAAAAAAAGAATATTAAGAAGAATCAGTGGAATTAAAATTACTTATACATAACACAAAGGCAAAAGTTTGAAGACAACTTAACAGATAAAAAATATTACCATTGTGCAACTAGATATGAGTTTTTAAAGTGTAACCTTAACAAAGTACCTGTAGATAACCTAAACTTCTTCAGAATTCTTCCCCAGAGATAAATGATAACATCATTGGAAAATCACTACTCATTAATTAAGAAAAATTAATTAGTCTTGAATCATTAATACAATTAGGTGGAGATTAATTTTGCCTAATTAAAATTTGCATAGTAGCTGGGTATCAGTGGCTGATACCTGCAGTCTTGACTTCTTAGGAAAGCCCATGAGACTCTTACCTTCAACAAACTATGGAAAACCACTGCATCATCCAAGCCCTGATTTCTGATTTCAAGGGCCAGGACCAGCACACACACACACATACACACACACACACACACACACACACACACACACACACACTCAAATGTACGTACCAGCATATGATGGAGAAAATATGAAACAGGAAAAGATAGATGAAGTTTAATATGTGAGAAGATGACATTGTAATGAGCAGGAGAGGCTTCTTTCAGAAGTGAAATTTGTTCAGGGGAATTAAGGCTAAGCACTCCACAAGAACTGAGTTCAAACAATGCAAAGACTTTGAGAAAGAAATCTATAGGTCCCAGGAGCAGTAAGAGTTCCTCTAAGTGAGAAGTGGAAAAAAATATTAGGTTAAAGAGAGTAGTGTAACAAAATCCAAATGTTGACTGGTTTGGTATGTTGAACAGAAGTGTCCTCATTAATAATAATCAACTCAGAATATTATCCCTAAAGTGCTATGAGTAAATAGCTTAAGTTGTTATTTTATACATACCAAACATTGTTAAATAACTATCTTTAATTTCCATTTCTTCAAACTGACTACCCTTTCCAGGATAGTTTACAAAGTACAGCGTTGGAGGATGAATCCTTATTTTCTAAGGTAAATAGATGATAGATGACAGGTAGATGGGATACATGGATGGCTAGATGATAGGTAAATATATGAAATAATAAGATAACAAAAAGGAAAGCAATGTTACATATTTTAATGCATTATATATTCAGAAAGCTGTAAAGCATTAATCTTAATGAAATGGATAATATTAGTTATAAAAGAATATTTTATAAGGAAATATAATAATAAATGTACTTAAATTCTTTACTTGTAATGAAAGCTCATGCTCATATATTACAACCACTTTTGCAGTTAGTAAAATTTCTACAATAAATATGTGTTCTACTTAATGCCAGCATATGTTGTAAGTCTCAATTAATGAGGGGATGTCATGTGTCCACATCATCCTCAAGATTTAGAGATATGGTACATAGTGGTACTCAAGGCTCTGAGAAGAGTGAAACACACACAAAATAAGGCAGAAAGATGAATGAGTTAAAACCCAGGAAAACCAGATACACATTTTTCCATAAGCCTTCTCTAGCCAAATCATACAGGACATGTGTAAATAAAAGGAAACTAAATTTATTGGGTGCTAGTAGCTTTTAACTGTAACCATAGCTACTTAGAAGCCTGAGAACTAAGAATCCTAATTCAAAGCCAGCCAGAGCAAAAAAGGCCATGAGACACTTATATCCAATAAACTACATGGAAAAAGCCAGAAGTGGTACATTGACTCATGTGGGAGAAAACCATTGTGTTCAACCCCTTGAGCACATAAAAGCACAAGAACAATGCCCAGGCCTGAGTTCAAGCCTTAGGACTAGAAAAAATAACAATTAAAATAAAAATACCAAGTAACCTCACATAGTATATTAAGAACATCCAATCACAAAGATAAACCTCTTGTTTCCATATTTTAGAGTTCATTTCATTTAGTCTCATTTTGTATAATCTTATGTACATAGGTTTTGAGCTATTGTGATCCTCTGCTAGTAGGGTCTTAGATGTGTACTAATTATTACAGATGAGGGAAGCCATGGAGCTCATGCTTCTTTGGGTCTGGCTTACTACACTTCATGTAATTTTTCCAAGACTTTCCCTTTCCTTACAAATGGGGTGATGTCATTCTTGCTGACAGCAGCATAGAATTCCATTGTGTATAAATATCACATCTTGTTGATCCAATCATCTACTGAGGGGCATCTGGGTTGGTTCCAGATCATTGCTATGGTAAATAGTGCTGCAATGAACATCATTGTGCTAGTAGATGTGGTTACTGTATCTGACTTTGTTACTTGGTATAGTATATATACACTTATTTATTTGAAATAGTGAAGGGAAGGAAGAAAACAAGATGATTGGGAGGGGTGGGTGGAGGAAAAGGTGAAAGAAACACGAGATAGAGTAGCAAGGTTTGAGAAGTAATATAGCCATTTCCTGATGAATGCAATCGTAACCCCTCTATACATTATCTGAACAATAAAACACAATATAAAAATTAAAAAATGAAAACTCGAAAAGAAAATTTAAGCTGACAAGATGATCTCCAGGTGCAGAGTAAATGAAAACACCAATGATCACTCTGATACTAGCCAGTGTTTTACAGAACAAAACTAAATTATATATGACATTGTATGAATAGTATGTATAATTGACATTTCTATTACACTATTATGACAGACTTTTAGCAATACCATGTAAAAAAGTGAAATCATGTTTTCACAATTTTTCCAAAGAAGTAATAAACTAGCCAGGCGTGGTGGCTCACCCTTGTAATCATAGCTACTCCAGGAGACTGAGATCTGAGGATTGAGGTTCAAAGCCAGCCTGGGCTCTAAAGAACATGAGATTCTTTTTTTTTGTTGTTTTGTTTTGTTTTGTTTCTTTTTTCATGTATTTTTATTGTAACTAATAGAAGGGTTACATTATATTTGCCAGATAGAAGGTACATTAATTCACGTACATTGATACCCTTTCTCATGTCTTGGAAAGGTGGGGGTGGGGGAGGGAAATGAGGACCAAGAACATGAGATTTTTATCTCCAATTAATCTCTAGAAAATGGGATGTGAGGCCATGGCCTCAGGGGTAAGGTGGTAGCCTTGAACTGAAGAACTCAGGGAAAGTGCCCAGGCCCCACGACAACACACACACACACACACACACACACACACACACACACACACACACACACGCACACACACACACAAAAGGAAGTAATAACAAAGCATTATTTTTTGAAAAAAAAAACACATAAAGTAATTGCCTAGATAGTTTTGAATGATTGGTAATCTAATTTAACTTTTTGTGTGATGTTCATTCCCACAAAATTTTAAAGAGACTTAAATTCTTTGGGGGAATGATTATTTTTACTCATTTTTTTTCCTTGAGAAGTCAAAGGTAGTGTTTTCTGCATATGGCATTTTCTCATCAGCTGTTTTAATGTCTGACTCACCTCCTCTGGCGAGATACCATTATCATTCAGGGTTGTTTTTTTTCCCGGACCTGAAAAGTATTGGACTGTTTCTGGCATCTATTACACCTCCTATCACCATTAACAAGAGGCAAGTAAAATTCTGGTTGATTTGCTTCTGCCTGCATCTGATAAAAAATTATCCTTCCCCCATGCTATGGTTTGAAGCTAAAGTTCTTGCAATAAAGAATGGGAGAGGAATGAGAAAGGGTATCAATGTATGTGAATTAATGTACCTTCTATCTGGCAAATATAATGTAGCCCTTCTATTAATTACAATAAAAATATATGAAAAAAATGGGAGAGGATCAAATGGTGATTGGGGCTTGATATTCAAAAGAGAAAGATTATTGTCTCTTTAAAACCAGACAGTGTCATACTGTACTGTGGATTAAGGAGCATTCTTCGATTGTGGAGCCTGCTTTAACAGGTTCTGCTCCACAAAACAAAGGTTCAGATTTTTGTTCATATATTTTTTATTATCTTTAAATAGTTGTATAAGGGATAAATTGTTGTTCCTGTCAATTTATGAGTGCAATGTGCCTTCTTCCGATATATTCTCCATCTCATCTATCCCTCTTTAATGTCATTCTCCCTGTCTATCTGTTCATATTTGCTTTCCTATTTTGTACCAGAGGAAAATATAATGTTTTACAGAATTCTTTAAAGTGATACATTTTAACTAGCTTTCCCAAAATTAAAAATGACTCATAACACAGTAATTAATTCTCCTCCACAAAGTAATAATCCAACTTTTCATTGGTATGTGTCTATATAATTATAGAACATATATAAACAATGTGCTATGTATATGCTGAGTATATTTTTGCTTACATATGCAATTGTGCTTAGCAATAGATCATATTGCTTTATATGTTATATCTATCTCTCTAATATCCTTTGTATTTTATTATAAATTATATATTGCAAGTAACGCTGTTCAAAGTCCTCTAACCATCATGACTTTTTTAAAACATTAAATTTTAGGACACTTTGTTACCAAATCCACTGTATACCAGAACTCTAGTACTGCAAGCAGTAATGAAAATATCCTTCCTCAATTGTGCTTTCCCTGAAACTAGTTTGTAAAGAGTTTACTGCCTGTCTACATAACTCACAATTTAAATGAAACACTTATGTAGAATAATTCCATTTAGTTCTAATATTGGGCCTATGTTTGATATAGATGTATTATTTACTTTAGTTCTTGTGGTAACTGCTTAATTATATATTTACTTGTTAAAATTATTTCATGTCTTCAGTTTTATTTGTTAAATAAAATTTGGAATGTTCTCAAAAAACATTACTAGTGCAGTTTCTACTTTTAAGTTGCCAGGGGTATTACTAAGGCAATAAGACATTGGCTAAGAATTAGTTTCAAAATTGAAAGTAATTTTAAATCAAATATCCTAATCATAAAAGAACAGTTTCTTAGGAAGGAAAAAGGGAACAAAGATATAAAGTTTCACCTAAGTAAGAAATTACTTTATTACAGAAAAAAGTAATTAATAAAGACCTATATTTCCAAGAAATGAAATATTTTTTGTAATCTTCTCTTGTGAAAAGAAGAAACCAAAAAATTTTAAGCACAAAAAAGTGAAGATAGAAATGTCATGGACCTTGTCAAACCTCGTTCCTTTCCCTAATTAGTTCTTCATACTACCTAGACAAGTAAAAGTTTGATAAGTCAAAGTTTGAGAGCCAGAGAGAGCACTGTTGACATTCAGCTTATCAAGAAAAATTTAAAAGTTGAGAACAAAATGAAGTAAAAAATTGAGCTGAAATATTAGGACAATGAAAAATTATAAAAACAACACAATATTTCTTATTAAAGTCATAATTTTAAAGGCATAGCCACCTGGTTATAACTAAAATCTAGCCTGGTGCTGTGTCTTATGCCTGTAATCCAGGATACTCAAGAGGCTGATATCTGAGGATCACAGTTCAAAGCCAATCCCAGACACTAAGACCTTGAGACTCTTATCTCCAATTAACCACTAGAAAACAGAAATGGCACAGTGGTTCAAGGGTTTGGGAGGTAGCCTTAAGATGAAGAGATCAAGGACAACACTTAGGCCCAGGGGTAGAACAGTAGCCTTGAGCTGAAGAGCTCAAGGACAGCATCCAGACCCAGAGTTCAAGCACCATGACCAACATAATAATAATAATAATAATATTAATAATAATAAATAAAATCTACCTTCTCAGAAAAGAGATCACACAGTGCAGTATTTTGCCACATGATGCAGAGTAAGGAAAGAAGGAAATGTTTGGAGCTGAATCTGTAGTGTTCCCATCGTGCAATCAGAACAGTTAAGTCAAGAGGAATGGAGATATGAATGAATAAGGTGGTATGGCACAGATGTTGATGAAATGCTGACAAAGGCACTAGAAAGAATTATAGACCTCAGCCTTGTCTCTCATGCCAATATTTTGTTTGAAGGGTAGTTGACATATTTGTCTCGTGTCAGATGCAGAACAAAGGAGTACAGCAGAAAAGAAATTAAGAACTTTGAGATACGCTAGATACAGACATTTTGTTTTTTCACAGATCTATTCTCCAATATTTTTTTATAAATCTGGATGTTGCTTGTCCTTTCTCTAGCACGGTTTGTATCTTTTTTTTGTTCACATCTCATTGCAGCTACATACCTCTGGCCTTAATTCTAGCTCATGAGGCATGGGAAATGTTGTCTATTGGCAATCTTCCATCTTGTGTCTACCCATAGTAATTTTTAAAATGCACAGGAAAGCACATATCAAACCACAGAATGATTTACCTTATCATTTCCTATCACATCTGGTGATAGTTTGCAAAAGTCAAGACTGAAGGAGAAACTATCAGTAAACTGCACTTCTTAAGGGTAGATATTCAATTTTCATTTTTGTATTTCATGTGCCTTTCATAACATCTGAAAAGGTTCAATAACCATTTGTTAAATGGTAAAGGGAATAAATAAAATTTCAATGCTGCAATGAAAATGAAGTGCAAACAACTGTGCGAGTGTGTCTTCAGTGCCTATTTGCTTTCCTGTGAAAGCTCCAGGTATTGGGTTGATCCACTGGAGAAGTCAACAGATGTAATACTATCCCAGTTTATGAAATTGTCTTATCTGTATGTGTGGTTGAGGAACAAATTCCTTCTCAATTAGATAATGAAGTCTCCAGGGAATAATCTACTTAAATAGTCTCAGTTTAGGAAGCAGCATAAATCAAACTATATGCAGTTTACAAAGTAAAAATGAAATAAAATTGAAAAGGTTGCTAAGATGAATCGGATTGCCTGCTTTCAATAAACTTGGGCTATAGGGAAAGAGAAAGAATATCAAGGTAAAGCAGTCTGGGAAGTTCATTGGATGTAGTGTTCGAGGAATTCACTGAGAAATTAACATTTTGTGTTAACATGTAATAATTTAAAATGCAACTCTAAAGATGAAGATTGTCCATTGCATAGGAGTTTTTTGAGCCAAAATAATAATTGTGTTTTATTCATTTCATAATAAGTAGCATTCAATTGCTACTGAAACCCCAGGTTTTTACAGTGCAGCTATTGTTATTCAGACTCTGAAGAAGTTAGAAACAAGAAACACACTTAAAATATTTAATGAAAAGTTGGGAATTGTGTAAACTTTTTTGCCATGAAGTCTGGGTTGGCTATTTATGCCATTCTATCCTACTTTAGATATTCTCCAAAAGATGAGGTGTATGGCCTCAAAGTTTCCCCCCTTAAGGGAAAAACTAATGTATGATTGTAAAAATACAACTTCAATTTTTTGCTTTGTCTACCATGAGTAATAAGACTAGCTGAATTAAGTTTCATCTTTGCCCCAGGCACACTGTGAATCTCAAGTCTGCAATTTCTCATTCTCCCCTTCAAGTCATAAATGGGCTCCTGGTTTCATAAAATTTTCAAAGCCAAATGGAAAGTGTCAAACTCCAATCCTGCAGCACCTTTATGTCCTAAGAAGTATTTACCTAGGGTAGCTCACCAGTAACTTTTCCTCAGCTTACATTTAACTTATATTTAAACTTCTACTGTGTAATATGATAAAATGAAGAATCCAGATACAACCTTATCTATCATTTATATCTATTACAGCTATTAATGCTGTATTACTTGAATCACAATTTGAGGAAAATAAAAGAGCTTATGAATATATTTGTTAATTTTTTACAGAAATCACTTCATTATAAGTTTTTGGAAAGGTTATTTCCTAGAATTATATATAAAATATGTTTCAGAGAAATATTTAAGTTCAAAAGTTTAACCTTAAATTATTTTTATTTAAAAGTTCTTTTAAAAATTTAGATTTTAAAAGTCTTAGATGTTTCTAAGATTAATAAGAATGAAATGAGTAAGTAATAAGAATGAGAAGTGAAAAATTTTGACCAGGTGCTGGTGGTTCAAGCTTTAATCCTAGCTGAGATCTGACGTTAGCTCAAGAAGGAAAGTCTATAAGACTCTTATCTCTGATTAGCCATCAGAAAACCAGATGGGAGCTGTGTTTCAAAGTGATAGATTGAAACCTTGGGCTCTACTAGCAGAGATCTGCAATAGAGCAAAATCTTGATACATAAAGCCATATAATGTGAAGCTAATTGAAAGGACCTCCAGGATATTGAAACAAAAGCCATATAATGAATGATTGTTGTCCTTAATGTACTATGTTGTCTCTCATCTCCTTTGCTGTCCCTTGGTTATCTCATATTGGTATAGTATTTCACTTTGTTATCTGATATATTGAATTTATTTGTATTTGGATATTTGAAATTTGATAGGGAAGGGGGGAAAACCAAGACGGGTAGAGGGTGTGGGGGGGGGAGGGAAATGGGTACCAAGACATGTGAAAGGGTATCAATGTATGTGAATTAATGCACCTTCTGTCTGGCAAATATCATGTAACCCTTTTACTAATTACAATAAAAAAAAAACCAAAGTGATAGATTGAGCAGAAAACTTCAGGACCAGTACCCCAGCCTCAAGTTCAAGCTCCATTACCAATGAAAAAGAAATGTATAAACCTATGTTTAAGTAAGTTAACTCACTGATTGCTATTAAAAGCCCAATAATAATATGTAAATTAAATGGCACTGTGGCTCAAGGGGTAGAGTGGTAGAATTGAGTTGAAGAGCTGAGGAACAATGCTCAGGCCCAGAGTTCAAGTCCCATGAGTGACAAAAAAAGAGATAATATATAAATAGAGGGTTGTCTACTTGTTTGTGTATTTGTTCTCTCATAAAATAGAAAATAAGAGTTATGAATTAGTAGGAAATAAATTAATTTTGATTTTTAAAAGAAATGTATTTGTTTTCATGTGAAATGAACAAGGTAAGATTTTTCAGCATTTTTAATAGTTTTGCCAGTGTAAACTACAAATGCATGATGGATTAGAAATCCTAATTCTTACAATGAAAATTTTATACTACAAAAGATCAGTGACAGAGTTCTTCCAATCTAAAATTAAAGTTTTGCCCTTTACCTAGCTTAAGGATGTCTTTGTTTGGAAAGACTGGACTATAAGCAACGTATGAGTTATAGAAATTAACAAAGAGTGTCCAGCTAAAAGTAAGTAGAGATTACTGTCACTACCATCGCCTTTGTCTGAAAAAACCTGAAATACTGATGGTGAGTAGGCAGTATTTTACTGAAGAAGAAGAAAAAATAAACCTTTAATGATAGACACTTATCCTCGGATAGAAAGTGGTTCTCATGAGGGGGAAAATGAGGGAGGCTAGCTAGGAGCACATATTCTTAGATTAATTTAGCTTTCTTTTGTTTCTCCTAAATTGGAAGTTAGGACAACAGTAGGAAGTGGCAGTTCTTCATTAAATTCTAACAAACTGGCTTGATCATAGAAAAAGTATAGTTTAGTGCCTTAGTCTGTACTCATTATTTAACACTGCTATTGTGGCTAATTGACTTTGCATAATGAAAGAGTTAATACAACATTTTTCCTATGTTAATGGTGTGTTTTCTATTATAGGCTTCATAACACTTTTATGCATACTTTTAGCGTTTTCAAACATATATATATATATATCTATTATTCTATACTGAATATCTATTTGCTTTATTTTAGCAAGTTTAGTCTTCTGATCTCTTAATATCCAACCATTAGCAGCCTAATAATTAGTTATCTGCCATCAAGTGGCAGCATCACTTCTCATAGGCTGTTTTGCATTGCTTCGTGGCAAAGATGCTCTGAGGAGGAATTTTGTCACATCATCTTACTTATCAACATTGCTAACACCTATTTTGAACAGCAAATTGTAGAGGCAATACTGAATATTAAACATACTACAGTCTAGCATGTATATTTTAACATATAGAAAAGAAGAAAGATCAAATTAGACCAATGTGGTATATTGCATTCAATTGCATTTATTTATTTAATTTATTTGGTGGCAGGGCTTGGACTCAGCTTGGTTACTGCCCCTGAGCATTTCAGCTCAAGCTATTGCTCTACCGTTTGGGCCAGAGTGCTTCTACCTGCATGTAATATTTTTATGTTCATTTTTGTCAGGTCTTTAAACTAAATTCTTTTGTGGGCTCTTTGTTATTTGATTAAATGTATTACATTTGTTTTTTCTCCAGCATTCCTTTTTATTACAATTATCCACATAGATTTTGCATGTGATGCTCCAGACTTAGAATCAACATTGCTCTAAGTTAATGTGTTTTGATTATATGCTGATTACAATCTGGGAAGCTGTACTTATCACTAACTTGCCATTTGTTGTTAATTTTTAAAACGATCTTCTAGAAGTAGCAAGATGCATTAGAATGTTTTAAATTGTCTTTAAAGGGATGTTTGAATCCATTTTCTGAATTTTTATATAAATTACTATTTCTTTTTTCAGCAGACAAAGGAGAATTTTAGTTATTAAAATCCATAGGCTGTGGTTTGTCTAAATACACCATCATGTTTAGTCTTAGTCATATTAGACTAGAAATTTGGACCCTATAAATAGCATAATATGATCTCTTGCAATTAAATTCCTTAACTTCTAAGCCCCTGCCTATGTCTCCCATCTGCTTAGCAAATTGCAATTTGAGTTCAGGCTGGATTGCTTAAACTTGCTAGGTGGGTTATCAAGGGCTAATATAAAGAAGATACAACTCATGTTCTTTTGGTACTCACTGTGCTCTGAGTTTTGACAAACATATACAGCCATATCATCACTATTAAACAAATATGAATGCTGCATATCACTGAAAAGAAAAAAACTCATCACAAAAAATGACTCCCTTTTTAAGACTATAGTTCCCAATTCTCAGACTGCAGCAACTACAAAATATGATCTTTCCTTGTTTTTCTGAATAATACTAATGGAAAACTGAGGTCAAAAAGGACAGAATAAGCCATTTATCTAGTCACTCCAGCTTTGACCCTTGGCTGAGGGAACAAGAATACATGGTCACAGTTAGCTGGCATTTCTAAATAGATGTACTTCCTAGAAACAGACCATGTTCCTTAACTTGCATCAGCTTTAATATTTTTATAAATTCTTTGAATTACAATAATCTCCTGATGTAATGTATGTTTTCTGCTTATTATAGAAATTATTTCTACAACATGATTTTAAAATTTTATCATTTGGGGGGAAATCAAAAAGAGCGGGGAGAGGGGGGAGGGAAATGGGGACCATGTCATGAGAAAGGGTATCAATGTTTGTGAAATAATACATCTTCTATCTGGTGAATATAATGTAACCCTTCTATTAATTACAATAAAAAATAAACTTAAAAATTTTTATCATTTATAATTGATTTCTGCTTATGTTTCTATTTTTTTTCAAGATTTGTATTAGTTATCAGTAGTACAGGCAATGAATTGTACTTTTCAGTCAGTAAAGAAGAGTAAAATCACTAAACAATCAACTTGGCAAGATCTTGTTTGGAGAATTTTACAAAGTGTCTGTAGCAATTTGATTTTTTTCTATATTAAAAACATGAACTCTTTCTTCGAGTGAGTAAGCTATTGATTTTTCAGCTATTATAATCAAAATATCCTTTTCATTTGTCTAAGCTCTGAATGAACTTCTGAAAATTTAATGTTGGGCTACTTAAAAAGAAAGAAGAATGGTATATAAATGGCATTTATGTACAGTTTATCTTTTGTTTTGGAAAAAAGACTGCAGTGGAGATTAATCCATGTTATTGTAAAAAGATTATATATATATATATATATATATATATACCTGCCATGTATTCACCAACAAAGGACATAGTGGTATAAAAAGTCTTGCTGCATGCCAAATTCCTGTGTGCAGTCTTGTACATATAACCATAAACATTGGCAAGGCTTTACATGAAAGTCTCATGCTACCTTCTCCACACTAAATATGATTCATTATAGTTCTAGGAATGAGTTGCAAAGACTTGATGTCACCCTTAACTTACCCACCCACTCTTCTTTTTCTCTACCAAACCGCCCATTCAGCCATTCTATGTACACACCCATATTATTAGTAGTGCAGGCATCTGCATTAAGAAGTTCCTTTACTAGAATCTTCATTGAGGCATTTTTTTAATCATCTCTCTATTAGAAAAGCTCAAATGCAGTGTATGTATAGATTTTATTCATATCTTTTCCAGTCAGACATCTTTCAAGTATCCAAAAACCTGAAAAGGCAAGTACCATAAGAAACACTAAAACAATCTTGATTATTTATCCTGTGCTGGCCTGTATGTTGTTCTAACCCATATGAGAAACACAGAGAACCATAAGAGTTATGTCATTTTGGCCTCTAGAAAATGCTTTTGCAGCCAGAGAGTAAGGGCATAATTGGTGTTTTAGTTTACATTTCTCTTTTAGTGGCACCTTTACTGATGGTTCCCACTTTTTAGTCACAGAAATTGTTTGGTTTACATTCTATATACAGTATGAAATATCAGTATGGGTTAAGTATCTCTGCATGATTTTGCAGGGTATTATGAAACGTGCTTTCCTCGTCTTCAAATAAATTTTCCAGAGGCAGCTCTGCCATCTCATCAAATTTGGCATCCCATTGTCTCCCCATCTTCTCCTTCCCTCCAACCTCCCAGTCTCCTCCCTTCTTTAATTTTGTTTTCCTTCTTTCCTATTTTCATTCCATTTTACTACTCTGATAATTAGAAATATATTATATTCATTATCATTTTTAATTCATTCATATACCTTTAAAATTTTGTTCTCCTATACATTTTATTTTTATTTTTTTCATATAATTTTTATTGTCATTAATAGAAGGGTTATATGATATTTGCCATATAGATGGTGCATTAATTTCCATACATTGATAGCCTTTCACATGTCTTGGTCCCCATTTTCCTCCCTCCCACTCCCACCCCTCATCTTGTTTTCCCCGTTCCCTATCCAATTTCAAATAACCAAATACAAATATATCCGATATATCAGGTAACAAAGTGAGATACTGTAACAATATGAGATAACCAAGGGACAGCAAAGGAGATGAGAGATAACATAGTACCTTAAGAACAACAATCATTCATTATATGGCTTATGTTTCTATATCCTAGAGATCCTTTCATTTAGCATCCTACTATGTGGACCTTTGTATCAAGATTTTACTCTATTGCAAATCTCTGCTAGGAGAGCCCAAGGTTTCTACTGATTATGACAAATGAGGGGAACCATTGAGCCTAAGTTCCTTTGAGTCTGGCTTACTTCACTTAATATGATCTTTTCTAGGTCTTTCCATTTACTAACAAATGGGGCAATGTCATTCTTTCTGACAGCAGCATAGAATTCCATTGGGTACAAATACCACATCTTGTCGATCCACTCATCAACTGAGGGACATCTAGGTTGGTTCCATATCTTTGCTGTGGTAAATAGTGCTGCAATGAATATTGTTGTGCTGGTGGACTTAATATGTCTTTGTTTCTGGATGGTTGGGTAAATGCCAAGTAGTGGAATTGCTGGGTCATAGGGGAGCTCTATGTTTAGTCTTTTGAGAAACTGCCATAGTGCTTTCCATAGTGGTTGAAGGAGTTTGCACTCCCACCAACAGTGTAGTAGTGATCCCTCCTGGCTACATCCCCTCTCCTATACATTTTAACACAGCAGAAAATGAAAAGCATAAGTAACTTTTTATACATGTATTCTTAAAATTTCACTATTAATTCAGTAAGAGTTTTTTCTTTATGGCAGTATTGAGACTTGAACATAGGTTATACTGACTCCATTCAGATATTTTTTTCACAGCTGGAACTCTACCAAATCAGCTATGTCTCTACTACTTCTAGATTTGGGGAAAAAGGGGCGTGTGAGTGTGTGTGCTAGTTCAGGGGTTTCAATTCAAGGCCTGAGCACTGTTCCTGAGTTTCAATTTTGCTAAAGGCACTTAGTGTTCTACCACATGAGCCACAAAGAGCTTTTGGCTTTTTTTTTCAGCTCAAGGCTACTGCCCTGCCGGGGCCAACCGGCAGCAAACCAGGGTTCGCAGATTGGGGTTCCTGAAATAGGGGGCAAGGACTAGGAAGAAATAGAAGAGAGACAGACACACCGGGTCCGGGATGTCCGCAGTCCAGGTAAAGACTGCCCCGTTTATTTTTCACTCCAGCTTCTTCCCTCCTTGAGACCCAGGGAACTTTCAGGTGTTACATTCATATGGTAAATCTCAGGTCATTTAAACAGAATAAGGCCAGAAAACAATAAGACAATAAAGCCATTGTCTGATGCAAATCAAGGTACAGTTTGATTCCACTCTGGCTCCCAACACTGCCCTACCACTTGAGCCACAGCACCACTTCAGGTTTTCTAAAGGTTAACTGAAGATAAGAGTCTCACGGTCTTTAGTGCCCAAGTGGCTTTGAACCTCGAACCTCAGATCTCAGCCTCCTGAGTCTCTAGGATTACAGGTGTGAGCTACCACACCCAGCCCAGTCAGCCTGGACCCTCGATCTTCAGTTCTCAGCTTCCTGAGTAGCTATTATTATAGGTATGAGGCAGCAGCATCAAGGTCTTGCCCGTGTGTTTCACGTATTTGTCTATCTGACTGGCTCTGCACTGTTATCCTAAGATCTCAGCCCACTGAGTTGCAAGGATTTATAGGTAGCAACCATCATCATTTAGCCATCTTAATACATTTTTGTGGATGTTTTCGTATTTTATATTTTTTGCATGTATTTATTCATGTACATTAATTGTGCTTTCCCTTTGTCCCCTTTAATTGTGATTTCCCCCATTCTCATTACCCACATATATCTGCCTTCCAAGTGGCCCATTAATGCCTTTCCTCTTCTCTAATTGCCTTAGTTCTTTACTGCCTTTTTATTTTTCTTTAATAGCTTCTACACATGACAGAAAAGATGGCATATTTAGTATTTGGCTAGTTGGCTTAACTGGATGATCCCTACTTCTACTTTTCTCAATCAGGATTTCTTTTCCTTGATGACTGAAAATATCCCATTGTGTGTATTTTCATTTTTCCCACTTATAAGTTGGTGAGCATAAAGGCTGGGTTCATGGTTGGCTATCCATTTGTTTATCCGTGATGAATATTAATATTCAGATACCTTTAATGTATGCTGTTCTTACTTGCTTCTAGAATCTGCTCTATATCTTAGCTTTTTCACCTTAGCCTCCTGACATCTTTGGATTATTGGAATCACTTTAAACTTCTGAGTAAAGTAAGAGTATCATGGTTAAATAAAACCTGTTTAAATTGTACTCAAAATACTTGTTAGATGTTCGCAATGATTTCAGGGCTATGTATATTATAAAAAAACAATATTAGGGCCTGGAGTGTAGCCAAGTGTAGAGTGCTCACCCAGAATATATGAAGCCCTCGGTTCACATCCTTGGAATCACATACACAGAAAAGGCTGGAAGTGATGCTATGGCACAAACAGCAGTGGGCTAGCCTTGGGCAAAAGTGTCCAAGATCGATACACTTGCCTTGAATTCAAGCCCCAGAAATGACAAAAAAAATTATTAGTTTAGCTTCATAATATTATTAATAATAAGCATATTTACTTATGGTTATATTTGATTATCAATCTCTTGAAAGGCAACAATTATCCCACTTTTTGACAGATCATACATTCAATATATACCTATGGTTAATTGGAGGGGATATGAATTTGTACACATTATAATGAATCATAATGTTTTTTGATGTAAGTTAGAGCACAAAACTCATAAATTCATGAACACTTTCCACTCAGAACTTGTTGATAGGAGCTTTACAGCAAATTAGCCCTGACTGACTGTGTGGCCAGCCTCTCAAAGCCACTTGGCTGTGATTGCAGGATTACAGCTTTGGCCTTTTAGAATGAGCAATAGTGCCTCTCAGCCAGATGGGTGAGAGAAGCTCTGAAAAAGTCTATCCTGTATAGATATTTTCTTTGTATCTGTGGTTAAGGATAAACAAACATCTTTTTGCTATTGAAAAAATAAAATTTGTGCCTTTTGCAATTTTTTTTCAATAGACTTTAATCTGCTACATATTTAAATGGGACTTTTGATACAGGCATTCAATATAATGAAAAAGCATTTTCATAACAAGGCCTAGAACTAACTAAAAATTCATCACATTGGCAATACATTTTTTCAGCAGGAATACGTTTGTTAAGACATTTAATAGCCCCTTTCTCTAATTATTAGGCAAAAATTAAGTTGTAAAACTCTGGAAACCATTTTGTTTCATGCAATCTCAGTTTACTCCTAACTTCTCCACAAAATTGATAATAGTATTCCCTCTGACTCTCAAGGGATGCTCTAGAGGAAAGGATTCAAATCATATCCCATTTGCCTCCTATATAATACAGCCTTCAAAATCATCAGCCAAAGTTTGGCTATTGTGCCTTTGGGCACGATATTGCCTTAGTCTATAAATAACATTCACCAGATTAGGCCAAGGATGCATGCTTAAATATAATCTCTGAGGTGTTTACTGCTTTTCTCATTTAGGAATAACATAGACTAAAACAGACTTAAAGCCCAAACTAGGAATGAATGTATTTGTCCCATGTTGCAAGAGCTTTAGGCAAGGCTGATTGAATTTGCAAGGCTGTCGGGGTTTGGCATCACGGGTTCACTGACTTTGCACTTTGCTATGCTCAGGGACAGGACTTTTGTCCTTGTGTTTATTGGTCCATGTTTTTATGGTAGCTGCTTTATTTGCTAAATACACATTCTCCTTCCAGGAAGAAGAGTGAGGAAAGAAAAGGGTCAGTACTTCCTTGCAGCAAAGCTTTCAAATATAAGCAGCATAAGAAAATCTTTTTCAGGAACATTTAATTGGCTGCAGATAAAGTCAATGAGTGATAAAGATAAAAGGAATGAAAAAGTAAGGACATTTTGCAGGGCAAAATATTACAATGTGTTAGTATGTTAAAATCTAAAAAAGGAAACATATCTTGTTAGGAAATAGTGTCAACTTTGTCTAGACTAATTTGAGTATTTTGAAATTATCACATATAGTCATTGTCTATAATATCCTCTGTTTTGCATATCACATGTGAAATTAACTTGCATAATCATTAACTTACCTTCATAAAGCTATTTTCCACATTTCTAATATATTAAGGACATTATATTATTTGAAATTCTCTGTCCTATTCACTGCTCCATCCCTTATATTCTGTTATGTGTCTGACATATGATAAGTACTAGGCAATTGCTTTAAAATAAATAATAGGAAAAACAAATGATAATGCCGATAAATGATTGAAATAATTTTTCTAAGAATTACCACAGTGGTAAGAGGACTGCAGTTAATAATTTTCTTTCCTTCCTTCCTTCCTTCCATCCTCCCTCCCTCCCTTCCTCCCTCCCTCTGTCTGTCTCTCTCTGTCTGTCTCTCTGTCTGTCTCTCTGTCTGTCTCTCTGTCTGTCTCTCTCTCTGTTTCTCTCTCTGTCTCTCTGTCTCTCTGCTTCTCTCTCTGTCTCTCTCTCTCTGTCTCTCTCTCTGTCTCTCTCTCTCTGTCTCTCTCTCTGTCTCTCTCTCTGTCTCTCTCTGTCTCTCTCTCTGTCTCTCTCTCTGTCTCTCTCTCTCTCTCTCTCTGTCTGTCTGTCTCTGTCTGTCTGTCTGTCTGTCTCTCTCTCTCTCTCTCTCTCTCTCTCTCTCTCTCTCTCTCTCTCTCTCTCTCTCTCTCTCTCTCTCTCTTTCTTTCATCAGTTGTGGGGCTTGAATTCTGGGGCCTGGGCACTGTCTCTGAGCTCTTCAGCTCAAGGTTAGCAATATATCACTTGAGCCACAGCACCACTTCTGGTTTTCTTGTGGTTAACTCGAGAAAAAAGTCTCACAGACTCTCATACCTGGGCTTGCTTTGAACCAAAATCTTCAGATTTCAGCTTCCTGACTAGCTAGGATTACAAGAGTAAGCCACCTCTGCCCAGCTATTTTTTTTTTTTTGCTAGTCCTGGGCTTGAGCTCAGGGCATGAGCACTGTCCTTGGACTTTCTCAAGGCTGGAGCTCTATCACTTGAGCCTCAGCACCACTTCCAGCTTTTTTCTATGTATGTGGTACCGAGAAATTGAACCCGGGTCTTCGTGCACGCTAGGCAAGCACTCTACCACTAGGCCAAACTCCTGGCCTCCCAGCTAATTTTTAATCAGTATTTATACTTCTCATACAAATTACAAACTCATTCAAAAGGCAATACTTTACAGAATTAATATATACTTAAGCTCAATATAAAAGATCCTCATAACTCAGCTCATGATTGTTAGTATACCTTCCTCATTAAAAAGAAAAAAGGAAAGGTAAAAAAAATGGCCTTAAAGAATTTTTCCTCTTGTTTAATATGTTTTCTAGCTTTGGGAAATATATCAAATTACACCTTTTCCAGCATTTAAAAGGAATTTTACAACTGGGATGTGGGGCTAATATTCTGTGCATATATAACCATCGAGAGCACAGTTCTCATTTCCAGTCTCAGTTTAGATCCTCATTAGTAAGATTTCTGATCAAAATGGATCTACAAGCTTCAAAACACAGCTCATGTTGAAATATCAGGTAAGTAGATCAGCATGATGTCTGTTTATTTCTCATTCGGTGACACAATGAACATCTCTATAGAAAGTCAAAAAGGAAAATTCAATGGATTCAGCTTTTCAGACATTTTACCCATCTATCATCAAATGGATATAAGTGAAAATAAACATGTTCCATAGATTAATGCATTTCAAATTCAATCATCTTTATTGTAGTGAAATTCCTTTTAGCTCCTGGTTGTTCCTTCTAGCCAAGAGGATTAAATTATGATAAAATAAAGGCTTCTTTTCTGCGTCCTTATGTTTCAAAAGTTCAAGTACAAGCAATAAGAATACTTGAGCATGACAACACACCTATTGAGAAAAAGCATGTGTGTGTATATACACACACCATATATATCGTATATTTTAGCACACCATCCATATTGTATGCAGATAGTGTATATATAGTATATACATGTACAGATATAGAAGAAATATGACTATAAGTGATCAGGTTAGACAAAAATCTGTATTCCAGAGATTTCTATCATTATCTATCTATCCATACCTATCTATACATATATATGGGTATATGTATGCACATATTTGTATCATGCAATAAAATTTTATCTCCTATAAGACCTACTTCTGGAATGGGATTCAGCAGAGAATTTAGTAGTATTTGAGAACAGAGAATATGTTTTCCTAATTGTTTCTGTTACTTGAATGAATAACTTCAAAGCACGAGGACTCCCAAAAAAGAAAGAAAGAAAGAAAGAAAGAAAGAAAGAAAGAAAATTATTTTCCATCTTTTGAAATAAACTTGAAAATGTTTCCCAAATCTATGACAATAAAACAACCTACTAGGTAGCTAGGAATGTCTAGACATTCTCTTTCCTACTTCCATTGATGAGACAAAAGTAGTAGAATTATGTCTGTGTACATAAAACACAAGAGAATCCTTCCAGACATACATGAGTACAATGAAACATGATAGAGTTGTCCAGGTAAGCCTAACCTAGTAATCCTAGTGTTACTGAAGATTTCAGAGAATGATATGCCACACATTGAAGATGGAGCTAGATATTATACTCTTTGTCAAATTTTCATTTCCAGTATCATTGAATACTAGACACAGTCTTGGGAGAAAATTATAAGTTTCTACCACCAGAATAATAGATGCTAACAGCATGTTCTGCCGTTATATTTATAGTAGTCATATATTGAGAAATATAGTCACTGGAGTTTTAAACAAGTCATCATTATTCACTTGTTATTTCCATAAAGTTCTGGAAAGGAGTTTAGAAGAGAGTATATCTACTTGTTCATAGTGGAAATGCATTCCTCTGTAGAGGGGTAGTTATGTAAGTCAGATAATGAGTACATTTCTTTTTGAACAGCATCACTGCTTCACTCAGCCTTTCCCTGTCTTTCCCTTCTGTCCCCACCCACAAGTTGCATAATTCTTAAGAATATGATGTCTCTTTCATAAATCTAGTAACATAAAAGAAAATAACTTTACTATGTTCTGTAATTCACTTTTTACTTTACTTTTGTCCCATATCACAACAAAATGATCCAAAAGCAAAAATAACATTAGTTTCCCCCACATTTTTCAGATCTGTTAGTTCTGCAAGCAGTTAGTTCCCTTTTGATGTGAATCAAATTAGTCTCTCCATCATTCTCCCTCACTTTCTTTCCCCAGCTAATTACAACAAGCTTCCTTGTTGAATTTTAATTTATGTACATGAAATATTTTGATGGTGTTTAGACAACTTTACCCTCTCTGTCAGGCTTCGACCCTACTACTAGATCCCACATCTTTATTCTTTGTTATGTTTTAATGGATCAAAAGGGTTTCATATAGAATGAGTTAAGTGTATATAAGTATACAAATATATACATATATGCATCTGTATACATATATCTGTGTTACACATATCTAAAATATAGATATGTATATATATTTGAATCTTTATCTATGTCAATATCTATGTCTGTCTACACAGTATTTTAATTTGACAATTCGACTGTTCACCTACTCCTACTTTTCCCGACACATCTCCCTTATTATTCAAGAGCTCTGTGAATTTTGTTTCGTCATCTTCATTTAAGGATGCAATTGCATTTCACTATTTCATATTCTAACATTCTCATTTCCTTTCTTCCTAAATTTCTAAGTACTTTTTAACTTCAAACATGCTCCCTCTAATGATGTATACATGTATATATGTGTGTATACATGTGTTATATACATTTAACATATGTGTGCATGATGTGCATATGTGTTCAGGTGTTTACACATATATATATGTATATATATACATGTTATGAATGACCCTAGGTAGATTAATGAATGACCCTGAGTAGATTAACACTAATTCTGTTTGCTTTCAGTTCATGGAAAACATACATGCTTCCCCTTTTTACACTGACTTTTGGGAAGGCCCTCTTCCCTGCTCCATGACTCAGTAATGAGTTACAATTAAGCTTTCATCTAGGAACTCAGGCTCTTTCCATTCTTCATTGGAAGAATTCTTCATTAGGTTTGAAGGGCTGGAGAGAGTTTCCTTGACAGGACTTGGACAGAAAACTAGTTCTCCATGGAGAAGAATCTCCCATAACTTACTGCAATCGCTTTAACATTTTTCTGTTTTTATAGACTACCTTCCGTGGTTGCTATACAAAATTATCAAAACATAGATGGTTTAAAAATAGATGTTTATCACTGTTACATTGGTTCACCCTTTGCCCTTTGTCTTTTGTCTCATCATCTTGTTGTTTCCCCTTCCCTTCCCTAGTTCAGATAAACTTATATACAAATTCCAGGTACAAAAATCAGATACAGTGACAACAGAAGTTAAAACATAAGGGGGGAAAAACCAAAGAAAAGAGAAATAACGTCACATAGTACATTAAAAACAA
This sequence comes from Megascapheus bottae, assembly GCF_031878675.1. Classification (NCBI taxonomy): domain Eukaryota; kingdom Metazoa; phylum Chordata; class Mammalia; order Rodentia; family Geomyidae; genus Megascapheus; species Megascapheus bottae. The sequence continues at coordinate 92,031,819 of NC_143509.1, forward strand.
CAACCACAAAGAAAATCCTCTAAAGGCAGTATGTAGGAAAATGAAGTCTACAACTTGGGGAGTGGGGAAAGTGAGAGAATAATATGGAAGAAGAAATGTACTAACTACTTTACACATGTAACTGTCCATCCCTTTCTCTATCACCCAGAAAATAACATAAAATTTAAAAAAAAGGGAGAAAAGAAATATGTACTGATATTTAATCTTTCAAAATGTATTCTAGAAGTCTGAAATCATTACTGCTTAGGTGAAAGTAAGTTATAACTGAATTACTCTTCATCCATAGGAGAAATTAAGACCTTTCTGTTGTCTAGTTTCTGGTGGTGATTTGAATAATTTCTTTTCATCACATTAGTTGTTGTTGTTTTGCCAGTCCTGGGGCTTCAAATCAGGGTCTGGAGACTATTCTTGGGCTTTCTCAAGGCTAGTGCTCTGTCACTTGAGTATAGCATCACTTCCAGCTTTTTCTGTGTAGGTTGTACCAAACAATAGAACCCAGAGTTTCATGCATGCTGAGCAAGCACTGTATCACTAGGCCATGCTCCTGGCCAGTAAGACTAGTTTTTAAAGTAGCATTTCTGTGTGTGTGTGTGTGTGTGTGTGTGTGTGTGTGTGTGTGTGTGTGTGTGTGTCTCACTCTCTCTGTCATTATTTCCCTCCTTACTGCCCTCCATCTTTCTCATTCTCTTTTTTCTATTAGTTTTTCAGAGGTAACATAACAAAGTACCATAGGGTTGATGGCTTCAAAACAATATTTTCCTGTTTTGGAGAGTAGAAGTTCATGACCAAGCTAAAAGTCTATTTCCCAAGGCCTCATGCCATTGTCCCTCTGTACATCTTTCTGCATCTCAATTTTCCCCATTTTAAAAATGCTGGAAGACTGGACTACAGTAACTGCTAATGTCCTGATAGCTTTTATATCTCCTTAAATGTCCCATTTGGACATACAGATATATCTGAATCTCTGAAAATTAAAAATTCATTATAAAACTTTGTGAAAGATACAATCTAGTCATTAAATATTTCTTATGGAAGTCTTAGACAAAAATAACATGAATTCAATATAGTATATATATATATTGTATTCTGTGTCAAAGTTCCATATACATTATTTTATTGCTCATATGTTTTCAGCTTTAGCTTTTAGAAGCTCTTTCCAACTGATTACATGGTTTCTTAGACATGCTTTTAAAATAACCTGTAAATGTCTTCCCAGCTAGATCCCAACTTCTTACTATCAGACTCTATGTATGATTAAAATTAAATGATTCTTTAAAATTTATCCAAATGGATTGCATGTACTAATGACTCAATTATTTTTATTATCCTGGCACTGTGATCAAGAAAAGTAGTTTTAAGTTAAAAGATGCTTGAAAATCTTTAGATCATAGTTTTAAGACTTGGATATATATTGAGTTAAATGTTGCTGACTCATGGAAGTTTCATGGTTTTCAATTTGGATAATGTCAATTATTAAGATGATGGATAGAATATCCCACATCTTTATAAAATAAAAATATGCTGAGATGTTGGAGGAACATCATGGATATTACTGCAATAATAGATTTAGTATCAGCATGACAGTGGATGTTTTGTGAAAAATGCCTTTGTAGTCAAGTAAGTTTGGGGAATCCTAGATTTAAAATTTTAACATGCTTATTTACTGTTTGAATTCTTTATTCTATATGGATTTTTATGATTTTTGTGGGATATCTCAGTATACAATATTTGCCTAAGTGTTTCAGGAATCAGACTTAATCCAGACATATCAGAGTAAAAGAAATATTTGTTGTACATGGAGCTTGTTTGTAGAGTCATCCTAGAGAACAGGAGTAGAGGACAGAGAAAGTAAGAAAAACAAGATGAACACTGTTATGTTGGCTAGTGTGAAATCTCGCCCGTGTCCTTTCCAGAAGCCTTATGAAACATGTCATAGAACTGATTCCCTTGAGGCATAAAACTGGGGTTACCAGCAACTATTATTGGCATGTCCTTCTTAGTTCCATCAAAGTTAATTGCTCTGCACACTTAGGTTCATGTGTTGGAAAGTCAGATTGGTTTCTAACAGCAATGCCAATTTGTTATGTCAAGTAAGTCCTTGGGTAAAATTTAGAGGTGAATAGCTTAGGTCTGAGAGAAATCTGATGATTTGCACATGTGCAGAGGCTCCTCAAAAATGATTACTATATCAGTGGCTCTAGCAAGCTAGATGAGAGTTGGGGGTCTACATATTTTAAATGTTGAATAATATGTTCTTTACCCAACCCTTTATCTTATAAAGCAAGGACAAATTTTCCAAAATCAATCACCCATCATCTGTAGGAAAACATATAACTCCAACAAAGAACCATAGGAAAGGATATTATGAAGGTTAATTTCATTTTTTTCTTTTTTTAATTTAAAATACTTTATTTTTAAAACTATGAGGTATGAATCAACAATATCATTTGTGTAGGGCAGAAAAACCAAAGAACCTCTTAGGGATTCTAACCAATCCTTTTTAGCTTCAATCTTGAAATCACATTGAATAGAAGCTCTTCTTCCTAATTTGCCTTAAATGTTATCTTTTTTATATGTTTTTTATTGTAATTAATAGAAGGGTTACATGATATTTGCAAGATAGATGGTGCATTAATTCTCATACATTGATACCCTTTCACATGTCTCGGTCCCCATTTCCCTCCTCCCACCCCCCACTCCTCATCTTGTTTTCCCCCGTTCCCTATCCAATTTCAAATAACCAAATATATTATTTTTTTCATACATTTTTAGTGTAATTAATAGAAGGGTTACATGATATTTGCCAGATAGAAGGTGCATTAATTCACATACATTGATACCCTTTCACATTTCTTGGTCCCCATTTCCCTCTCCCCCACTCTCACCCCTCATCTTGTTTTCTCCCCTTCCCTAACCAATTTCAAATAACCAAATACAAATATATCCAATATATCAGGTAACAAAGTGAGATACTGTAACAATATGAGATAACCAAGGGACAGCAAAAGAGATGAGGGATAACATAGTACCTTAAAGACAACAATCATTCATTATATGGCTTTTGTTTCTATATCCTAGAGGTCCTTTCATTTAGCGACATATTGTATCTCCTTATGTATCAAGGTTTTGCTCTATTGCAAATCTCTGCTAGGAGAGCCCTAAATATAGAGCTCCCCTATGATCCAGCAATTTCACTACTTGGCATTTACCCAATCATCCAGAAACAAGGACATACTAAATCCACTAGCACAACAATGTTCATTGCAGCACTATTTACCATAACAAAGATATGGAACCAACCTCAGTTGATGAATGGATCAACAAGATGTGGTATTTATACACAATGGAATTCTATGCTGCTGTCAGAAAGAACGACATCGTCCCATTTGTTAGGAAATGGAAAGACTTAGAAAAAAATCATATTAAGTGAAGCAAGCCAGACTCAAAGGAACTTAGGCTCAATGGTTTTCCTTACTTGTCATAATCTGTTAGTTTCATTTTCATACAACAATCAAATCAACTTAAGCATCCTATGAATAGAAATAATGATAGGAACAAAAATAATAATGCTATTGTCAACTATTGTTCTTTAAAACACGATAATACATAATTTAACACTTATTTTTAATAAATTAATGCTCTTATTTATTTATAAATCTGAGTCATTTTAAATGGCAAATAATGAAGCAAATTGTTTCATATAATAAAATTTAGCTAATATATTTCAGTACTCATAAATCTTCAGTACATTCGTCAGCATAAAAGTTCATGAAGACACTTCTAATCTAGCCTCTCTATTAATCTACATTTTACATCACATAGTAAAATGCCAAAATATTAGTTATCTAAATCTATGCGTGTATATGTAGCTATATATCTCCATATCATGCATGTAAATATAGATGTAGAGATTTTTTTCTTATAGGCAACTTCATTCTCTAGATTTTATTTATTTAATGAAGTTCTACTCCTCTTGGTGAGAACAAATTTTATGGATTCAAGGAAATTGTTTTTGTCTTTTTTATTACTGTTATTTATTGTAAAGGTGATGATTGGTGTGAGCGTAACAGTTACATAAGTAAGTTAGTAAGTACATTTCTTTTTTCATATATTTTTATTGTAATTAATAGAAGAGTTACATTATATTCGCCAGATAGAAGGTGAAATTGGACAGGGAAGGGGGGAAAACCAGGAAGGGGGGGAGGGTAATGGGAACCAAGACATGTGAAAGGGTATCAATGTATGTGAATTAATGCACCTTCTATCTGGCAAATATCATGTAACCCTTTTATTAAATACAATAAAAAATATTTTAAAAAAGAAGGTGCATTACTTCACATACATTGATACCCTTTCTCATGTCTTGGTCCCCATTTCCCTCCCCCTCCATCCCCACCCCTCATCTTGTTTTCTCCCCTTCCTTATCCAATTTCAAATAACCAAATACAAATATATCCAATATATCAGATAACAAAGTGAGATACTGTAACAATATTAGATAACCAAGGGAGAGCAAAGGAGATGAGAGATAACATAGTACATTAAGGACAACAATCACTCATTATATGGCTTTTGTTTCTATATCCTAGAGGTCCTTTCATTTAGTGTCATACTATATGGCCCCATGTATCTAGGTTTTTCTCTATTGCAAATCTCTGCTAGGAGAGCCCAAGGTTTCTACTGATTATGACAAATGAGGGAAATCATAGAGCCTATGTTCCTTTGAGTCTGGCTTACTTCACTTAATATGATTTTTTCTAAGTCTTTCCATTTCCTAACAAATGGGGCGATGTCATTCTTTCGGATGGCAGCATAGAATTCCATTGTGTATAAATACCACATCTTGTTGATCCACTCATCAACAGAGGGACATCTGGGTTGGTTCCATATCTTTGCTATAGTAAATAGTGCTGCAATGAACATTGTTGTGCTAGTGGATTTAGTATGTCCTTGTTTCTGGACAATTGGGTAAATGTACATTTCTTTTTGAACATGGTTATCCCTCCCTCTTTTTTGCCACTCTCCCTTCCCATCTCCCCCCAGGTTTTAAAGTTCACTTCCAACATATTGCCTAGTCAGTATCATTGTTGAATTAGTCCATTCTTTGTCCTGCTGTTTCTGTGATTCTCTTTAAACAGCCAATATCTGTGCCTCATTTAAAATCAGTGCTTCAGACAATTCATTTAATTAAAAATGTATTGAATGCAATGATAAGCACTTATAAGTTATTGCAACATCAGGGTTTTTATTTCCAAAAAATAATAAAAGAAACAACAAACAAAAAAGCAATTAAGTATAAAAGGGAAGGCAAACTGATAGATTGGCTTCTAATCCTTTAAGATATCCAAGGATTGTTCTTTCATCCTTTTATATGACCTTTTAAAATTGGATCTGAAGTTATAAAGTCTATAATTTTAATAAAATAGTCTAATAAAATGTTGCACATATATGAAAATTATTAGTTTGTGTTTTTATAAACAATTTTTTCAGGACCTTTCACTGTTCCTCAATCCATCCTTCTACAATGTATATATACATACATATATAACTTCCATATTTAATATCCTTCACTTGTTTATTCACTTATTATTATTATTATTATTTATTCACTCATTTTCAAAATGAATGTTAAACATGGGCACAACATATTTTGTATCTAGGGAATTACTTGGAAAAACACTTATCCTGATGAATATGGAATTTAACTTTTATTATAATGATTATTGATTGCATATATTAGTAAAATGTAAAATATTTAATTATTTCCATTTCCTTCAGTTGCTCAAGTAAGACATTGTATCAACTCATTATATACATTAATCTCATTCTCACCTCAAAAAATTCAGTCAATGATGCAACCATTTACAAATTAGACCACATAGGAAATCCAGTTTTGTGTTTTTTTGTTTTTTTTTTTTGCCAGTCCTGGGCTTGAGCTCAGGGCCTGAGCACTTTCTCAAGGCTACAGCTTTACCACTTGAGCCTCAGCACCACTTCCAGATTTTTTCTATTTATGTGGTACCAAAGAATCGAACATGGGTCTTCATGCATGCTAGGCAAGCACTCTACCACTAGGCCAAACTCCCGGCCCGAAATCCAGTTTTTATTTGAGTAAAATCTTATTAAATTTAGCAGTTAAGTTACAGCACTAATTCAAACATAAAGATGAAATATGTTCAATTGTATGTATTTGAGTATGCATAAGTCTTAGCTCTGCTAAAATTTCCTCTGGATTTAAGGATGCTGTTTTATACAATCACAAATCCACATTTTTTCTACAAAGGTACCCAAAGAATGACATAAAAATCAATGCTTAAAACTGCTTTTTTGAATAATTAAAAATTACCCAATTTTGTGCCTTTTTTTCACATAATGGAAACAGCACAACACACAAGCCAAATCCAGAAAAATTAAGTCTATGTCTCAATAGCAAGAAATGGGATATTTTGATGTGAACAGCACACTGCATTTCCTGGAGCTTGTGCAGAGTGAGGTAGCACAGGTATGTCTATACTTGCAGCATAATGGGAAAACTGTGCTCAGTGCTCTTCAAACTGTCCATTTGTGTGTGGTGTTATATGCAGATCATATGTCAGGACTCCCTTCTCTACGTGAAATGGGATATTATTCTGGAATTTTCGGAGTCTTCTAGAGATACAGAGGCTGAAAGGGTAAGTGCCTAAACATTCAGAGCTGGAGTTTTATTACATTATTAGCTATAATGGGTTGTTAATACCCTCAGCAGTTAGATAATATTCTATAATATTTTTGTAATGGTTTAAGCGACAAAGCATGTGTCCTATAATCTCCTGAATACTTGCTTATCCCTTCTGGTGCTCTTTGAAGGTTCCTAAGTATTGCTGCTTTAAGGCACCAAGTTTGTACACTAATGTTTTTTTCATTTGAATGATATGGTCTCTATGTGGAAAGTCCAGTATTAGCATCTGCTCTGGAAGTTATGGAAACCTGAGAGCACTCAGGGTTCTGAAGATTAGGCAGAAATACAGAAATGGTGACAGCCAAGGTTTAGCACTTCCTTCCAGCTGTCCTTCGCCTGACAGTCAGTGGTCAGGTGCATGTATTCTGTTTCTCAGACAGTGATAAACATTTGTGACTGTCCAAATGTGAGGCAGAGCTTGTATTGTCTCCAACTCTGAAGCAAGCTAAACTTCCCAGTAGGTGAATATTATCTAACAACGAACAATTCTCCAGTAAACAAATAATATGGATTGTACTTGTTATCCCAGGAGAGAGAGTTCAAGTTAGGCACAGATTGGATCCCATTTACTAACATCCATGACATCTCTGCAGAGCTTCATACTTGCTCGTCCTAACTTCTATTTCTTGAACCACTCTTCCATGCTAGCTATTTGCTTATTAATTGGAGATGGCATCTGAGAGAGCTTGTGTGTTTGAATTGGCTTTGATTTTTTTTATCTTCTAGGTCTCAGCGACTGAGTGGCCAGGAACACAGATTTAGACAGCTGGTCGCTTACCTTGTTTTTTATACTGTTAAAACATGCAACCTAATTTTAATAAATAAATTTATTATACAGTTACTGATGCTTTTTCCATCATTTCATCAGCAGCCTTTACATTTTCCTAAAACAGCAAACACTGACACTTTTTATGAATGAACAGCATATACAACAGGTGAAGAAGAGCTATATATAAGTTGTATTTCTAACGCAATTCAGAAGTTGTAATAGCATCGTTATTCACCCTCCCAGTGAAGACAGAGTGGAAGTCAAATGGATTTTGAATACAAAGTTACTTGGATGACATACTACGTGGTTCATTAGTTAAATTTCGTGGCCACTCCTAAGTTTAGAAATCATGTCTTCTAAGTAAATTATATATTGGAACAAAGTACATATACATAATGATTTAAGTTGGTTTATCCATTCTTAAATCCTTAGATGAAAATTGTTTCTCTGGATTGAAACTTAGTGTCTCCATTGCTACTATTTTGAAGCCCTAATAAACAAAGACAATGATATTTGAAGATACAACTTTTGTGAAATGTTTTGATCAAAAGGAGGTCTTGGAATTTGAGTTTTCATTATAAGAATAGTGTCCTTACAAGGAGAAGAAAAGATCCAAATTAGATTTCTCAGGCACGAAGACACAGAAAAGAGATAATCATTAGAAGGGAAGGAAAAAGGCCTTTTCAGACATTAAAGCAATTCACCACTTCATTATTGCATCTTCAAGTTTCAGAGCCATAGGAAACACATTTATTTTATCTAAGCATGCGAGTCTATGACATTTGGAATAAATAGCTAAAACTTTTATAAATGAGGTTTTCAGTTGTCTTCATAGGGTTATATAGTTTAACATGCAACTACTGTTTAACTAGTATGTTTTTCTATTTAAGAACAATTACTCAACAAAAATAATAGAATAAGAAACATTTTATCTATTCATATTATCCAACTTTTCACTTGCATTCTGTATAGTGGAATACCATCTTTAGAGTATAATTTACATATAATCTTTCATAGCACTCTTAACAAAAGAGATTGAACCATCTTTTCGTATATAATACATATGAAACTTAAATATCAACCTTATTATAAAGAACCAAAAATACTAAAACAAAGACTAAAGAAAAAGTAAAGGTTGACTGAATATCACACTGTTTGCTTTTACTATTATTAATTATTAGAATGCAACTTATAGTTGAATAACAGAGTTGGCATTGTATAAATATATTTACATGATGGAAAAAAATATATTGCTTAGCAGCTTACATAACTTCAATATCAAAAGCAAAAAAATCATACTGTTTTATACATGGATGGCACCTTGGCTTATTTTATTAAAAAATTTAAATAAGCTAGATGCTAATGTTTCAGGGTTGGGACTAAAAGCCATGTGGATTGACAAGTCTGAGAGATTCTTATCTCCCATTAACCAGAAACAAGTCTAAAACTGGAGGAGGCACAATTTATGTGGCAGAACATCAGCAATACATTCCAGAACTCAAGCCTCCGCATCACATAAACATACCTTTAAATAATTGTAGTGTTATGTTATAAATAATTAGTGCCACAAATCTCATAACTACATTCTTATGAAAAATATTTTCTTATTAATTGCACATGATTTAATTTTGTGTGTGTGCATGTATGTACAATGTGTGTGTGCACACACACATATAGACAGAGAAATTGTGGTTTACAGTTATAACTTTCAGCATGGTAGCTTTCTAGAGGAAAATTGATTTGAAACTAATAAATATTATTTTATAAGGAATTTAATTTCATAACGAAGCTTGAAAATTTCCAATTTATTTCATATAAACAGGATGAGCATGAAATGCAGAGCACAAAACATTCCCACACAGCCACAGAGTCATCACAGACCAGCATATAAAAGTGATATAATTACACTGAAGAGAAGAAATAGCAACAACCAATGGACTCAACTAGCCCAATTATCCTTATTCAAACACACCAACTGTACTAAGAGTAGAGGGGAATTGTTGCTGCAATTGTAGCAGCATTAAAATGCTCATCTTTGTATCATATGCAAGTGGCCAGACTTGTAAAATACTAGTCTTATTATAAAATATCTCTAAAATCAGGTACCTTTTCTTACTTTTAGTGTGGCTTCTGTGTTGTGACATTTCAGTTGTACTTGTCAAAAAAGTGAAAAACGCAAGCGGCACCAAGATCACTGCATTGGGTCATCCCTGTTTGATTGCAGAAATCCATTGTTCTGTATCAATCTGTGGTGTCCTTCACCTCTTAGGCCCATGCTAATTATCCAAATGCAGATAAGATCAACACACTAGTTTTCCTTTGAGTCCTGTCTGTTCTTCAGAAATCTATTTCCTTGAGAGTCAATCAATTATTCTTTACACAGAAAAGCACAGCATGGTGAAGTAACTCTGGATAAGAGCAGTGATTTCTCAGCCTGCTAGTTTTGCAACCATGGTGAAAAATTCACTTTTCAAAGCATTCTGAGTGACCTTTTTACACCTAAAAGTTCTCATCTTTAAAGTAAAAGTGGTGTTGGGAAAAGTGAAGGAATTCTTCATAGCTTTAAAATCCTGTGCTCTTCCAATTCATTTTACTTGTAAATTAGTGTAGTTCCAATTTGAGTTACAATCCTCAGTGCCATTCATTAGGAATCCACAAATGACCTATAGTAATAATCAGCATGACACATATCATGGCCTTAAAAACATACAAATGTGGTTTGGGAGTTTAGCCTAGTGGTAGAGTGCTTGCCTAGTATGCACGAAGCTTTGGGTTCCATTCCTTGGTACCACATACATAGAAAAAGCTGGAAGTGGTACTGTGGCACATGTGGTAGAGCTCTAGCCTTGAGAAAGCCCAAGGACAGTTCATAGAGTCTGAGTTCAAGCCCCAGGGCTGGCAAGCATACATACATATATATATATGCATATATACATATATTAAACACAAATTTCCAGGCCAAAATTGCAAGTCAGGTGGAAAATATAAAGCATGTTAGCATGACCAAAGCATTCTATGTGCCGTTTATTTAGCCTTTCTAACATACAAAATACCAGAATTAAAGATAAAAATCCAGCAATATTCTTTCGTCCTTTTAGAACTTATATATAATAAATATCTTCACATGAAAGGGTATCAATGCATGGGAATTAATGCACCATCTATCTGGCAAATATCATGTAATCCTTCTATTAATTACAATAAAAAATATATGAAAAAAATAAACATCTTCTCATAACATGTGTATTCATTTTATGAATATAAGATATTTTTCATTAACTATGGAGGTAATGCAAATTTCAATAACCTATCAACACTTATTTTAAACTTCTAGATTCCAATTAGATTCAAAATTCCTTTTAATATGGTCCCAGTTTTCTAGTAGCATTTTTTGCTATTTTAGTTGTAGGAAAAATAGGCTGCAAAATCTAGCTGTTGTTCAGGAAACTTCTAGCTTCATGCTTATATTAGATATACAGTGGCTTTGATTAAAAGAATTTCCTATATAAGTCATTTTTAGGTGATCATTTATCTGCAAAGAATCCTAATTACCCTCTCTTTAATAAATTAAGGGAAATAACATAGAAATTTAATCCTACATAAAGGAAAAATCATGCTGTAGATACAAACATTGAAGAAAAAAAATAATTTCCTGTTAGAGAATGTAGATAAATATCTCTTTTCTTTGAGGGTGGAAAGTAAAAGCATCTCTACTGGCAATCCTATTTTTTAAGACAGATAATTTGTGATTGTTTTCCCTTTAAAGTTAGAGTGAAAAAATTAATAATTGATGGTTGCTACAGGGTTATTTTTACTCCAGTGGAATCTTAGTGCCCTCTACTGATACTCAAAAATATTTTATACTAACAAATTTAGGTGCTTTTCTTTTAGGTTTAGTTTTCTTTTATGTTTAGTTTTCTTCTCTAAGAGAAATTTTTCTATCATGTGAATACTTCAAAAAAAGTGTTTCATATACCTGATCTATGCAAAGTATAAAACAGTAATAATAAATATCATATATTTGATTAGAAACTAATATACCCTAGTCAAACAAATAAAACTAGGGCCTTTCTGTGAGTTGGACCTATAATATATAACAGATCTTACAAGTAGTTCCATTTTGTAACATGTACCCAGTGCACAAGTGTTTATTAAATTATTAAATCAGAGAATAGATTTGAGAAGATGATTTTCCAAAAAGTGTTATGAACAGCACTTAAGAGGACTTAGAGGTTACTATTTTCTAGAATCTGATAGAGAACCACGTTTTTATACTTGGGCCCATGGGCAGGTTGTCAATTGCTCCACACACAACTTGAATTACCAGAAAAGTTTTCAGTGCAAAAGTAAATCATCAGCAGCCTTTCTGAAGAATTACTCTCACTATGTTCAAATCAAATGGAAAAGTATAAATTGCTTTTCTTAAGTATCTTCAGAATCATTGAAACCATCCTACTTAGAGGAAACTCATTAAGAAGTGTCACAAAGAAGATAGGAAAACTTGAGTAATTGGGTTGGGTTTTTTTTTTTGGTGTTTGTTGTAGTTATTAAAACTGACTCTGTATTTTACTTAAAGACTAACTACCTGCTCTACAGAAAAAAGTTAGAAAAGCATTTCTAAATTGCTTTCAAAGCATTTCTAATTAAAGGTTTAAATTCCTTTTTTGTAAAACTTAGTAACACTACCTGGAGGTATTATTTAGTGGTAGAACCTCTGCCTCGTAAGTGTAAGTCATTGAATTCTAATGCCATTACTATCGAAACCACAACCATAATTCTACTTCTTATACCAAAATGATCAGAAAATATGCAAAATTAGAGAAACATACCTAATATTTGCAAATTCTGTCTATATAATATATATATATATTACATAGCTTCCTGTATCCAGTAAGAATGTGTGGGGGAGGGTGTAACTCATTCGAGAAAAATAGATTAAAAACTAAAGCTAAGGCAAATAAAAAAAGAGTCTGTCAGTTTTTGTAGCACCGGTCAGACTGCTGTAACACAGTATGCTCTGAGCAATTTGTTGTGACAGTGCTCCATCCAAAAGCAATGCATTGCATCAGTAACAATGCCTGCAACTATTTATCAGGAAAGACTATGAGACAGAGGACTTTCTCCCCTACCACATTGAAGACTTACTTCTAATATCTTGTCCATAAATCATTGTCTTTGACCTCTGCAACCTCATTTCACTACACCAGATGGGGGAAAAAGTCTGTACTATTTCCACAAGTCAAGAAAATCAAAGTCAATTTCCTTTTGAACTCTCCATCTGAAGTATCTAGGAGAAATAATCATCTTCTTACAATGCTTTCCACTACCACCTTGTTAACACTGACAAGAAGCTTCAACAAACTCCAATTTGATGCCCCTAAATGCCTGAGCTCACATAGAATTTAGGAGATAGTCTGACCTTTAAAAAATGGGCCCTGATTAAATTGATCAAAGGCATGTGGTCCTCAGGAAAAAGATAAGGCAAATAGTAGTTCTTAAGTATTTAAAATACGAATTATCATGAAGGCAGGGATAGCCATTTATTCTTTTTTGAATTAATTTATGTTGCAAACTTCTACAACTTACAATCATGTCTCAGATAGAATAGTAGTCGAGTTGATACAGAAATGTCAAAGAAAGTTCCTTAATCTCCATGGCCACAGAAGTAACCTCATTTGAACCAAACCCTAAGTTCTAGATACTTGCTTTTATTTAAATCTACTTTTTAATATAAAACTCCACAATGAGTGCTGGTCCACATTTACACCAACTTGGCATAAATAATTAAGTGGAAGTGAATACAAATGAAAATAATCTAGATTTGGATTCCTTTCAAGCTTTAGAGTGTTAATTATTGATGACCTTTGTCATCCAGTAACGTCCACTCAATTGACTGTATCAAATTTAAGACTTTTTAGACACATGAAAATGTTTTTAAAAGATTTTAATGTGATTATTATTTTATGTTTAATTTTGTTTTGCATTTTTCTTTGTAAATCTAATTACAAAATGATTTTCATTTTCTTTCCTATATTGCTCCTTATTGATTTTGACATCTTGTTTTCTCTCCAAATTTTTAATTTTTATTTTGCAATTTAAAACCTTAACCTATGGCTATGGGATTTTCTCTGGGGAAACTAAACTATTCCAATGAACCACCAGAAATTCTGAAGTGTTTTGGTTCAAGTGGTAGAGCAATAGCTTTGAGCTGAAGAGCTCAGGGACTGCGTCCAGGCCTAGAATACAAGCCCTACAACAGAAAGAAAACAAAGAAAGTAAAACAAAGGAAATAAAAAATAAAAGAAAATTAGTATGGAATTCATATACTTGATATGTAATGTTGTCACTTACAGGGACATGCTATTATGACATTCTTTAGGAAAATAAAGGTTTGGAATCAAGAATACCAAAGATCAGGACTTTGAAGCAGTAAAAATAATTAAGCATTTTAAGTTAACCAAGTATTTTAATAAAATTAATAATTCCTAATAAAATTAGTAGACTTCAAAGTGCAAATAAAACACTTATAGAATTTGAATTATCTAATCATGAATATTAATTATATAGGGAAAAATAATTATATTTAAAAATTTACTGCATTAAATTCAAAGAATGTGACATAGTGAATTCTATCTATCTCATTAAGAGTTAGAATGTCAATAGCATCTATTTCATCCTGATGACAGAAGCTAAAATTATATTAAAATAAAAGATCTAGAAGAGAGAAAACAGAATGGGATTTACCTTTATAAGGCTCATAAAAGGAAAATTGTGCATTGATTTTTTTTTTCTCTTAGCTTAGCTTCAAGGAAAGGAAAGAAGAAATCTAAAATGATATTTTTAAACAGTTTTGATCCTTCTGAGAATTAAGGAATGACTCAGTAAAGTTTTTTGTGACTGTTAGAAGTGTAGCTCAGCAATTCAAGAGACTAAAAGAATTTTCAGTAAGTACCACAAAAATTTTAAATATAATTAACATAATTTATAAGAAATATAGCTGAAATGTGCAAATCCACTGAACATTTTCTTTTTCTTATATCTTGCTTCCTTATCATAGAAATTTTTTACTCTCATAACTATTGTAAAATGTTTTAAGAAGATTTGATTTCCTGAAATCTTGTTAAATTGATATTCTCTGTAACAAAGAATTTTCTGCCAGACCTAAACATAAAAACTCATTTCTTCAATTATCATTTTACCAAGCAAGTGGGAAATGTAAGGATTAGAACTATAATTTTCTTCTCCACAAAGGAATTATGAACAGTAGTTCCAATTTAATATACAAATGACTGTAGTAGGCATTTTGGCTTAGATATTTCTGGTGCTTCATATACGTGTTTCTTCCTTTTGCCACATGTCAATGGGAATAAAGTAATTCTTAACAAATTCATATTTACAAAAGTCAGAAGATATTTGTGATTCTGATGTCTTTTATTTATCAAATAACATTAATACTCCTGAAAATTGAAAGGCTGGTTTTTACCTTTATATTATGTGCATATATACATATGCACATATATGCTTGTTTATAATATTCTAATACTTTAATCTTACCTATTCATATGTTTGGACATGTGCATTTTATATGTTCATGATTTTATCATGAAAAATGGATTAACATAGAATATGGTGTATGTTTTTAATGGGCGGCAATTAAACCCTATTGAAAAATTGGAGGATATATGGAATTAAAGATGGCAACTGTGTAGGTAAGCCCAATTTGCTTTACCTGAATGAATTTAGTAATCTGCACAAATAGATGCAACATGAATCAAGCCTAACACTATCATTTTATTGTCTTGAGACATTCCAGGGCCGAGTTTAAATCTTCAAAATCATTTGGAAATTAAGAATGGAAGCATAGAAAAGGAGCATGTACTCTAAAACTTTCACATGGGTGAGAAAAATATTTTATACCCTAAAATATGAAAGCATGAAGATATTAAATATCCCAAAGGTGTGTTAAAATTGAAAAACTTAAAAGTGATACACAATGTATTAAGTTGCTGGAAAAAAATATGACACTATTTTCAGCTTGAGTCATGTCAAATTAAATAACTAAGAAACTGGAAAATGATAAACACATCAAATTCAAACTTAGGATGATTGTGTTTTAAAGTCAAGCACTATAACCTTCAGAAAAAGAAACACTATTAAGACCCAGAACAAGAAACTATGATAAGTAAGTAGCTGAAAATAAATTTAGTCCAAAATGCATTTAAGCCATACAATATGTAATGTGTAAACCCATCTCTACAGACTCTGATTAAAGAGAAAATTCAGTGGAATTTCAAGACAAAGAGCAATCAAGAAAAAGAACAATTGAACTTATGAATTTATTGCTGAGCTGGAAAATAAAGACTTAGAACTGCAAGAATAAAAAAAAAAACAATACTAAACACTTAGTAACCATCTCATTCCATCTAGAGAAATTTAACAACATGACATATTCTTTAGAAATTTGATTTTTAAATGGCAAAAGGCATACACAGAATGAGTTATCTCTGTTATGTGTGGTGGTTATAATAGCAGAAAATTATGAGGCCATTGTAGAAAAAAGTTAGCAGGAACTTATCTAAGTAAACAAGATAGCCATGGAGCCAAAGGTTTGTAAATGGCATTTACAGTGGTCAGAGAAGAGGATTTCTGTTTGAGACTATTTGGGGTTTTTTTCTTTTGCATTTTTAAAAAATATTTTTATTGTAATTAATAAAAGGGTTACATGATATTTGCCAGATAGAAGGTGCATTAATTCACATACATTGATACCCTTTCACATGTCTTGGTACCCATTTCCCTCCCCCCCACACCCCCCACCCATCTTGGTTTTACCCCCTTCCCTATCAAATTTCAAATATCTAAATACAAATAAAATCAATATATCAGATAACAAAGTGAGATACTATACCAATATGAGATAACCAAGTGATAGCAAAGGAGATGAGAGAGAACATAGTACATTAAGGACAACAGTCATTCATTATATGGCTTTTGTTTCAATATCCTAGAGGTCCATTCAATTAGCTTCATACTATATGGCCTTATGTATCAAGGTTTTGCTCTATTGCAAATCTCTGCTAGTAGAGCCCAAGGTTTCTACTGATTATGATGAATGAGGAAAACCATTGAGCCTAAGTTCCTATGAGTCTGGCTATAAATGTTTGAGACTACTTGAAAGAACAACAAAGTAAAATGAGAGGCAGAATAAGCCTCAAGTGACAGAGCACCTGTCTAGCAATTGCAAACCATGCTCTAACTCCTGTAGTGCCAAAAAAAAAGCTAAAAAGAGAATAAATTGGAAATTAAGAGAGAATATTAAATTATCTATAAGACAATATTGAATTCTAATATAAATGTAAATGGCATCCTTTAAAGGATGACAGTGATTTCCATTTATACATACACATATATTTACACACATATGTGTATTTATTTATAATATACATACATCTCCATCTTATGTTCATATTAAAATGTATACAGATTTTATATGGCCCTGACATGTAAAATATATATAATATGCTACAAATTACCTATAGAATATTGTAAATGTTTTTCATAGAAAAAATAAGGTGAAACTTGAAGAATAATTAACATTGAATAACTGTGTAGATGAATGAACTCAGTGATTGATGTAAAAGAATCTACAAAAGGAAAGATACTTTTAAAGAGTGATTTAGCAAAGGCAACATTTTCACCAGGAAGATGATAGATTTCAATGAAGTAGTTCAATTGTAAAGGTGCTAAATATTTAGGAGATTGGAGTATGGAAGAGCCTTTTGGTAGATGACTATAATACACAGAAACTCTAGGCTACACACTTGTTTCCTAGGTATGATAAAAAAAATAATAAAAGACTGTGGAGAGCCAAGTAAACAGTGAGGAAAGAAGTTTGAGAATTTGAGAGAAGGTAAAAGAGAAATACATGGACTAGATCATATACTGCCTTAACAACTGAAGGAGACCTTCTGATCATATTTTATTTACATCTATGTTCTTTCCTTTCTCATCTAGTTTGTCCACCCAGAAAGCAAAACTATGAATGAACATAATGGAGCAATTTGTTCTGTATTTCTCTTGTGTCTGCATAATGCAGAACATCTGTACTGTTGGGCCTAGAGCAGAAGAAATGGTAGTATTTCTGAATTGCTATAGTAAGAATGCTTTACTGATTCCTTAAAATCACTTATTGAAATTCTCAGAATGATATCATAAGGTGGGGCCCATGCAAAATGATTAAGAGGCTCCAAAGAGCTGTTGCTCCTTCTACCATAAATGCATACAGGAAAAAGTCATCACATAGGAGGCAGAAAGTGAATCCACACCTGGTAGTGACTCAGACAGTTCCTGACTCAGAAAGCTACTGAAAATTAGAAGGCATTGCTTTGGGGGATAGCTGGAAGACATTGCAAAAGTGTTTCAAAATGATAAAGTTTATTACATATAAAATACTTCTAGCACAATTAAGACTTCATTTCTTATTAAAGAAAAGAGAATTTTCAAAGACAAACTGTCAGATGAAAGTATATGGAGTTTATTTGAGAAAGTCACAGTTAGTCTTGGGACAAATTACTATTTTCTTCAGCACACTATATAATAAGAAGACATTTAATTCAAGCTTAGGTTTTGTGCAAACACAGATAAAATGCTTGAACTTTCTCTAAATCTCTGGCAATTCCTTCTCATAAAACTACATGCAAGACAGCATGCTATGTTTCTACATGCAAACAAAAGAAGAGGTTTAACCACAAATTTTGGTGATTCTGATCAGCATTAGCATGCAGGTCCATATTTATCCAAATAGCTGATATAAAATTCTGCCACTTCTTTTAACATCAAATGTGGACTTTTTGTTTCAGACATTTTGCTTAGGATAATGAACACAAGTTGCAGGAGAAGAAGTTTTGACAATTTTTATTTCAAAAAATTTTCTCCTGTAGGAATATATAGAAAGATAACTTGTCATTTATCAAAATAGAATATTTAGATCTTACCTAAAGATCCGTTGGTAAAAGTTTCCATAATACATAGGAGAAAGTTAAGAAAAAATATAAAAAACTAAACTATGTAATGTTTTCAACAAATTCAAATGCTTAAGTTCTATTATTTTCTCTGTCTAAGGATGCTACCATTTCTCCTCACAAAAAAAGTTCTTTTTTGCTGAGTTTATGATCTTATGAGTTAAGGTCTTTGCTGTTGGAGATGGTAAATAATGCTAGAGAATGTAGCTTTGGGAGAAATGAGAGGACATTGAGCTATTTTGTCCTTTCAGAAGCTCAAGGGCATCTAGGCCCAAATACTTCAATAAATCATGTTGCTTACATTGCAACAGACTGAAACTATAGAGAATAAATAAACTATAGCACAAGTAGCAAAAACAGCACAAAGCTTTCTGCTTCTTCTGAACAGACTGTGACTATTGAACAATTTCTATATTTCCTCTTTCATCTAACAAGCTTACTCATTCTCACATTCTTACATTGGTTTATAGAACAAGTACATTCATAGGATGTATCTTCAATGTAAAATTACACTAAGTAAGGAGGAGATATCCGATTATAATATAGTGACATGATTTTGCACTTAATAGTCTGATTGTGAACTATTAATATAATAAGAATCAAAATAAAAATCAAATGACATATAATAGTTGACTCAGAATATTAAATTATGCTTGGAAACATTGAAATCCTGTGAAATATTTACTTAGGATCCTTTTATTTAAAATGGTATTCTTTGATATTTGAACACACACATATGTCACTGATATTTTTGGTACATACTGAATATAAAGAGGACCATTATACACATAAAGAACTACGCATATCTTCAACGACATTGAAAATGAAGGCTCTTTGCCAAACTCATTCAAAGAAGAAACTATAACCCTCATTCAAAAACCAAACCCATTTCTTTAATGAATATTGAAACAAAACTTCTCAATAAAATACTGCCCAACTCATCAAAAAAATTATACACTATGATCAAACAGGATTTATCACAGGGATGCAAAGCTGGTTCAACATATGCAAATCAATTAATATAATTCAACACATCAACAGGAGCAAGGACAAAAATCACATGACTGTCTCAATAGATGCAGAAAAGGCATTTGACAAGATCCAACACCCCTTTATGCTAAAATCTCTGGAGAAACTAGGAATCCATGGAAGGCTGTGTAAAAAGGCTGTGTATGACAAACTCACAGCTGGCATTATACTTAATAGCGAAAAGCTAAAGCCATTCCCTCTAAAATCAGTAATGAGACAAGGATGCCCACTCTCTCCACTCCTCTTTAACATAGTATTAGAATTCCTAGCCAGTGCAATAAGGCAAGAAACAAGCATAAAGGGGTTCCAAATAGGGAAAGAGGAAATAAAACTTTCCCTCTTTGCAGATGACATTATTCTGTATTTAAAGAACCCTATAGACTCCACTCCCAAACTGCTTGAGCTGATTCAAAAGTTTGGCAAGGTAGCAGAGTATATAATCAACCCTAAAAAATCAATTGCCTTCCTCTATGCCAACAGTGAGAGGAATGAGGCAACAATCAGGAAAGCAACTCCTTTCACAATAGCCTCAAAGAAAATAAAGTACCTAGGAATTATCTTAACTAAGAATGTAAAGGGCCTTTTTGATGAAAATTTTAAAACCCTGAAAAAGGAAATGAAAGCAGAACTGAGAAAATGGAAAAACCTCCCATGCCCCTGGATTGCAAGAATTAACATCGTGAAAATGGCAATCTTGCTAATGGCTATCTACAAATTCAAAGAAATACCCATCAATATCCCAAATGTCATTCTCTAAAGAAATGGAAGAAGCAATCCAAAATTTCATATGGAATAATAAAAGACCCCATGTAGCAAAAAATAAAAAAAAAACCTTCTTAGCAGAAAGAATAGTGCAGGAGGAATTTCAATACCAGACTCTATTACAGAGCTATAGTGACTGGTACTGGCAAAAAGAACCAGCCTGAAGACCAATAGAATAGGACTGAGGACCCAGATATTAACCCACAGACCAATGGCCATCTAATGTTTGATAAGGGAGCCAAAAGATAGAATGGAAGAAAGACAGCCTCTTCAACAAGTTGTGCTGGCAAAACTGGTTAAGCGCCTGCAGAAAACTGAAGTTGGATCCTTCTTTGTCAAGAAAGGATCCTGCAAGAGGATTAACTCCAAACGGATCAAAGACCTTGAGGTAAAAGCAGGTATCCTGAAAACTTTACAAGAAAGAATAGGAGACACACTAGTTCTCCTTGACAAAGGTTGAAACTTTCTTAATAAGGACCAAGAAACACAACAAATCAAAGAAAGGCTGGATAAGGGGGACTGCATTAAACCGCAGAGCTTCTGTATATCAAAGGACATAGATAGCAAACTAACTAGAAAGCCTATAGAGTGGGAGAAGATCTTCACTAACCATACAACAGACAAAGGCCTCATATCTACAATATATCAATGGCTCAAAAAACTGAATCACTCCAAAGCTAATCTCCAAAGAAACACCCATCCCATTAAAGATGTGCCAAAGACTTACAGCAAGACTTCTCTGAAGAAGAATTAAGAATGGCCCATAGACACATTACAAAGGCTCCACATATCAGGCCATTAAAGAAATGCAAATAAAAACAACTCTAAGATTACACCTCACTCCAGTATGAATGGCCACGATCAAGAAATCTAGTAACAACAGATGCTGGAAGGGATGTGGCCAGGAGGGATCACTACTACACTGTTGGTGGGAGTGCAAACTCATTCAACCACTATGGAAAGCAGTATGGCCGTTCCTCAAAAGACTAAACAGAGAACTCCCCTATGACCCAGCAATTCCACTACTTGGCATTTACCCAGTCGTCCAGAAACAAGGACATACTAAATCCACTAGCACAACCATGTTCATGGAAGCACAACTTACCATAGCAAAGATAGGGAACCAACCCAGATGTCCCTCTGTTGATGAGTGGATCAACCAGATGTGGAATTTATACACAACGGAATTCTATGCTGCTTTCAGAAAGAATGACGTCGCCCCATTTGTAAGGAGATGGAAAGACTTCGAAAAAATCATATTAAGTGAAGTAAGCCAAACTCAAACCAGCAAAGGCTCAGTGATTTCCCTCATTTGTCATAATCAGTAGAAACCTTGGGCTCTCCTAGCAGAGATTTACAATAGAACAAAATGTAGATGCATAAGGCCATATGGAATGACACAAAATGAAAGGACCTCCAGGATATAGAAACAAAAGCCATATAATGAATGATTGTTGTCCTTAATGTACTTTATTATCTCTCATCTCTTTCATTGTCCCTTTATTATCTCATATTGTTACAGTATTTCACCTGGTTATCTGACATATTGTTCATATGCATATTTGGGTATTTGAAGTTGAATATGGAAGGGAGGAAAATAACATGAGGGGCTGGTGTGGGGACCAAGACACAAGAAAGGGTATCAATGTATATGAAGTAATGCACCTTCCATCTGGTGAATATAATGTAACCTTTCTGTTAATTACAATAAATAGATATGGAAAAAAAACAGTAACCACAAAAAGAACTAAGCATATTATTATTAATTTGTTTTATCTGAAAGATTTAACTCATAAAAGGTATTTAGGCAGTGAAAACATATTATTCATTTTATAACAATTTTTAAAAATAAAGTATGTTTTCAAAGCAAGGTAATCAAAATAGGTTCCTTATATTTTGCAATCAGCAAGTCAGGTTAGGTCTAATCTCCTAAATTTTGGCCTTCCTTCCTTCCTTCCTTCCTTCCTTCCTTCCTTCCTTCCTTCCGTCCTTCCTTCCTTCCTTCCTTCCTCCTTTCTTCCCTTCTCCCTCCCACCCTTCCTCTCTCCCCCTCCTTTTATTACTTCCTTATTCAATCTCCCATAATGCTTGTTTCACTCTCACATCTAAATTCACTAGAATACTCTATTTGGCTCTTCATCTACAGCCACTCTCCCCTATGTTCTGTCAGTCCATCAAATTTCTATGTTTGAAATAATATTTTATATGTTCTTAAAATTTATTTTATCATACACACACATATATATGTATATATGTCGTTGGGCTTTCTCAAATCTAGGACTCTACCACTTGAGCCACATCACCACTTCTGAATTTTTCTGTGCATGTGGTACTGAGGAATTAAACCCAGGGCTTGGTACATGCTAGTCAAGCACTCTACGCATAGGCCATGGTCCCAGTCCCCAGATTAATTTTTTTTGCAGGGTCATGGGGCTTGAACTCGGCCTGGGCATTGTCCCTGAGCTCTTCAGCTCATGGCTACCACCCTACCCCTGGGCCTGGGCACTGTCTCTGAACTTTTCAGCTCAAGGCTACTTTGCTACCTTGAGCCACAGCCACACTTCCCGTTTTCTAGTGATTAATTGGAGATAATTGCCCTGGCTGGCTTTGATCCCAGATCCTCAGATTTCAGCCTCCAGAGTAGCTAGAATTATAGGTGTGAGCCACCACTCCCGGTTCCAAATTAATATTTTTATAATAACATCAAAGCTTGGCTCTGAAAAAAAATAAAATCAAAATTTTCAACTAAGTAATGCTTGATATAAAAATGCTACTTTTAAAGAAATCTTATTTCCATTATAGAATAGTTGAGTTTTGCATTCTTTGCTATAATTACCAATCAACCACTTTATATAGTATAGAAGGTATAAAACATTTTAAAATCCAATAATTTATCACTTTTGTTACTTTGTACATCACTGAAGAAAAAGTAATATTTTTGCTCCTAGAGCAATAATTCTTTTAGATGTAAATAGATTTTCTGGCAGCTTTAGGAAATTATAGAAAGCTTACCATTGTGAATGAGTAAGAGAAAGCGACACAGAAATTGAAAATATTTCTCCTTTTGAAACATTATTATCTGGAAGAATGTTCAGTAGTACAATTTCATAATTTAATATATAGTATATAGTAATACATGTCTATATGTACATATATGAACCTTAAACATATTATACAGTCATATATTTATTAATAATAGAGGATCTTTTGTCTTCACTAGAATATTATTCACTTTATGTAATATAACAGGATTATTGTTAATGTAACTTAACAATGTTACGGGTTATATTACTGAGTGTGATTTCTTCTTAATTTATCTGAACTCATTATGATCTAAATATTAAAATATATGGTTGCCCTTTAACTTATTATTCATAACTGTGGATATGAAAGTTTGGAAAAATACTTCACAAAATTAAAGTGTTGAGCTAAGATGTCATACAAGTGGTAGAACATCTGCCTAGCAAATCCAAGACCTTTATTTCAAATATCAGTGCCATACCCCCAAAAGGAAAGAAATAAAAATAATATATACTGTTGATGGTTCATTATTCATTATAGGAGATAGAAATCTACAGTTTAGTAATATGATTATTTACCATTTAAATGTATTACCACAGCTCAATAAATGATCATCTCTGTTCTTTCATCATGTTGCTTAAAACTATGGGATGCTAGCAAATGGCTCTGATGTTAGCTCAGCAAGCCTAAGGACCTTATTTCAAACACCAGAACCTCCAGAAAGAAAGAAAAAAGTCCAACTACTAATAGACTTCTACCATTATCATGTTATTTACAATCTTACCTTTGTATGCTATCTTCAAACTGCAATTTCTATGGAGGATTCTGCTTAAATTCATTATTTGGGTAAATAATAGTTAAGATAAAAGTAGTATGTGTCTCTTTACTAGACCAGAAAAAAAAATTGTGTATGTGTAACTATTTGGAAAGCATATAAAAAATGGAGCCTAATTCTGTGGATCTCTGATTTGGGGGGAATTTCTAGGCAGTTACCTGCACATTTTGAATATCTCAATCAACATCTCAGATGGAAATAGGTATGCAATGCATTTTATATTCACAAGCAAAAATACCATATTCAGTTTTAAATTAGAATAGTACTTAAAATAGGTATTATTCCCACAATTTCCCTTCCTAAAACCATATCTTCTGTGTATTTCAGTGTATTACTTCTCAATAAACAGTAATTCGAATTCTTTCAAGAAACACTCAACCTCATACCTTGACTTAAATATGAATCACACATGGTAAACTATTATTAACTATCAAGTATTGCATGGAATAGAAAAATACATAAATTCTAAGTCTGATTTTTATATGTGTCATAAAATTTCAAAGCTACAAAACACTAGATTTATAATATTTACTGGATTAAAAGTAGTAAACATTGTTAGAAGCATTTATTTTGAAAGAATCTGAAAAAAAAAACAGACATACTAAATAGAAATTTTAGTACAGGGTTTTGTACTTACCTGGGGAAAGTGAACAGGCAGAAGTAAAGTGCATGCACATTGAAATGTCTCAATCAAATTTAAAACTTTGTTCTCCCTGAAACTTCAAAAAAAAAACCAAACCTGGATACATTTTGTATGACCACCTAGATTATATTCACTTATATCACTGTATTTTCATAAATGTTTACTTATAAATTTCTGTGTGATATGTTTCCATATCAAATTTGATAAAGGTTCTGAGGTAGTGTTTTACTATTTGGGAGGAAAAAAAATGCTAGAAACATCTAAAGAAAACAAGGCCTAAATAAGCATACCATTTTAATAGGAATTCTGTGGTGAATACCCTGAAGTTGGGTTAGCTGTATGAAACTTAAATCTAGATATACAAATCCTCTTTCCTTCAGTGAAAGTATGCCTTATTTTTCAAAAGATCAGAATTATTGAAACACAATGATTTCCAGGAAAGAAATACAAAGGTGCAACTCCGTTGAAAAAGTAACAACAGTTGAAGAGAATAAATACCTCTGAAACTGGTGTTGTTCTGGGGAGAGGGAGAAGGGAGGAGGTCAAAGACAAGGAAGGGAGAAAGGAAGAGTGGGTGAACACAGAGTATTCAGTGTACATTTGTGAAATGGAACCAGGCAACTTGGGAGGATAGGCTGGGTTGGAAGAAATGGGATAGAAAAATAAAAAAGGATGACATTGATGGAGAAAGAAGAGTTGTATTCATAAACTGACATGTATAATTAAAATCTTATTTACAACTACCGAATGATAGTGAAAATAAAATAGTAAGTGATTTTAAGAGGAAAACAGTCATGTACATACTGAACCAATATAATAGTTCTTAAACTTTCTACTGAAAAATTATGAGAAATAATGGAATGACCTTTGATAGAATAAATTAAGAAGATATTAAAGAACAAAAGAAGAGACAATATGTAAAATTTAAGTGAAAGTACATAAATTCTTTTTGTTATTTTATCTTTCTAGTGTTATAATAAGCAGATATTTTTCAAATCGTACAATTAATTAGAGCTTTTGAGGAATGGATAGATTGTTACTGAATATCTCACATATTCAAATCTTACACAGTCAATGTATTTATAGGTGGTAACTGCCTCTCAGTACCCCTGAATTATGAAAATAGTGTCATTTCTATTTTGTCACCTAAGAAATTATATTCATGAAATTATTATAATAATATCCCAAAGTAAAGTAAAAGATTGGAATCTTGGCAATACCTCAATATACTGCTCTTTCTTATTGCTATAACATAATGAATTATTTGGTGTATGTGCATGTAAAGTCATTAGGCTGATGTTTTATTCAACTAGGCCAAGATTTCTCAACCTTGAAGAAGTTTGAGCATGCAAACTTCATTATAAGTCTGGGTCCTAATTATTGTAGAAGATTGGCAGACTCCCAGGTTTCTTCTCACAAAATACAAGTGGCATACCTCACCTAACCCAATTCTACCAAATAGAAATGTCTCTGAACATTTCATAACTTGCTTCTCCTTAAGAATGAAGAAGACAATCGTACAAGTTCAGGAATACTTCACCTTATTCTTTTTCTAATTTTTCTAAGCTGTTTTAGTTCATTCAGACAAAATACTTCAACTAAAACCAATGTAGCACAAACACACGAATTGAAAAGAACTAAAACACAACAATATTACATTGAGTTTGCATTATAATAAAACATATAAAAAGCATAAGTCCATACATTACATTCTGAAACAATCATGATTTAATACGTTCTGTGAGAATAAAAATGAAAATCATGAAAAATGAAATTTTAAATATTTTTCAGGTATTATTTCTGGAAGAAAACTGTGATAATTACACTAAATTTAGCTTTTTAACTTCAAAATGCCCACTGACACTTTTCAGAAAAAATATAGTATTTGAGGTATATGATAAATTATAACTGAACTGTGTGCTCATACTTGTAAGCCTAGCTTCTCAACGGTCAGAGATCTGAGGATTGCAGTTCAAAGATAGCCCTGGCAGAAAAAAGTCAGTGTTACTCTCATATCCAGTCAACCATGAGAAAAACAGCAAGTAGAGCTGTGGTTCAAAGTGACAGAGCACTGGCCTTAAATAGAAAAGCTCAGGGACAGTGTCTAGGTACTGATTCCCAGGCCCATCACTGGCCAATATATAATAAATACCATACAATATAATGAAATAATTGTTATTCATCTTGCTCTAGCCAGAATACAGTAAATGTTACTAATCAGCAAAATCATCAGCCAAGGTGAACCCAAACAAAATAATCATAAGTTATAAATACTAAATATGTTTCAATATTACAATTTTCTCAATTACTTGATATTAAGCTAAATCACTGGGTTGCAATCCTGTTTGTTGACTTGCCACATTCCCAAGAAAGTTTAAGTTTCTTCCCATTTATTCTTTCCTCACCCATTATTTAAAAGAAAAAATAAAATCAACTTGATTAAAAAGCAACAATCAAAGAGTTCTTATGGGATCAGAATGAGATGATTATAGCACGATATAAAACTTTTAAGGGAAGAGTACTTGAGAGTGAAAAGTTCACTTTCTCCATGGGCTTGAGTTCCTTTCAATTCTTTTTCTGCAATGAACAGGAGCAGGGAAGGTTTTCAAGAGCTGTTTCTAGAATCTGGAAGGTACAACAATGAATATACACACACATATATGTGTGTGTGTGTGTGTGTGTGTGTGTGTGTGTGTGTAAGGTACTTAACATGGAAAAGATTCTCCCACCAGCAAGGTCTTCACTACAAATTCACTACTCATCTATGAAGACAAAACATGCCAAAATATTTCCTTTTCAATCAAAATATCCAATTGTTTGCTCAGGTTTGTAAAACTGAAAGAATAACAAAGGCTTATGCAAATTAGATCTATCCAGAATACCATAGAAGAATTCAGGTCTTCAAACAACTCTCATGGGAATCATATCATTTCCTGCAAAGAAATGGTTTCACATTTTTAATATTATCTTACTAACTTTTTTGTTAAATGTCCCTTCCTATGTTATGTATACAGTACCTCCCCCACACATGCTCACACACTCATGCATACATGCAACACATGCTCTGAGCTAGTCAAATCATTTGAGGAAGTTTTTGTTACAAACAAAAGCTTTGACTTTTTATCTACTTCTTTCTGTGACCTTCCCTCTGATTTTGTTTCCCCCTTGCTGATCAAGACCTTCCCATCAGCTGTGACAAATCCATTGTATTTGGTAAGAGTCAACATTTCTATGAATATTTAAACCGAAACAATACCCCTTCTGTTGTTTGATCTTATCACATCTAGCAAGTTTTGGACTCATTTCCCTTCAGTTAGCCACAGCTATCAACAACTCCTGCACCACCAGAATTTCTATACCTAGTCTCTGCTCTTCAGTGAGCTCTACACATTAAAGATACACCAAACTTGGAATATGCAGTGGTCCACTCATCTTCTAGTATATAAGTCATCACATCCACTTTCTCCCTTCCTTTGCAATATCATTGAGAGTTCAGTTAAATTTCTGAAATTCACAGTAAAAAAAAAAGTCTTAATCTGTAACTTGTTCTACTTAATATTTTCTCCAACGCTTAAAACCAATAATTTTCACGAAGATCATCATGGATTTTATTCATAACTTCAAGGAATCTTTCAGTAGTATGCCATACTATGACTACTGGTTTTTCTTTGTAAGAGTTTCCTGACATCATATTGACCTACATTATTTAATTTTTCTCCCAGAATTCTTCACCCTTAACCAAAATACTAAGTATTAGACATTGTTGTGCCATTTTTAAGGCTACATGTGAATAAATTTTTCTAAAATAATTATACATTTCAAATGTACTTTTAATAGACTCAAATAAGTTAAAGTATTTGAAATGTCAAAAATTTTAACATCTGATAGGAGGTCATATCTTACAATAAATAAAATTTCATTGTTGGATAAATTTCAAATAATTTAAAAATAATTTTTGAAAAATATGGAGCTTTCATAGTTCAACTGTATTTAGCTTTCCAGAAATATATTTGTTTCTGTTTTTTGTTTTGGTCAGTTGTTTGGTCAACTGTGATTCTCAGATATCTGCCTCCTGAATAGCTAGAATTACAGATGGGACCCACTAGTGCTGGCAATTGTTTCTATTCTTGTTATCTTTATCTTTTATGGATCTAAATCCAACCCATGTAATTCATCACTCCTATTTATATATGATCAATATTATTGTTTGATGGATGTTCTGTATTGAATCCTATTTGTATATGCAACTGTTGACTCTGGAGTTTCACAACCTTGTAAAGGTGGTAAAGGGACTCAAAATGAATCTGTCCAAATAGGCACCTTCTCTCCACCGATAAAATGATAATCAGCAGTATATTCATCTATATTCTGCTAACTTAGAGAAAACAAAACAACACAAGCCGATAAACAACAAAGAAATGCAGACATAAAGAATACAAGTTTATTTGGCTCATTGGCCTGAAAGCTGGAAAACATAAAAGCCTGGTCATTTAATTTAAAAGGCCTCCATGACGCATTACAGTTGTTGCAGAAGTGTCCATGGATGAAACACTTTCATCTGTATGCAATGTTTGTTTGTTTGTTTGTTTTTCCCGACAGAGATTGGCAATTGTATTGGCAGAGCACAGAGATCACTCTGGTCCATTCAGATGGGAATCATTCTGATCTTTGAACACAAATTTGTTGCTCTTTCAATGGATATATCTCTTGAGTCTCCAGTTGTCTGCTCCCCTTATTCTCAGGTCTGCAAACTTTGAATCATGCCATTGCCTTTGTTTGCTCCTGAGCAGGTAGACAAGTATTTCCTATAAACTTCATTTTGATGTGAACCTGTGCATATCCTGATGCTTTTCCTTAGTTATTTTTTGGAGAACTTTGACTTGTCCATTCCATGTAAAGCATTCAACATACAATTTGAACATCATCAAAGCCTTTATGTACAATGTTGTTTGGTTGTAGAGAAAATGTAATTTTTTATATATCTTGACTTTGAATATCCTCCTCTTCTTTCATACTTTAGTGAGTCTCATGTGCATAGACTGAAGTTCCCAATTACCAAGACTGTCTTCCATGTGAACTCTTCAATTGGCCTCATTTACAGGCATGGGCGACCCTGCTCTGGATTTCTCTGTGAGCCAGGCAGAGCTGGCATTTTCCTTGTCACATTCCATTTATTTCCCAGCACATGTTACTGCATACATTAAGTTCATTGTCGGTGCAGTTCTTATTGAGGTGTAGAGCCATGCACAGTTGGATGGCATCACATCATCTAAATGGGAGGAAGATGAATAATGCAGACAAAAGGGCAGGAAGGGTGACTGTTCTGATCGGCACCATACACTTCATGCTATGGCAATCTCCACGCTTTCCCAGGAAGTGAAAGAAATACTGTGGATTAGAGATGGCATGCACTTTTCAATTTATAAATAATTTCATACAGATGCTTAATTTTCACAACACTCTGAGACTGAACTGTAACCTATTTAATCCTCACTTGAAGACATTGAACAGTGAAATTCAAAATCTTTGCAAAAGTCATCCCAAAACATTATAACTTCCTACCAAGCCTAATGTGAAATTTTCTCAAAGTAATGAAGTCTCCCAAAAGCAAGGATCAAAGCATATAAATGAGTAATCACAAAATTACACAAGGCCAGATAAATTTTCCAACATCAACAACCTACTTCTTGCATAATTTGATTAAAATTATCTCTCTATGCTTTATTCTGAACAAAGGCATTCTTATTTTGTCACTTGCCTTTGTCACTTTTTTTCAAATTGTCATAACTCCTTTCTATCATTACTTCTCAATATGATCTTATGTGCAGTCTGATCTTCAAAGAAAACGGTTGCCAAATCTGTAATTATTTTCATAGTTTTTACTTGCATGTTTCAATTCTGATATTTAACAAAAATAGTGAGAAGTAATTTTTTAGTGTTGATGAGTGTCTCAATGCCGTAAGGCTGACCTTTAAATGGTGACAAATTTGGTGGCTACATGGAAAAGAAATATAGATGTTCACTGTGAAAGCAAATAGTCCAAAACAGAATGTCACAGGAGTTCCTTTCTCTGACCCTGCTGAAGTCAATTTAATATATCTGCCTTCCTTGCTTCTAGTGGCTGCTGGAAACCCTTGGCATTCTTTGCTTTCTTACAGACTGTCTCTGATTCCTGTACATCTTCAAATGGCTGTCTTTCTCATGCATTTTCTCTGGATTGGTTTCAAATATCTACCACTCTTCTACCATGTGTCCCTCTCTCTCTTTTCTTTTGTAAGGACAATATACATTGCTTAAGAATCTCATTTTAGTCAAGATGATTTCACTTTAAGATTTTTTTCATATATTTTTATTGTAATTAATAGAAGGGTTACATTATATTCACCAGATAGAAGGTTCATTAATTCACATACATTGATACCCTTTCTCATGTCTTGGTCCCCATTTCCCTCCCCCCCCACCCACCCCTCATCTTGTTTTCCCCCCTTCCCTATCTAATTTCAAATAACCAAATACAAATATAACCAATATATCTGATAACAAAGTGAGATACTGTAACAACATGAGATAACCAAGGAACAGCAAAAGAGATGAGAGATAACATAGTACATTAAGGACAACAATCACTCATATGGCTTTTGTTTCTATATCCTAGAGATCCTTTCATTTAGCGTCCTACTATATGGCCTTTTGTATCAAGGTTTTGATCTATTGCAAATCTCTTCTAGGAGAGACCAAGGTTTCTACTGATTATTTGTACATAATGGAATTTTATGCTGCTATCAGAAAGAATGACATCGCCCCATTTATTAGGAAATGGAAAGACTTAGAAAAAATCATATTAAGTGAAGTAAGGCAGACTCAAAGGAACATAGGCTCAATGGTTTCCCTCATTTGTGATAATCACTTTAAGATTCCTAGCTTAATAACTTTTGAAAAGCTCCTGTTAATAATGGCAGATAATTGTATGTTATGTCTTAAAAAGAAATAGATGATACAGAGAGAATTCCTGGATATCAAATGTATAGATGACTTGTATAGAAGTATGAATAATAGATCTATACATATAGATATAGACATTATAGATATAGATGATATGGGAATATATTTAAATAATATAGATTCAAGAGATAAACAGAGAGAGGATAAAATTGTGATAGATATAGAGACATTGATAAAGATACAGTTGAAGGCTACTTTTCCACTCATACGGTCTACTGAAGAGTGGTGAAAATAATTTACTTTTCTGCTGGGAAGTCTTAGGATGTCAGTATTTCAATATACTTTTTAAATTATTTTTATTAACTTTAAGTAGCTGAACAAAGACATTGCTATTCACTAAAATGGTTTATGAGTACAGTGCATATTGATAAATTGCAACCCTTTCAACATTCCAACACCCCTCTCACCCCATTCCTTTACTCAGTCTTAGGTTGTGCAATTTTGGGTCATTTTTTTTTCTTTTTGTGGGTTATGGAACTTGAACTCAGCTATCCCTGAGCTCTTCAGTTCAAGGCTACCGCCCTACCCTTGAGCCAAACCCCACATCCCGTTTTCTTGAGGTTAATTGGAGATAAAAGTCTCAGGTCCTTTTGTGCCCTGGCTGGCTTTAAACCTTGATCCTCAGATCTCAGCCTCCTGAGTAGCTAGGATTACAGGAGAGAGCCACCGTGCCTGGCTATTTTTGGTCTTTTAACAAAATAGTCTATATGTACAATACATCTTGACCTATCTACTCAATAGCTTCATCCCCACTCACACATCCCTGCCCCTTATATTTACCAATTCTGTGGCATGTATAATTAATGTTTCCTTGCATTTCCCCCCTTATCCATTTTCTATATAATGGGAATTAATATAGAAATGCTTTCCCCAAAAGTTTTTCTTTCACACAAAATATATTTATAGACCCAACTATGTTTTGTTTCTACTTCAGAGAAATTAAAATCAGAAAATAAATACCTTAACCCTGTAGTTTAAGCAGGAGCTTATCCTTGGGAGCAGACACTTTGGATATAAAATAAATGAGAAAAATAATAATTCAAGAATAGCACGTATGTGATTCTGTGGGCTATGGGAGTCGATTAAGGGGCATATGAAAACAAGGATCTTCCCATGGTCAGATTGTCTCCATCAAAAATAAGTTTTCTATAACTTCAATCTGCATAAACCTGAGTATACTTCTCCACTGATGGCACGCACAGCAAGCTTTACAGAATTCCTAAGACAGGACACAAGACATGCAATGCTGCTTTGTATTGGCCAAGGTTCATGCAGCTGCCTATATGGAAATGTATGCTACAATTCAAGGTGCAGAGGGCAAAAAATGTATATCAAGGATTACACTAAAACTTTCCTGTTCTAATTTTTGTCTCTGATTTTCACTACCACTAATCCATCAAAGCTCCTCCTTCAAAACTATAGCAAGCTTTAATAAGATTAGAAAAAGTTAGCCTACTATTGACATTCATCTGAGGCAAGTCTTTTATACTCATACAATTCATTTACTCACTGCTCTACTTGCTACTTTATGTGATTTGCTTAACAGTTTAAGTGAACTTAAGTCATCAAAGAAGCAATGGCAAAGTTATTGATTGCTCTTATCTATGTTTGGTCTAATTTTTCACTGATCTTCATTGGTATTAATAAGTCTAGAATCTTCTGGAAACCTTGGTTAATTATGCCCTTAAATATAGTAACTATTTTTCAACCTTGTCGTGGTCTCCTATAATAAATGGACTGTCATGACAAAGTCTTAGCTTCAACTTCAGTTTAATGTTTTAGTGTTCACCCCAAATAAAAGCTAATTAGAAGGCTAAAGTTGTGATGCTACATTTATCACACTGGTGATTAGACAAGATTCTGATTTTGAAAGAGAAAAATCCTATCTCTTTATCTTATATATTTTCTGACATTGATAGGCAATTTAGCTAATGTTCCATGTCTTCAAAGACAATCCCAGAGACATAGACCCTTGCTACAGAGAAGTCAATTAAGTTAGATCTCTTTCTGCTTCCGGGTAGTGAAATACTTGGTAAAATCTTCATTTTAAAATGGCCCTAGAAACCATGGAGTTGTTGCAAAACTTCAGATGGTGTTGCTGGTGTAGAGACTGCAAAAGAATATACCTACTCAGAATAGAAACCAAACATAATATTACTAGAATGAGTAACCCTACAAGGAGGAAAAGGTCTGATTCAATAAACCCCAGGTCATAGCTGGATTCCTTTTAACTGGGAAACCATTTCTGGAGCTCAAGGTTACTCTTTCCTGCTGACAGATTGGGAATTCACCAGTGGCTATAACCTGATCAGTTGTGATGACTATGTCCTATGTGGATGGGTTGATGGAAGCTTCCTTTCATGAGCCGTAAATGTCTCATCCCATAAGGCACTTCTCAGAATGAGTCATTCTAACAATTTAATTTGGGAAAATAAACTCTGGTGAGTAATTCTTTGCTTCACAAAGCTCTGTGTGCTTTATGTCCAGCCCTGTAACTTCTCATTCACTTCTTCCACTGACTGTTCATGTCCAGTTTTCTAATCTTTCTGAGTTCATGGTTTTGATTCAGCTAGCTATTTATCATTCTTTAGGATTCACAAATATCAGAAATGCTCTTTACATGTCCTTCTATATGATTGTATTAGGAAGATTTCCATTACTGTGACGATATACTTGAGATAATTACTTGAGCAAAGGAATTCAGAAGTTTCAATAGATGGCATTGATCTAGCTGCTTTGGTTCATGGCAGCTTAATATATAATGGCAGAAACTTGTTGTGGTATGTCTCAGGGTGACCAGGAAGCAGACAGAGAAGGGAACCGACCTGTTCCCAATATCCCTTTCAAAGACATTCTCTCAGTGATCTAACATTTCACTACACACGAACTCTTCAAGGTTCCAGTGACTCTTAATTGTGCCAAGAACTATATAACAAGATTTTACTACAGGATGCTTTGGGGGAATACTTAAATGAATAAATCTACAGAATTTCTCTACATATTTCTCAATGTCACTAGACATTTGGAAAGGACAAGAAACTATCAAGCTATAACAGAAGGAAATATCTTTTATGAGCCTGGATTTTAGATTTCTATAGATTAGAACTATAAAATGAATATATATATTTTTTTTACTAAAGTCACCTATTTGTAGATATCCTGTTATGAAAATCAAAGGAAACCAATGAAGAATATTATACTCTTTCTGTGTTACTTATTAGTGACACATTGTGACAGTGAAGAAAAACAAAGATTACTGATAAACATGAACTTCAGTATCAGATGTAATACTTCACAGTTGTATAATTTGATGAATAAAATAATTTTAAGCATATTATCTCATATATAATATTGGAATTATTACAGTAGTACCTATTTCATTAAAGTCTTTGAAGATTACATGAACGACAGAATGTATAGCTGATATGGATTAGGTGTTCACTAAATTGAAGCTTTAATTCATATTAGTACCATAAAATTATTAAATTCCAAAGGAGTAATGTAGATTCCTAATCTGATATTGGTGACTTACTTCATCTATCTATATAAGTCTGAATGTGTGTTTCTATCCCTGTCTGTCTGCCTGTGTCTGTCTCTCTGTCTGTCTGTCTTTCTCTTTCTCTGCTTGTCTAGCTTGTCAATATGTCTCTGTACTGTCTGTCTATAAGCAGATTTTATATTCCAGAAATTATAGTTGATTTTTAAGAGATGATAGAAGATATTTCTGGAGGCTGGAATTGTTACCTGACTTGGTTTGTTCTGCAACTTCTCTTCTTGTTTTGGAATAACCAGACTGTTATGTTTTCTTTTTCATGTATGACTTTTTTTTGGCCAGTCCTGGGGCTTGGCCTCAGGGTCTGAGCACTGTCCTTGGGCATTCCTCAAGGCTAGCGCCCTACCACTTGAG
The DNA here is from genome assembly GCF_031878675.1 of Megascapheus bottae. Taxonomy (NCBI): domain Eukaryota; kingdom Metazoa; phylum Chordata; class Mammalia; order Rodentia; family Geomyidae; genus Megascapheus; species Megascapheus bottae. Next base: position 92,067,526 of record NC_143509.1, read on the forward strand.
CCACACTACCACTTCTGTTTTTTTCTGTGTATGTGGTACCAAGGAATTGAACCTGGGTATTCATGCATGCTAGGCAAGCGCTCTACCACTAGGCCAGGTTACAGGCCCTCAACTTTTCATACAGATACATCATCATACTCAGTGAGAATGAACACATGCAGAGTTACTTTACATTAATTTGCTCTTCTTTTATTTTGTTGAACTTAGATTTAGACTTTCAAAATATTTACACTATTTGAGGTCTCCCTTGAATCTACCATATTTCGGTTATTACCTCTGCATACAATTACATATCACCCAAAATATTTACTTAGGATATTGAAATCTAAATCTAGCTTCTACATATGAAGGAAAACATAGATCTACCATATCTTAATATGGTTAAATTATAAGATATAGGAACCAGGATTCTAACATGAACTTAGGGAGAGACACATTTTAGTCTAAAGAAGTTATCTAATACCTTTAGTGAATCTTTGTATTGGACTCTTCCTATAAATAATCTCATCAGGCTGAGAAATTGGCTTAGTGGCAGAATACTTACCTAGAATGTAAGAAGCCTTTGGTTTGATTCCTCAATATCACATAAACAGAAAAGACCAGAAGTGGCACTGTGGCTCAAGTGGTAGAGTGCTAGCCTTGAACAGAAAAGAAGCCCAGTGACAGTGGCCAGGCCCAGAGTTAAAGCCCCAGGACTGGCAAAAAATAAAAGTAATAACAATAATCTCATTGGCTGTTCCCCTTAAGTCTTAGAAATCGTAGTCCAGTGTTAGTCCTTTCACTGCCTTCAGAGTTCTGGCTATGATGTGTCTATGTCAGCTTTTTAATAATTACATGCAAGGATAAAGAGGACAAAGTTCCCTGCTGATAAACCACATTTTCTATTCTCTTTTTTTCATAATGATATATTAGATAACACCATAGGGCATAAAATGATCATCATATGGCTAATATAATAATGTATAATTAAAAAACATAATGACAAAAATGAGCTACCAAAACATCATGTTTCCTAACAGGAAGGGGAAAAATGTTTCAAAACATTGAACACATCTTTCTGTCTTGCAGAGAAAACAACTGTCAACAGCATTAGAAAAATTGAAAGTCAGTAAGGATTTGTTCCCATTATCATACCCCTGGTGCTTTCTCTGTGATATCTTTTATAGCAAACCCTATGGGAGTGGTAAAATCATTTGAACTTTCAGTTAAATCATAGGAAATGATTCACCATGGAAGAGGCAGAACCTGGACTTAAGCATTGCATTAAACTACAAAGTACAAAGTATGTATACAATTTTTCATTTGATTTTCCATCTTTTAAAATAAAAAGCTATGCTGTATAATTATATGATTTGAAACATTTGGTTTGAATTCAGTAAACATATTTTACTGTAGTTCTCTATCTTAGTGAGATAATCTTAATAAATACAACTTTTCATAATGAAATATATAAACTTGAATCTCTTTATGAGATGGATTTGGAATGCTTTCATATGATCCCCTCGATACTGTTCCTTTGTTCTATTTTTTTAACAATTGCTTTTGCTTAATCAAGATTAATGCCAGTAGTGGTATTTATCTACTACTTCATTGAACAGCAACTATTTTGTACACATACTTAAAGAAAAAAATACAATAAAGCAATTGCTTTGGCTTATTTATGTTATTCATTCTATTTCTGAGAATGAATCATGTATTTTACCCAAAAAATCATGAAACAAAGATATATCTAATGAGAAAGATGGGAGATGAAAATAAGAAAAGTAACCAACATGGTACAAATATATGGCAATCATGCCACAAATTTAACTCGATATTATTTCCCAGGGAAAAGTGTAAAGAAATTTGTTGGTATATTTTAGGATTTAAGATGACCTCAATTCCATCATACTTAGAGAAAATAAATAAAATAGGTAATTAGATAGGTAGGTGAATACAGCTTATTATTGAAAACAAATAGTTCAAGGTATTGTACCTATGCTTGTATCTATAATTATGCCTATACTTCTATTTCCTCCTAGAGCCGAGACAAGTATCTATAACAAGAGACACTTAGTAAGTGAGGAACAGAAAGCACTAACAATGAACACTTGTGGCCAAATGAAACTGAAAAAAAAATCTGGGAGCTATCTTTCTGCTATTTTTCCACATCATATTCCATTTTGTTTTTTCCTTTAATTCCTCTAATCTTTTTTAAATTATCAGGCACTAAAACCCCTATAGTTCCCTCAGCCATATTGTATTTTCTTTCATAAAAAAATTAAGTGGAGCAAGCCAGACTCAAAAAAATATAGGTTTCATGTTTTTCTTCATTTTTAATAATTAATATATGTCTAGGATTTTCATACCAAAGAATCACAGTAACTCAATAACTATGTACATATGACCATATGAGATGATGCTAAGCAAAATGAACTCCAGGATTTGGAAACAAGAGGTTTTTCTTTGTGGTTCCTGTTGTTCTTTGTTTTTGTTTTTTGTTGTTGTTGGTATTTTTGGCAAGTCCTGAGGCTTGAACTCAGGGCCTTAGCACTGTGATTGGACACTGTTTGCTCAAGGCTAGTGCTCTACCACTTGAATCACAGCACCACATCCAGGTTTGTGTGTGTGTGTGTGTGTGTGTGTGTGTGTGTGTGTGTGTGGCACCCAGGAATTGAGCCCAGAGCTTTAGTGCATGTGAGGCAATCTCTCTATCACTAAGCCACACTCCAAGCCTAGCCCCTGCTTATTATCAATGTATTATGTGAAGTTATTTCTTTTTTCTTTATCCCCCTTATGATTTATCCCCTATTATCACTCTGTCTGATTTCAGTATTTATTTGAATTAGGGAAGGGAAGGGGAGCCGCAAGATGCTAAGACAAAGGACAAAAGGTGAACCAATGAAACAGCGATAATCACAAGACAATATGTTGGAAATGAACTTTACTTCTTGGGGGGGGTGGGAGGGAAAGTGGGAAAAGAACGTTGGGGGAGGGTAACAATGTTCCATAAGAAATGTACTCATTACCACATATATGCAACTGTAACCCCTCTGTACAACACCCTGACAATAAGATTAAATTAAAAATAAGTTGCTGGCAAAATTCCTCTGAGAGAAGATCCTGTTTTGTTTGTCTTTATTTAGTCAACCCATTCTGTTTTAAACCTATGGCTAATGCATAACATCATCAATAATTCAAGTGAATTCTTGATCTTTCTTTCAAAATCTCCTCTCCCAGCATTCTTCATATCTAATAGAAACTTTATAGCCTGCTCATCTGGGTTACTTCCAGGGCCTTCTAGGTTCTATTGTGTTCATTCTTCTCTATAAGTTATTTTCAGTGCAATACCAGAGCTACTTTTATAATACAATGTCAAATCAGGTCACTACTCTACTCAAAACCATTTAAAGACATCACTTTGCAAGTCTCAAAGACCTTTTAGAATACTACAAAACTTTTTACGATCTCTTCATTTCTTTCTCATGCTAAACCCTCACCTACACACTCTGCAACTAGTTATCTGATAACTTGTTTCTCAGTTCCTAGATTCATTTGTTCTTATCTCCTATGTCAAGTAGAGCCTTGCCTCAGTGCATTTTGACTTCCTTTGTTGTACTACATTTTCTTCTACTTCATTATGTATACACTTTAATCAGCTCATACATCACCTCTGTAAATATCACGTTGATGTTCAGAAAAACTTCATCAGATGCCATGGGCATTTATTCTCTTATTTATCATGTATGTATGTATGTATGTATGTATGTATGTATGTATGTATCTAGCTACATAACTATATGTCTGTTGGGAGCCAGAGGGGAATCAAACTGTACCTTGATTTGCATCAGACAATGGCTTTATTGTCTTTTTTTTTTTTTTGCCAGTCCTGGGCTTGAGCTCAGGGCCTGAGCGCTGTCCTTGGACTCTTTCTCAAGGCTAGAGCTCTACCACTTGAGCCTCAGCACCACTTCCGGCTTTTTTCTATGTATGTGGTTCCGAGGAATCGAACCCGGGTCTCCATGCATGCTAGGCAAGCACTTTAACTACTAGGCCAAACTCCCGGCCTGGCTTTATTGTCTTATTGTTTTCTGGCCTTATTCTGTTTAAATGACCTGAGATTTACCATATGAATGTAACACCTGGAAGTTCCCTGGGTCTCAAGGAGGGAAGAAGCTGGAGTGGAAAATAAACGCGGCAGTCTTTACCTGGACTGCAGACATCCCGGACCCGGTGTGTCTGTCTCTCTTCTTTTTCTTCCTAGTCCTTGCCCCCTATTTCAGGAACCCCAATCTGCGAACCCTGGTTTGCTGCCGGCTGGCCCCGGCATATGTCTATCGTATCTCTCATTTATTTCTATATATATACATACATATACATACACACATATATTTTTTCTTTATAGACATGTAGGGCAGTTAAGGATATAGTACAGTGGTAAAATGTTTTTCTGGTATATAGACAGGACCATGGTTCTATCCTTGGTGCCTTCTTGTTTCTCTTCCTTTCCTTTGAATCTACTATGAAGTTTTCTTCTTCTATCGGCAAATGAATAAATCTTCCACGTTCAAATTTTGTGCTTTCATTTCTTAAAATGAATATTATACTTGCAAGAGCTTATGGTTGAGATGTCACTTGTGTCTTCCATATACCATGTGGTGAAAGGAGCATAAAATGGTACATCTCTAAGAGGGTAAGCATGAAGCTCTGTGCAGAAGTTACACATGGAAGGGATGGGAACAGAGCACAATTGCACAGACAGAAGCATATATTGTGACACAGATGTAACAATGAACCAGACAATCCAATGAGGGGAATTCCAGAACAAACATGGACTATTCTTGATTAAATAAAAATGGACAATCATAGTTCTTCCATTGCAGTGCAATCTTTCTGGACTTCAGTTATCAGAAAAACCTGAGAGGGAGATCAAAGGTTCTTATTGTTAGTGATATGCTTATTGGAGCATGCAAGCTTTGCTTGAAGCTAGATCTCAACATGTTATTCTGAGGTTCCCATATCCTATCAGGAAATTTGATGAAGTCTTCTGTGTTATGGTCTGACTTAAGTTCAGTTTATTCCAGAATTCTCTTTCTGAATTTAATACTTGGTGTAATCGAGAAAGGAAGGAAGGAAGGAAGGAAGGAAAGAAGGAAGGAAGGAAGAAAGAAAGAAAGAAAGAAAGAAAGAAAGAAAGAAAGAAAGAAAGAAAGAAGGAAGGAAAGAAAGAAAGCTACATGTAAGTTTTCTGTATAGACTGATTTCAAACTGTAATCCTTTCTACCTCAGCTGCATGAGTAGGGGTGATTTAGACATGAGCCGTGAGACCTGGCTCAAGCTTGAACTTGAGGGCTCATACTTAGCAAGTATTCCATTACATGAGCCATGACCCCCAATCATTTTGTTTCAGTTTCTCCCTTTTGGAATCATCTCCCACTGTGTCCAAACATCCTAGACTTAAATCCTCCCTATTCATGTTTTCCATGTAGTTTTGGTGGTATGGCTTTTTAGATATGTGAATAACTTTTAGCTCATCTGAAATGGAAGATCTGTGTGGTGTCTTCATATGGTATAGTATGTTGCAGTTCAAACTAATCCTAATCGTCCATCTGTACTTTGTTAGTTTCAAACGCTCTCATAATTGAAACATCACACTTTCCTTCCAGGACCATGAGGTGAAGTGATAGGAATTGTGTCTCAAGGATGTACATTAAAAGGACTCACTACTTAATTTGGATGTTTTCTCATGTGATCAAGTCCCAATAAGTGCAGTCAGAAAAACAACAAGAGTAGAAAATTGGAAAACAGAAAGATTCACCTGTCATACAGTGTGAAGTAGATAGTTAGGTTTGTTTGTGAAACCATAGAAAGGTCTTACAAACATTTGCTACCAAAGAATTACTGGTACATGTTGGCAGATTGTATTCAATTTTGAAGGGGTTAGTATAACCGAATTTTGATGTATTCTTTTGAAGTATCTTGTTTCTATGCTTAGTTATCAAATAGAACATGAATAGTATCAATTGCACTGATTATATTCATAAACAAATGTGGTAAGACATGTGGAGTGCTCAGAAGATATTTAATGACCTCCTCTACCAAAGCCTGTACTACTACAACCTACAACTATTCTTCTTAGTACCTACCGATTCCTATTAGAGGCACTGGTTTCACCTCAATATCCCCAGTTCTATCATTAACTAGATTTATCATCTGGATTGATTTACTGGAAGACCATGAGCTTCAGTTTCTTCACATAAAGTCTAAATTGTACATTAATAAGGTGCCAATATCATATCAGATTGCTGATCTGCAGCCCAGTTTATTTTCTGAGCTACTTTTTGGATCACTGGCTTTGTGTTGTTATTGACCTCCAGCATTCCATATCTGGCCATTTTTTCCATCATTTTCCTTTCTTCTAAAACTGGTAAAGATTATCCGTTAACCTCTCAGGTCACTACCATGAATAGTCTTGTATCATAGTTTCATCATAATACAGTATTCATTACCCTTGACAGAGCTTGAGACAAATCATCCATGAGTCAATACTCTGCCATAAAAGATTTTCTAGAAGATTGTGTGATGTTAGCAAACACTGAGAAGCACCTGAAATTATCCTAAGTTATTAAGCCTCAGGGAAAATGCTTGTGAAGTGATGTTTTCCAAGGCTAATATTCTCAAGCATAATTAATAATATCTCATTGTTTTACCAGGAAAATATAAACAAAATGACATTTTTGTTTCTTACACATGTAGCACTCTTTATATCCATATTTTTGTGTGTGTGTGACATTGATTTTCCTTACAAGGCATTTTTCTGAATACTACAAGCAGATTTCAGGAAAAGTAGATGTAATTTAAAAAATTACTTACCAGTAAAATTAAACAAACTAGCCAGTTTAAGTTATTCACTTGCTGGATTGTTTATATACTAAATATTTTTTCATGGATCCCTAATTTTCTACCTGTTTGGATAGATTTCTCCTGTAATTCAGTTAATATTCTTCATAGCCTTGATACCATCTTCATGAAAGTGTATTTAGCTATTTCCCCCTTGACAGAACAGATTCCAGAGCTCCCTCAGACAGCATACCTTAAAGATGAAATGTTTCAGTGTTGTCTCTTGCAAAGTCTTTCTTCTTAAATCTCATATTTAAAATTGGGTTCATGTGATCCCACCTACTTTGTTTATTCTCTAGCTCCTACTAAGCCTCCTTAGACTTGTAAGAAGGAATGGATATTCCTCACTGTTTGGTACCATATATCCATACTTTTCCTTCTCTGTCCTTTTCCATGGCAATTTCAAATGTCCTTAAACAGTTAAAACCATTGGATATTTCTGTCACGTTATATTGTATAGGAGAGAAAAGATACTGCAAGTATACATAGCATCCAACAGAAATAATGGAGACTAGATTTCTCATAGGGCTTTCCATATATTTGTATTAATTTCCTATTACTGTTATAACAAATTACCATTAAATTGGTGCTTTACCACAACAGTGACTATTTCTACTCTTTTAGAAGCCATCAATTCCATGTATATTTCTACCATATTTGGCTTATTTAAAAAAATTAATCCTTTTTGTGATACTATTTCAGGTTCACCAACCCCACAAACAGTAGTACTGAAACTCCATCACTCCTTGATGTACAGTAAGATTATAATAAAGTTAACTGTTATATTTCTTTATATATAGTTCATCATAATGAAATCAAAGAAGTTTTACTTTATGCTAGTCATAAAGTTTGTTCTTTTTGCATATTTCATAGCATTCATTGATGTATTTTTGTACATGCTCAATCGTGTACTTTATCCATAGTAACCTTCATTCTTCCTCTCATTGATTGTCCCTATTCTTGCTACTACTGCTCGTCACAACACAGTCTTACTTCCTGTGATTCAGTAGTTTTCTTTTGTTACTGTATAATTAAAATCTAAGAGGGCTTCATAATGGTAAATTAAGTACATTGTTTCCTATACACTCTATTGGAATCACTTCCTTATATGAATATATGATATAGTCACATAAGTTTATAGACTTATGATATTTATATCAATATTTCATCAGATCTACATATCTGTATATATACCTAAATAAAATAATCGACCTATATGTACAAATTGCTAGTGTATTTTGTTATATATACATTTGAATTTTCTCACAGTCCCAGAAATTATTAATGATTTAAAAGCTTAAAGATAAAACATTATATTCTCTTACATTACATTTCATTATAACTCATGTATAACTACATAGTTTTATAATCCTTTTGACAAGAGCTGATCTTTGGTATTGCATCTTTTTATTGCTCTTCTCTAAGTTCTGATATACAATAGATCTATTAATAAAGAAATCAAATTGATTTTTCCCTTATAGTGCATGCAAAGCATAGTACACATTGTCAACTGTCATTTATGTCATTTCTATACACCACTATGAGCAAAACTGAACTTGGGGGACTATTCTAACTGTAGTGTTACCATACTATTCATTAAACTGCCTTCATGCAAAAAGAAATTCATCTCTGTGAGAAAGTACACTTTAGTTTTGCAGGTCTCCACTGAGGGAAATGTCCAGAGTTCACAGATTTCAGGCAAGGTGAATTAGCAATTTTTTCCACCACAGTGTGACCAACAGTAATAAGTACTCACAGGAGTTGGTGAGTGTCTCTAGAATAGAAATGGTCACTAAAAATCCTTTTTTAAAATGGTTTTGTTGGTCATGAGGCTTGAACTCTGGGCCTGGGCACTGTCTCTGAGCTCTTTATGCTGAAGAATATTGCTCTATCACTTTAAGCCAGACACTATGCTAGAAATGAAACTTACGACTTTGGGGAGAGGAGACACTGGGAAAGGAGGAAAAACAGGAGAAAACAAGGGAGGAGTAACACTATTCGAACACAAATGTACTCATTACCATACTTATCTAACTGTAACCCCTGTGTACATCTTTACAATTATTTTTTTTACAAAGAAAAGAAATGGGAAATTGTCAACTTTGGCAAAAGGTCTTTTATGACTTAGGGATGTGATTTGTTAAAAAATAGTATTTGGTGTTTGGATACTTGGACACATTTACTGTAAACTAATTTAAGAAATTTAATTAAATCTATAGCAAATCTATAGTAATTGCAAAAGCTTCTTTTCCAGAATGTGTATATTAATATACTTCTCCCTTATTATTTTCTAAAATGAATAGAATGGGGAAGGAGGAAAGCAACACAGACTATCTCCAATAACATATTCATTTTAAATGGTTTTCATTCTTATTTACATGGTTATCAAATCAGAAACCAATAACACAGGATTTTTTTTCCTATTCAATCTAAGCACTGAATGGTTTATTTGACATGATCAAGTCCAAAGGAAATTCGCTAAGGTCTTTCTTTAATTTCACTAGTTCCTATGTGTACAGGAACACTGAAAACACAAATCAGGTTCAAACACAAGTTCTAAGGTTCTATAGCCTGGAATTTTAAGTTCATTAAAATATTCCTGTCACTGAGCAATAAAAGTAATTTGTGGACTCACACTGATCTATAAAGTTCCACTCATTGATAATAGGCACTCATGACTTTTCCCTGTTGATTAATATTATATGTCAATTTGACAGAGTAGAAAAGTAAGCAGCATTTCTGGTGTCTGTGAGGTGTCTAGTTAAAACTAAAATCTCAATCCAATGATTGAGAAGAGAAAATCTACCCATACAGTAGTGGGTATACACCATATAATCCATGAATGTCTGTATACAAGAAGACAGTATGAAAAGGATGGTTTTATTCTCTGTCATTTTTGTAGGATATCTATCCTCTGCTTGGGACATAAGAGTATCAGGGTTTTTAAAATATAGAATATTATTGATCTCTTTTCTGATTTGTCTCCTTGTTCATGGTACATGATTGAAGCACATTGGACACTGAAGTAATTTCTACAGGAAATTTTTTTATAGGAAATGTCCTTACTGGTATACTCCTTAAAGGAGACACTTTCATGACTTCTTCAAAATCAATAATAGAGAAGATAATATATGTTTTAAAATTGTAGTTACAGAGAAGTCATTATAAATATAGTACAACGTATATTTACTCACTTGAAAATAATTTAAGAAAGCATTTCCCAGAAATATTTTGTAAGAAACACTCTCTTAGAAACAAATATATTCAAATATTTATTTACAAATATGTGTAAATTTGGTTATAACATTTTCCAAAGAAGTTAATGATTTAGTAAAGGAGGAAAATGATTTAGTAAAGGAGGAAAAACTATGTCATTCACCTATAATTGGGATCATTTACTGAAATGTTTAGGATGGTTGAGTAAACTCCAAAACAGACAGTTATAAATTTCTTCCTCATATAAATAATAAAATACAAAAGCATCATTCCTCATTCTCCACAGTACTGGAATTACATGTCTGTACCCCCATACCTAGCACTCTAAAACTCTTAATAAGAGAATTGTATCATTATTATCTTCATTCACTGAAAGACATAAAGGTGGAGCTATTTCCTGTCCAAATTTCCTCCTGTATTTGAGGCTGAAAGTTTAGGATGCGTTCTGGTAGATTAAGTAAATAATCCTAAAATTCTCTGTGTGATTATAGATCTCAAAAATTTTAATAATAGTCTATGGATGAATGCATTTCTTTGATCTGGGATGCTATAACAACAAACAACAGACTATTAAAACAACTAAAACTGACTTGCTCTGTGTTTTGAGGTTATACTATTAAGTTATGTTTTTCTCTGGTTGTACTCTGCACTTTGCATTCATTAATGCTTTATTATATATGTAGGAGTGAGCATGCATGGGTGCATATATCTGTATATTAAAATCTTTAATTTTTCTGTGTTTGACATAATTCTCGGTTCTTAACAATCATTAATTTTTCCTTCTTATTTTGAAAAGCAGCATTTCTACATCAAGGAAATGATAAAATCTAGTTGACTGACTAGTGGGAAATCCAATATTGAGATCAGAGGTTTAAGTTCAGTGAAGAGAAAGGTAACCTTTCACATTAGTTTAGAATTATCTCTAGACTAATTTGTGAGAATAAATGAAAGTTTTTTGACTTTTAGTATCATCCCAGGCTTCTATTCTCTTTTCTCTCACTGTTCACTTCTCTCTATCTTTTTCCTTCTGTCCTTTCTCCTTCCTTGCGTTCCTGAAGAATCTTGACTTATTCTTGTTTTCTGGTAAGATATTTCTGCATTGCCATAATTCGAGAGCAATGGGAGCCAACCAACCATAAAATGAAACCTTAGAGGCCATGTGCTAAAATAAATCTATCCTCTTTCAAGTTGCTTTCCTCAGGGGTTTTCTCACAGTGAAGAAAACTGACTGACACACTTGATAAAGCAAATTCTGCAACTTGTTCTGAAGAACAGAGAAAGTACAAAGATTGAAAGTAATCCATCAAAATCAAGAAGAATATCCAATCAAATAGTTGTGGAAGTATCCTGAATCTTTCACTCTACTTAAGAACAGAAGGAACAAATTTCACAATATGAAGAAGCTATCATTTGTAGTAAAGTGATATGGAACCTTATGCTTAATCACTTGTTCTTACAATTAAATATTGGTAGAAATATAAGTTGAGATGCTTTAAAATGTATAATATGTCTATTTTTACATAAATGCTGCCAATCCAGGAAACTCTTAAACGTCTTTTTCTCCTCCTCCTCCTCCTCCTCTCCTCCTCCTCCTTTCTTCTCCTTCTTCTTCCTCTTCCTCTTCCTCTTCCTCCTCCTCCTCCTCCTCCTCCTCCTCCTCCTCCTCCTCCTCCTCTTCTTCTTCTTCCTCTTCTTCTTCTTCTTCTTCTTCTTCTTCTTCTTCTTCCTCTTCCTCTTCCTCTTCCTCTTCCTCTTCCTCTTCCTCTTCCTCTTCCTCTTCCTCTTCCTCTTCTTCTTCTTCTTCTTCTTCTTCTTCTTCTTCTTCTTCTTCTTCTTCTTCTCCTTCTCCTTCTCCTTCTCCTTCTCCTTCGTCTTCTTCTATTTCTTGGACTTGGACTCAGGACCTAAGCAATGTCCTTGGGCTTTCCTCAAGGCTACCATTCTACCACTTGAGCCACAACACCAATTCCTGCTTTTTCTGTTTATGTTGTAGCAAGGAATCAAACTTGAGTCTTCTTGCATGCTAGGCAAGCACCCTACTACTAGGCCATCCTCCCAGCCATTGGAACTGTTAAATTTCTACACTGGGGAGTGGAAAAACACTGGATCTTATTATAGTAAGGAACTTTCTAAATAGTGTTGCAGGGCATGTATACTTGAAGAGAAAACTAACAAGCAGCAGTACATCAAGCTTTCTGCAGAGCCAAGTACATAGTTATTAATACCAAATGACATGGTAAGGGCGATCTTTGACAGCTATATATGAGAAATAACAGTGTATAGAATATTCAAATAGATTAAGAAACTAAAATCTCAAAGAATCAATAACCTAAATAATTAGGCAAATGAACTAAATAGAGACTTCTCAGAAGAACTAAACATGGTCAATAGACACATGAAGAAATGTTCAACATAAATTCTGGCCATAAAACAAATACAAATTAAAACAACCTTGAGCTTTGATATCACTACAGTAAGAATGGCCATCTTCAAGAATGTAAATAAGAAAAATTGCTGGCTTGGATGGGGGACAAGAAACACTGTTGATAGGAATGTAAATTAGTGTAAATATTGTGCAAGAAGTCTGGAAATTCTTGAAAAACTAAAAGTACAAATAACCTATGATCAAGCAATACTACTCTTGGACATTTATCCAAAAGATGTCAAGTCAAGATAAAAATAAAGCTACTTGCACAACCTTGTTTATCGCTGCACTATTAACCATAGCCAATTTCTGAAAACAATGCTATGCACTTCAGCAGATATATGAATGAGGAAAATATGACACATACTGACTGTCAGAGAGATAGACTGAGAGACAGATTAAATAGTTATAAAGATAGATATATAGAGATATCTACTTATTTTTTTTGCCAGTCCTGGGCTTGGGCTCAGGGCCTGAGCACTGTCCTTGGACTTTCTTAAGGCTTAGCACTCTACCACTTGAGCCTCAGCACCACTTCCAGCTTTTTTCTATGTATGTGGTACTGAGGAATCAAACCTGGGTCTTCGTGCATGCTAGGCAAGCACTCTACCACTAGGCCAAACTCCTGGCTTGAGATATCTACTTATGTATCTCCCTATCTATCTATCTATCTATCTATCTATCTATCTATCTATCTATCTCCCTATTTATCTATCTATTTTTTTTCGATCATGGGGCTTGAACTCTGGGCCTGGGCACTGTCCCTGAGCTCTTCAGCTCAAGGCTACCACCCTACCCCTTGAGCTTCATCTTCACTTCCAGTTTTCTAGTGATTAATTGGAGAGAAGTCTCAAGGTCTTTAATACCCTGGCTGACTTTGAACCTCAACCCTAAGATCTCAGCCTCCTGAGTAGCTAGGAATTACAGGCATGAGCCACTGCACCTGCTCTATATCTGTCTTTCTGTCTGTCTGTCTGTCTGTCTGTCTGTCTGTCTGTCTACCTACCTGTCTAGTTATCTACTTAAGCTGATTCCTAGGAAATTCCATGCTGAGATCAGATTTTTAAAAGATGAAGTTGAGAAAAGCTACAGTGAAGATAAAATTCTACAGATTTCATGCTTCACCTAAGTCATAGTGCTTAAAGGCAAGTAATCTCTGTTTCTTTCTTTAAAAATGATTCATTATTATTTTCTCTTTAAAAAGAGTCATCTCCCATGACTGTTTTCATACATTTGCTAGAATTGTCAGCTTTCAGTTTTACTTGGTACATGTTTGCAAATCTTGTACAATAGGAAGAGAAGATCATTCAAAGAAATGGAAAAATATAATGTGAAGTCTGAGTCTTGGGGGACTATCTATTCATACAATGTGTTAACTATCTGGTCATGTTATACCCACTTGGTAAAGAAATTGTAGTGAAATAACTCTCTGTTACTTCCTTGATCCCAGATGAACCTCAGCATTGAATTGACCTAAGATTAGCATTGATAAAGAAAAGGATACAAATTTAATAGAAATTTTACATGACACAAGAGGCCTTGTAAGAAAATAGAAGTAGAAAAACCTTCATGTATTGTGTTAGGTGAACAAAGACAGGCAATTATACAAAAGTAAGTCTAGTATGTGAAGAGGCTAAAAGAAGATAAGAAATAATTTTAACTGTTTATTCAGTAGTCTCCTCTGCTACGCTATCAAAGAGTATTTCTTTTATTCTGGTATAGAGAAGGTATCTTTCCTCTTGGAATTTTTATTTCCTATACACAGAAAGCAAAAGTGATGATTTAAAACATGCTTCTCACATTATTACCTTTCAAGTTATTATTAAATCAAAGTATTCTTAGGTCAATGTGCCATTATTTAGGATGTCTGAATCAACAAGAAAAGTATCTAGAACACTTTAAAATGCAGAAGTCCATCCTGTTCTTTTATGAAATAAAATATTTCCTTTTACATTTTAACTTTCTACTGAGAAACTCTCTAAACCTGAAGTATCAGTTTAAATAAAACCACAGGATAGTTTTACTAGCAGTAAGAAAACAGACAATGTGGGAAATTACTTGAGAGAAGTAAATTGAACATTTATCAGGAACTCAACAATAAATATTAGAATGAAAATCTATTTATAATTGCAGAGGAAGTAACATCTGTCCCCATGAACATTTCAAATAGGCACTAAATTGTTATTTTAGGTGTGTTTCTTTATGTGATTTTAGGCATTACTTATTTGCTCTTGTGTACAACCCACTTAAATTTTTAATTATCTCAAAAATGTTTCAAAGCAGTGGTTAATATAACAGTAACATAATCAAGGTTCTTTATTGAGTTATCAGCTAATCAGTTGGCCATAATTTTGAATGCAGAGAACTTAAAAACATATCAATATTAAAAAATAGTATTTTTGCCTGTGACTCCAAGACTGAGTGATCAATATATACAGTAAAAGCCAGGAGATTGCCAATGACAATCTTTTAAGTATAAGATTGTGATATTAAACATATTCTATTGGAAGGATCTAACATAAATGATGTAAGTGTTTACGAGTGCACATGTGTGTGTGTAATTATATTATTTTGTTCCTTGTTCCTTGGAAACTTTCCCTGCCAATTTATAAAACTTAAAATAGATGTGGATGTAGTTGATTTTGAATATATGTGTTATAGGTTCCAAAATAATATACATTGTTCGTTTATAAATCAGTGCAATCGGTTTCACAAATCAATAAGCCATATGCAGTGTTCAGGATAACTCCAGATAAAAAAATAAAATGCAGATATTAACTTTGAAATATATGCTATATTTTCACAAGTGCTACTCATGTCCACAGTTAGAGGCCTTCTTTGAAATACAGGTGTATGTCCTTATATCTTTACCATGAAGTCTACAGTGCTTATGCTAAAATAAATGTGTGTCTAGTTGTAAATGAATGGTAGCTAATAAGGCAGTATAGTCCTATGAAAGAACTGGTAATCCAAATGCATATTAATTTTCAAATGTAATTTTAATCTGATAGAATTTTCTGTTTTGAAGTTCTGAAATAGGAAAAATGGCTAGAAAATTAATAAATATGTATATATGCTGTTATATGTAAATGATATATATTTTTCTCTCTCATATATTTTTAATGTAATTAATAAAAGGGTTATATTATATTTACCACATAGAAGGTGCATTACTTCACATACACTGATACCCTTTTTCATGTCTTGGTCTCCATTTCCTTCCCCCCACCCCCATCCCACATCTTGTTTTCCTCCCTTCCCTATCCGACTTCAAATAACCAAGTATGCATATATACAATATATCAGATAACCAAGTGAAATAGTGTAACAATATGAGATAACCAAGGGACAGCAAAAGAGATGGCTTTGGTTCTATATCCTAGAGGTCCTTTCATTTAGCATCATTCTGTATGGTCTTAAGTATCTAGGTGTTTATTCTATTGTAAATCTCTGCTAGAAGAGCCCAAGGTTTGTACTGATTATGACAAATGAGGGAAACCATTGAGCCTATGTTCCTTTGAGTCAGGCTTACTTCACTTAATATGATTTTTTTCTGTCTTTCCATTTCCTTACAAATGGGGAGATGTCATTCTTTCTTACAGCAGCATAGAATTCCATTGTGTATAAATTCCACATCTTGTTGATCTACTCATCAACTGAGGGACATCTGGGTTGGTTCCATATCTTTGCTATGGTAGTGCTGCCATGAACATCGTTGTGCTAGTGGATTTAGTATGTCCTTGTTTCTGGACAATTGGGTAAATGCCAAGTACTGGAATTGCTAGGTCATAGAAGAGCTCTATGTTTAGTCTTTTGAGGAATGGCCATACTGCTTTCCATAGTGGTTGAACCAGTTTGCACTCCCACCAACAGTATAGTAGTGATCCCTCCTGGCCACATCCCTCCAGCATCTGATATTAGATTTCTTGATCCTGGCCATTCTAACTGGAGTGAGGTGGAATCTAATTGTTTTGATTTGCATTTCTTTAATGGCCAGAGATGTGGGGCATTTCTTCATGTGTCTATAGGCCATTTTTGTTTCTTCTTAAGAGAAGACTCTCTTTATGTCTTTAGCCCATCTTTTAATGGGATGGTTGTTTCTTTGGAGATTAGCTTTGGAGTGATTCAATTTTTTGAGCTGTGGATATATTTTAGATATGAGGCCTTTGTCTGTTGTATGGTTAGTGAAGATTTTCTCCCACTCTGTAGGCTTCCTAATTAATTTACTAGCTATGTCCTTTGCCATACAAAAGCTCTGCAGTTTAATGCAGTCCCACTTATCCAGCCTTTCTCTGATTTGTTGTGTTTCTTGGTCCTTATTAAGAAAGTTTTGACCTGTGCCAAGAAGACCTAGTGTATCTCCTAAGTAAATGATATAATTATAAATGATTTATATGATTTATATCTGGAGACCTCTGTTATATTTATAAATGATATATCTAGAGAGAGACCTCTAATTTCAGCTTAATATCTTTATTCGATTTGGTATAGTCAAGTTTCCAAAGGAGAAATAACTCCACAGCATTTTTTAAAAGACAGCTGTGGGCTTTCTCTATATTCCCAGAAACTGTCAAGGTACTTCATTTAAATGATGAATAAGGTTGTAAAGGAAAAACATAGCCTCTTCACAGCCCAATAATGTCAAATTTAAAACAGGACATTAACCTGCATGCCCAGTCTATGTGGGAAGGAACATAACCCTGTCAAATTTTAATACCTTTTTAACATCCATTTCAGAGTGGGAAATACAGGTAAGAGAATTGAGAGAGAATATACTTTTTAACAAAGCAATACACAGACTATAGGTAAGTAAAGAAAACCTGTTGACTCATAGTTTCTATAATTTAAATATGTAGAAGGATTTAACGACTAAATAGGGACATAAAATCTTATACTTTGGATATTATTCTAAATCCAATTGTTTGCCCTTATTTCCAAAGTCTGTTTAAGGATAGAACACCTGAAGTTCCTCAAAATATATATGGCAAATAGTATTCTACCCTACATATTAGGCATTCATACTCCCCAGATTTTCTGTTGGCTGCCATCATTTCTTTCCTGATAGGATAGATGAATCCCCACCACCATTTGTCACATGACTGTCATAATAACAAATGTAAAACAGAATTTTACCATGCACTTTCTGTACTTTATGTGTTCCCTTGTTTCCCTGCAATCAATCCTTTAGGTTCTCAAGTATTATATTACAAATCTATCCTATACCACGATAGTATGTTCCATAGCAATGAATTTTTCTCTGTTTTGTTCATTTAACTTTCATTATTGTTTGAACTGCCTTGATGACTAATTTGTTCATTAAAATCAGGAAACAAGCTATTTTCCTCCCCTTGTGTTTCCTAATGTTGGTAATGTTGCTTCAGTCTTCTTGCTGCATTTCTAAGTTTTGACTTCTATTTTTTTTAACTTTACTATAACTTGGGTAAGAAAAGGCAAAAATATGTAAATATTGACATGATGAATTAAACAGAACTCTAAATATTCACACAATGAGGCCTAAGGAAGATACTCTTTGGAGAGGATCAGAAAGGCTCAATAGTTAGGTGCATATGTTCATATAAAATATTGTTTACCAAAATGAGCTCCAAGATATTGAAACAAAAGCATTTTATGATTTGTCTTTTGCTATTTCTTTTATTCTCTTTTGTACTTTTTTTAAATTTTTCTGCCCTTGTATTTAAGTTATCTATTGGGGGATGATAAAGGGGAGCAGAGAAATGGTAGGATAAAGGATGAGCAAATGCAGCAGTGATACTTACTAGTCATTTTTTAAAAAATACCCCACAACTTGTGTTAGAGATGGGTCATAAAGGAAAAAACTGGGAGAAAATTAGGGATGAGGTATCATTCTTCAATAAGAAATGTACTCAGAAGCATATATAAAATATGCCATGTTCCAAAAATACATATAATGACAAGGTATAAACCATAGAGTAAAGACAAAAAGAAATAAATTTGCATAGCACATTAAATATAGCAACCACAAAGAAAACCCTCTTGTTTCTGTATCCTGGAGTTCATTTCACTTGGCCTGAGAATCAATGGAATAGAACTGAAGAGCTAGAAATCAACCCACAGACCCATGGCCACCTAATCATTAATAAAGGAGCCGTGAATACCGGCTTGAAGAAAGACAGCCTCTTTAACAAATGGTGCTGGCAGAACTGGCTAAACACATATAGAAAACTAAAGCTGGATCCTTATCTGTCTCCCTGCACCACAATCAATTCCAAATGGATCAAAGACCTTGAGATAAAAGCAGATACCCTGAAAACTTTACAGGAAGAAATAGAAGACACACTTGGTGTACTTGGAACAGGTAGAAACTTTCTTAATAAAGGTTCAGAAACACAGCAAATCAAAGAAAGTTTGGACAAACGGGACTGCACTAAACTATAGAGTTTCTGTATGGCAAAGGGATAGCCTGCAAGATAAATAGAAAGCCCACAGAATGGCAGATCTTCATTTGTCATACAGCAGACAAGAATCTTACATTTAAAATATACTTATAGCTCAAGAACTTAAATCCCTCTAAAACTAGTTCTCAAAGAGGACTTAAAAGATTAAGCCATCCATTGGATCAACAGATTGGTATTTACACACAAAGGAATTCTATGCTGGCATCAGAAAGAACGACATTGCCCCATTTGTAAGGAAATGGAAAGACTTAGAAAAATCATATTAAGTGAAGTAAGCCAGACCCAAAGGAAAATAGACTCAATGGTTTCCCTCCTCTGTAATAATTAGTACACATCTAGAATTCTCCTAGCAGAGGATTACAATAGCTCAAACCCTAGACACATAAGGTCATATAGGATGAGGCCAAATTAATGGACCCTGAAGGACATGGAAACCAGAGCTTAATTAGAGCTTTATGTGTTATGTTTTTTTTCTCTTCTCTTGTGTTGCCCTTTGGTTAATCTCATATTGTTACAGTATCTGACTTTGTTATCTGGTATATTATATAGATGTTTACTTGTTTATTTGAAAATAGGAGGGAAAATGAGGGGAGGAGTTGGGGGGAGGGAAATGGGAGAAAAACATAAGAAGGGATATCGGTGTGTGAGAAGTAATGCACCTTCTATCTGGTGAATATGATCATAATCCCTCTATTCATTGAAATTAAAAATTCATTTAAAAAGATTAAGCCATCCCATTAAAAGATTGGCTATAACCTTAAAAGAGAGAAAAACTTCTCTGAAGAGGAAATAAGAATAGCTAATAGATACATAAAGAATTTCTCTACATCTCTGGCCATAAAAGAAATGTGAATTAAAACAACTTTGAAATTTCACCTAATTCCAATTTGAATGGCTGTTACCAAAATCTACTAACAACAGATGCTGGCGGGGATGTGGCTATAAGGGATTACTATTACACTGTTGCTACGGGTTTAAATTTATCCAACCACTCTGGAAAGCAATATGGTGGTTCCTAAAAGGCTACACCTAGAGCTTCCCAATGACCCAGCAATGCCACTACTGGGCATTGACCCAAATATCCAGAAACAAGGCCATACTAAACCTATCAGCACGACCATGTTCACTGCATCATTATTCACCATAGCTAAGATATGGAATCAACCCAGATGCCTCCCACTAAATGAATGGATCATGAAGATGTGATATCTATATCTATATCTCTATATATCTATTTCTATCTCTATCTAGCTATTTATTTATCTATCTATATCATAGAATTTTATGCTACTATCAGAAAGAATGACTGCCACATTTGTAAGAAAATAGAAAGACTTGGAAAAAGTCATATTAAATGAAGTAACCAGACCCAAAGAAACATAAGCTCTATGGTTTCCCTTATTTGTAACATTTAGTATGCGGCTAGGATTCTCCATCCACATAGGATGAAGCTAAGTGAAAAGAACTCCAAAATATGAAAAAAGAAGTTCATTTTTCAGAGTTGTTGTTCTTAATATACTAAGTGAAGGTATTTATTTTATTTTCTATTCTTTTCCCCTTTGGGTTTACCTCATGTTGTTACTGTATCTGAATGTGGTATATGATTTATACATTTTAAGTTTGTTTGCAAAAGAGAAGGTAGGGAAAAACAAGATGATTAGAAAGGGGTGGTGACAGGGAAAGTGGGAGAAAAACATGGGAAGGGGTAACAATGTTCAAGAAATAAGTACCTACCACCTGATGAATGTAACTGTAACCCCTTTGTTCATTACCATGACAATATAATTCAAAAAAATCAAATATTCAGATCAGCAATATTATATGAAATTGTTTCCTGCATGAGTCTATGAACTGCAATAATACTAAAAATAAAATCTATATATAATGAAAACCAAGGACATTTGTATTGTTATTCGTTGCATATTGTTTTATATTTAGAAAGGTTTTTCTATGAGTACTTTGCCCTTACTTTACTGATTTTATATGTAATTTTATATCATTATTAAGATCAAGAATTCTATTTGAACTCATTTTAAATAACTTTCATCTGACTTTCTTTTCATACCAATAACTTCATTCTAGCCATAAAATTTTATTATCAATCATTCCTAGTTTTTATTTTCACATTCTAAAAATACTATGAAAAGGCAAGAAAGTCCTTTTAATTTGCATGCCAGTTTGCTCCTTACACTTCCCCTTTGAGGGTAATAAAATTTGGATTTTTTTGCCTTATGATTATCTAAATGTGTCAATTCTGTATTGTATACATCTTCAAAAACAGAACTATCATGTAGGTAGAATAAAATTAGAGTTACCATACTGAATTCAATATGAAATACATTTTATTTTATTTTTAGAATTTGCATGCATTTGTAGTATGGGAGGATTTCATTATGAGAAAATATAGGGAAGTTAATGCTTCAATCATGTCAATTACAGCTATGATACGATGTTTTTATTTGAAATGTTCTTTCGCCATATTTTTCTATTTCCTCCTCAGAATTGTAATTAGCTTTGCATATGAATGTATTTATTTTCTACCATATATGGCCCATTATTTTGTTTCTTTTTATGAGTTTATGTGTTTATTATGTAGATGAATAGAACTGCAGGATAATTTCTTGGCAATGAAACTACTGTGACAAAAGGCAGACATAAAAAAAATATATCCTGCCCTTAGGAGAATTTTTTTGATTTACACCTGCAAGACACAGTGAGGTTTACACATGAGTAAATATACTTACATATTTATATATGTATGTATCTATGTATGTATGTATGTATATCTATATATAGAGAAAGAGAGATGTATGTATGTATGTATATGTCTATGAATATGTAGCTCTTTTAGGTCTAGCTTGTACATATGAACAAAAACATAAAATTTACCTCTCTCAAGATGTTTGGCAATTCTATCCATTTTCCTGAAAATGACCTTTTTTGCTTTTATTTACGGATATGTAATATTCCATGTGATCTTTATCTATTCATTTGTTATTGGGCACCTTAGCTGATTCTACTGTATGGCTACTATGAACAGAGCTTCCATAACATTGCTATTAGGCATATATATAAAGGAGTATGAATTGCATTAATGCAGCTTTATTCACAGTAGCCATGACACCACGGTCCTATTTCTAGCTTTTTGAGGAAACTCCACACTAGAGATGGAATCCTAGTGTGGTTTTGATTTCCATTTCCTTATGATATATGGCCCATTATTTTGATAGACTAAATGTAATTCTTTGTTTGTTTCTTTCTTTTCTTTTCATTTCTTTCTTTCTTCCGTTTATTCTTTCTTTCTTTTTTCTTATCAGCAAGACTCCAGATTTGTACATATAAGTCACCAGGAATATTGTTCAAATGTTAATGTTTTTCTTTCTATTGTTATCTTTAAATTTTCAAAGAGAGTTCCCATTTAACAGAGTACTCTAGGAGTATGATATATCTTGATTTCTGTCCATCCCTCCCCTCCCACCCTTTCCCTTACTCTTCTTAATTTTATAGGATATCATTGGATTCTTGCTTGCATTTCCCCCCTTGTCTCATCTTCATTCCTCTATTCTTTTCCCCTAGAGCTCCACCACATACTTTTTGAGTGTTTGCTTTCTGGTATTTTATTTTTCCAAAATTTGATTTTTACCTTTCTGAGGAGGTAGACTATTGTCTATCTCCCATGAATCCATAGTATCTGTTCATATATTTGCATACACTTTCATATCACCACAAACATATTTACTTATGAATGTACAAGCTAAGTCACATAAGACCCAAAGTAGATTTAGTGGTTCTTTGATTATTCTCTGAAACTCTGCATTTATAACAAGTACAGAGGTGGTACTAAAGCTGATGGTTTACATGGACTCAGTAGGAAGGCACTATCTCTTTCAGAATGAACAGAGAACTGGGCTGCAGGGCACTGACAACCATGACAGACCTAGACTTCTTTCTTTAAGTGACATAACAAAATTAATTATACTTCTATAGTATATGATATGTAACATATAGCATAAGAATATATAATATAATATGTATTATATAGTATATAGATATAATCATACAATAGCATACAATTATATACTGCATATCATACATTGAATAGATGACATAATTATAAACTTACTATGTATGAATTCAGTAAATATATATATATATATATTAAGCCTCCATTCTATAAGATCACTTTCAGGTCGCTTTAAGAAATGACAGATAAATGAGACAATTTCTGTTCTAAGCTGATGAAAGATTGAAAATAACAAGGCCAAACTGTCCATTGTGTTGCCTATAGTGCAGGTTCCTCATATAAAAATTATTATCTTTATATTGTATTTTTCACAGTACTACATATGTGCCAATTATATTTATCAGTATGAAATTAGCATGCAATTTAATCATATGTGTTTACTAATCTTTTTTAAGACCCTTTCACCTTTCTACTAATGTGAATTTTTTATGTCAAGGTATAAAACACTTCTGATTTATATTTTTTCTATCAAATAGTTCAGTACATTGTATACAATAACTACAGAGGCTTTTTAATTTTTTATTATGTAAGCCTGGTTATATATAGTGATATTCTAAAGCCCAAATAGGTTGACTCAAATTTAGTTTAAGCATATCTCTGGGTAAAGTCAAATTCTACAATTTGTTTCCAATCTATTTTTCACATTAGAAAACAAAATACAGAAGAAACACCCTTCTATAACATTTCTTATATCATAAAACATCTATAATATTTCTTATTTATCATGTTCACCCATTAATTTCAAGATTAAAATAACTATGTAGAAGGAAGACACTGCTTTCTCACACCTCCCTCTACTGCTCAGTTTCTCCATCCAAAGTATATTTGGAATGTGACAACTCAGTGACAAATGTTTGTACTTTTTCTCTTTGCAGAAGAGTCTTTAGGTTAATTAAAGTCTACATTGGCATAGCCACCTCCCAAATAGAATAAAAAATACAGAAAAAACATCTGTCATGACACTGTAATAATGAGTGTTTTTCTTCATTCATGATTGTGTCCTTCCCTTTTCAAAAATAAATCATTTACCATGGATAGTATTTCATTCATTTTTCAGAGCTTGAATTTAAAAACATGGATGTTTATTGCCGTTCAAGGAGCTAAGAATTTTACAAAGCAAATTTATGGAAGCTGGCTAAAGAAAGATCTCTTTCTCCTTCACTTTTATTGTCAACATAATGCTATGTTTTCACTCAAAGTTTTGGTGTGGTTCAATTCTTTCTGCAAAGACTCCAAGGCATAAATGTAAACAAAAGATTGTGGATAAAGGACTGCTTTGAGGTGTCCTTAAAAATTGTTTATGATTCATACATGTAGGAGATAACGGGTATAAGCATTTCAAAGTATTTGTAGTTCCTAATACCAATTTCATTTGGAATTTTGATAATTTGGAATGAGTTATGAAAGTTATGTTTTTAAAAGTCACAGTTTTGCTCCACATGCATCTTGAATTACCACTTTACAGATTGCCATTTCTCATCACACAAAGCATGATCCATGAAGCAGTGATGATGCTTGAAATTAAAACTATCAGGAAAAGAGAAGCCTAAACATTGAAAATAAGTATTCAGGGCATGTTACAGTTGGCAAATTAGTTTATATCTAGTCAATAGAGCAATTATAATTTTGGATTAATTGTTCTTACTTGTGTCAATACTGGGGCTTGAACTCAAGGCTTTAAACTCTAGCAAGAATGTGATGGGTTTTTTTCTTTCAAGAATGACAGTCTAGCACTTTAACCATGTTGTTTTGCTAGATAATCCGAGATCAGATTCTTAGGGATTTGTCTGTCTGGGCTAGCTTCAACGGAATCTCATATCTCAGCCACTTAATTAGCTAGAATTAAAGTATGAGTTCGCTAGGCTCAGCTTTCCAAAAGATTTTAAATAAGTCGAAACAGAAATATTTTGTTTAAAGCTCAAACAGAGCTAAAATGAGGTTATTTTACCTCTAGAGAAAAGATAGGATACCTAGAGACAGGGAAGTAACATCAAGGACAAGAATTTCTAGCACTGAATAAAATATAGTATTCCATTTAAAAACACAGAGTGATATAAATAGAAATGGCATAATAGCAAGAAAATAGTAACATGTTATTTAAAGCATTAAAGAAATGTGTCGAAGATCCTCTCTACAAAATATTTCTGGTGTATAGCTTAATCCAAAATTATTTACATGATTTGTTACAAATTTATGCTTGCACAAATTTAAAGTTTTCTGGTTTGGAGAATAATTGTCATTAATAAATTTAACATTTATTTGTAAATGCTTGTGAGATAACTGCAAAACCTGTTCCTTTCAGTGTTTGGATGAGCTAGGTCTCACTATGATTTTGTTTTCCTCTTTCCTGATGTGTTAGATGATTTTGAATAGTGCATTCAAAATTTTGTCTTTTAGGAAACACAGAACGCTGCTTAAATATTTTATATTTCCCACGTTAGGAGGACTCACAGGTTTTATATTAGTAGATATTTTAATAGCAATACAATTCTCAGGAATATCTAGTTGGTTTGGTTGGCCAGAGTTCTGTGGTATTCATAGGTCTCTTACAAACCCCACTAGGGTATCTGAGTGAACACAGTTATTCCAGACAAATGGTGAAAAGACATCCTGTCCATTAAATGGGAGAAATCAACTCAAGATGTATGATTATGATTCCTAGCATTCAACAAAGTAATGTAATGTCACATCTGTAAACTTTTCTCTATAGCAGACATAAGGAAATTTCTTTGCTCTGAGATGACCTTTGAGAAAGATGATTTATAGTTATGAAGAGTAGACAACCATTCCTCTGCCTAGAGTTAGCTGAAGAAACTCTTGCTCTCTTAGAGAAAAGAATCTTCTAGACACGTGTACTTTATATTTTATAGAGTCGATATGAGCTGGCATATGTTTCATCTTGTTTAATGGATATGAATGGTGCCTTTATACATGAACATATTAACAAAGGCATAAAAAAATGCTGATATTTCATTCCATACTTTTCATCTGATCTAAATGGTGCATTATTTGTGTTCTAAAAACATTAAAATATATGAATAGAAGTAATATAACTGAGTACATTTGCTTTAGAAGTATTGAGGGCCTTTCCTTCAGTGTTTGATACATAAAAACTCTAAGAAATTTGTTGGGAATATTTTTAGTTCTGCAATATATGCCAACTATTTTAAACTAAAATTTTATTGGCACAGGTGGTGATGCACATGGCTTATAAAAACCAAAAACCTAAAATTTCCAAAGTTTTACTCGAGGAATTTAAAATTCCTTTCACATTTACAATTCCTTTAGACTTGGTGGCTATGTTCTCTCCACAAGTTGTCAGACATTCCTCAAAGGAGCTTGATAAGTGTTATTGAAATGTCATATTTTAATCAATTTTTCATTGTGCGAAGTTCAGTAAGTACTAGAATTCAAACTGAGCAGTAAGCCAACAATCATTGTAATTTATTTTATGTACCAATAGACATGAAGATTTGAACAGTCCATACAGATATACATTTGGTTAATATAATATAATAGCTTAGCTATTGCTAGTTTTTACCATGATGTTTCCTCAGTCATCTCCACTAAACCAGGTATTCCATTCAAGCTGTTTTATTTTAGTCATACTCATCTTTTTACTATCTGGCCGTCTCTGTCATTTGTGTAGTTAGTAACTGATGTACTGATTGGTATAATCCTCTGATTTTTACTTTCAAGGGTTACATGTTGTGTTTCTTGCATTAAATAGTCTGGTGTTTTTTTGACAAATGTGTCCTCTTTTCTGTCTGTTCATTTTCCTACACTATTTCCAGCATTTCAGAAGTTTATATGTTAAATTACCATTTATTGCTCCATTATTAATTGGTGAGAAATCTATTTGTTCTGTCTGCTAGATCTCAAAAATTGAATTATTGTTTAGGGGTCTGGAGATGTGTATACTTTTCATGGTGAGTATTTTTGAACATGAGCCATAGCTACCTAGGTTGGAATTTAGTAATTTGGGAACAATATCTGATCTTCAGCTTTAGGAGATATTAATATTTTATATTAAAGAGAAGTTTTCAGTATCTTATGACAGGCCTAATGAACTTTTTACAAGCAATAAATGTATTCTTACTGGGTGCCAAAGGCTCTCAGTTGTAATCCACTTACTCAGAAAGCTGAAATCTGAGGATCTAGATTTGAAGTCAGCCCAGGTCAGCAAATTCGACAACTCTTATCTTTAATTAACCATTAATAATCCAGAAATTTGGAAGCATTGTTTAAGTGATGAATGCTATTCTTGCATCAGAAAATATAAAGGACGGGGAAAGCTCCTAAGTTCAAGCCTGCCCATACATAATTAGCATTTGGGATAATTCCTTTCATTGTTGAAAGTTCCTACTATCCAGATGCCATTTACATCTTGGATTTATTTAGGACATTTCATTTTCCACAGTGGTTGGATATGTTGTCATTGGTTACTCTAATGTGAACACAAAAGTGCTGTAAGGCCCCGTAGGGCTATCACCTAGTATGAATATCTCAAGCTTGAGTAACTTTTGTATATTTTTATGGCTTTAACTGGAAAGAATCTCCTCATTCTGGAAGCTAGAAATTACTTTTACTTTACCTTGTACCTAAACTTGGTCGATGAGATAAAATTTTATAGGCTTAGTGAATTATAGGTTGCATAGATAACTCCTCATATTGCTCACTTGCCATATGTATGAAAAGCGCCCTTTGAAGCTATCAAAGAGGAAATAGGGTTTAGATAAACTACTTAAAGGGAGCAAATAATCAGGTTTTCTAGCGTTTTTTTTAAAAAAGGAATTATTCTTGAAGACTCAGTGGAAAGAGCTTTATGCTATTTTTAAAGAACAATAGCCAACTACTTTTCATTAATAAAGGTCCTTATGAAGATTGGAAACTTTTCCTTCAAGTAATATTAGTAAGAAGTATTTTGAAACTGCTGATGAAATATTACAAGTCCAATAACAAAAAGTATTTTGCTTCAAAGAATAAATTAAATAGGAAGCAAGTTATGACTTAGAATATAAAATGAAACACCATCCACAAAATCACATTAAAGGGGACAAAGTTTCTATTTTCAAGTCCATATTTTTTAATATCTTTTTGTGGCCTCATTATACTTCCACATTATTTATAACTCCTGCTTTTCTTCCAAACAAAAGACCATAAAAACATTCAAGAATCTTCACTAAAGACACATATTAAAATAAACCTTAACTGAATATTAGCTATCAGATAATGGAGATTTTTTCCTAATGCTTCTATATAAGTATTGTAAACTAAATACATAATGAAATTTAAATTTGGTTTGATTTAAATTCAAATTAATTCAAACTCTTTTTGTTACTTAGATTTTTATTTGAGGTTGACTGAGAAAGTGAAATATCAATATATCAGTGCCACTGTTTTCAAGACCAACCAATAGGATGTACATATTTATCCCATGGGAGGGGATTTGTAACAGAAATGGTTCAACAGCTGATAAATCAATGACCCGTAATCTGGCTCAAGATTCTGAGGTGGTGTCATGTGGACTCATTCCAAACCACAAAGATTTAGAATCAGGAAAGCTCATGTAGAACCAATGATAGCTCATTTGAATGACAAAATCCTGAGTACTGAACAATGGAATACATTTGATTTTGAAAGTTTATAAAGTTGTATTTAGCTGAAATTTAAAGTTATGCAAATTGGCCTTTGTAAAATAAAATGGGCCATATGAGATAATTTAAGACTTTGAATTGACCAAAAGTTAATTCTGACTTTTTGAGATTCTCTTCAATAAGCTGCTTTCAGAATTAATTTACAATGTCAGCTCTGGTAGCAGACTGAATTTGGATTCAAACTGAAATTATTTCTTAAGTCTCCAGTCTGCCAGAACCTCACATCAAATTTTGGAGTCACAAAGCTTCCACAATGATATGAGTAAATGCTTAATATGTCACACACACACACATGTATGTGTGTTGGAGGCTACTGATAGAGCTCATAACTTTTTTTTTTTTTTTTTGCCAGTCCTGGTCTTGAGCTCAGGGCCTGAGCCCTGTCCTTGGACTTTCTCAAAGCTAGAGCTCTACCACTTGAGCCTCAGCACCACTTCCAGCTTTTTTCTATGTATGTGGTACCAAGGAATTGAACCCGGGTCTTCATGCATGCTAGCCAAGCACTTTAACCACTAGGCCAAACTCCCGGCCCGAGCTCATAACTTTTTAATTCTTATTTTTGGTATTAAGATTATACTTGTCCTCTCCTTCCTTATCTCTAAGATTGTAAAAGGTGGAATCATATTTTAGTGCAGTCTTCTTAAGTTAAGATGAAACAAAAAAGAAAGAAAAATAGAAACCTACTATCATTGAATAAATGATGTGAGGCTAAGGGAGTACTATTTTGAGAACATATTTTCCCTTATATTTTCTGAATTAGGTGTTGCTTTAGGAATTTGGGAAATATTTGAATAATTTTGTAAAGATTTTTATAATGTCATATTGAATTCCTAAAATTAACAAATATTTGTCCTTCCCTCATAACTACTACATTGTCTTAATCCAAACATTATCTTAAATTAGTTTTGTAAATTATCTAAAAATCAAATTTTATTAGGTTACAGGAACATTTAATCTAACACTAGGATATTTAAAATGATATGCCACAAAGGGGAATGTCTAACCACCAAAAATTTAACCTTTAAATGTGTGTTTTCTTGTTTGTGTTCACATTGGCTAATCTCTGAGAGAGAGAGAGAGAGAGAGAGAGAGAGAGAGAGAGAGAGAGAGAGAGAGAGAGAGAGAGAGCGCGCCAAGGCCTACTTCCCATTTTGTAGAGGTTAATTGGAGATAAGAGTCTCAGATTCTTTAGTTCCCAGGCTGTCTTTGAACCTTGATCCTCAGATCTCGCCTCCTGAGTAGTTAGGACTACAGGCATGAGCCACCATGCCTGGCTCTTTTTCTTTATATTTACAAAGATATATGACCCACCATTTTTGAACAAATACTCATAATACAACTCTCTTGTGCATGGTTTTGTGCATATTGTGGGGAAAACGAAAAGAACAAATCCCTAAGTACACATTAGTCTTATTTGCTTTAAACAATGGCTTTGGATAGCAATTAGCATTGAGTTAGAATAACATGTTTTCATTATGTGTCTCTGGGACTAGTGCTTTATCTAATAAATCTCAATTTCTACATTGTAAACCAGACCTTATCAACATATAGTCTCAGAAGAAACAACCACTGACAGAAGACTCAATAAACTTTGCCTGGCACCTGTAAGGTAGGCAAAGCCAGTGTTATCAGCTATTAGCATAGATGTTGTCTCTAAAGTTGGTTGGTACATATTGCATTTTATCATTTCTGGTTCACTGTTAGGGGCCATCTGACTTTGTCCATATTTTTATCATTGGTATCTTTTATAATAATCTGTCCTGAGGATTGCTGATTTTTGAACAGCCTATCAAAATCAATATGAAAATAGTAGCATCCACCTTCCTATGAAGATTAGAAGTAAATGGAAAGCAATTTAGCAATTCTATCTTCAGTCAGATAGAATTTTATTTGTGGTTCAAAGAAAAATCAATTTTCATAGTTATTTCTGTAGTGTCTGTAACAAGTAAGTTATCAATTCTTCAAAATTCTGACCACAGCTTCCCAACATTTATATGCTCATCATTCTGCATTACTGGGTTTGGCAGAGATCACCTAGGCACTGTTCCTTACAGAATTGCAATGCATAAAATGATACAATAGCACCTTCCTCGATTTTACCACCCTAGGACAATCCTTTGTCTCTGTCTGTTCTTCATAAATAATTTTAAAAACTAAAATCATTCTGTTGATGCCTTCTAAATTCCCTCTACATTTTCCATAACAGAATTGGTTTTGATTAGGCAAACATTCCAAGGCATTGCTGCATATAATGTAAGTATGATCTCATGTGGCTTGGTACAGGAAACCTATTGAAGAATTCAGCACCATATTTTCTTTCTCCACAGCTACATCCCTGATCATGCCTGTCTGTTCCAGCAAGTCGTTATTTTTCTCCCACGTTTGCATTTCTTGAAATATGCTCCCATCATTTCATCTGGACTCTACTTGTTTTTTGCTTCTTTTTTCATTCTCTAGCATCACTTTAAATGGTGATTCTTTTCTTTTGTCCCCTCTTACTCACTGTTATCTGAACATGTATGGATGCAGCAAGTATTCTGTTGTTCTGATCTCATAAGTACTCTGTTAAATAATTCAAGAATTAACACAAATCATTCACATTTCCACTGACGTCCATCAACACTTAATTCCTTTCAGTTGACTTTAACTGAATAAGAACTTTTCAATTGAATCTGTTATTTTTTAATTTGCTGATCTCTTACTAAAAATAGTCATAATTATACACTATAAATTATGACACTACCATGCATCTGTGTATAATACATCTTTTGAGATCTGTTTGCCACCAGTTTTAGAGTTTAACAAGAGTCATTATCAGAAGGAGGCCCAAAAATAGAATGCCAGTACAGAAAGGGAGGGACATTATTATGAAGCACATGATTCTTATCATTTATCTGCTTTTATCTGAATGCTGTATATTGACATCTAATTCATATATGAAGGTATTCAGACTAGTGTTTGGGGTCCTTATGAATAAATTTAAAATGATTGATTTCTCGATATTTGCAAGTTCCTAGTGCTGTTTTCTTATACATGTGTAATAATATCTCTTCATTAGTATTGTGACCAACTGTGTCCTTTTTCTGTGCTACTGAACTCAAAGGTTTTATTTGTTTACCTATTCTATTATAGATTTTAGACATTTGTATACTTCACGGTCCAGCTAATTTAATTAGGTTTTCAGATGGCTGATCTACTTATTCCGCCTTTGTATTGCATAGTTTTAGTGCTATTTTTGGACTCAGCACAGGGGAACATTATGTGAATGAAGTTAAAAACATGTGATTTAATCATTGCAATTTTACGGATTGTTGATTATATTTGTAAATGAGGCTGAATTTTTTCCTATCTCAGTATTTCTTTCCTTTTCTTGCAATTACACACTTAGGTTCATCACAATGTACTGTTGGTAGAAACAGATGAGACTTAAATGAAGTTAAAGACCATCCACCTGACAGACAGAACCATACTCCATCTGCTCTGTGCTGCTCAAGTGCAGGAGCCTATCATGAAAATAATATTGAAAACGATGATAGCAGGGAAAAGAATAATATTAGTGGTGGCCTGTTCAGGTTGATGGAAAAGGTTAACTGAAAAGGTAATAACGTAATCATGACCAAATTGAGCTGTATTTGTTAAATGTGGCTGGCATACAGTGAAGAACTTTAGTGACAGGGAGTGGAGAGTGCTCAGAGTGACAATACTCCTTAATGAGGTCAAAGGTTATTTTGCTATAGCAAGGGACTGGGTTGTAGGAATGCAGGCCATCTACAGTAAGATTAGCTTTCAAATGTTGCCTCTTTATATGTAAGTGATTATACTAAAACTATTTTTGCAAGACTAGAAAGTGCTCACCTTCGGATCCTTCATTTGCCTGCTATTTTTTTCTGCATTTTAGAATTCTGACAAAAATATATATCATATGGAAATGATTTCATACATATTCTAAGAAAGTCAAATAAAGGAAAATCTCCTGGATCTTATCTTCTTGACAGGTTCAAGGGAAGATCAGAGTTCAACATAGCCATGTCTCTCTTCTCACTGTGGGAGCCACCAAACAACAGATTGAAGGTCATGGGTCAGAAGAAGTTCTTGCTGGTTTCAGAGAGCCAAATGAATAACGCAGGCATTAAACAGCTCTCCAATTAAGAAAAGCAAAATGCATTGGTTTAAAATACTTAGACATTTAAGAGTTTCCATGAAAAACAGGCTGAAAATTTACTTAAAATTTACATAAACTGTACATAGTAATTAGCTGGTAATCAAAGCTCCTAACAGGCCCAGATCTTTGGAAATAGAAGCAAAGAGTTAAACAAATTCGTATTTCAAATATTTCTTTTCTTTTCTTTATTTCCTTTGTCGGTTGTGTGGCTTGGACTCTGAGCCTGGATGTTGTCCCTGAGCTCTTCAGCTCAAGACTACCACCCTACGCCTTGTGCCATGGAGCCATTTCCAGTTTTCTAGTGGTTAATATAGAGATAAGAGTCTCATGGACTTTAGTGTTCGGGCTGGCTTTGAACCACAATGCTCAGATCTCAGCCTCATGAGTAGCTAGAATTACAGGTGTGAGCCACCATGCCCAGCTCACATTTCAAATATTTCTGTGATATAACTACTACATTGTTTAAGAGTACTGCATAAGATGGAAATAAAGTGATTTTTACCTTATTGTTTAAATCTTAATTAGGGCTTTTACTTTACTTAAAAATTATATTTATTTTTTCTATGTAGGTGGTACTGAGGAATCAAACCTGACCAAAGGAATAAAAAGTGCATGGTATCCTTAATATGTGGCTATTAGATCTGAACAGAATAAGAGAGAGGATTTAATATTTGCATACCAAATGCTATGGACATGGTATTGGAAATATAAACATAACTATATAGAAATAAAAGCCTATGATTCTATAGACATAATGTTTATTTCATAAATTAATATGTATATATGATATACAATCCCTTAGCCTAATTTAGATTATATTCTAAAAACTAAGTGCCAGTGATTATATATAGAAATTCCTTTCTTGAACACTCATTTGTTAAATATGTCACTTGAAATATGATGTAAAATCAATGTTAATTAATTTCTTAATAAATAAATAAATTATATTTATTTTCTTTTCAAGCATGTGTTCTGTTCATATATAATTTTATTTTATCCACAACCTGAAAACTAAGATCATGCATGAAAATGATGTTAATCTACTTATTGTTCAATATATGGGATATAAATGCATCTCATATATAAATTACTTGGGATCTTTATTATTTGTTCTATTTGAATTAAAATATAAAGTTTTTTTCCTAAAATAAAGGAGTACCATATATTTATAATCCAAATTAACATGTCAGAAAAGTGGTAAAATAATGTCTACTAAAAAGTAAATTTAAGTAGGTTTAACATTTAAGACAACTTCCATAGCAAGCACTACTACTTTTTTCTATGAATCCAATGTAGGCTTTTTTACTTAAAGGTTTTACAAATGAATCTCTGCACACATTATTTTAAACAAATGGAGTACATACACAATTTCATCAGTGCCTGAAGGTCTGAATTAAAAACTCACTTCACTCCATTTATCTTTCAGTCTGGGGGTGTTCACTGTAAAATACTGCATTAAGCAGAAGAAAATGTGAAGTAAGATCCATAATGTTCCCAAATAGTTACTAAGTTTAATGGGCCAGTTGCAAACTCATCATAAGAAGAAAGTGTTCTATCTGTCCAAGGTTTTCCAACATTCATGACTTAAGACCCAAGGTCCCATAAAATCAGGAGTCAGAAAGCACGTGTGGTCCAACCCTCATTCTCCAGTATCCACAGAACATTTATCACAATGAGTGAAGAAAATGGTAGGGACCTGTCTCAGGATAATCAATATTATTACCAACTT
Source organism: Megascapheus bottae (assembly GCF_031878675.1). Classification (NCBI taxonomy): domain Eukaryota; kingdom Metazoa; phylum Chordata; class Mammalia; order Rodentia; family Geomyidae; genus Megascapheus; species Megascapheus bottae. The sequence goes on from NC_143509.1 coordinate 92,102,055, forward strand.
TGGAAAGTGGTATCAGTGCAATAATTTCTCACTTCTAACACTCAGCAAAATGACTCAGTATTACTCTGAGACTCACCTTGTAGAATACACATGAGAATTGCCACCTGAGAATTTATGTTTTGTAATCAACTAAGCCATTTATCACTCAAAGCTGTAAATCACTAATATGAATTATATCCAAGAGCACCCCTTTTACTCCATGTAAAGAAATCCATGCAAAAACAGCATATAGCATTTTGTGTGCACATTGTAGAAAATCTACATGTATTCCATATTTATGATTTTATATCTGTTATCATCAATACATATCTCCATTATGAGAATTTTCTAACTTAACAGTATCAACTGAATCTAATTATCACTCCCTATGTGTCGCTTTCTTATACTAACGGAATAAACTTTTATTTAGTGTAGACAGGTAATTTAAGGAGTAAGCCAAAAACAAGTTTTAGAAATAAAATCATTCTTTTTTGTATTTTTTAACATTTTTTATTGTAATTAATAAAAGGGTTACATATTTGCCAGATAGAAGGTGCATTAATTCACATACACTGATACCCTTTCACATGTCTTGGTCCCCATTACCCTCTCCCCCACCGCCAATCTGGGTTTTCCCCACTTCCCTATCAAATTTCGAATAACCAAATAAAAATATATCCAATATATCAAATAACAAAGTGAGATACTGTAAGAATATGAGATAACCAAGGGACAGAAAAAGAGATGAGATAACATAGTACATTAAAAAAACAATCATTCATTATATGGCTTTTGTTCAGTATCCTTGAGGTCCTTTCAATTAGCTTCATACTATATGGCCTTATATAACAAGGTTTGCTATATTGCAAATCTCTGCTAGTCGAGCCCAAGGTTTCTACTGATTATGTCAAATGAGGGAAACCATTGAGCCTAAGTTCATTTGAGTCTGGCTTACTTCACTTAATATGATTTTTTTCTAAGTCTTTCTGTTTCCTAACAAATAGGGCAACGTCATTCCTTCTGACAGCAGCATAGAATTCCATTGTATATAAGTACCACATCTTGTTGATCCACTCATCAACTGAGGGACATCTAGGTTGGTTCCATATCTTTGCTATGGTGAATAATGCTGCAATGAACACTGTTGTGCTAGTGGATATAGTATGCCCTAGTTTCTGGATGGTTGGGTAAATGCCAAGTAGTGGAATTGCTGGGTCATAGGGGAGTTCAATGTTTAGCCTTTTGAGGCACTGCCATACTACTTTCCATTAGTGGTTGAACGAGTTTGCACTCCCACCAACAGTGTAGTAGTGATCCCTCCTGGCCACATCCCCTCCAGCATCTGTTATTATTCGTTTTCCTGATCCTGGCCATTCTAATTGGAGTGAGGTGGAATCTTAGAATTGTTTTGATTTGCATTTCTTTTATGACCAGAGATGTTGAGCATTTCTTCATGTGTCTATAGGCCATTTTTGTTTCTTCTTCAGAGAAGACTCTCTTTAAGTCTTTGGCCCATCTTTTAATGGGATGGTTGTTACTTTGGAGATTAGTTTTGGATTGATTCAATTTTTTGAGCTGTTGATATATTTTAGATATGAGGCCTTTGTCTGTTGTATGGTTGGTGAAGATCTTCTCCCACTCTGTAGGCTTCCTAATTAATTTATAAGCTATGTCCTTTGCCATACAAAAGCTCTGCAGTTTAATGCAGTCCCACTTATCCAGCCTTTCTCTGATTTGTTGTGATTCTTGGTCCTTATTAAGAAAGTTTCGACCTGTGCCAAGGAGGCCTAGTGTATCTCCTATTCCTTCTTGTAAAGTTTTCAGTGTGTCAGCTTTTACCTCCAGGTCTTTGATCCATTTGGAGTTAATACTAGTGCAGGATGACAAAGAAGGATCCAACTTTAGTTTTCTGCAGGTGCTTAACCACTTCTGCCAGCACAACTTGTTGAAGAGGCTATCTTTCTTCCATTCTGTTTTTTTGGCTCCCTTGTCAAAGATTAGGTGTCCATAGGTCTGTGGTTTAATATCTGGGTCCTCAGTTTTATTCCACTGGTCTTCAGGCCTGTTCTTGTGCCAGTACCAAGGCCTGTTTTGATAATTATAGTTCTGTAATAGAGTCTAAAGTTTGGTATTGAAATTCCTCCTGCACTGTTCTTTCTGCTAAGAAGTGTTTTTGCTCTACGGGGTCTTTTATTATTTCATATGAAATTTTGGATTACCTCTTCTATTTCTTTAAAGAATGACATTGGGATATTGATGGGTATTGCATTGAATTTGTAGATAGCCCTTGGCAAGATTGTCATTTTCACGATGTTGATTCTTCCGATCCAGGAGCCTGGGAGGTTTTTCCATTTCCTCAGTTCTGCTTTAATTTCCTTTTTCAGGGTTTTAAAGTTTTCATCAAAAAGGTCCTTCACATTCATAGTTAAGCTAATTCCTAAGTACTTTATTTTCTTTGAGGCTATTGTGAAAGGAGTTGCTTTCCTGATTGTTGCCTCATTCCTCTCACTGTTGGCGTAGAGGAAGGCAGTTGATTTTTGAGCGTAAATTTTATAGCCTGCTACCCTTCCAAAGTTTTGAATCAGCTCAAGTAGCTTGGGAGTAGTCTATAGGATTCTTTAAATACACAATCATGTCATCTGCAAAGAGGGATAGTTTTACTTCTTCTTTCCCTACTTGGATTCCCTTTATGCTTGCTTCTTGCCTTATTGCACTGGCTAGGAATTCTAGTACTATGTTAAAGAGGAGTGGAGAGTGTGGGCATCATTGTCTCATTCCTGATTTTAGAGGGAATGGCTTTAGATTTTCACCATTAAGTGTATTACTAGCAGTGGATTTGTCATACACAGCTTTTATTATATTGAGGACTGTTCCATGGATTCCTAGTTTCTCCAGAGCTTTTAAAATAAAGGGGTGTTGGATCTTGTCAAATGCCTTTTCCACATCTATTGAGACAATCATGTGATTTTTGTCCCTGCTCCTGTTGATGTGTTGAATTATATTAATTGATTTGCGTATGTTGAACCAGCTTTGCCTCCCTGTGATGAATTGTTTGATCATAGTGTATAATTTTTTTGGTAAGTTGTTGTAGAAGGTTGGCCAGTATTTTGTTGAGAAGTTTTGCATCGATGTTCATCAAAGAAATAGGTCTATATTTCTCTTTCTTTGATGAATCTCTGTCTGGTTTGGGGATGAGGGTTATTCTGGCTTCATAGAATGAGTTTGGTAAAGAACCTTCATTTTCAATTTCATTGAAGAGCTTGAGGAGTATTGGTGTGAGCTCTGCTTTGAAGACCTAATAGAATTCAGCTGTGAATCCATCTCGCCCTGAGCTTTTCTTAGGTGGAAGGTCTCTTATTGCCATTTCTATTTCAGTGCTAGAAATAGGCCTGTTTATTTGGGTTAGTTCTTCTTGGTTCAGTGTGGGTATGTTAATATTGGCTAGGAATTCATCTATTTCTTCTAGATTCTTAAATTTGTTGGTGTAAGGTTTGAGAAGTATTCCCTCATGATACTCTGGATCTTGATAATTTCTGGAGTGATATTACCATTTTTCGTCTGCGATTTTTTTTATTTCGGTATGCTCTCTTCTTTTTTGGTAAGATTTGTTAAGGGTTTGTCAATTTTGTTAATTCTTTCAAAGAACCAACTTGTTTTGTTGATTCTTTCTATAGTTTTTTTGGATTCCAAATCATTTAATTCTGCTTTGATTTTAATAATTTGCTTCCTTCTGCTGGGATTCGGGTTGGTTTGTTGCTCTTTTTCCAGGAGCTTAAGGTGACACATTAAATTGTTGGTTTGCGATTTTTGCAACTTTTTGTTATACGCACTCAGAGCTATAAATTTTCCTCTGAGTACTGCCTTTGCCATGTCCCAAAGGAGCTGGTATTTTATGTGCTCCTTATTGTTAAATTTCATAAACTGTTGGATTTCTGTTCTGATCTCTTCGATGTCCCATTTGTGATTCAACAATGTGTTGTTCAATCTCCATAAGTTACAGGGTTTGCGTTGGTAGAGATGTGTGTTCAGTTCCAATTTGATGCCTTTGTGGTCTGAGAGTGTGAGAGCATGTTATTCTTAACTGACAAAACAATCATTTTCTTTTTAAATATTAATCAAACTTTAAAATTCCATCTTTATAAGAATACATGATGACTTATATCTTCAATTGTACAATAAGATTTCAGTATTTCACGTTGCTTTATGAATAAATATAATGCATGCTCTTCAGTTTGTAACATCTTCTACCATTTCCCCATAAATCTCAATCTTACCCAACACCCTTGCTGAGAAAGAGTGTAATTGCTTTGGTCAATGTATATGGTAGTTAGATTATGGTTTGCTAGCAGTGTATGAGTAACCAGAAATCTAGATGAATAAAATAATAATATTTGGGGTCCGGAAGTTTGGCCTATAGGTAGATTGCTTGCCTAGCATGCAGGAAGATCCAGTTTTGATTCCTCGGTACCACACATATAGAAAAAAGCCGTAAGTGGTTCTGTACATCAAGAAGTACAGCTCTAGCATTGAGAAAGTGCAAGGGCAGTACTCAGGTCCAGAGTTCACACACCAGGACTGGCAAAATAATAATAATAATAATAATAATAATAATAATAATAGAAAGTTGAAGTATATCTGAGAAATCTCAGTATCATTTATACATTATAATGGAAAAATTTGCCATTGTCATTTTACCTAGATTGATTAATAAATTCTATGATAAGGCTTTAGCAATGTGTTAGACAAGAAAGACTAATTGATCAGTCTCCAGCTGTCTATGGGGAATTGTCTCACTTATTTGTGCTGATTTTCCAAATATTAAATTCAGAGAACTTATTGTCTGAAGCTATGGGAGGGTTAGCAGAGAAATAATGGGGAAAACTTGAGATTAAAAGCTGTGCGAGGCAAATAAAAGTCACTCAGGGAAAGGAATGTGAAATGAGACACAAATAATTCTGAGTGAGTTCATTGGTAAAAAGAGAAGCAGGAAGAATAAGAATAAAGCTAGTACTGCCAGACACAAGAAAATGCAAGTTTTGGGGTCTAGTTGTACAGTTGTAACATTATCTCTGAAGACACAATTAGCTGAACTGTTATTCTTCACGAGGCCTTGAAACGTGGATCATATTCTAAAATACACATTAAAGTTGACTCGATAATTTATTGTACAATCAAATTATCCAAATCATTAGTATCTATGTCTTCAAAGCAACAAGGCATATTGAAATCTGTTGCATAGGCAATGAATATATAACTGATATTGTGAACAACAGATGAGATGAAAGAAATAAATAAGGGAGAGACAGAAAAATGAAGATGCACAGAAAGACATTTAAGGCAAAAATAGAAGCCTATATGTGTTCACCTAACATGCAAAAATATGAAGTGATTACAATGATCATAATATACCTAAGGCATGAAGTTCTACATAAAACCTTATTGAAAATATAATTAGAGACAGGAGCAAGAGTCAGATTATGGATGTACTTTATTCCAGTCCAAAGCCTGTATAAGATATGTAAAGTAGTAATCCTTCATATTATATACAGGCACATGATATGCCTAAATCAGCATTGAAAGGAGCTTTTGAAATTGCCAAAGTTAGTATGTACTCAACCATGATGTTTCAAGTTATAAGAAAGAGAAAACAAACACAAAAGTGTTATTTAGATTTATTGTCATATTACCTTGCACTTTCAAAATTCTCTATGCCTATCTGGAAATTTGCTCATCTGCTGGATTGGGAAAGAGATTACTTTTGGGTAAGTAATGTTTCCTGAAGACAAGGAAAAGAACTTAATTCAAGACAAACTGAAATTGTATATCCTCTGTCAAACATATTCTGCCTTTCTAGGATCCAACATGTTGAAAAATTAGAATGCAGTTTCTATGAGTGGGTGCTGGCATTGTAGCCCCATGCTACATCAGCTGAGCGAGTGGTTGCCATATTCTCTCCAGCAAGTTTTAGTGTGCTAAGAGCACTAGTTTTATGAATAAATAATCCATTTTCTTATACTTTTCCTAAAGATATTAAAGTTGTTTTCCTAATAATTGACCTAACACTTCTGGAAAGTAGACTCCATGATGTAGTGATGGCCCATCCATACAAAAATATCATCCAACAAACTTTCCATTATCATACTGCTCCTCAGTCAGTCTCTATAAATGTGTCCCATGACCACTTACCAGTTCCTACAACTTTGAACTCTCAGCAGCTTCGGACTAGGTGAGCAGATCCTAGTGACAAATGAATCTTTTGGGGAGAGAAGGTGGGTTGGTCAGTCCTCGGGCTTGACCCCAGTGCCTGGGTGCTATCCCAGAGCTTTTCCTCTAAAGATTAGTGCTCTACTACACTGAGGCACTGATCCACTTCCAGTTTTCTGACAATTGGAGAAAGAGTCTCACAAACTTTCCTGCTTAGTCTGGCTTTGAACTGTGACCCTCAGATCTCTGCCTCCTGAGGTACCTGCTCCCAGCTATAATTCAAAATTGCCAATCCCTCCTGATTTTGGAGTATTTCTTTGCAATGTAGCTTCAGGTTGCTGAGGGCCCAAGAAATGGCATTGCCTCAAATGACTCAATGTCATTTTTCAAGACAGGAGGTCAGATACTTTTTTATTTTGAGCTTCTCCCCCACACCCTTCTGCATTTGATAATGAAGGTGATTTTTCTCAAGCTTTTTATTGACTAAGGTAAAACTAGTACGCTCTTTAGGAAAGATCTATGCTATTCAACTGACAAGAAAATGTTCCCACATTTTATACTTACAAAAAAAAAATTAAACTATGACTGTGCACGCATAATCAGAAGCCATAATTATTTATGGCATAGACAGCTAATGATGCTTGCATATTTTTCATATATTTTTTATTGTAATTAATAGAAGGGTTATATTATATTCACCAGATAGAAGGTGCATTACTTCACATACATTGATACCCTTTTTCATATCTTGGTCCCCATTTCCCTTCCCCCCATTCCCACCCCTCATCTTGTTTGCCCCCCTTCCCTATCAGACTTCAAATAACCAAATACGAATATATAAAATATATCAGATAACAAGATGAAATACTGAAACGATATGAGATAACCAAGGGACAGCAAAAGAGATGAGAGATAACATAGTACATTAAGGACAACAAACACTCATTATATGGTTTTTGTTTATATATCCTGGAGGTCCTTTCATGTAGCAACATGCTATATTGCCTTATGAATCTAGGTTTTGTTCTATTATAAATCTCTGCTAGGAAAGCCCAAAGTTTCTACTGATTATGACAAATGAGGGAAACTATTGAGTCTATGTTCCTTTGAGTCTGGCTTACTTCACTTAATATGATTTTTTTCTAAGTCTTTCTGTTTCCTAACAAATAGGGCAACGTCATTCCTTCTGACAGCAGCATAGAATTCCATTGTGTGTAAGTACCACATCTTCTTAATCCACTCATCAACTGAGGGACATTGGGTTGGTTCCAAATCTTTGCTATGGTAAATAGTGCTGCAATGAACATCATTGTGCTAGTGATTTAGTATGTCCTTGTTTCTGGACGATTGTGTAAATGCCAAGTAGTGGAATTGCTGGGTCAGAAAGGAGTTCTATGTTTAGTCTTTTGAGGAACTGCCATACTGCTTTCCATAGTGGTTGAATCAGTTTGCACTCCCACCAACAGTGTAGTAATGATCCCTCCTGGCCACATCCCCTCCAGCATCTGTTATTATTAGATTTCTTGATCCTGGCCATTCTAACTGGAGTGAGGTCGAATCTTAGAATTTTTTTGATTTGCATTACTTTTTATGGCCAGAGATGTCGAGATGATGCTTGCATTTTAACTTTAAGTTAATAAGGTGCTCCTAATTATTCTGGCTTTTTGCAGTTGAGCTCTTTTTTGACACCTGACTAACAAAGACATCACGGGAGACAGAAGAGCAATTCACTCCCTAATAAGATGCATCTGCATACTACCTTGACAAAATGTGTGACAGAAATTTTAAGTTGAGGATATTTGCATCTACTGTCATTATCATTAGTGCCTATCTTCAGCGATGAGCTGCTTTAATAACCATTGCACACCCACAGTGTGTTATCAGAGGTAGATTTCCAAATCAGCAGTCTGCAGGTGTATCACCACAGAATGCAAATCAACTCACACAGGTACATTACAGGCAGTAGGTTATTTTCTGTAGAATATTTATATTTGTTCTCCTGAACAGCAGGCAGATGCAGAAGCCTAGTTACTGGGAACAAGTTCCAGCAGAGAGCACATTTCTTTGGTGTGTGCTGGGTCTAATAATTATCTCTGTGAGTATTGCTTAAGAAAAGGACAGCCATCTGCTGAACTGGTCATTAAGACAATAGACTTGGGAAAGGGTTGCCATTGTCAAAATCTACACTAAATTAGTATCATTACAATTGAGCTTAGTTCTGCTTGAGAACAGGCATTATACACACAATCGAATTTGCACTCATTCCTGACAATCGCATTATCATTCTTGGTTATAAAATGATGTTTATTTATTGGGACAAACTTAGTAAAATTGTTTTCATGAGGAATATGATAGATTTAGCTAAAATTATCTGAAGTGAAGTATTGCATATTAATAAGAGCAGTATTTTCCAATTCAATTATATTCAGGATTTGTGTGTAGTAACCTATTTTCTCAGGCATTAAAGCTACCTAATTATTAATAAATAGCTAGACTTGGGCAACAAATAAGGATGCATTTTTGGTGAGCTAGCTATTTTAATGATTTTTAAATTAATTAGGATCATAAATCTTATAATAAAAGATGTAAATTTCACCATGTACAAGCATTAACTCAAAATGGATCAAAGACCTCAATATCAGACCTGAAATCTTAAAACTACTAAATGAGAGAGTTGGAGAGACACTGGAACTCATAGGCACAGGCATAAACATCCTGAACAGATTCCCAGGGTCACAGCAGATTGGAGAGAGACTCGATAAATGGGACTACCTAAAAATAAAAATTTCTGCACAGATAAAAGCATAGCTACTAAAGTAGAAAGACAGCCAACCAACTGGAAATGATATTTACCAATAATACATCAAAACAAATGCTTAATATCCAGTATCTACAGGGGACTCAAGAAACTAATCCCCCCCCAAACCAAACAAAGCAATCACTAAACCTCAGTTTCTAAATTTAGTAACCTAAAAGTCAATAAGGATTCAGGTTCATTTCAAATCTTTGTTTTCCAAAACTTGTGGGTAAGCTCTGCTTGTGGCCCAAAACAAACAAACAAAAATGTGTAGCAAAATATTACAGAAATTTGTGTGTTTTAAAATTATGTTGTTTAATTATTTTTGAGACAGGACCTCACAATGTATACAGAGTTACTTCAAACTTTCCAGTAGCCTTGGGTTCTCTTGCTTCCATCTCCCAAGTGCATGGATGGAATTGTGATGTGAAAATACTGAAAGAACATTTAACAGAAAAGATAGGTTCAGGTTTAAAAAATAATGAATGCTTTTATATTTAAAAGCACTCATTGAAAAATATTTCACACTGCTATTTCAATATATAACTGATAGAGAAATTAAAATATGCATGCTTTTCCTGGTGTAACTGGGAGCTAGATTGTGACATCTTAGAGATTACAGAATTTGCTTAAGTGTGGTCTTTACTAGCAATTGGACAATAAATGCTGAAAACAAATATTTGAAGTCATTAAAGGATATTTACCAACATTATCAACTTATGTTCTTTCACTCCCTTAGTAATAACAATAATACTTACTATGCATACATATGGGTCATCATTTCCATATTTCCTACTTAATGTAAATCATCTCTGGCTGCATTTGCCTATGAATTAAATTACTATTAAGCCTTTATCATTAAATTCATTTGGGAATAAAGTCTGCCATTATGGCTAATTACTTGGATCCATAAAGGGCAGGTTCACATACATAATTTTTAATAAAAATTTTCATTTGGACAATAACCATTTAAATTTTAGTGTGTTCAAATATTAATGTGGCATTCTATTGGTCTACCCCAACATCCATATCTTAATGTAACATTAAATGAACAATGGCTTAAGATCAGAATTCTCTTAAGCCACACAGTTTTTTTTTCACACAGTTTTTATACCTTTAGAAATTTTTGTTTTCTTTACCTACTAAATATAACCTGATTTTAGTTGCTTGTGCCAAAATTATTCTATTAACTGCATTTAAGACCTATAGTATCTTGTGCTTGCATTAGTGAAATAATCTCCCAAATTGCTTTTTCTTATTCTATAATTTCATAATCCACTCTATTCTCAAAACGGTAACAACAATAGTTATTTCAAAATAATAGTCACATCATGTTCTTTTCCTAGCCATCCAGGATGAGAGCAACATTGAACATAATGGCCTCCTCTACCCTGTCTGCCTGAGTGCTCTTGTTCAGCTCTTCCATCCACTTACTCCCTCTCAAGGAGTGACATTATTTTCCTGGACCCAGTGACCTAAAATTCCATCTGATGCCAATTGTCAAATTGTCAGGAACTGGAAAAGCTAGTTTTCAATATATATGCAATTGGTATATAACAAATGCTGCAGAATGCTAAAATTTTTTTTGTATAACTAATATATAGAGAGAATGCAATAGAATAGTAAACTATTGTAGACTTTTCCAACTCATTTTCAGCTCCATAAAAGTTTTTAGTGACCATATGCTGAAAGCTCAAAATAAACCATGAATGGAGTATTTTTGACCAAAGAAATTGATGAAAATTCATGAAGTTACTTATATCTGTTATTTTATTCCAGATTAAATGATGTAAGAGATTAGCACAAAAAACAGAATTTAAATACACTGAATACATACACTGTCTCAAACACAACAAGGCACTTAGAATAATGATCTGTGGTTGTAATTAATCTCTCAACCAAATCATTAGGACTGTTTGACTGGCCAAAAGTTTACACATAGAGTAAGTACCTAACTCTTTAAGCTTAGATTTATTTCCTTGATATTAAGCCTGGAATTCTAATGAGAAAAGCTAGGTATAATCACAAATGCACATCACATTGGGACAATCACCGTGCATAAATTATTCAAACCACAATTTTGTGTGTTTCTAAATAGTTTAGCATAAGAACTGGAAAGAAAATCCTTTAGTTAAATTTACTATTTTACCTCAGCTGCCCCAGAAACACAGACTACTACACAATAAAAGGTCAAAATATTGATAGGCTATAATGTTGTATCTCAAAGTGTAAACTCAACCAAACCAGTCATCTTATTTAAAAGTTATTTTCTCTTTTATTATTATAATAATCTCTTCAGAATAATTTAGATAATAATAGCAGTATTATTATCTCTTCAGAAATGCTCTACCATTGCTGTGTTGGTAATTATGATTTGTTATGCTTTATTACTAAATTGGATATTTGCTTGTTATTATGTAAGCTTTATTTTCATGTTAATTTGAGTTGTTTGCCATTCAATAGGCTTTTTCTTTGATAAAGGAATGAGTTCAACTCATCAGTTTTCACCAATTTGTCTGCAAATGTAAGAAGTTTCTGTGCCTCACTTTGTGAATAGAAAACTCTAACCTAGAACATGAAGTAATCAGTCCACGAAACCTGCCCAAGAAGCAAATCTTTTATCTGTGAATTAAACCTATTAGATAACTGCATGCTTATCTCTTGAAAGAGTACAAAAGGTGAATCATTTACATGAATTTATTTCAAACAGCAAAGGATTTACTCAGCAATGGAAAGCTTTGGCAGTTTTTCACTGGTTCCATTTGGTGGACTAATCAAAGTCAGATATGCTTCCCCACCAATTCTACCTGGCCTATTTGGACTTTTTCTTGTCCAGGACCTTCAATAAGCACAGACTTGAAAATTCCCTGTGATTCCCTTTGATTCTCTGCCAAACCTAAAAGGGGATGCTGACTTGCAAGTAAAGCAAATTCTGCATAAATATACTTCATGTATTCGCATTTAACTAACCTCCATTTTCACATACATCTTGACCATTCTTGAAAATATTAATCAAAGATTAAATTACGAAACTGTATACCAGATAGGATATTAAGGTCTATACTAAATTTTCTCCCTGAAACTCATGATATTGAACTTCATGAAGATCATGAACTTTATTACATAGAGAACTAATTTTGCCCATATAATTATACTAATAAAGTAATTTTTATGTAAAGGCCAAAATTATAAAATGGTCTACTTACTTTCTCTTCAAAGCAAGACTTTGAAAAAAAAGATTAATTTAAAGAATAAGGAGGGGAAGATCTTTAAGGTTAATTAATAGGCATAATTACTTAATTAAAATCTCAAACTCTTCAAACTATCAGATAGAAGAGCCAAAATTTATGTCTTGGTAATTTAACTCAGTAGTCCACATTTATCAAATGCAGTGATCTAATTCTACAAATTAACAGTTGCTTCAAAATTTTGTAGTCTATTTGGTGAGTTTAGATTTTTCTCACTAAAATTTGAAGTTATTATGTATGACAAAGTATATTATTGTACTTTGGCTGGCTTTGTGTTTATTATATAGAATGAGAGATTTATCTCTGCATTGTTGTTCTTAACATACTATGTGAAGTTATTTCTTTTTCCTTTATTTCTTTTCTCTTTATGGTTTATCTCATGTTGTTAGTATATCTGACTTTGATAATCTGACATATCACTTATTTTTTATTTGAAATAGGAAAGGAAAGGAGAAAAACAAGATGATTCAGAGAGGGTGGGGAGAGGGAACTTGGGAGAAAAACATGGAAAGGGGTAATGTATCCACCATCTGACACATGTAACTGTAACCCCTCTATACCTTATCCCAACAATTAAATACAATTATTAAATGAAACAAAAAAGAGAAAGATAGTAACATATTTATATAAACTCATTTTGAAAATCAATCAATAACACTAATCAGTAATGTCATAAAAGTGAAACATCAAGGTCAGCTTACTTTCCACGAAGTTCCTTAGACTTCACTGTCAAGGCTGGATTTGAACCTTGACCATTCCATATTTCAGCATTCTATTAGCTAGGATTAGTTGTTTGAAAGAGTTGCCATTTAGCACACTTTATGAATGCACTACATCTTTATCAGAGTCACTCCTCCCATCACTCTCACCCAACTCTTCCCTTATTTTGTAGACTATATATCCCTTCTCTCATTTAATTTTGTAGAATATACATCACATTCTTGACTGTATTCCCAGATCTTCATTCCTTTATCCCATCCCACCCTTTCAAGTTGTTTTTTTTCTAACATTCATTTTCTTAAACTTTAACTTTGCCTTTTTGAGGAATTACACTCTTTGAGTTCTCCCTTGAATTTTTACTTGTAAATTTATAAGCTAAATTTAGCTTCTACTTCTACACATGCATCCTTTGTTGTGTAGAATTTTTGTAAAATTAACCTTTCTTAAATAATTTTTCTAATGAATGATCCTAGAATGAAAAAAAATAGGAGACATATGGAACATGTTTATTTGGAAATCCATTAAGATTTCAGTTATTTCTTTCAAAATGATATAACCACCTAAATGACAATAACAATAATAATCATGATTTGTTAATTGGTAAATTGTTACAGAACTCAAGTGATAAAAAGAGAAAATGTTATATTTGTTACCAAAACAGTTGGGATTTTAGCTGTGAAGAGAGAATCCATTTTACTTCAGTAGGTCATGGTTGATAATATCAGGGGTGTGATTTAAGGAGACTAGTGAGGTTATTTTACAGTTTTATTTTTAGGAAATTAAACAGCAGAGATTATGGAATATATATATATATATATGGAGAGAGAGAGAGAGAGAGAGAGAGAGAGATATCTATATCTCTGTGAATGTATAGCTACTTATCCATGTATGGATCAACATTGATAGACACTGTCAGATAACTCCTCTAAAATTCAGAAAGAGGATGAATTCCAGCAGAGCTAGTATTGTATAATGTTTGATATTTTTATTTAAATAAAATATATTAACAAGAGATTCAATATTTTTTCTAATATACCATGGGAAACTTTTTAACCTTTAGTAAAAACAAAGCAGTACAAACCAAAAGACTAACCCAACTTACATTAATATAAGTCACTGACTTTTAGTGTCAATGTTTAATATAGAAAAAAACTATTATGTAGAAATTAATAGATTTCTTGTTAATTTTCAATTTTATTGCTGCCTCATTCCTTTTGAAAAAAATTCTTTAATAAATTTGTTTGAAGTTTATTTTTTAAATGGAGGTTATTTTCTTAGGAGCCCAAATGGAAGCTTTCTTTTAATATAAGAACCATAAATAAAATATAAGGCACTTGAAACACTGAAAGTAGAAGTGGGACTTTAGAGGATTTTGCCTAGCTGCAGAACAAATAAGAGATTGATTTAAGCATTAAAATCTCTGAAGTCAATAGATGTCAAAGTGTCTTTTTTTCCTTAACTACATTTTTCTTTCTTGAAGTCTAAACTGAATGAGTTTTCAACAGAACTTAGAAGCATAACCAAAAACTTGCAACATATCCATCTGAAACACATTATAGGGGAAAATAGAGAAACTGTGTTTCTGATGATATACTCTTTTACCCCTTGCTCATACATCCTCTGTCCTATCTTGCTGATCCTGTTCTAAATTTGCATTGAAATTTTATTATTAACATCATTAATGACTGTTTATTATATCTATATGTCTCAAGTGGTGGACTTGTAATACTTGGATTGGACCATCTCACTCAACATGATAATGCCAAATTCCATTTATTATTTTGCAAGTGATGTAATTTCATACTTTGATGAACAATATTAATTAAATTGTTCTGTGTACACATAAATGCATACACTATTTTCTTTATTCATTGGAGGAGCTTTAGCTGCTTACACAAATGCTTACAATGTACTTAGTTATGTTTATGCAGATACTTTTCTATTACTGATTTGGTAACCCTCATACATGCTTCAAGAGGCTACATACATGAGGAGGAAATGATCACTGTGAATAAATGGATGTTTACAATAATAGAAAGTGGAACATATATTTGCAAATAATAGAATGTGGAACAAATATATGCAAATAAAGTAGAATCCTGAAGTTCTAGTATGCTCTGAATCTGTAGTTACCAACTAAGTTAAAAAAAATTCACAATCAAGTTAGGATCTGCCATATTTAATTGAAAGTCTAATAAATAATCATAACACCACAAACAATCAAAATGTATTTTTGCTTGTGACAAACACAAATTTATGACCAATTCTTAACTTTTGAAATCAAGATAAGACCTATTAGTGGTAAATTAAAAAAAATAGGATATTGCAGATTTTCCTATTACAGTATCACATTTTACATATCACATAATAATTTTCCATTGCAAAAGCTACCTATCAAATGAATTGACTATTACTTTGTTACTTATACATATGGCTGCATTTATAGAAATAAAATGAAACAACTTATAATAAAGTTATTTAGGAATCCCTCCAAATAGACTTTAAACTAAGTATAAAAAGTAATAAGTGTGACTGAGTATGTTTTGAACTATAGAAGCTGAATAAATATGATTAAAATGTTAAAGAGAAAAATCAATTATATTGTTAGTATTGTAATCATGAAAAAGTCTTTAGGCTTAGTGATACTCACCCATTTCCAAGCACTCTGGTAGGTGAATGAAAGGGTATTGATTTTGAGGTAGGATTTGATTATATACCCTATCTCAAAAAGATTTTTTTTCACATTTTAATTTTGCTGATTCATGAACAGACAAGTTATTTCCACCTTCTAATTTTCTGGTTAAAAGTTTTCAGTGTTTTGTAGTTTTCTTTATAGAGGTTTTCTTAGTATAATTTGCAGAGTCAATACACTCAGCACTAAAATACCAGTGTCATTCTTCAAAGAAGTAGAAAGAAAAATTCATATAGGATAAAAGATCTCAGACATACAAAACAATCCTGGGTGTATTGCAAAAAAGCAATGCTGGAGGTATCACAATATCTTATGTCAAATTTTACTTTAGAGCTATTAAATAAAATGTATATGGCACTATCCAAAAGAACAGAAAAAAATTAATGGAATACGTTAAAAGACCCAGATATAAAAACAGACATTGGATCAAAGACAACCTCTTTAATTAGTGCTGGAAAAACTGCATATTTACTGATATAAAACTGAAATTAATACTATCTATCATTTAGCATAAAAAGCTACCCAAGGGCCAAGAGTTTGGCCTAGTGGTAGAGTGTTTGCCAAGCATGCACAAAGACCTGGATTTGATCCCTTGGTATCACATACATAGAAAAAGGCTGAAATGGTGCTGTGGCTCAAGTTGTAGAACACTAGCCTTGAGGAAAGCCCAAGGACCATGCTCAGGCCCTGAGTTCAAGCCTCAGGCCTGGCAAAAACAAAAACAAAAAGCTACTCAACATTGAAGAATGATTTATTTTATGTCCTGAAACTTGGAAACTAGCCTAAGAAAACTCCTCCAAATAATGACACAGAAAACATTTTTGGGGGGGAGCCAAGGGGTGCATGGGGCTTGAACTGTGCCTGTATGCTTTCCCTGAGCTCTTCAGCTCAAGGCTACCACTCTACTTTGACCCAAGCTTCACTTCCCATTTTCTAGGGGTTAATTGGAGGTAAGAGTCTCAGGTTTATTTGTGCCTAGGCTGGCTTTGAATGGTCTCTGCTGAGAAATCTGGGGTTATTCTGATTGGTTTGCCTTTATACGTTCTCTTCTCCCTGACTGCTTTTAGCATCCTATCTTTGGCCTCTATTGATCCAGTTCAGATTATAATGTGGCAGTGGGATGTCTTTTTCTGGTCAGGTCTGTTTGGGGTTCTAAAAGCTTCTTGTATCTGGATGGGCCTGCCCTTCTGGATATTTGGGAAGTTCTCTGAGATGATGCCCTGAAGTATATTTCCAATACCATTGACCTCTTTCTCTAGACCCTCCTCAATACCAATTAGCCTGAAATTAGGCTTCCTAATTGTATCTTGGACCTCCTGTAGTGTTTTCTCATATTTCCTAGATTTGAATTGACTCATTTTCTGTTCTTTTTCTATAACCACTAAATTATCTTCAACCCCCGAAATTCTCTCTTCTGCATTGTCTAACCTGCTACCAAAGCTATCTACTTTATTCTTCATCTCCCTTGCTTCTAATTGCTCATTTTTGATGCCTTGCATCTCTTGTTTTAGATCATGTATGGATTTCTTTAGCTCCTTGATTTCCATTTGAGTGGTTAGCTCAGCAGCTTTATTCTCTTTGGACATTTGTTGGCGTTCAGTCACCTTTTTGTTTGTGGATTCTATGAATTCGTTCATTTTTCTTTGAAAAACCTTTATTATGGCCTCCTTTATGGCTTCCCCTTTTTCACATATGACCTTGTTTATGGTTTCCTCTTGTTTAGCTGTGGCTTCCTCCCTTAATTCTTTCTCTATGTTTTTACATTTTTCATTAATGATGTTTATCAATTGCATTTGTATAGAACTTGCAAGGCTCTCCTCTAGATTTGCCACTGACTGCTCCATTGCCTGATTATGTTTGGTGGGAGATTCTATTTCTTGATTTGACATTATTCTTGAGTTTCTTGTTCTGCCCATTTGAGGATGGGAGCAAGATTAATACTAAACAAGATTATAATTTTTCAGATATAACCAATCTAGACCTTTTTAGTTGGCTGACAATAGATATTAGCTCTTTTAGACTGGTAATAACACTCTCTCTTTCTTTTTGTACACTTACACACAAATCTAATACAATCACAGATGACCAATTTATGACCAAAACAATAAGCCCCTCAATCCAATATCTATTGTATTTAAGTCCCTCTGGACCTAGAGTATAATTGAACACCTAGATACACAGCATTGCTCAACAACCATCAAATGTACATCCATGGATTATAAGAGTTGAATGATGAACAGAGGACCAGAGATAGAAAAATAATACGAAAGACGACAAGGGAAGTAGGAAAAGAATAATACAGGAGTGTAAGAATATTATGGTAATGAAGAAAGGGTATTGTATAAGGATAACTGACCTAAGGTGATAGACAGGTAGAGTATTTGTGTAGAAAGTTTAGATGAACTTAGATAAAACTTATCAAAATAAGAAGAGTAATAAGAAGAATATATAGAAAAAGAGAGAGGTTGATATAGGAGATTTCAATGATACCAATTTAAGAAAGAAAAGAAGAAAAGAAAGAAAACAGCAACAAAATAAAAGAAAACAGAACACACACACACACACACACAGAAAAACAAAAACAAAAAGAAAAAGAAAAAAAAGGAAAAGGTGGGGGGGGGGATTCCTCACTGTTCTGAGTTCTTACCCAAGACATACTAGGGTTGAGAACCCGAGTTTAAAAAGCAGGTGACTGTATCAATATGGATATCGTTTGTATTCAAACTGTACCCAGAGCTGTCACTGTGTTTCTAGGAACAACTACAGTGACAGCAGGATTGCGGGAAAAGAGAGGAGAAAAATAGAAAAATAGAAAGAAAGAAAAAAAAGGAATGAATCATAACATTAGAAAAAAAAGGTGTGGGTTAAATGGCAAAAAGAAAAATAAGAACAGTTAAATATGCAAATGAAATGGGGTAAAAAAAGATTTTAAAAAGGGTATTCTTCAGGTTTTTTGTTGTTGTTTGTTTTGGTAGGTGGGCAGGTTAGGAAACTTGTGTCTCCACTAAATTCGGGTTCTAAACACTTCACAAAGTCTTTTTCTCTTGTGATTTGGCTTTGCGGTTTTTCAAATCAGATTGCTTGTTTGGTAAAACAAAGCTGAAAGATCTGCAGCGGCTTTGTTTACCAGGTCTGCAGGTGGCGCAGGGGGATGGACTTCAGCAGCACTGGGGCCGGATTTCTGGCTAAGGGGTCTCTGGGAAATCCTTTGCCAGTTAGAAAGATGGCGCTGTTAGCAACACCTCTCAGGTTCCAATTGCTTTGGCCTGGGTCATTGCCAGCAGTCAAGATGGTGCTGCTCTGAGCTGGTGGGGGAGGGGCTGCCTCCCAATGCTGTTCCCTGAGAAGAAGTGGAAAGTTCTCCTCGGAGCTACTCACAAATTGCTGGTTTCTCCAGTTCCGTGAAGCTGGCAGCTCCGTGCACGGCCGGGTGTAGGCTCTGGGCTCGCGCAGCTCTGTGCAGCTCTGTCTGCAGCCAGCGGGTCTGCACCGCTGTGGAGTGCTTTCTCTGCTCTGATTCAGAAGAGCCTTTGTCTCCCAGGTGCTCCGCGGCGGAGCTCCACGCTCTCCTTTCGCACTGGTAATCTTCCTTTTTTCCCTTTTTTTTTCCTCTCTGCCTGAGTTCTCTGTGGTCCTAAAGCTTACTTAGGATCAATTTTTGTTAGAGTACTGTCTCCTGCACTGCCAGTACATGAATCTTGGCAGGAGCTCAGTATGTCTCATCCTGAACCGCCGCCATCTTCCACCGAATTCCCCCTAGGCTGGCTTTGAATTTAGATTCTCAGACCTCAACCTCCTGAGTAGCTAGGATTACAGGCATGAGCCACCACAACTGGCTAGAAAACAAATTTCAGTTTAGGACAAATTACTCAAGAAATAAGAGAAAAACAGGAGATTACAGCAGGTTACAAAGTTTCTGCACAACCGGGAAACAATTATCAAATAAAGAGATAGCCTATAGAATTAGAGAAGGTAATTGACAGCTATCCACATGGTAGAATCAAAAAGATTTCCTCCAAATAAACAACAAAATTCTTAAAATAGGATGCCCATATCACAATAAATAAATACTAGGACTCAGATTTTGTGTGCTAGTGTCTCACATTTAAAATCCTAGCTTCTCAGAAAGCTGAAATCCAGAAGATCTCATTTCTACCCCAGCCTCATCACAAATATCCTCAAGATTCCATCTGCAAAATAGCTGGAATTTTCAATATGAAAATATTTGCAACTCAGCACTGCTTCTCGTGATTAGTGGGTGGTGGGTGGGTGTTTTGTTTTGTTTTTGCTTGTTTGTTTTTTTAAGAAAGTACTACAGGATGCTACTGGCTCATATCTTTAATCCCAGTTATCCAGAAGCCTGAGATCTTAGAATCTAGGTTCAAAGCCAGCCTGGGCAGAAAAGACCTCTTGACAGTCTTATTTCCAATATACTACTCAAAATCCAGAAGTAGTGCTGTGGCTCAAATGGTAGAGTGCTAGCCTTGAGCAGAAAGATGCTTAGGGGCAAAGCCCAGGCCATGAGTTCAAGCCCCACAAGAACAAAAAAAGAGAGTTTGGAGGAAGATGGTGGTGGCTCATGTGAGCCTTTCTGAGCTCTCGCCAAGATACCAATCCGATTTCAAATAACCAAATACACATATACACAATATATCAGATAATAAGGTGCCATACTGTAACAGTATGAGATAACCAAGGGACAGCAAAAGAGATGAGAGATAACAGTACATTAAGGACACAATCACTCATTTTATGGCTTTTGTTTCTATATCCTGGAAGTCCTTTCATTTAGCGTCATAGTATATGGCCTTATGTATCTAGGTTTTGCTCTATTGCCATAGCAAAGATATAGAACCAACCCAGACGTCCCTCAGTTGATGAGTGGATCAACAAGATGTGGTATTTATACACAATGGAATTCTATGCTGCTGTCAGAAAGAATGACATCGCCCCATTTGTAAGGAAATGGAATGACTTAGAAAAAATCATATTAAGTGAAGTAAGCCAGACTCAAAGGAATATAGGCTCAAGGTTTCCCTCATTTGTCATAATCAGTAAAAAGCTTGGGCTCTCCTAGTAGAGATTTACAATAGAGCAAAACCTAGATACATAAAGCCACATAGTATGATGCTAAATGAAAGGACCTCTAGGATATAGAACCAAAGCCATATAATGAATGATTATTGTCCTTAATGTATTATGTTATCTCTCATCTCTTTTGCTGTCCTTTGGTTATCTAATATTGTTACAATATTTCACCTGTTTATCTGAAATATCGTATATGTGTTTATTTGGTTATTTGAAATAGGATTGGGAAAGGGGGAAACAAGATGAGGGATGGGGATGGGGGGAAGGAAATGGGGGCCATGACATGGAAATGGTATTAATGTTTTTGAAGTAATGTATCTTCTATCTGGTAAATATAATATAACCCTTCTATTAATTACAATAAAATATATGAAAAAGAAAAACAAATCACTAATATAACATTTTATGTAAAAAATAACATTTTAAAGTATTTAAATTCTTGCTTAAAAAAGTACCGAAGAACATCAAAAAATAATAAAAAAACTCCCTGAACATGTGATACATAAAAAAATTCACGTGATACATGAATTCCATTTTTCATCATGTTTAATCGTGTTCCTTGCTTAGACTACATGATCAGCTACCACTATTATTTCCTTAGGGAAAACAAAGCAGTACCTGATGGAAAAATGAATATTTATGTAAGTTGAAAATAAGGCACATGAATATGTTATGGATAACACTCATCTGTTGTTGATCCAGAAAACATGAAAAAATACTTTCAAGGATATAAATCTTTAGATGCCATACATGCACACATAAATACAGATGAAACCTAATTGAAATTATTTTGTTATTTTGCTATCTCAGTCAGAGAGGTATGTCCCTACATATTGAGCTCCTATTCCCACAAAATCATTGTATTCACATCAAGTGTAGCTTTTTGGTAATTTGTTTTTGAAAGTAGTTTTAGAGCCGGGAGTTTGGCCTAGTGGTAGAGTGTTTACATAGTATATCCTAAGACCAGAGTTCCATTCCTCAGTACCACATACACAACAAAAGATGGAAATGGTGCTGTGGCTCAAGTGGTTGAGGAAGCCCAATGACAGCACTCAGGCCCTGAGTTCAAGCCCTAGGAGTGGCAATAAAAAATGTAATTTTAATACTAGAAAATAATGTAGAGATAAATTTAAAAAATTATAAGTTTGAAAATACTTAGTGTTCTGTTTTTTCTTAATACAATAGGTAGCCATAAAATTCCAATAAATATAAAAACTTTAACAGGTTTAGCTGATGTATTTTATCTATTTGTTATGAATAGGGCAGGAAAGCAGGTGCAACTAAATAAATGAGAACATATTATATGGGTTACTACTACTGAATATAATTTGTGGTTATTTTCGTTTGTATGTCCTTCCATTTCCAAAATATTCCCATATCACCCTAAAATAACTTTGTATAAAAATTTTAAATCTTAAAAATATTCCAGTGTTTCTCTTTCTGTCTCTGTATATGTCTACCTTTCTTTCTCTCTCTGACTCACATATGTGGACACACACATGATATGACAGAGGAAATACTAATCTTGCTGGATGTGGTGGCTCATGCCTGTAATCCTAGGTACTCATGAGGCTAAGAGCTGAGGATCATGGTTTAAAGTCAGCCCGGGCACAAATGGACCTGAAACTCTTATCTCCAATTAACCTGTAGAAAATGGGAAGTAGGGCTTGGCTCAAGGGTAGGGAATTAGCCTTTAGCTGAAGAGCTCAGGGACAGCGTCCAGGCCTAAGTCAAGTCCCTCCCTCTGCTCTTGTAGTCCCCCATCACCCCCCCCACACCCCCCCCAAAAAAAAGAAGAGTAGAAGATGCAAATCATGTATTTGTACTTCTCTAAACTAACACAGCACAAACTGGTTGATACTTAAAAGAACAAAAATATATTCATCATAGTTCAGGATACTAAGTCTCCAACTGAAGGAACAATCGGGTCTCATGTTTTCTGAGGGCCACAACAGCCTTCTCTGTGTGCTTTCACATGATGAAAGCAGCACAATGACAATCTTCCTTATAAGGTACTACTCGCATTTAAAAGGACTCTTCCTTCATAACCTCATCAATGCCCCAAATGCTCCTTCTTCTAGTACCATTATTTTGTTGATTAGAATTTCAGTGGCTATGTTCATAGATGTATTTACCTCATAGCCACATGAACTAGGTATATGATATTTTTTAACTCATCAGGCCACTGTCTCTGAGGGTACAGGCTATAGCTAGAACATGTGTAGTCTGCTCAAGGCTAAAATAAAACTATATTTTATGACCATGGACTAATTATTCATTAGTTCATATACAAGTGCCAAACAATTGGAAAGAAATTTGGTGATGCTTTCATGAAAAAAAAAATAAAACACTTAATAGAGAGTTGACTTTCTTGGCAATAATTTCTGTCTGCCTATTTATCTACCTCTCTATTTTACCCAACATATATACATTTATATATGTATATATTTATATACATATATGTAGATTCACACACAGCTACACAAAAGATATGTTGTACATGCATGCAGTGGAAGTCAGTAGTATTTTCAAAAAAATATCCACACAAATGACAGCCCTAGTAATGCTGTCCTCTTCTATTAAGGTCCTACAGAGAAGGAAAAAAAGTTATCAAAAGAAAAAGGCTAAAGGAAAGCCAGATCATATAGACATACAAGGTGGTATCAGAGATGCAATTGTTTAATGCAGTCGCCTCAAGATGAGAGTAAAGTGTTACTGAATATGCAGATGTATAGCTCACATTTTCTACACAGGGCATAAGATAAGGTAACAGGTTTTGCCTCTCGGGATAGATGCTTGTCTGTGAACAATTGCTCTATTTGTGTTCATTTACATAAGTACTAATTTGGCTTCTCCAGGTCCTATTTAGCTAAGTTCTTCACGCTAAATGACTGTTAGAGAAACAAGCATGTGATTTGCAGAATACTTAGCAAGATGGGAATATTGAGCACTAGAGGAAGACTTTCCTGAAACTTCTCTCTAATTTTATCTCGTATTTAGGTAATTCTCTTCTCCCAAGAAAAATAACCCATGAGAAAATAGTTTCAACATTGGTGATAATAATAACACATAACATATCCCACAGTTGTACCCGAAAACTTGACATTGCTAGAAAGTTTATATGTGGCCATGAATAAATTATTTCCCATTGGCATTAGTCTGAAACAAGTATAGAATTCTTAAAAAGCATCATCAGGGAAGAGAGTGAGATAATTTATCTCAAACTCTTCCTTTTTAATAAACAATAAAATTATCTAAGGACACAAACATAATGTATCATCTTAAAGGAAACAACAAAAGTTCTCATTAATACTTTATACATGGTGGAATATCTAAATGGCATGATGAAATTTGAAAAAGCCTTATAGTATATAGATAATGAAGTACCGGGTGGCCCTGTTCTTTATAATTACTTAGAAAATATTTTGGAAGACTCCACAATAATCTTGAAATCATAGAAGGAGTACATTTTTAAAATGCTGTTTTATTTGTGTGTGTTTGTGGATGGCGGGGGTGGGGAGCTCTTTTCAAATTAAGGGTCTCACATGTGCTAGATACTCTACAGCTTAGTCAGGCCTCCATCCAATTTTGTTGCAGGAGAAGGGGAGCTGGAGGGAGAAGGGAGGGAGTCAGGAAATGAGAAAGACAGAGGATAGCAGGAAAAGAAATAAAGAACTTGGCATGACAGTCTGAAAAATCTTTTTCTAAGGATGCATCTTTGCTGTAGAGAGAACTCTCTTACATTCTAAGACTTCTAACCTTAATGCAGAATGTTGTAGTGGCCTGTGAATATCATCACATAGATACTATTTTCAATCCTCATACCTCCTGTGTAACTAGGGCAAACTTACTTTCAAAGTCAGGAATCTTTGCGTTCAGGAAGTGTTTTACACAATTGTACAGATAATTGAGTGTCCATAATATAATTTTCATTATATTTCTACAATGACTGCAATGACTATATTTTTTAATAAAGGATTACTCAAAATAAGTAGCAAAGCATAAAGCAAAAATACAGCGTTTGGCAGAATTAAGCACCTGTAGGAAACTAAAGTTTTATCCTTATTAGTCACCCAGCACCAGAATCAATTCCAAATAGATCAAGGATGTTGATGTAAAAGCAGATACCCTAGAAAGGTTACAAGAAAAAATAAGATGTACACTAGGGCTCCTTAGCACAGTTCAAAACTTTCTCAATAAAGGCCCAGAAACACAACAAATCAAAGAAAGTTTGGACAAATGGGAATGAATTAAACTGCAGAGCTTCTGTATGGCGAGGGATACAACTTGCTAGATAAATAAGAAAGGCCAAAGAGTGGGAGAAGATTTTCGCTAGCCAGACAACAGACAAAGGCCTCATATCTAAAATATATCTACATCTAAAAATATTGAATCTCTCAAAAACAAATCCTCAAAGAAACAACCATCCTATTAAAAGGTAGGCTAACAAGTTAAAGAAGAACTTCTCTGAAGAAGAAAAATGGCCTATGGAAACACGAGGAATTACTGGACATCTTTGGCCACAAAGAAGTGCAAATCCAAACAACTTTGAGATTCCACCTCACCCCTATTAGGAATGGCCATTATCAAGAACATTATTACAGATCATCGTGTAGCCAGAAAGGAAAGCTATTGCACAGTTGGTGGGAGTGTAAACCTGTTCAATCACTTTGGAAAGCAGTATGGCAATTTCCCAAAAGTCTCTAAACATAGAGTTCTCCTATGATTAGGAATCCTACTCCTGGGAATTTACCCAAATGTCCAGAAACGAGGCCATTTTCTCCTTGTGGTTATTGTTTTTTTTTTTAATATACTATGTGAACTTCTTTATTCTTTTTTTTCTTCTTTTTTTCCTCCCTTACGGTTTATCTTCTGTTGCTGCTCTGACTGTGGTACCTGTTATATTGTATAACCATTTATTTGTTTATTGAAATCAGGGAAGGGAAGGGAAAAAAAACAAGATGATGAGAAAAAGGATGAAACACTGTAAAAGTGATATTCACAAGACAATATGTTGGAAATGAACTTTATAATGTGGGAGGAGAGAGAGGGAAATTGGGAAGAAAAAGATGAGATGGGATAAAAATGTTCAAGAAGTAATGTACTTACTACCTTACATATGTAATTGTAACCCCCCTATACATCACTCTGATAATAAAGTTGAAACAATAAAACAACAAAGTACAGGGCCAGGAGTTTGGCCTAGTGGTTAAAGTGCTTGCCTAGCATGCATGAAGACCCGGGTTCGATTCCTCGGTACCACATACATAGAAAAAAAGCCAGAAGTGGTGCTGAGGCTCAAGTGGTAGAGCTCTAGCCTTGAGAAAAATCCAAGGACAGTGCTCAGGCCCTGAGCCCAAGCCCAGGACTGGAAAAACAACAACAACTACAACAACAAAAAACAAAGTACAGCATTTATAAGTTTCTCCTCAGTTTGCTAAGGCATGTGCTGCTGGAAACCGAAACAATTGCATGAAGCCATAATAACTTGAATGATTTCAGTGCACCCAAACCTTGCACCTCAAAACAAAATAATGAAATTAAGCTACAGGACAGCAAAGCAACTTCCCAGTTAGGGGATAAGACATGCTCCTCTGTGAGCTGTGGGTGTTCATTTTATTCTGCAAGGAAATGCACAGAGAAAGGAAGGAACTAAGATAAGTGCAGGGAACGCTTTCAATTCAGGGAGGCCCTGCTGGAAAATATCAAATCCGATGATAACTCCCAGGCACTGTTCCTATCTCTTCTATCAAGCCTTGCTAGGCCAATCTCATATCTTCTGGCAATCATCTATGTCCCCCTGGCATAATGGTTTTCAACCACCTAAGCATACATAATGAGCATGTAAAATTTCAGAGATAAGATAAGAAAATTGGGACAGAATGGTTCTAATTTTATAAAGAAAAAAGAAATTTGTTCTAATTTTATAAAGTTCCCTAAAATATTTTATTATTAAAACATAATCTCATTTTATCTTATCTTTTTATTATTGAAATCTTACTTTAGCATAGGCTATTTTATTTTTCAAAAGAGACAGGAGAACAACTGAAGAAACTATAGAAAAAATATTGTAAAATGTAATACATAGAGATATACCTATCTATATGAATAAAATATATACCTATATATGTATGTTTATATGTATATGTGTAAACATATATGCATATATAGGTATATATATGTGCATATGTAATTATGCATTTATGTATCAATCTGTATATTTTCTATATTAATCATATTTATCTTTTGATATGTGAAATTAGAAAAGTACTCAGGGAAATAAATATTACAAAACGGAAGATATTCATTATTTTCACTTGTCAGGATTATTTACTATTTTATTTTCATTAATGCTAATTTGGATGATTTCTGAAAAATTTATACATAAATCACTTACATATATTTTAAAAAGTAAGCTGAGTACTGGTGGCTCACACCTACCATCCTAACTCTTCAGGAGTCATAGATCTGAGGATCTCAGATCGGAGACGACCCAGATGGGGAAGTTCATGAGACTCTTTTTTTCATGTATTTTTTATTGTAATTAATAGAAGGGTTACATTATATTCACCAGATAGACGGTGCATTACTTCACATACATTGATACCCTTTCTCATGTCTTGGTCCCCATTTCCCTCCCCCCACCCCAGCTCCTCATCTTGTTTTTCTCCCTTCCCTATCTGACTTCAAATAACCAAATACGCATATATACAATATATCAGATAACAAGGTGGAATACTATAACAGTATGAGATAACCAAGTGACAGCAAAAGAAATGAGAGATAAGACTCATAACTCCAATGACACTCTGCAAGAGGTGGAAGTGGGGCTATGGCTCAAGTGCTAGAGCACTAACCTTCAATGAAATGCTCAGGGACAGTGCCCCTGAGAACAAGCCCCAATATCAACACAAAAATAAAAAGGCAATAGGAATTGTTTTTTTTAATTGAGGAACATTTTATTTTATTTCTTTAGTATTTTATTTTATTTATTTTTTTCATATATTTTTTATTGTAATTAATAGAAGGGTTACATGATATTTGCCAGATAGAAGGTGCATTAATTCACATACATTGATACCCTTTCACATGTCTTGGTCCCCATTTCCCTCCCTCCTATCCCCACCCCTCATCTTGTTTTCCCCCCTTCCCTATCCAATTTCAAATAACCAAATACAAATATATACGATATATCAGGTAACAAAGTGAGATACCGTAACAATATGAGATAACCAAGGGACAGCAAAAGAGATGAGAGATAACATAATTGTTTTAAGAACTAATGCAATACTTTGAAAGAATGCAATAACCAAATGATCCAAACATGTTAGATGTTTTTGTTACATCCCTGGACCCTTGCAATGATGTGGGCAGGACTAGGAAAGAGCACAGCAATATGCCAGTAAATAAAATGCCAGAACTCTGGTTAGAGTGTAACAGTGATAATCACAAGACAAGCTACTGGAAACATATTGAGAGGATGGGAGGGAGGAGGGAAAGTGGTAGAAAATCATGGGAAGGGGTCATACTAGATGAAATATACTTACTACCTTATGAATTTAACTGTAACCCCTCTATACATTACTCTGATAATAAAATAAAATTTTAAAAAATCAAAATAAAAGTAAAAATGCCATAGTCACTTTGGGAGATCTAAAAATAAGTTTATCTGATTGGGAGAAGGGGAAATCACAGAAATGGTGGGCCAAAGGATAAACTAATGTAACAGCGATACTCGCTAGACACTATGTTGGAAATGAAATTTACAACTTGTGGGGCAGGAAAGTGGAGGGGATTGAAAGTGAGAGAAAACAAGGGACAGGGTAACACTAAAAACTGTGCTCATCACCTTACTTATGTAAATATAACCCCTCTGTACATCACTTGTGCCCTAAAATCAAATAAAAAAGAACAAAATAGTGATTAGACAATTACTAATTGGCAGCCAGTATTGTGCTCCTGTTGCTATTCATACCACAGTAAATAATTACTTCTATTGTCTACCACATCATTTTCATTAGTAGAACTGATGCTGCCTGAGAGAAGCTTGTTGTCATTGAGACAGCATAATGCTACTTCTTCCCCTGAAATATTATAGCCTAAATTTGTTTGTTTTATAGCAAACTTTTGTTTGAGGCCAGAGTCACTCTAGGTGGTAACAGTGGCTTCAGCACAATGCCCTGAGGCTTGTTTGTCAGTTCTTGAGTGTAATATGGATATTGGGCCAAGATAGGTAACCTATGCATTGTTTGAGTGTAGGGAGGCCAATAGGTTTAGGGAAGTCAGCCCATCCATATCCTGATGCACTGTGTTGGTGGCAGCACCAGACCCCAAGAACATGCTTCTCAGGAGCTCAATAGGTAAATTATTCTGAGACTAGGGAGATCAACTACATTTGGGAGCCTGATAAGGATGGTCACCTCTGCATCATCGATGATAACACCCAAGAAAGCTTGCTGGCTGCTTCCCATGTGTGTGGTTGAATAGGAATGGAGACCTGCCTGGGGCATCACTGAGCTGAGCCATTCAGGGAAGGCTGTAAAGATATATTCCATGTCCTCAGGTGAATGGATGGGGCCATCTTGGTTTTTCTGGAGAACATCCTAGGGAAGGGAATTTTTCCTGTGTCTTCAATGTGAACCCCTGCATGTCAGGTTGAGTTCACAGATGCTTTAACTTCCATGTGGTATGCATGGAATCTCACATGCCATGGCCTGGTCATAAGTAGAGATGGTCAGGAATTTTTCACTTATCCATTTCTGGCCAGGGATCTAAGTCTGTCTTTTCTTAAAGTGTTCATCTTTAGAGACAAATCAGTAGATGCTCTACAATGTGGCTTCATCTTTATGAAGCCATGTGTTATTTAAACATTTTGTAATGTCTGCTTTGTTGTCACTGTACTTTTTATATCACGCTTTAGTGGTGGTTATTTTGTCCTGAGTCTTGATAGTGGAAATTAAAATACAACCTTTGGTGACCACATCTGATTGAGCCTTAGGTAGAGAGGTAACATCATGGAAGCATGCAGCCCAGTAACTGGAATCAAAGCGTGTGGAAAAGGATTAGATTTAGGCCCCAAAATCTGTCTGGGTAATATGTTCCCAGTAAATTATCTTTTATTTTCTATGTACTCAGCATTAAAAGGCCATAAGCAATCCACAATATTGTGTTCTTGGAAAACAGTTTTTCAGAGATAGGCTTTGTGGTATATTTTTCCAACCCTTAGTAGACCTAGTAAGTATGATGTAATGTTAAGCATTTGGGCTTCCTGTGACCTATCTTTAAACTTAAATGAATGAGATTATCTGGTAAGGTTTCTCTGCTTGCTTACCTGATGTTATGACAGTGAGAATTTTTCTAAGAACCAAAATCTTATAAAATGTCACTACACTTTTTCATAAAACATCTGTACAGCCACCATTTATTTAATTTTAGACTTTTATATTCTTAGGTTACTAATCATCCTGTCCAAGGATTAATATGGAAATACATATCCTATCCATTTTGCCTCCTAACTCAATGCCACCTCTCTTTACTTTGCATTTAAGATTTCTTCTTGCTTCAGCCTTTTGAATACTATTAAAATGTCCTCTGGCTCATATATTCCCATTTCAGTATTATTTTATGTCTCAGTAAATTTCACTGGTCTTTGCAGATAGATTGTTATTTTGTTCAATTATAGTTAATAATTTCTAATTTTACTTTTTTTGATAAACTTTATTTTTTACTCAAATACCTTAGCTATATCTAGAAATATACATTTAAGGGGCTTTTGAAATTTCAGATGTCTATGTTTAATTTTACTTATCTGCTTCTGCTCTCTTTCTTTCTCGCCGAATACATGCTACACCACAATCCAAACATAATTTGGCTTCATTTCCATATTCCCATGGAATTGTATTTAATTTCAGTTTATATGCTACATATATGCAGCTTTGAAGCTCTTATGTGTCCCACATATTTCAAACCTGAGCTAAGAATTAATTACAATAAAAAAGAACATGGGGACAGTGGAGAGGAATGTATTATAAAATTGAGTAGAATCATGTATTAAATATAGTCTGATAATATATTATTTTATAGTACTTGGTACCTTGATGTTTTCAAAGTTCAGATATATAGCACATATTGTTTTTATTGCCTCTTGGGAATAATGAAACCCTGAAACTAATCTCAGGAAAATACAATACCTTATTTGAAAGATTAATTGTTTTCATTTTAAGCAATCCAATGCTAAAATTAAAGTTTAATTCTTTTTTTCCTAATTTTGTCTGAGAAATGACCTCAGAAGCCTCATTTTAATTGTTTCTCCTGCATAATGGATCTGTTTTGATCAGCACAGAGGCCACCTTAATCTTACCTTAAATTTGTATCCCAATTTGTCTCCCAATGTTGACCTTTTCATTGTTTACTTAAAGATCACTATTGTCTCCAAAAGCCTATGTCTACTTCACTCCATTTTCTCTGAGTTTTTTACCATTCTTTTATTTTCTGAAATAGAATAGAAATAGAGCGCTGAAGAAAGAATAAATGGGTATTCTTCCTTGACAGTGATCATAAATGATTCAGGATATTAGTGAAACCATAGAAACATGAAGACACTGAACAAGAATACTTTGGTATGGTGTTTTTAAGCAGCATTAACTGACTTAATAGCATGCCAGAAATGCAAAATCACTTAAATTGTTAAAAGAAGGCTTGGTGATTTTTCTTTTTCCCATTTAGCTTAACGCGCTTGGTAGTTGGTGATTAGAAGGAGGGAGGGAATGCACACTGTAATAGTAAGTCCTGATGAATAAACTCTTAGCCCTGTCACCACTGGTGACTGAGCATTCAGAATAAGCACGGCTTTTACTCCTGCCTGGGAAGGAAGATGATGACTATCAGTTCTAGGAGATTCTCACAGCCCTTGAAATGCCTTTCTCCATTTAGACAGGTACTCCTTTTGAATCTACTAATCTTTTATTTACTTTACATTCCTAGACTGCCTTCCTTCAGTCATATTTTCCATAATATTTAGGGTTTCACTTGTAGGAATCAATTTATGTATCTGTCAACTATTTGCCAATATACACATAGATTAAAAAAATTTTGACTACATAGAGGCACTTAAAAAAACAGGACAACAAGACATTTCCAAGAGTTATTTTAAAGAATAAAAGGAATAATAAAAATCAAAATGATGTTCACTGTCTGAGCTACCTAAGACATTTACTACATTTTGACATAATTTAAGAATCATCTTAAAGTGGTAAAGTATTTTCAACATACTATGCATTCAGTGCAACATAAGAAATGTGAGTCTCATCTCCTGAATGCTCCTGTGAATTCAGATTGATATCCAGTGGAGAAGGGGCAGCCTGATGAGTGTGGTCATTGAATCTCAGAATGGGAGCATGTAACTTTGTTACTCAGAATAAAGAAATAACTTCCAGCTCTGCTGAAGTTGTTAACTCAAGCTTCCACAATATTTTTTTGTGTGTGGGTCATGGAGACTTGAACTCAGTCTGGGCACTGTCCCTGAATTCTTCAGCTCAAGGCTACTGCCCTACCCTTGAGCCAAGCCCCACTTCTCGTTTTCTAGTTTTCTAGAGGTTAACTGGAGATAAGAGTCTCAGGTCCTTTTGTGTCTGGTCTGGCTTTGAACCTTGATCCTCAAATCTCAGCCTCAAATCTCAGTAGCTAGAATTACAGGCATATGTCACCATGCCCGGCTATTTCTTCTTAAGATTGGACTTGGGTCAGCCTGTTAATACCCCAACTTTTCCAGTGTCTTCCTGATTCATGATTGAGCACCCTACCCATAACCCTTCATTAATTTGTAAATACCTTTCCAGTCAGCCCACATCCATTCACATCTTCTGTCTGACTTCTATAAACATCAGAAACTGAAGTAGAAAAGACTAAGAGTGTCATGTCTCCTCAGAGTCAATCATATTCCAATACAAGCACTTCGGGAGCTGTGCAGAAAGGGTTTTCAGGTGTTGTGATAGGACAAGGCGAAGTCATAGAAAGGACAGGTTGACCAAGCAGAACAGTGTACAAGACCCAAGAGGTGATTCTAGGTTAGATGACTCTGATACTTGACCTGGATACATGTTAAACTGACCTCAATGATTTGAAGGTCCACTGGGAAATTTTTCATGTATTAAGACCAGCAGGGTACTTCCTGGCTGATATTACACTGCATTTCCAATCTTCAGCTCCATTATATGAGAGGAAATCAGGACATGGCCAAAGCAGGATGGTGTTGTTTGTAGCTTTCATTTGCAACTGCCTCTGTTCTCTCAGGCTAAGATTAAAGCTTTTCATTATAATTTCTATACCTATAATGTAGCCACGATTTCCAATTGAGCTTTCAAAAGTGTATAGAAAGGAGTAATAGTATTGCAAGGTTGTTTGGATAAAAATATAGATTGAATTGCAAAAGGGAAAACTGAATATTGCAGAAATACATTTATTGTAACTATCCATTTTTATTTTACTAAGATGATGCTAAATATACTACGCACTTAGTGGTTCATAGTCTTACTAGTGGAAATAAATAGGAAAAAAATTTCTAATCCAGAAATTAAATAATGTTAATTATAAGGAGAGATACACTCACAATAAATTATTTAAGTCAGAGAAAACTAAGAAATTACCTTCCCTTTACAAAATGACTAATATAACTATTCTAAGAAACTTTCTCTTGAGAATTTATTAAAATCCTTACAATTTCTTTTCTTACAGTTCTCTCTACTGTGAGGATTTTTAATAATCGGTATGTAAATAGGGAAATGCAGCCCAATGCATTTAAAATGATAGAACTAGTTATATGCACACATCCTAATGTCTTCTTTTGTGTATAAAATGAATTTTTTCTATAGGGAAATAATTGTGTTTATTACATTCTGGGGGTAGCCTCTAAAAATTTTATTGCTATTTATTTTCTAATGCACTATTTCTAAATGTTTCATCTATGGCTAGTAATATTAATTCATATATTTCATTGAGTTTATATAACAAATACTTTAATGTCATATTTTATATTAGCATTGGTAGAAAGAAATGTTTCAGAACATGACATAAGAAAACTTGTTGTTTATCAGATATACAGTGGAATCATTCATACATTTTTTGAAGAATTTCTTGAAAAGTACAGAATCTGATTTTAAAAATCCAGGATTTGAATAAATCTTTTCACAATCCCAAAGGATTTTTTTTAACAGACTAGAAAATTAGACCTCTTGTAGATATCTCCCTCTCATTGCAGGTAAATAGTAACTACAAACAATGCAGAAAAAAAGACAGAGCAATGGGGCAAAGAACAATATCAAAATGGCTTTAATACTACTGATTTTAACTAAATCAAATGTATTATCATTATCTATGGCAAGTGGAGGGAAGTTAAATATATTGTCAGTATAACCCCAGTTAGCGTACACAATTGTTACACAAATGCTTCAGATCTGATTTTTACTTTTTTATTCTTTTGAGATAGAAGGTTCCATCTGCACAGGTATGTGATAAGCCATCATGTGTCTACTTTGGGATTCCCATTGTTCCTTGAGCCTCAGACATGAGCCTCCATATCAAGTTTTCCTTGGCAGCATTTCTACCCAGCAGGCCTAATACTATGAGCCCCACAATTTTAACCCCTTTTAAAGTTTGTAAGAACAAGACAGTGCAACTGTACTCAGCTACAGGACTCTTTTGAAAGTTTCTTCCCTGTATAGCCTTTAATCTGTTTTTTTAAATTGGAATTGTATTTAAGATGTTGTATTTAGACTTGTCATTTCACAGAGGCAGTGTATGAATGAATACAATACATCTTTCACCAATGGCATCCCTTTCAAAATTCTCACCCATTCCTCTGCTACCCACCCCTTCCCTCATTTTTCTTAATTTTGTAGTATATGTAAGGAATTCATGACTGCATTCTTCTCTTGTTTCCCCTTACATTTATCTATCCCTCTCCCTTGGCCCCAACCCCTATTGCCAGTATCCATAGCCTGATACTTATTTTATTGGGTTTTAGTGTTCAAAAAATAACTGTATGAAATCCTAAAAAATAACTACAAAACCCTAAAAAAATGGTTGGTGAGAATGTAGACTTGTTCAAACTATCAGGAAAGTTGTCTGGAAGTTGCTCAAGAAGTTAACCTTAGAATTATACTCTTACCTAGCAGTTCCTCCTGTGGGCACTTATCCCAGTGATTACAAACCAGGATATACTGAAGCCACCAGCATAGTCATGTTCATTGAGGCAGTATTTGCCATAGCCAATGTATAAAATCAGCCCAGAAGCCTCTCAGTAAATGAATGAATCAAGGTAATATGGTGAACAGAATATACAAATGGAATTTTTCTCATCCATTAGAAAGAATAATACTTCATGCTTTGTACCATCTGAGGAACAAAATTAGAGGCCATTCTGGGCAAAAACAGGTCTATGAAACTCTTGTTTACAATTAAATACATAAAAAGACAGAAGTGGAGGTGTGACTCAAGTGATAAAGTACAATCCTTGAGCTTCATACCTAGGGAGGATACCAAGAGGTGATGGATGAAAGTCTGCTAAGAAAAGCAACAGATATGTATGGAACCCACTCAAGCTAGAGGCTAGGTGTGTTACGGTTTTAAAGGTCACAGAGAAGAGGATACCCAAGCTGTCTGGAGTTCAGATCATAACAGTTCATTGTCCTGATTCCAGGCCATGGACCTTGCAGATTTAAAATTTATTCCTATAAGTTTTAGTCTTACTTTGGTTCCACTCTTCTGCCATTTTATCACACATGAACACTTGTGCTGAGATTCAGAGCATATGTGATGCTTTGCACCATGGTAGAACTGTTGATAAAAGTGCAGTTTTAGTCTTCTGGCCCCAATGATTGGGATTGTGTATGTCAGATCTGTCCCTCAACTTTATATTGTGAATAAAGATAAAGCAGAGAAAGTAAATATGCCACATGTCATAGGCACTTTAGCAAACTATACATATATCTTCTGGGTTCAAAGATGATCTTTTGGTTAATGTAGAGAAAACTATGACGCAAGTAAAAAGTGTACTTAACTATTAAACTTCCAGTTACTGCTTTATTCTAGGTATCTTGTCAGATGTGGTATCAGTTGCCTGGTACCTCATTGTCAAAGAATTGGGCCTGTGGGATCTTGATAGCAGTGATTTATTCTTTGTTCTTCCAATTTTGAAAAAAAATCCATAAATCTTACATTTTAGGGAAGCATTATGTTTTACCATTATACAATTATTTCTGCTCCAGAGGACAGTCTCGTCATTAGAGACAATTTGAAGAGGGAGGTATTGTGTTCTTCAAGTCCCTGTTGTTTTCAGGGATAGTTTTGTTCCCTTTTTATAGGGATACAATCAATCAGACCTGTCCTTTCTGGAAACCAAACTAATTTTTAAGTAGCTAGAGAGATAACGGCTTCAAGATAAGGCATATCAAAATTGATTTAGACATGCCACATTTTTCTTGTGTTTCTAATCTGGGAAAAAAAGAAGTGACTGGAACTAATGTGCAAGCTTATAGATGAAAAGAATATCAATAATTAAGAATACTATTTTCAATAATTGGTACAAACCTTGGACTCTCCTAGCAGAGCATTACAATAGCTCAAAACCTAGACATATAAAGCCATGTAGGATGAGGCTAAATGAAAGGACCTCCAGGATATGGAAACAAAAGCTAAATAATGTATGATTATTGTTCTTCATGTACTATGTTATTCCTCATCTCTTTTGTTGTCCCTTGGTTAATCTCATGTAGTTACAGTATCTTACCTTGCTATCTGGTATATTGTATATAGGTTTATTTATTTGAAATAGGAAAGGGAAGGGGGAAACAAGATGAGGGGAGGGAGAAGGAAGGGAAATGGGGCCACAAACATGAGAAGGGGTATCAATGTGTTTGAAGTAATGCACTTTCTATCTGGAGAATATAACTGTAACCCTTCTATTAATTGTAAAAAATAGAATATTATTTTCAAAAAAAAGCAATGAGCCAATGCCTTTTATCTAAATTAGGTTAACTATCTGTTACATAGAGACGTTATTGACTCTTCGATATGTACTAAGTGAAGTGAGTATTTTGAAATGACCAGGAGCCTTGAAATTTCCAAAGGAGGCTCATGTGTTCATTGTTTGAACATCGCTCACAGTGGTACATTGTGAAATTCAGGATATTTTTGATAAGCCACTGGAAACATATCCTTAAGGATATATCTTGCCCTGGCCACCATTTTTCAGTGTTTCTTTTTGTCTCTTTTCTTGTTTTCTATTCATCAACAGGAAGTGATCTTTTTTTAACCAGACTTCTTCATATATGTTTTGCAAAACACCACAGGGCATAGTAATCATGAACTGAACTCGGAAACTGGTGTTAAGATGTATTCCTGGCTAAGCTGTGCCTTATTTTTTTAATTATTTTTTATTAAAAAGGTGATAAGCCTTGCACAGTGGCTCACAAGTATAATCCTAGCTACTCAGGGGGCTGAGATCTGAGGATCGCAGTTCAAAACCAATCTGGGCAATAAAAAGTCTGCTAGATTCTTATTTCCAATTAATTACCAGAAAACTCAGAAAACTGGAAGTGGTACTATGGCTCAAATGGTAGAACACTAGTCTTGAGCTGAAGATCTCAGGGACAACGCCCAGGCTCAGAGTTCAAGCCCCAGGACCACCACCACCACCACCAAAAAAAAAAAAACAGGGAAGCAAAAGGTGGGATTACAGTTACATAAATAAGATAATGAGTATAGTAGTTTTTAAATACTGTACTCCTTTTCACCTGCTTACCTCTCCTTACTCCCTCCTCCCCCAGGTTCATATCCAACATAGTGTCAAGTCAGTATCAATGTTGCATTGGTTTATGCTTTGTACTACTGTTTTTGCAATTCCCTTTCCTTTCCATATATTGAATAATCTTATAAAGCTCTTGTTTCAATGTCTTAGAGTTCATGTGAGACTTCATTATTTATGGCACTAATCAGTCGGGCTATTGAGATCCCCTGTTAAGAATATCATAGACATATTCTACCTCTTACTAATGAGGGAAACCATACAACTTAGTTTTTTAGGGTTTTTGGCTTACTTCACTTAGTATATTTTTTTTTTACATAACCAAACTAGGTGTCCATCAACAACTGGATGAAAAAAATAGCCTATAAAACAATGGGGTTTTATAGGCATATAAAAAGGAACATAATTTTGTTATTGGAGAAATATTAATGAAATTTTATATGATAATATTAAGCAAAATAATCCAGAGTAATAAAGACAAATATTTCATCTATTCTATTCTACTCTAGATTTGATCCCACCCCTCAAAAAAAAGTTATGAAAGTATGACAGGAAGCTGGGAAGTAGTGGCTTTTCCCTATCATCCTAGCAACTTAAAGCCTGAGATTGTAGGGCCCATAGTTACAGATTCATAAATTCAGAAATTTCACAATGCTTCTCAGAGAAGAGCTAGATGAGGTGAAAGACGTGGTTTGTGTGGTTCTTAACTATAATGGAAAGCCTAACACAGGAAGATCAAACTCAGGATATGAAAACATACCTGAAAAAATAGCCCTAAATCAGTGTTTCAGGGTGTAGCTTTGCAGAAGAGTATCCCCCTCACATGAGGAATTGAATCTGAAACTCTAGTACTTTCAAAACTAAATAAATAAATGAAGTGAAATGAAGACAAAGTAGTATAAGGACATTTGAAAAAGTAAGGAACTAGTAGACCCCCTGGGTAAAGCTAGAAGGTACAAATGAGAGTAAGAGGTGGGTATGATCATTACACATTACATAAACATGTAAAAGGCCAATTTTAAATTTAGTAAGTGCTAATATATAAAGTAAAGAAAAACAAACCAATGCTTCAGATCAAGCAAACTAAACTTACCACATTGACCAAATCTTTTATTGTCTTAAAAGTTTGCTATTGAAACAGTGTACTTTGTTAAAGGGAACAAAAGAAATATCAAAGAACCTAACAATTTATGTGAATAATAATTTATTTTTATGAGAAGTATTGTCTATGGGAAAGATAAAGTACATCTTAAACCTTCACAGGCAGTGCTCACTAAAATACAAAGTAATACTATGATGATTAAATACCCCATATCAGTACAGACTCTGGGTTCTGTAAATAAGGTTGTACTGTTATAGATAAAGAAAATATTTTAGTATGGGTAGACCCCACTGACTGATTGAAAATGAAACATGTTAGTTTATATATATATATGCATATATACTATATATATTGAATAAAACACTTCAATTCATCTAAAATCATACTAAATATAAAAATGAGCAATGTATAAATGTTGAGCTAGATGAAGATCTAATTTATATCCGATTCCTGTGTTGTTTTTTTTTCTAGGCTTGAGATATTTAGGAGATCTTTACTGGTACTCAATTGTTCCATTTAAACAAGAGTTAGAGGTTATGTGCCTACCTCTGTGAGATGGATTAAATTTAAAATAAAACTCCCAGTACTTTTATAAATAAATAAATAGATGAAGTTAAATGAAGAAAAAGTAGGATAAGGACATTTGAGAAAAGCAAGGAATTAGTGGATCCCATTTGGAAGCTAGGAGGCAAAAGAGAGAGTAAAGAGGGGGGATATGATCACTTCAACTTCAACACAAGCTAAGTGAAAGTTCTGCATCAAGCTGGATTCTAACTGATATTATTCATTTTCAGAGGATTTAAAATAAAATGCAGGTATATGTTGCCTTATGGGTAGCCCAATATATATTGAGCCAAATTAACATTTTCCTATCAAATTCATTCCATTGTTACCTTTTGGTATTTCCATCAGAGTTTTGATGGTAAATATCTTTATATATGTAGATATACATAATATATTATATATTATTATAATTATATAATATGTAGAGCTTCCTTTCCTTAATACTTGTTTGTTAAACATGTCATTTGAAATATAATGTAAAATCAATGTTAATAAATTATTTAATAAGAAATAAATGGACAAATATATATATAAAATATAATATAACAAAACATACATAAAATATACAAAAATAAAATACCTTTATATATAATTGAAGTAGAATGTAACATTTTGATTAGGATTAATCACTTTCAGGCTAATTTAAGAAAAGACATAATTTAAAAACATTTTATGTAGAAAAACAATTTGCTGAATATACTCCATAAACCTTTACTCTCATAGACTTTTCTGGATTTGTATATAGAAAAATAAATTAGTAGCTTTGTGGCTTAAAATGTTAGAACACTGGCTTTAAGCAAAAAGACCTCAGAGACAGCACCCCATGGGTGAAAAGAATAAATTGCTGTGAATAAATTTTGGTTTTGATTGCATGACTTTTTAAAAATAAAAACATGGGTAATAAAAATCTTTTTCCTTTCATATGTTTTTATTATAATTAATAGAAAGATTACAGTATATTCACCAGATAGAAGGTGCATTACTTCACATACATTGATACCCTTTCTCATGTCTTTGACCCCATTTCCCTCCCACTATCCCTGTCCCTCATCTTGTTTTCCTCCCTTCTCTATCCGACTTCAAATAACCAAATACACATGTATAAAATATATCAGATAATAACATAGGCTCAGTGATTTCTCTCATTTGTCATAATCAGTAGAAACCTTGGGATCTTCTAGCAGAGATTTACAATAGAACAAAACCTAGATACATCAGGCCATACAGTATGATGCTAAATGGAAGGGCCTCCAGGATACAGAAACAAAAGCCATATAATGAGTGATTGTTGTTCTTAATGTACTATGTTATCTCTCATCTCTTTTGCTGTCCTTGATTATCTCATATTGTTACAGTATTTCACCTGGTTAAAAATCTTTCTTAAATCTACTAGATATCCTACACAGACTGTAGGAAATATTTTTCTTGGAAATTTGTAAGAAAATCAGGGAAAGCTCCAGTGACAAATAAAGAGAGAACACAAGCCTTTGAGAGACAAACTAACATTGTAATTCCAGGGTCTTCATTCTGGCCTACATGAAGCTAGGCCAGGTTCTGTTATAGATTACAGATGACAAATGGATTCACATTCAGAAATGGCAAACTATATAAAGTCCATTCTGACTAAAATGATTAGGCAGTTTTACTTAAAACATCTGAATGAAAAAGTATATTCCCAAGAGAATAGAAAACTATAATAAACTTCATATTCATATATTGGATATAGCTTTTTATTGAAAAAATTGTCAACTAATAGATTTATAGTATTTTCTTTCTGCTAAGTGGTATTGAGGAAATCTGAGAACAAGAAAAATGTAAATCACATAAATATAGTTCCTGTTCATCCCAGCTATAAGAATTTCTATTGATTATGATCATCCAAATAGCTGTTTGCAAGCCCAAGTTTAAGAAAAAGAGATGAACCTGTCCTAATTGAGAATAAAATTAGCAATGAATTTTTACAGATATTTAATATACATAGACTCTGAAGTAAATAAAATACTTAAAAACACAATGAGTATGCTGAAACTATGACCAGGAAATAAGAAAGTGTAAAATTTTACATGACAGTTTAATAAGATCTTGTTAAAATGAAATATATATATAGTTCAATGGAGATTTTTTCATTTTTAGTTGTATTTTATTGTCAGGGTAATGTATAGAGGGGTTAGAGTTACATTCATCAGGTAGTGGGTATATTACTTTTCTAACATTGATACCCCTTCTCATGTTTTTGAATCCTTTTCCCTCCCCGTCCCACTCCTAATTATCTTGTTTTTCCCCTTCTCTTCCCTTATAAATGTATACATTTATTTGTTTATTCAATGAAGATTTTATCTGAAGTACCGACAAAAATGAGAGATGGTCAGCAAGTTGAATGGCACAATCTACATGTCACAGAAAAGCAGGAGATAAAAGTTGGGAAAGCCAAGGAGACCCTTTTTTCCATGCTTATTGGGTTGCAAATGATACATGACAGGTTGTCAGTTTATTTATAGTTGCAAAGAATTATGTGTTTTTGTTTTCTTTTGTTTTTGTCCTATTTGTTCACTTCTATGTCTAGGAATCTAAGGGAGGCACAGAAATTCAGGGACAAAGTGTGAACAAATGCAGCAATGGTACCCACTGGATGCTATGCTAAAAATTAACTATACAACTTGAAGGTGGGGATGGGAGGGAAAATAGGGTAAGAGTAAGGAAAGGGGTGACATTAGGTGGATGGAAATGTGCTTTTGGCCTGACATATAAATGTAGACCCTCTGTTTTTAGCATTGTTAAAATTTAAAGCCGGGCACAGTGGCTCACACCTGTAATCATAGCTACTTAAGAGGTGGGGATCTGAGGAGCACAGTTCAAAGGCAGTCTGGGCACTGAAATCTAAAGTTCATGAGACTCTTATCTCCAATTAATCACTAGAAAACCAGAAGTGGCACTGTGGCTCCAGGGGTAAGGCAGTGATGCTGAGCTGAAAAGCCCAAGGATAATGCCTAGGTCCAGGTGTAGGGCCTTAGCCTTGAGCTGAAGAGCTCAGGGAGAGCACCCAGGCCCAGAGTTCAAGACCCATGACCCACAAAAAAAAAAAGAAAAGAGAAAAAATTTAAAAAAATTTCAAATTATAGCAATTTTGTACACTCAATATATTTAAGAAAACTATGTATACTCACTCACTAGAAGGCATAAAGACAAAAAAGAGTGAACTATCAATCATGAAATGGTCTGCATGCCTCTGAAATGGATTGTAGTGAAAAGTTAGAAGCCAATCAGAAGAGACAAAAGACTCTGTGTTTCCAATTATGTCGCATTGTTGAAAGGGTAAAACTATAGTCATTAAAACTAAGTGGTTTTCTGGGGAACGAATTGAGAGGAAGCACTAAACAGAAATTTTAAAGTAGTGATTCTATTCTGTACAATACTATTCCATCGTGGTTATGTGCCCCACAGAATTTGTTGAGACACATTGAGATTTAATGCATACCAATTAAAAGTCTGTCCAAAGTTGAGAAAAGTCAAAAGAAATGTCAAAGAAGAGCTAACCGAGCTGCAAATATGGG
This sequence comes from Megascapheus bottae, assembly GCF_031878675.1. Taxonomy (NCBI): domain Eukaryota; kingdom Metazoa; phylum Chordata; class Mammalia; order Rodentia; family Geomyidae; genus Megascapheus; species Megascapheus bottae. Next base: position 92,144,801 of record NC_143509.1, read on the forward strand.
AAAGGGCCTCACAGAGGAGTTAGGTGCAAAAGGTGGTAACCTTCAGCTAACATTAGAAATATGTGGCACCCTTAAAACTAGACATCCAGAAGTTGTACATTTCATTGAATTGTTCATACATATCTGAAGAATATCATCATTTTACTGCTATTAAATTAAAATTTTAGCAGCCTCAAGACCTGTTGATTATTTGTAGGTTACAAAAATAACATTGGTCACTTTTTTTGTGTGGGGGGGGGTCGGTAGTTGGACTTAAACTCTGGGCCTGAGTGCTGTCCCTGCACTCTTCAGCTCAAAGCTACCACCCTACTCCTTAAGCCACAGCTCCACTTCCTGTTTTCTGGTGGTTATTGGAGATAAGATTCTCACAGATTTTAGTGTCCGGGCTGGTTTTGAACTGTGATCCTCAGATCTCAGCCTCCTGAGTAGCTAGGATTACAGGCGTGAGCCACTGCAACCGGCTTCGGTCACTTTAAAATTGAAAGGAAGGAACTGCTTTCAGAAACTTCAATGCTTACATAGATATAATTATTTAGTACTTGAATCCCAATTAATAAGTGACACTCATTCACTATCTGGCACCCATCACCATGTCTTGATAGCAAAATACATTTCTCCAAGAATCACCATGATCCTGTTTCTCACCTCTCTTCCTTCCCAAATCTCCTATATGTGTATTAGCAGAATTTATAAATGTGGCAGGTGATTGAAAGTTAGGTTCTTCTTTAACTCTGTCTTAACACTTTGAGATTATCTACCCATGAATAATCTCAAAATTTTTTCAGTCCTCCAGCCTGGCTCTTCCATATAGGGACCAGCTTCCTGGAGAAAACTTGACTTCAAACGACTGTTTATTTGAAGCTATTTAAATTTGTGTGAACAACAACTAGTTTGGGTAGTGTTAGTTTTACCATCTCTGTTCAACATTACATCTTAAGGTTCACTTCTGATCTCTGGGCTCCTTGACTTTACTCACAGAGAGAACAACCATTATTTACAAGGGAGCATTGTCTCACTGAGATCTTCTATGCTCCTGTCTCAGCTGGAACAGCTGAGAACTATCCACATGTTTAATCTATGACATCTCAGCTTCTCCTTAGCACGTCCCAGTATAATGCAGTCACACACTTCAATCTGTCTGCTTCCTATCAACAGAGACAAGTAGAAACTGAAGTTTTCTGTCATCTACACACATTTGAACAAGAATAAAAGTTTTTGCACATGTACTCTTCTGCTAGCTTTGAATAAAAAAATAGATGGACAATCTTATTTCTTCTTCAGAGAAGTCTCTATTGAAATCTTTAGTCCATCTTTTAATGGGATGGGTGTTTCTTTGAAGATTAGTTTTGGAGAGATTCAACTCTTTTAGCTGTAGATATATTTTAGATATAAGGCCTTTGTTGTATGGCTATTGAAGATCTTCTCCCACTCTGTAGGCTATTTAACTTGCTAGCAATGTCCTTTACCATACAGAAACTCTGCAGTTTAATGCAGTCCCACTTATACAAACTTTCTTTAATTTGCTGTGTTTCTGGGTCTTTATTAAGAAATTTTCGACCTGTGCCAAGGAGGCCTAGTGTTATTTCCTATTCCTTCTTGTAAAGTTTTCAGGGTGTCTGCTTTTACCTCAATGTCTTTGATCATTTGAAATTAATCCTGGTGCAGGGTGACATAGAAGGATCCAACTTTAGTTTTCTGCAGGTGCTTAACCAAGCACCTCTTGTTGAAGAGGCTGTCTTTCTCCCATACTATTTTTTTTGGCTCCCTTATCAAAGATTAAGTAGCCATAGTTGTGCGGGTTGATTTCTGGGTCTTCAATTCTATTCCACTGGTCCTCAGGCCTGTTCTTGTGCTATAAAAAGCTCAGGGACAGAATCCAGACCCAGAGGTTCAAGCCCTAGGACTGGCCAGGAAAAAAAAAACAAATAGAAAAAGAAAGAAAGAAATTAATAATTTTCTCAACTGCAATAAAATAAGTTTAAAATGGGAGAAGTAAAAAAAAAACCCATAAACAAATGCATTAAGAAAGTAAATACAAGCCAGGTGTAATGGTTCACACCTACAATCCTAGCTATTCAGGAGGCTGAGATCTGAGGATCAAGGTTCAAAATCAGCCTGGGCACAAAAGCACCTGAGACTCTTACCTCAAATTAACCTCTAGAAAATGGAAAGTGGGGCTTGGCTCAAGGGTAGGGTGGTACCCTTGAGCTGAAGAGCTCAGGGACAATGCCCAGGCCCAGGGGTAGGGCAAGAGCCTTGAGCTGAAATGCTCAAGGACAATGTCCAGGCCCAGTTCAAGCCCCATGACTCACAAGAAAGAAAGAAAGAAAGAAAGAAAGAAAGAAAGAAAGAAAGAAAGAAAGAAAGAAAGAAAGAAAGAAAGAAAGAAAAGAAAGAGAAAGAAAGAAAGAGTAAATGCAATAATTTTATATATACAGAATGATTAAGGAAATGACATATTTTAAAATTCAGAACCCACTGTCCCCTCACACACTTAATCTTCTTATTGTATGTTTTAAGAATTTGAATCGAATCTTTTTGTTTAAGGAAAATTCAATGGTAATTTATCCTATTTGATTTATTGTTCAATATGGAAAAAAATGGGGAGGAAGCAAATAAATGGAAATGCTTGTTAATCAATGTAGAAACTAGAAACCATGAAGTAGACAATGTGTGTTGGCCTGATTGCTACATACTAAATTCAGGCTTAGTCTTTTCCTCTTGTTGTAACTTACATGCGTTTAACATCTGCATTCATAAGACTGTTACCTCCTGCTAAACAAAGGCTTCTATTAGATTATTCATGAAGCAATGAAAGAAACTTTATGACATAAATAGATGGATTGACAGACAGTTATAGACCTTTTGTGAAATCCTCAGAGTCTGAGAACTGTCCCTCACTTAATGTTCTACATGTTTGAACTGCAGCTTCACTTCTGGTTTTTCAGTAATTGGAGATGAGTCACATGGGAACTTTTCTGCTGGGGCTGGCTATAATTTACTATCCTCAGATTCTAAGATCTCAATCTCTTATGTGGATAGGATCACAGGCAAGAGCCACCTGAATCCGGTGAGATACTCAGTTTTCAATGTCTTTGAATGTCTAAAATAAGTATTTACATTACACTGGGCAATTATGTTTGTTGATTGTGTTTTTTTGATGTTTTACAGTAGGCTTTTTCTTTTCATATATTTTATTATAATTAATAGAAGGGTTACATGATATTTGCCAGACAGATGGTTCATTAATTCCCATACATTGATACCCTTTCTCATGTCTTGGTTACATGAGGCTTTTACACTGAACTCCCTAAGGAAAACCACTGTAACAAAGTAGATTTGGTGTTCTATGTTTCTTTCCACAGGCTGTTGTTTAATGGTAGATTAATTTGTTCACACAGTGGTGTGATTAGAATAGTTACAAGGTGAGCTGTTGCTCCATATGATACATACTGACAGTTCCCATTTATCTTCCCTAACTCTTAGACCATGAGCATGAAATTACCTATGAGCCACATAGAGTAAAATGCATTTCAAATATGCAGGAATAAGGGAGGATTCTCTTGAAGAATCTCAGTAGTGTGATAAAAGTCACCATTTCACCAAGCTGAGCCATTTTAGCTTCTCACATTTTAGCTTCTCAGATTCTTTTCTTTAGGATTATTGTCTGTCTATTCAATTTTATCTGTTTATTTTTCAAGTTTTATGTCTTTAAGTAGTATACGGTGTCCTTTAACAAAGAAGTTTATGAATACCACACATCTTGGTCAGTGTCAGCCCCTTCAAAATTCTCACACACTTTCAACCCACTTCTTCCCATACTTTTCTTCATTTCTGGCATATACAATGAATTCTTGTCTGCATTTTCTTCATTCCTTTACTCATTTCCCCTCTTTTTCATGTACCTATTTCGTTATGCTGATTTTGTTGGAATTTGACCTAGATATCCTGACCATTTTATACTATTTGAGGCCTCCATATATTATATTATACTTCACTTAATCAGTCTTTATAATAGATGAATAGAATTCCATTGCGTGTGTATATATCACATTTTCTTTTTCTTTTATTTATTTTTTTGGCGTTTTTTATTGTAATTAGTAAAAGGGTTACATGATATTTGCCAGATAGAAGGTGCATTAATTCACATACATTGATACCCTTTCACATGTCTTGGTACCCATTTCCCTCCCCCCCCATGCCCCCCACCCATCTTGGTTTTCCCCCCTTCCCTATCAAATTTCAAATATCCAAATACAAATAAATTCAATATATCAGATAACAAAGTGAGATACTATAACAATATGAGATAACCAAGGGACAGCAAAGGAGATGAGAGACAACATAGTACATTAAGGACAACAATCATTCATTATATGGCTTTTGTTTCAATATCCTGGAGGTCCTTCCAATTAGCTTCACATTATATGGCCTTATGTATCAAGATTTTGCTCTATTGCAGATCTCTGCTAGTAGAGCCCAAGGTTTCTACTGATTATGACGAATGAGGGAAACCATTGAGCCTAAGTTCCTTTGAGTCTGGCTTACTTCACTTAATATGATTTTTTCTAAGTCTTTCCATTTCCTAACAAATGGGGTGATGTCATTCTTTCTGACAGCAGCATAGAATTCCATTGTATCACATTTTCTTAATTCATTCATTTATTAAGGGCATTTGTACTGATTCCATATATTTGCGAACATACTTGTGTTGGTGGCTTTTCTCTAGCTTTCATTATGTTTGACTGAATAAATGCTCAGTAGTGGGATTGCCAGGTCATGAAGTTTTTTCTTGTTTACTTTTGTGAGAAACCTCCATACTGCAATGCTCCATACTGCTACAAATTTCCTCATCTTGTTACTAAAATGGTTCTCATACCTGCTAATTCAACACAGCTTCACTATGGGTCAATTTGTATTCAGTTTTAGCATTAATATTTAGCCATTGGAAAATAAGAGATGGATAATAGGCCATTGGGGCAATGAGTAATATGAATGGCTCTCATTGGCAATAGATGGCAGTTACTCAGACATTTCTAAAATTCCCAAATATATAGGCAATTCAGTGTTTTCTGTCATGGAGCTACAGTAACTATAACACTAAATTACAGTTACCTAATTCTAAATTATTGATATGTTTATTCCTGTAGAACCTGTTTGAAGTTATTGTGCAAGTACTTCAAGGCCTGCTTTTCTAAGCACAATTTTAAAATGTGCTATTAAGTTGACGAGGTGAAGACAGAGATAGCACTATGTAAGAATAGCCTCTTGAAAATACTGTTCAATGCACTGGGTTTCTTGCCAGGGAACAAAAACTTGGCATTCTCAGTGAAAAGGAAATAAGTAAAATTAGATCACTGCAGACAAATGAAGGGGTTTTGAGGAGTTAGCTTACAAAGAGAAGCAGGAACAAGGTAATAAATTATCTTGCTTGGCCATGCTTTAAGCTGTACTGAATAACTTGATTAGATTTGTGTTGTAGAGGCAGCAAATCAATAAGAAGGTGCTTGTTGTAACTGAAAAAAAGACATGATGCTTGTCTGATTTAGAGAACCAGAAGAGGGGATGGAAACGGAAGACTCCAAGATTTATGAGTTATCTGACAGTTGTGCATCTTGGGCTAAAGGCAGAGCCTCTGAACTGAAGAAGATTGAGTTACAAGCAGCAGCCCCATCTGTTGATTATTTTTATATATTGGCCAAGATGTTTACGATCCATAATCCTCAATTAGCAACAGTGAATTGAAGATAATAGACGCATTTCCTTCTGAAATTCTAACAAGTAACTGATTGTGAGGCTGTATGCAAAGCACTTGGTACAGTGCCTTGTATAAATCTCAAAGCTCAATAGCCATTATTATTGTAATTCAGAGAACATGGCTTTTTTTTCAGGTGTTACTTAGCAAAAAAAACCAAAAACACTCCAGTAAAAATGAAAATGGTGTGATATTTTACCATCAATTTATCTACTCAATATTCCTTATATGACTTTTGTTGGTTTTCAGTGTCTAATACCAGATAAATGAAGGAATGAAAAAAATTATATCCTTAAAGTAGAATAAGAAGTATCCCAAACTTATGATGTTAAAGATACTTTTAATTAAAATAAAACTTGTGAGTATTATAATATATTTATAGTGCTTCCTTGGATTTTTGTTTTGAGAGTGTGATATAGATAATAAAACATTACTTTTTGTAGTTCACAAAATGTAGATTGGTACTTTGTAAAGTTTACTAGCTTGTTCTTTGTGGTTCATGATTTTAGATGTGAGGAAATATAAGGCATGTACTGAATATTCTACACATGCACATTATTTGTACACCTGAGATTCTAGAAGCAATGAATGTGTTTTGCATAAAACTTTGTAGGTGGGTGTGAGCCACTTTTTTCTATGGCTAATCCATTTTTGATTTGGTATGAATAATATATGTTAGGCTCTTAAATTTAACTCATTAAGGATGGATTTCCTACCCATATCTTAAAATGCATTTCTGATGAAGACAAAAACATGAGAAGGGATATCAATGTGTGAAAAGAAATGTCCCTACTACCTGACAAATGTAATTATAATTTCAGTATACATTATCCCAACAATAAAAAAAGTTTGGGCAAAAAAATATATACAAAATGAATTTCTGTTCTTGCCCAATAATAAACAATTAATAAATTCAAAAATGTTTTTGCAATATATTCACATAATTAAAAACAGCAAAACATTTGTATTCAAAATTATTGATATTCACCATGTTCATAAGTTAAATTCCCAAATAAGTTTGAGAAATTCAGTATTTCAAAACAAGTTTCATTAACTTTGGTTAAACCTGAGAAGGTCCATTTTAATTTATTTTATTTTATTTTTATTTCCAGATAAAACAAAGTCAAATGTCTTTGAAAATTAGTAGAATTATTGATAGGTAGATACATAAATAACTCTGGAACATGTCAGCAAATCTTAAAATGTTTTTGTAATAACCTATCATAGAAAATATGGCAATGACTTTAAAAGTAACTGTCCTGAAAACCTGAACTTGACATTGTGTTCCTTCACATATCTTATTTCTCATGGTAATGTTATAAGAAATAGAGGCCTTTTACAGGTAATAGGCCTCATGATCTACCATGACATTTTGGAGGCGAAAGGTCATGAGGGCTATGATCTGCATCAATGCCCTTATAGAAGAAAAACTAGACTTACCTTTCTCCATCATTTAGGTTCAGGGCAAACTAGGGCATTCTATGAACTTGATTACACCCTTACTAATCTGCTATAATAGCTTTCATAAGGATTTCTCAGGGCTTTCAAACTACAAAAAAATAATCTTAACACATATAGTCACATAATCAAATGATTGTTTCAGGGTGATCAATTAAAGTATTATCTATCCACTGATTTTTAGAGGTGGAATTGAACCTAGGCCCTTTATCATGCTGAACACACTCTTCTATTTAGCTATATTTTTAGGTTCATAGCAGTATTCTTTCTCCATGTTTCTCTACTAAATAATGCATGAAATTGAAACACAGAGAGTTAAGAAAGAGCTCCACTGCACTTTTTCTGGATAACAAGAAAGAATTCAAACTACAGGTGAGAAACACTTAGAAACTTTTTAAAATAAGAAATCAAGTATGTATGAAACCATGACTTGTTTGTGTCAAACTATGCACCACTGAAGATTTCAGAATGTCAATTTCAAACCTGAATGGAATGAATCCTACATTCTGTATCCTTCTAATGAGAGACTCATAAGGATTTCCAGACAATGTAAAATGAATAACTCAAGAAGTTGTAGGGACAGTGAATTTATGCTGTTAGTTTTGTCAGTGGCTTATATTCTTCATTTTTATGGGAATTGAATGCCTTAACAGCTATGGGAAAAATTCTAATATGTTAAATTTATAATCTATTCTAATTGTTATATTAAATAAAATGGGCAAAAAAGTACAACCTGAAAGAAGTCTCTTCAATATACAAAACAATGAGACATTCTAAGAGATTGATAATTCAAAATATGGAATTATTAGATCCTATGTTTTTAAAGTTTTTTTGTTTTTAAGCTTTTTTGTTTTCCATTTTAAAAATGCACACATTCAAGTATAATGCTTTGGTTTAGTCTCAGCAATAAAAATTCAGTTTAAAGAATCATGAGGGGCTGGGAGTATGGCCTAGTGGTAGAGTGCTTGCCTAGTATGCATAAAACTATAGGTTTGATTCCTTGGTACTACATGCATAGAAAAAAGCCAGAAGTGGTGCTGTGGTTCAAGTGGTAGAGCTGTAGCCTTGAGAAAGACCAAGGACAATGCCCAGGCCCTGAGATCAAGCCCCAGAACTGGCAAAAATAACACAAAATGTATACATGGATTATCTCTACATATTTATGCACACATAAGTATATAGTTAGTCAATATATATGAAATGTATATGTTTGTATATGTACAAATTTTGTATAGATAGCATGGGTAATACACAATCATGAAGTAAAATTGTTTTAGATATATTTGGAATATATGTAAGAATGATTCACTTATTAGATGCTAAAATAATATCTTCATAAATTTCATAAAGGAATAACTGACATTATTTAAAGAAAATTATGATTATAAGCTAGAGGAAAATATATATTTAAAATAACTTCTTAAAATATTTAAAGTTAAATTAATATTTACTAAAGTAACAAAAATCTATTTAGAATACCACGTTTTAAACATATGAACAAACTTTATGACAGTATTCAAAATGCTTTGAAAGTTGAAAGCCTAATAAAACTAATAAAAGGTTGTCTCAGTCAACAGCTATCCCACAGGGCTGTAGAAAATTATTGAGTGATTCTGCCTTTTTGTTTGAGGAATACTATGAAGCCCCTAACATAAAATTTATTAGTGGTTAAAAAGACAGAAATGATTTTAGGATGCTTTGATTATATACTAAATACAATGAATACTTCTAAATACTCAGTAGTGTGCATTCTAAAATTCCTGCATTTAAAAAATGACTTACAAAATCCAATAAAAACAAGAAGGGAATTTAAAGATATACTACTAATACATCAGATTTTCTAAGTCTACTACTGCATGTAATATCACTAAACTATTACCAAGAGCCTATCGCTAATATTTTATTGCTAAATATTATCATTGGAGAACCTGAAAGATATTCCATTAATAACCTAAATTAGAAAAAAAGGTAAATGATGTGAGTCTATATGTGAAACCTCCATACTAAAACATATTCAGGATGTGGATTGGGAGAAGCCAGGTGGTTAAAACTGGTGCTCCATATTGGCAGCAATCAGCAGTAACCTCAGATCATCAACACTAAATAGCATGCATTTTTTACAATAAGCATGTTGAGTTGCTAAGTAATATCATTATCATAGATGAGCTTTAATCTTTATAGCCAAAATTTCTCCCATTCACAATAGCCCTTTCAATCACCACGAGAATGAGCACTTTTTGATACAAGCTCCTACTAAAATATGCACTTAGAAACATTTTCTGCTAAGACAGTCAGTGACTACTTACTTTGGTACTCAAGTTCCCAAAAGCAAGATGAAAGCCTGACATTGCTGTTTCATTTTGCTTCCACCTCCTTTGCTCTGAATCTCCTGTCTGCAGCCATCCTGGCTTAGGAAGTAACAGGACTGATGGATAACACGTTTATGAAAAGGGACTACACACAGTAAGTAATGGCCTTACCTTGAAAAAGGAGTAAAACTGCTTACAATATGGGGAACATATTATTCTCTTTAAGTATAGCAGGCATAATATCTTCTCTATCACCAAAAATAAGATAAAAAACCCATCAACTCAATTATGCATATTCTTTATCCCTGCCCATTTTACCTGGTATAAATAATCCTGATGTTGGAACTTTGGTGGGTTTGTTTTCATGTGCTATTACCTATGTCCAGAGGTAACAGAGTTTGTGTATTAGAGATAGGTCATAAAATAAATGTATGAAATATATATAATGATTTATATATCTCATGAGATAAAAATCTGCTGCTTTTGATAGTGTGACTTGTAATTTTAGTTCTATTGCAAGTTGTAACTTTTCTTTATAAATAATCTCTTGACATTCTCTGAGGTTGGTGTAATTTTTTCAAGGTATCATTGGCAGTATCTCTCAAGGACTTATTAGGGAGTGTTACAGAGAAAGAATTGGCTTACAGATTTCAAGGGATTGCCTGGTTATATAGAAGTTAAGAAGAGATCCTAAGTGAAATGTTTCTTAACAATTTAATTTTTGTTACAGTTTACAAGAAGATTCTAAGAGGGTTCTGGTCACAAGAAATATACACTTTGTACAGATTCTTACATGTTAAACTTTCTTGGCTTTCTATGATTGTATTCATTGAACTGAATGCATATTTAAAAAAAAGCGAAGTCACAGTTCTGAGCTTGATGAATTCAAATCTATATCTTTCTGACAAGAAAACTATTACTCTCTCACTCATTCTCTCTTTCCCTCTCTTTCTACCTATTCTACATTTTTTGTGGGCTGTTCTTGGATCTTAAACTAAGGGCCTGGTTCACTCTTTCTGAGCATTTGTGTTAAAGGCTAACATGCCATTTGAGTTATAGCTCACTTGTGAAGATAAGAAATTTTCTCAGTTGCTCAAAGGGGCTTCATTTGTGTTCATTGTAATTTTACTCATAACATCCTAATCTATAAACATGGGTTATTTCACAATTTATCAATGTCGTTTAACTTTTGAACAGTAATTCAGTGTAGGTTGTTTTTTAAAGATCCTTCCTTTGTGAAATGCAAGTCCAAACAGTGAATAATAGAATTATTTTGAGCCATGAAATCACACAGTAATTGTATGACATAAAGTGTGTATAATTCTATAATTCATTGAGTGCTACAGACTAAGTGACATAGAGGTCTGCAGGTTTTGCAATCTGACATTCTATTAAATTGTGAAAAGTATCAGCCATGTAAATGAGTATCATGATGATATGGGTATATTTAATTGCAAGAATTAAAGTAGACTTTATGGTATATAGACTGTTGTTTAATATCTTTAGTTACAAAGCGGAGAAAATTACCTTATCTTTGTTGTGTGTACAAAGGCTATAAGTGTACATTTTATTTCATGAAATACTTTTCATCCCTGATAGTAGTGTACTCTTTGCACTTATTCACTTTTTATAATGATATGAAAAAAATGGAATAATACTATAATCATAGACATATTTCCTTTGGTATTATATTCATATATAACACATCTTTCAGTTTCAACTATTTATATTGGACATGTTCATCTAATAAAATACTTTCAAATAATCTAAAATTTTCACTTCAGTTTCATTCATTTCTAAAAACTAGTAATGCAAGACACAAATCAGAATATAGTTATATATATATATATATATATACATGTATTAGACAGAAGCAAAATCCTAGTCTTTTGTATCAATGATTGATGGGAAAAAATAAAATATTTTCATTGGTTTTATAAATTGAGTGTTTTGAAATAACAATGAATTGAACCATTAAATAGGAAAACACTCCATTGAACTGAAAAAAAAAACACTGAAAGGGAAAAACAAAACCTAAGGGGGAAAAAAATCATGTTTTCTAATTTATGCTTTAATGCCTCTCTTCCTTTTCGATAAATGCTGAAAAACTGAAATCAAAACAAAAATGTCATGGGGATCACAATAACACAATGGCTATGTAACTGATTTGCATACCAAAAGCAGATAAAAATGGATAATATATATATATATATATGATTCGATGCCATGATAAAGATAGTTCACCAAGACAGAGAATTTATTAATGTCTGCTCTGATTAATTTCTTTTATATTGAAAAATGAGATATTTGTACATATTTTTCTATTTTATTTGGCAAAGTCATGTTAGAATATGACCATATGATGAGGGTAATCACATTACTATAAATTTTATTTTGGTATTTTTCTCTTTTTTCCCATATATTTTTATTGTAATTAATAGAAGGGTTACATTATATTCACCAAATGGAAGGTGCATTAATTCACATACATGATACCCTTTCTCATAACTTGGTCCCCATTTCCCTTCCCTCACACCAAGCCTTCATCTTGTTTTCCCTTCCCTTCCCTATCCAATTTCAAATAACCACATGCATATATCCAATGTATCATATAACAAGGTGAAATACTATAACAATAAGAAATAGCCAAAGGACAGATGAGAGATAACACAGTATATTAAGGAAAACAATCACTCACTATATGGCTTTTGTTTCTATATCCTGGAGGTCCTTTCATTTAGCATCATTCTATATGGCCTTATGTATCTAGGTTTTGTTCTATTGTAAATCTCTGCTAGAAGAGCCCAAGGTTTCTACTGATTATGACAAATGAGGGAAACCATTGAGCCTATGTTCCTTTGAGTCTGGCTTACTTCACTTAATATGTTTTTTTTCTAAGTCTTTCCATTTCCTTACAAATGGGGCAATGTCGTTCTTTCTGACAGCAGCATAGAATTCCATTGTTGATCCACTCATCAATTGAGGGCATCTGAGTTGGATCCATATCTGCTATGGTAAATAGTGCTACAATGAACATCATTGTGTTAGTGGCTTTAGTATGTCCTTGTTCTTTTTTGTTGTTGTTGTTTCTTGTAGGCCATGGGTCCCTGAGCTCTTAGGCTCAAGGCTACCGCCCTTCCCTTGAGCCAAGCCCACTTCCTATTTTCTAGAAGTTAATTGGAGATAAGAGTCTCAAGTCCTTTTGTGCCCAGGCTGGCTTTGAACCTTAATTCTCAAATCTCAGCTTCCTGAGTAGCTAATATTACAGGCATGAGCCACCATGCCTGGCTTATAATTTTTCGTTTTTAATAAAAGCTTCTGCCTCTGTTGGTATACAGGTATATTTGTGTGTGTATGTACATGTGCACACGTTTATGATTCGATCCATGCATTTGTTGGTTCTCTACTACACTGAGGTAAGAGACAAAGGAAAAAGAGTGCATCTTGCAGGGTTCCCAAGTTTCTACTTGCTTTGGGTATCTTACTGTCTTCCCCCAACTGTTTGTCTTGAGGCATTTACGCTTCCAGATCATACAGACAGGAGGCCAACTTCCTTTAGAAAAATTGTTTAACTGGCTTCCACAACTGCCTTAGATCCAGTCCCCTTAAGAAATGGCTTACTGAGGCCTCACAGATACAGCTCACTAAGTAATATTACCCCAAACTGAGTAATACTAAATGAACATAGAGCACTTCCTATAATTATTGAGAACTTAAATGATTATGCTTAATGTGATCAGTCTACCCAACTGAAGAAAATGGCAGCATGTCCTTTGTTTTGCCGCTACATAGATATTTTAGTTAAAAATTATTTAAGACATGTGAAGAAGGGCATTGGAATAAATGCAAATACCCCAAAGATTAACAGAGACATTCAACGGATTGACTAGAATTTATTTACTCCAAGTGCTAAGCAGTAAACTTTGGTCAATAAAAAAAATACATCTCTTCCCTTATTTTAAAATTTTTCAAAAAACCATGCTATGAATTTCTGCCATTCCCTTTCCCTGAAGGAGGTAACATTGTTTTGATTTTATGTTAAAAATGAAAGAGGCACACTGGGAAATAAAATTAATTTTGACATTTTATTCTAAAGAAGAATTTCAATGTTAGCAGCAATAAAGCTTATCAAGAGAGCTCCCTGTAGTAGGCTAAAATATGAAATAGAGTCAGGATTACAAAACTCTGTAGATTTGAAGAAAAGCATTAACAAGAAGCTTCCAGTATTCCCTTGCTTAAGCTTATTGTGTTTGCTTTTGTCCTAGTTTAACTAACTGCACTGAAAATAAGAACTCCCCCTCCATTCCCAGAAGAGTGGTTGCCAATGAACATGTGGTTACATATCAGTCAGTACAACTAAACTAAGCAGCAGAAGTTATCATCCTCCACCTTTAATAAGTCATAAAAATGTCTTAGGAATGACATTTCTAGTGGAAATTATGGGGGAAAGATTCTCAAGGAATAATCTAATGGAGGTACTGCCTCCCTCTCCTCCTCCATGGACTTTAACCAAACTGTATTTTTTTTTCTGAATTAAAGGGTAAAATCTTCTTCCAAAAAATAAAAATAAAAACAGGATGAAATGGAATGAAAGGGCAAGCCTGGAAATGGAATGTGACTCTTGAAGGAAGTGTTTTTTAGAGGCAATTGAATTAAGGTAAGGAAGGAAAGCATTGAATTTAGCTTTGTAATATAATAATTTTAAAAGACATGATTCAGATAAACACCTTTAAAGTGAAACATACATTCCAGCCCTGTGAAGTAGATTTTATTATTTGAAATGCTATAACTAAAATGCTCAAGGGGAAACCAGCTATTCAGATAAGATCTAAGTCTGTCAACCAAAGCTTGTCCATGAAATCAGAAACCTCAATGTACATTATAGGTATTATAATGATCAATGCATATGACTTAGGCTGTAGTTGAAATCAAATATGTAAATGATCTATTTACAGAGAATACTGTCACAGTACATTGATAGCCATTCAATCAAATTGAAAGGTGTACTATGTTTAAGAATTGAGAAGGTGAGGATAAGTATCAATTATGAGAAAATACATGTAAAAAGTAAATGTTTTCAAGAATGGTATTTTCTAACATGTAAAATATAATCAGATAATTGTGCTGGGTGTTAGTGTCTTCTTACTATAATATTCTAACATCTTGGGAGGCTGAGACTAGGAGAATAATCTGAGTGTGTGTGTGTGTGTTTGTGTGTGTGTGTGTGTGTGTGTTTGTGTGTGTGTGTGTGTGTGTGTGTTTTCAGAAAATCAATGATATAGTGCAAAGTTAATTCTTAAAAGATGAAAGAAAGGAATAGTATTTCTTAGCCTGGAATTTGCACAAAAAAACAGTAATCAATGTCATGAAAAGTTTATTTCAGAAATTGACCCTATGGTAATGAAAATTTTCAAAGAGATCATGTCATATTCAATATCCAGTGACAATTATACTCAAGAATGGCTGCAGCCAATCACAAAATAAAAATTAAAGGTTCTACAGATCCAAGTAGGATATAGTATCAAGCTCCTATCATTTCAGCCATCTGAGAAGCTTAGGTAGGATGATAGATGTGGTCTAGGACAGACCAAGCATAATACAAAACAGGGTTCAAATAATTAACTAATGCAAAAGGGCTGGACGCATGATTCAAGTGGTACAGCAACAGCCTATCAAGACCAAAGCACACATTCCAAATCTCAGAAAAAAAATTCTTATTACAGTTGGCTTTACATATAAAAAGCTAAAACAAAGTCATTATAGCAGAAAAAGTAAATTCAAATAGGATATAAATATAAAATATAGGGGACTATTTTTAAAGTATGATAAAAGGAAACACTGTGAACAAATATGTAAATGTACTGGTGGATGTGATGGCACATGCTATATTAACAGATGTTGGGGAAGTGGAGGCAGAACAATTGTGAATGTGAGGTCACCGGAGGCAAAGTTAGCAAGACCTTCTTTCAAAAAAATAAAACCATATTGTTACAGTGGTCTCATATTGTTACAGTGTTTCACTTTGTTATCTGATATATTTGATAAATGCGTATTTGGTTATCTGAAATTGGATAGGGAAGGGGGAAAAACAAGATGAGGGGTAGGGGTGAGGGTGGGGGGGAGGGATATGGGGACCAAGACATGAGAAAGGGTATCAATGTATATGAGGTAATGCACCTTCTATCTGGTGAATATAATGTAATCCTTCTATTAATTACAATAAAAAATATATGAAAAAAGTAAAACCAAAACCAAAAGTTGTTGTAGTATTTTAATAACATCGTTTCAATCCCAGTACAAACATGCTATTATAAAACATTGATTTTTGGCCCAATGTATGATGTGGCTTATAAAAGTTTACATCAAGGGTTAGCACTAATTTGTGAACATTATTTGCAACATCTAAAATAATCACTATTCTAATGTCGAGAATACAAATGGAATTACAAATTAGAAACACATAGAAAATGGTCAGTTGACAGTATTCTGATAAGGCAGACACTGCCCCAAATACAGATGTCATTTTGATATCCACTTTTTTACACATATTATTATATCAGCTCACTAAATCAACTACCAAACATGAACCAGACAGTGTCATTATCTGATAAATTTAGAAATAAAATTAACACCACACAACATGTTTTCATTCCAAGATTAATTGTTTGAGCCTTCTTAAGATGATGGCTCTGTGTCAAACTGTTGAAAATTGAAAACTTTACTTTGAACTATTTATTAACTGGAAATTTTGTGTTGTCTATTACTGGTTCTTAATTTTTAAACATGTGACATTAGTTTTGTGCATATGGGTTTACAGCATTAACAAATAATGTTTTCTATCAAAATACTCATGTTAAGAAAAACTTAATACCCCTTTAAAATTCCCCAGTATTTTTATTTTTTAATTTAGGCATGATGTTTAGCTTATGCATACTTTCTTGTTGTAAGTTTGTAAATTTTGAAATTACACTGCTGTTCACAAATCACCGTAGCCAATGTGTTTTGGAGCTGACATTCCCTGCATGGTATAAAGTCTGTAGAGTGGAGTTTATACCAATATCTCTAGTTATCAAACATATTATCAAGCATACAAACAGTCATCCTTCCACCTCAGTTCATGCGCATTCAAATGGAAGCACTGTAGCCTGTGAGGAATGAAGCTAAAAACTTAGGATGTGGTCAGAGCACCTTCGAAGTCCAGTTTCTGAGCAGAAATGCAACATTTAAAAAGCATTTCTTCAGGGCTTATTCATATTCACTGAGAACAAGTTTAGATTGCTCATTATATTGTTAGGCTGAGAAGGAAAAGCATATGGTAGTGGATTGCTTCATTTGATTTCATTTCCTGCATTTGGGGCCCAGAGTAGCAAATTGCCCATCCCTAACTTAATAGTTGTTGCTATTAATTTTATTCCTGGTATTGCTACATTGCTAATATTTTTCTTTTAAAAAAATAATTTTTTGTTTGTTTGTTTGTTTTGTCAGTCATGGGCATGAACTCTGGGCCTGGGTGCTGTCCCTGAGCTCTTCAGCTCAAGGCTATCGCCATGTCAGTTTAGCAATAGCACCATTTCCTATTGCTAATCTTTTCTATACCCATCAGCAGAATAAATCAGAAGAGCAAGAAAAATATTAGTAAATTTTATTTTTGAGTTCTAACTAATTATCTTTTTCCTTTGGTTACTCTGCCACCCAGGCTGCCCTGAAGATCATGTTCATCCTCTCTCAACCTGGCCAGCACTGAGACATGAATAATGGTTTATAGTAATTCTTCAGAGTTCAGCAATAAACAGAACCTTAATAGTGTGAACACAAACAACTCTACCAAAATATAAAGAACAATTTCTTTCAAGAAATCCCAATTATATAAGTGTACTTCGCAGAACATTTTATGTCTAATTATAATAACATAGAACTAAATGAAATTAATTGTGAAATAAACGCTTAATACCTTGCATTTATTTTCAGTTGAATTAAAATTTAAGCATTCATTTGTGAAGTGAGATTAAACAAGTAAAACATACTCATTCATCCGCACATCAAAAAGTTGAGAAGTATTAATAGATCTAATAACCCTATTTTATAGGAGCAAAACTGCTGACTTATCAAAATTTCTCGCAGTAACTAGTTTGGTAATCAATTTGACTTAAGTAGGTTAACGTTGTTTTAGCTAACACTGATTTCCATTTTGGAAATGTTTTATATTTAAATCTCCTAACTCAATAAGTGTCTCAGATAAATGTTTCATCATTTTACTCTTTCAGTAATAATATTATTGTTCAGGCTTGGTCATCTGAGCCTAATAATCCTAACCTAAATGCCAAAGACACCAGGTGGAACTTGATGAATTACTTGTGTTCTAGTTTCTGATCAGGAGGCACAGATTAAAGAAGAATAGGTGCATGAAATGCCCTTCTCCTTTGGGAATGACAATAACTGACATCTGAAGGCTGACATTGATCAGCTTTCCTCTTGACTCATCAAGACGAGACAGTAAATTTCCATCCAGCATCCACATTCACATCCACACTCATACTCTCTAGTAAGTTATCCTTCTGGAATTGTGAGCCCATTTATCAAGCAGTTTTCAAAATGCCTAACTTGAGAGAAACAGTATAATAAATTAGAGACCAAGACTTTGCATTCTATTCTTTCCAATAATCTCTTTGACAAGAAACCATTTATACTTCATTCAGAAAAGAAAAAGAGAAAATATTAGAAATAGAATAAAGTTATGTGATACACAGAAACTTCCATGAAATAATAAATGCGTGGGCTATATTTCTTGAACAAATCAAAAATATTTAAATTTCGTGATTGCTAAAAAAGTTATTTGTGAAAAACGAGCTATCTCTGTGCTGTTGTAATCTAGTCCGATTTGCCATCACACTGAGCAGGATAAAATGTCCACATAAAGTTTTAGGTCCATTTATAAGCACTCTATTTGGTTATACAAGCGAGGGATCTGTGGAAAAATACCATTATGTTACAAATTCACAAAGAAATACCACCTCAATACACAATGCAAAAAAATACTCTCTTTAGAATTTTTCTAGAAATTAAGTGACTGGCTCTCTCAAGTCCACTGGAGATTTTATGCTTTTAACACCTCATCATAATAGCAACTTCATAACCTCAATGCTCTTGTAACACAAGAACTTTTTTAGTTTCTATAAAAAAAAATATAAACTGTGGCAGAGAAGTATTGCAGGTGAGGGGGATAAACAAGTCTTCCTGCTCAAGGAAAACCCACTGCCTTTCTAAAATTATGCAAAATGAATGCACTCTTTTCAATTCAAATCATTCTCCTACCCTTCAGCATAAAGTATCAAAACATTTTGACTATCATTCTTGTCATTGTTTTCATGAAATATATCAGAAATAGACTTTGATAGACTGAATGTAAAAATTATTAAATTTCTCAGGTAAGATCATGGAATGGCAATTGTAGTTTTCAGTCTTCGTTCTTCCATCAGTATAAAATACTATGAAGTTGATGGAGGTATGTAAATAACTGGCTAGCTTCTCTAGAGTAATCTCTTGGAAACAAAGAGCCAAGGAACCTTGAAGCATTAACCAGATAGCCAGAATGCTACTTTGGGATGTAAGATTCATCTCTATGTCTAGAGTCAGATATCACTGTAATTGTTGGGAAAGAGGATTCCAGTAATTGGCAATAAATATTTTATTTCCACATGAGTATCTCTCTTAGGTAGAACCCATTCCACAAGCAAGACTGAGAAGTGCTATGATTAATGCCTAAGAGGCATATGACTGTTTCATAGGGCTACTCTATGGTTAGTTTTCCTTTATGCCAAATCTCCACATGATTTCCTTAGTTTCACTAGCTGACATTTCCACCAAGAATATATTAGAGTGTACTAGAGTTCCTACTTTTGTCAGCATTTCTCACTGGTCATATTCTTGATGATGTGAGTGAAATTATCTGAAAGATTGCAACATGGCACACAACAAAGGCTCCTGCGTAACCACTTTCTCTATAGTCATAAAGAAATGGGTGGATCTGAACAGAGTAAGGCACCCCAGAATGAAAAAAGTGTGCATATTTTCTCTCATTTGTGGATAGTAGATCTGAAAGACAACCCCCTGTAGAAACACCAATAGAGACACATGCTTACATTCACTGTTTACTTGATTAATGAATAATATATAGAATAGTGAAACTCCAAAGAGAAAATGTTTCAATTAACTAGAAGTTTAAAACAATGACTATCAGGAAGCTGAAAGGGGTGGAGGTTGTCAGGGGAGATGGCTTGCAGGGGGCTACGGGGGAGGAAGGATAATGAATGACCAATTGGAGCAGGAAAACAACAGCAAGAATACGCAACAGGTATATATGATCTAGGAAATAGGAAATGAGTGTGAGCAAAGTAAATAATGAGATGAGCAACAGTTCAAAGTGCATTTGACAGTTCAATGGATATGGCAAATAGAAACTTCCTTGTACAAACATTTGAAGTCCAGAGAAAGAGCATTATGACTGACAAGTGTAGTTGAGAAAATTACAAATGTCTAAGGGACAGTAGACATTACATCATATGGTCTTCAGATGAATGTGAGCTTTGGTGGTTTATTTTGTAGGGGTTTACTTGATTAGGAAAGTGGGTATGAGATTTGTCACTGACTCCTGTTAAAGCCAGCGATGTCACCCCGGCCTCCACGGAAGCTTCCATTCAACCTCGGCTGAATCATGGAGCGCTTATGAATTGCAGATTTGCCTAATTCTACCTCTTGAAGGTCCGCAGCAGATTCTATGTAACCTTTATGTGTATACCTGAATTATTGTCTCAGAAAAACTGGAAAAGTCAATGCAATCAATGCAGTGTGATTCAGAAGAAGCCATCTGGGTTTCCTTCCCCTGGTAGGTCTTGGAATTGATGAGGCATTTTGGAGGACAACACTTCAATTTGCCCTTCCCTGCTGTCCGAATACTACCAAGGGCAGCATTAATTAAATATATGGATAAGTAGATATAGATAGATATTTTTGTCAGTCCTGGGACTTGAACTCAGGTCCTGAGTACTGTGCTTGTTGGACACTTTCTGCTCAAGACCAGAGTTTTGCCACTTGAGCCACAGCGCCATTTCTGACCTTTTCTGTATACGTGGTATCAAGGAATCGAACCTAGGGCTTCATGCATGCTAGGCAAGCACTCTACCATAAGGCCACACTCCCCAAATACCTTGGTTTTTTTTTTTTTTTAATATGGATTTGTTTAGATTTATGTTAGTGGCCAACAGAGTTAAAGAGCTAAAAGCGGCACAGTACAGGGGCACAAGTGTTAGGTATTGAAAGTATTGTGCCCAGAAACTTGAAGCCCCCCCTGATAGCCAGAGACCAAAGATCAATGCAAATTGAAATGAGTCGTTTATTGACAAGCTCGAGCACGGGTCTCTTCGCACTGATAGTCGAGTGCAGACCAGAGGCCCCGAGCACAAGATTACAGTCCCTTTTATACATTTTTTTGGTAGGGGGAAGGCCCCAGCAAGTAATAGTAACAAATCAATACGCCACGCGGGAAATTTATACTATAATTCCATTAAATGATTGGCGCAATACAAAGCAGGAAAGGGGTCGTGGCTAATCATTGGTCAGTCTAGCTGGCTGTCATTTTAGGAGGATGGTTTTATGCCAGATATGAGTCTAGGGGGATCTCCATGGTAACGGACTTGTGATTGGTTGACATCTGCCCTAGTTTGCTGGCCCTTACAAGTCCGACCTTGTAGGTAGCAGATGGCTACTATCTCTAGCTCCCGGCTTGGAATGTGTATACTCCTTACTACAGTGTAGCTCAGTCTGGGAACCAAGGACAAATGGGTGGTTGTAGATTAGCCACAAGGACAGCAGTTGCATTTCTCAGGATTTTAGCAAGCAGATATACAGAAGCAGAAAGGCAAGTTAAGGAAATACAAGTATAACCATCCAAATGAATACAAGTATGAAAATACAAATAGCTAACATAGGTTTATACAAAATATATAGATATTTTCTATGCTCCTCAAAAGCAATTCTCCAAGGATTTGGAGTGTTTGGGAACACCATGCAAGCACAGGCTTGGTTCTCCAGCGTCTTTTCCAGGGTGTTTTGTAGCAAACCTCCCTGGTGGACAGAGACAATGTCTCCCTCAAGCTAAAACAGCTCTTTGTAGTGCCCATTACAATGCTTCAAGAGGGGCAGGTTCCCTGAGAGCCTGTGTTAAATGATTGGCATTTCCTAAATTCGGGATTTCTTTTCTGTCAGGCAGCCTACTCTGTGTTCAGATTTTACCTGACATGCAATTTGAAGTCCGTGTAAATAGGCACTCAGAAAGAAGCCTCAAGAAATTGCTGAAACTCTGTTTCTAGCTCCTCACATAAGTTGCAAACCACGTTCATCACTGGCTCTGGTTCTTGTGTTCGCTGTCAGAATCAACTAAACTGTGTCAGACTAACCTGTGAGACTGCAAGTGGGATACAAAAAGATATCGTAAGCTTTCAAATTTTTCATGCTACTTAGTAGAGGAAAAAATTTCTCCTGACCGCCTTATTTAAGAGTGTGTTTTATTTTTAATTTTAACATATTTACAGGTTGCTTTGTAATCATTCCATAGCTAAGGCTTGGAGAATTTAAGGCATATAGATGCAGTACTTCTAGCACGTGAACACTGCACTGCTCACCAACACGATTGTTTTCATTTACCTGATTTCATCTGCATTTTGTCTCCTATTTCTTTATTTTGTAGTCTCTCTTTCTCACTATGGTAAGTCACAGATGTATCTGCTTTTGAAACATGAATTGATAAGGATTAAAACTAAATGTGAAATAAAAAGAATGTAATGCTTATAAGAAGTTATTTTAAGATGTAAAGAAAATATTGTTTCTTGAAAAGCTGCGTAAATATTTGTTTTTCTATAGTGTGTGTGGTAATCGAGATTGAATTTGGCCTCTCACTCATCAGGCAATGGCTGCACAAACAACAACACTACTCCTTATCAGGTTCCTATAAAGACATACTTTTTTAAATCTGGACCATATTTGTTGAGAGAATCAATTCTTCTAGAAAGACTTTGTAGGAAGAGGATGTGTTATATTCTTGTTGACATTCATTATGACAACAGCCTAAGCTGAGGGTTTTTTTTGCTATGAATTCATATGTAGGAAAGCTGGTACCAAAAAGTCACAATAGTTCATTCAGTTCATACATCTGAAATAAAAATAAATCTAAAATTAAATATTATCAATTTTTATACTTGTTTCTCAGCTAAAAATATAAACAGAAAATAAGTGCAAACTTTCTCATTCAGATTTGTATGTAAATAATGTAACAATGCACTGAAATTACACCTAGATACAGATATGTATGCTGTATCATTATATCATTCATGTCATTTACATATATTTAATCACAGTCTTCCATTAACAAAGGATGTTGTTAATTTTCTTGGTATGAAGATATCTATTTTTGTAGTTGCTGGTCTCTCTCTCTCTCTCTCTCTCTCTCTCTCTCTCTCTCTCTCTCTCTCTCTCTCTTTCTCCATTAACTGCTTGATATTTAGGTTAAGCAATTTGAATTATTCACACTTATTTTAATCTATGGTTTTAAACAGACATATACTTTTGAAAAGCATTGACACTAAATAATCCATATATTATATACAGAAAGTTATATGTATCTCTCTCTATATATATACATATATACAATCTTGCAAATCATGTTGGAACAAAAATAAAAGAAAATAGGCAGTGACATTAGAGATGGTCTTCAGCAGTCTTTTAATTATTTTCTGTGTATGATATTACCATGCTTGTTATCTAACCCTCACAGAGGGGAGACTTGTGACCTTTTAAGTTTTTCAAAAATCATCTAAGAAACAAGAATTTCAAAAGCACTTTTATCTGTGGCATTGCAGAGTGCAATAAAATGTAAGATTGGAAAATTACATTCTATGATATATCTCCAAAGAAGTTACTTTATTACATTTACTGACATTCGCAGGCACATTTATTAGAGTACCCTGCCCAATAAAATTGAATTAGATTAATTGAAGGCATAGGCTCTGAGTTCTGCAAGCCATATTCTGTGAATGCATTTCTGTTCTACTTCTTTTGAATAGCAGAATTTCTAATTTTAAATTTCAAATTAACAATGAAAATAATCAAGCATTTTATACCTAGATATGCCAACAAGTGTTTTTTTTATTTATTTTGTATCAACCTTAACAATTATTATATTGAAATTAACAGTGAAGTGAGTGATTTAAATTTGATTTTAAACAAGTTAACTCTTTATTACAGTATGCAAAAATAATTACAAATAAGCTTATCATGATGGTTCACATTGATTATTCCAGCTACTTAGAAGGCTGAAACCTAGCAGATTGCAATTCAAAGCCAACTGACCAGAATAGTGTTCTAGATCTATTTCCAACCAGGAAAATCCAGGCTAAAGACATAACTCCAGTGTTTACTGACAACTTGGAGCAAAGTAGATAGAACAAGCCCTGGTAAGACGTACTGCGTCCAAATATGTGGTACTCTTATCAACAATGTAATTATATATATATATATATATATATATATATATATATATATATATGCCAGATACCATTACTTCACACCGGCAATCCGAGCTACTCAGGACGCTGAGATCTGAGGATCACAGTTCCAAGCCAGCCCAGCCAGGAAATTATATGAGACTCTTATCTTCAGTTAATAACAAAAGAGTTGGAAATGTAAATGTGGCTCAAGTGATAGAGTAGAAACCTTGAGAGAAAAAAAATGTGCTCAGGAACATTGCTTAGCCCCTGAGTTCAAGCCCCAGGAATTGTACAAGCGGAATAAAGTATTTTATAAAATAGACTTCATTTATAAGATGATAATTTTTACAGGTCTAAAAAATTGTTAACATCCCTTGATTTTGCAAAAGGAGAGCAAGGTAGATCATCTAATGACACCTCAGGTCTTATAGTTGGGCTAGTAATGCTACAGTGATTGGGTGAAATCATTCTGAAACTAATTGTATGTGTATTTACAAAGAAATAAATTTTTCTTTAGTTAACTATACAGATCATTTGCAATGAGTAATGCAACAAGGTGTTACAAAGCAGAATTGATGGTAAAATGATATTCCCATAGTTTAAACAAAAGAAGATGAGGTTGATTGTATCCTTATATTCACAAACCTAGATGTTGACACAAAGATACAAAAATACATATGATTAGGTAGTTAGAAAGGCCAACACTTGGAATTGTTACCCTAGAATGAATATGTTTCTTTAATAATATGAAACAACTTTTCCAGCATTTCAAGGCAAAAATGAGGGAGCAAAAATTAGGATTCATTCCAATAAAAATCAAGGTCTCTTGTCTAATTTGTCATGTCCCAGCATATATAAGTATACATATGTATACATATACACATAGATTTGTGTATGTATGGGTACATATAAGCATATATACAAACATACATATACATATGTAGATAGATACAGATAAAACCATCAAGTGTGTTTACTTGTAGATTTATGGGTACATTCTACCTATCCCAAATGAAGGAAATCACGCATTTCCTTGTGACTGATACAATATCTTTCTCATTCCATCTGGTGCATGCATAAAATTCCATTCACGCTCACTGAGACCAAATGAAGATATTTTTAAGAAACACAAAGATGAAAAACTATGTACATCTGATCCTATAAAATGATATTTATCTAAAGGAGCTCCAGAAAATAGAAACAAGAGGGTTTTTTTTGTTGTTGTTGTTGCTGTTTTTTTTTTATTTACTTTTCCTTTTGTCGTGTTTGTTCTTTTATCTCTTTGGGAGCATAAGGGGTGGGAAAAAGTGTGAAGCAACACCGCAGTAGTGCTTGCTAGACTGTATGTTGAAAATGAACTATACAATTTTTGCATGCTGATGGAAGGAAAAAACTTAGAGCAAGGGAAGGGGTGACATTGTTCAAAAGAAATGTGTTCTTTAACTGACTTACGTAACTCTAACTTCTCTGCACATCACTTTTTTTTTTTGCAAGTCCTGGGCTTGAGCTCAGGGCCTGAGCCCTGTCCTTGGACTTTCTCAAGGCTAAAGCTCTACCACTTGAGCCTCAGTACCACTTCCAGCTTTTTTTCTATGCATGTGGTACCAAGGAATTGAACCCGGGTCTTCATGCATGCTAGGCAAGAACTCCACTACTAGGCCAAACTCCCAGCCTGGCTGTACATTACATTTATAATGATAAAAATACATGCAGAAAAACATCAAGGTTTCTTGCATTATTCCTATTACAGTTAGATATGTGTTAATATCTTCACACAGAAAGTATCATCATGGAATCCCTCTTAGAGTTGTGAGTTGAAGGAACATCAAAATAGAGTCCATTCTGAGGACCTCCTCATGATTAGAACTGACATACACGGCAATGCCAGCACTGAAGCAAGCCAGGATGAGAACTGTGAGATGAGGAAGCAGCTGTATGAGCTGGCCACTTATCTCAATTAGATAGTAGTCCTATAAATGTCAGAAAACATCACATTAGAGACCTCTGAGGGCATAACTGAATAGGCAAGTAGATAAAACCAAGTTGTCTTATTTTGTTGTTGGACTCCTTAAGGATGCATGAATAGAATAGCACCAGGGGCAGAGATGGAGACAAGCATGGTTTTGTAAGTGAGGATATCTACTTATCAAGGACAAACTGATTCAGCTGCTAACAGGTCAGCACAATATCTGGAAGACACTTGTGGATGGGCTTCCTTGTTAGCAAGTCTATCTTGAAACCTTTCAATAGAAATTTCTGGTTGAATTACCCTTTGTACTTCTAAGATCAGCCTCCCAATCTAAGATAAATGTATGGACTTCATCTCCGGGAGAACATTCCAAGTTCCTTTTTTTTTTCTTACTGAGGCTTATGAAAATTGGAAGGCACAGAGAAAGAAATCCTATCCTTTTCAGGAAGGCACTGAGAGGAAATGCATTAACTTCAATAAGCCTCTGTGGTCATCAGTTTCTAAATTGTAGTATCCAGGTGGTGTAGCTGAATACACTTCCTTTAAATTCTTATTTCCCGCTGGTCAGCAGTTTTTATCTCGGAGCTCTCTTCATAGTTGAAATGTGATTCAATAGGAAATGTGGCTTAGTGGTAGAGTGCTTGCCTAGCATTGATGAAGCCCTGGGTTCCATTCCTCAGTACCACATAAACATAGTCAGAAGTGGTACTGTGGCTCAAATGGTAGAGTGTTGGCCTTGAGCAAAAGAAGCTAGAGATAGTGCCCAGGCCCTGAGTACAAGCTCCAGAACTGTCTCTCTTTTTTTTTTTTTTTGCCAGTCCTGGGCTTAAGCTTAGGGCCTGAGCACTGTCCTTGGATTTTCTCAAGGCTAGAACTGTACCACTTAAGCCTCAGCACCACTTCAGACTTTTTTTATATATGTAGTACCGAGGAATTGAACCCGGGACTTCGTGCATACTAGGCAAGCACTCAACCACTAGGCCAAACTCCCAGCCCCTGACTGTCTTTTATTTCAGTATGTACTTCTACAAGAGAAAAAAATCCAAATTATATTGTTTATTGCTACAATTTAAGATTCAGCTAATTTATTTCCTTTTGATCTTTTATATTATTTGGGGGTGTAATGCGTCATCTGAGAAGTCATATTACTAAATGACACTTGAGATAAGAAGTTATTTTCCACTGGTTATGCAAAAGCAGTACAAACAGAAAAAAATAATGTTCACTTAATAGATGGAGCTTATGAACTTATTGCTAATACATTTTGACATATAAAACAAACACATATGTTTCTGGCAGCTCACTCACAATATTTGTGGCAGGAGAAAACTGGATTCAACCTGTACAGTTAACATAGTAAATTCCAGGCTTGTCTCTAACAGCATTGCCTTAAGGTATTAACAAAACTACATATGAAATAGCCTATCATTTTCTTATAAACAACTATAATATTAAAAAATTATAACAATGATAAAAAATGGAAAAATAGCTTTAAAATCTCTGAAAACCAAAATTATAATGTATTTGATACAAACACATGAGTTTTGTCTTATTTATTAGCAGTTGTCTCAGATCCAACTTATTGCTATAATAAGAAAAAATCACATTTAAGGTTTTATTTTAATTTTGTAATTGGAATTTACTTACTAAGAGCATTCAAAACAGCTCAAAGCAAGTAATAAAGTGATTCTTACCAATCTTGCAACAAGGAGATGAAACATCAAAAATTAATTAAATAATAAATATCAGAAGAACAAAACAGCTTTATTTGAATGTTATTATGCTGTTGGCTTAAATGCCAGAAGCCAGTGAAGTAATGGATTTTTCACAAAGAAGAAACACAGTGCAGAGGTTTTTGTTTTCTATAATTTTGTTATTCCATGTGGCAACAGAAGTACAACTTTTACATAAATACAAAAAATCAACTGGAATACTCCAAAATTCTATAGGTAAGTATCAGAATGCCCAATGCTCAAGTGTTCTTTTCTACAATGGACTGTATAGGAGCATAACTAATTATGCATACCCCAAAATATGTTAGTAAAAATATTTTGTCTAATTTCTTTGGCAGCTCACAGTTAAGATACTTGATTATTTGTTTATCAATTCATTCACTTATTTATTCTTATTTATTTAGTGACTGAGTTTGAGCTCTTCTTTTCGGTAATTTCTAGGTAGGTATTCTACTTTTGAACTATGCGTCCAGTACATTTTGCACTTATTATTTTTGACAAAGGAGCTTGGGTTTGCCTGACCCATGCCTGGATCACAATCTTCCGATTTTCTGCTTTCTAAAGTAACTGAAATCTCAGCAGTGTGTCACTATGATCAGTTTCTCCAATTGAAATGTGATCTCAGCAACATTTGATTAGTCTTGTCTTGAACTCAAATCGTCCTGATATCAGTCTCTGGTAGCTAGGATGTTAGGAGCACCCCCTGCACATAGCCATTGATTGAAAAGGGGGTCTCTTGAATATTTTATAAGACTCACCTTGAACTATAAGCTTTCTCTTCTCAGTCTCTCAAGTAGCTAGAATTACATAACTGGACCACTGACTATTAAAGAAACAAATAGGAAAGACAGTGAGAGAGAGGGCGAGAGAGAGTGAGAGTGAGAGAGGGAGAATGAGAGAGAGAGAGACAGACAGACAGACAGACAGACAGACAGACAGACAGACAGATAGACAGAGCTGGAAAACCAGAGAGCCAGAGCCAGAGAGAAATAGAAGGAGGAAAGAAGGAGAGAAGGAAGGAAGGAAAGAAGGAAGGAAGGAAGGAAGGAAGGAAGGAAGGAAGGAAGGAAGGAAGGAAGGAAGGAAGGAAAGAAGGACAGACAATGGCAGGAAACATTTCCAATCTCAAATAAGAGGAACTGAGTAGTGTAAAGAGGACTGACTACAAAACTAACAAGATCATATAAGAAAAACCCTTAGACAAATTATACTAAAGATACTAAATATATAAAATAACGGAAGCATATTGAAAGTAGCAAAAGAGAAAAGGAACTTAAAATGGCAAACCCATTAATAATGGGACCGGATTTTTCTATACATACACAAAATAAAAGCATGAGCCGATACAATTGAAGTCCTAAAAGACAATTGTAAACCTAGACTCCTTTACCCAGAGAAGCTATAAATCATAACTAATTGAGAAATTAAAATATTCCTTATAGAACAAAGCTGAAGAAATTCATGGCTCACATACCATCAGTGGGAAACTTACTTGAGGAAATTCTCCTAAGAGAAGAACACTGTAGAAAGACAGCATAGTACAAAATATTAATAGAGGCCAAGAATGTGGCCTAGTGGTAGAGTGCTTGCCTAGCACACACTAAGCCTTTGATATGATTCCTCGGTACCACATACATGGAAAAAGCCAGAGTGTGGCTCAAAGTAGAGTACTAGCCTTTAGCAAATAAAGATAAAAAGTGTCCAAGGACAGTGCTCAGGCCCAGTTAGAGCACCAGGACTGGTAAAAAGGAAAAAAAAATAGCAATAGAACATCCAGAAAACTAGACCAAGAAAAAAATCAACATTCAAAATTCATAGCTTTTCCCCAGACCAAAAATTAACTGTCAGAGAGAATTTAGGAAAATAATTCTATTAAAAATATCTCTAAATTCCACCTCTTTCCAGTTAGAATGGCCATGATCAAGAAATCTAAAAACAATAGATGCTAGCAGGGATGTGGCCAGAAGAGATTGCTACTACACTGTTGGTGGAGTGTAAACTCTTTCAACCACTATAGAAAGCAGTATAGTGGTTCCTTAAAAGACTAAACATAGAGCTCCCCTATGACCCAGCAATTCCACTACTACCCATTGTTCCAGAAAGAAGGACATACTAGATCCACTAGTACAACGATATTCACTGCAGCACTATTTACCATAGTGAAGATATGGAACCAACCCAGATGCCCCTCAGTTGATGAGTGGATCAACAAGATGTGGTATTTATACACAATGGAATTCTCTGTTGCCATCAGAAAGAATGACATTGTACCATTTGTAAGGAAATGACAAGACCTGGAAAAAATCATGTTAAGTGAAGTAAGCCAGACCCAAAGGAACATAGGCTCAATGGTTTCCCTCGTCTGTAATAATTAGTACACATCTAGAACTCTCCTAGCAGAGGATTATAATAGCTCAAACCCTAAATACATAAGGCCATATCGGATGAGGTCAAATTAATGGACTCTCGAGGACATGGAAACAAGGGCTTAATTATAAGTGACTGTTATACTTTATGCTTTTTTCTCGTGTTGCCCTTTGGTTAATCTCATATTGTTACAGTATTTGACTGTGTTACCTGGTATATTATATAGATGTTTACTTGTTTATTTGAAATAGGAGGGAAAAAATAAGGGAGGGAGGGAAATGGGGGCAAAAACAAGAAGGGATATCATTGTGTGAGAAGTAATGCGCCCTCTATCTGGCAAATATAACTGTAATATCTCTATACATTGAAATAAAAAAATAAAAATAAAATAAAAAATACCTCTAAAAATAAATTTCCTAGTTATTCACTAAAGGAAGGAAGTAAAAGACCTCTACATTGAAAATAATAGATTTAAAGAAGAAATTCAAGAAGATATCATATGTATAATATATAAGAGATGCACATTATACATCCATGTTCTCTGTTTATATATGTAATATAATTTTCTAACAGTTATTGCCATTACTCTATTTTGTCAATCCTATGTAGTGATCCCTTCAGCAGTCACATTTTAGTTTATTTTGAAACCTACTTTCCAAAAGATATTGAAAAATGTTTCCAGATAGTATTTTAGAGCAGGCAATAATATAAATCAGTCTTAAAGATACCTATTCCAAAAAAATTCCCTAACATAAAGACTACAAACATGAAAACACCACTAGAAGCAATGAAACAAAAAAATAAATTTTTGTAGCTAAATATTAACATGACGTAGGGAAAAATCTATAAGGAAAGGTTGAAGGAATGAAAATTCTATAAAACTAACATTTTCAAAATGAGTGAAGATTTACTCATTTGTCATAGAAATTAATTATTTCTCAGTATTTTAAGAGTTACTTATTTGTCATAGAACTTATTTCTCCGTTTTAAGGTTTCCATCACCAAGAATTCTTCATAAGCAGTTCATTTTTTTTATCTCATAAATATTTCCATGTGTAAGGAGCATTCACTGTGTAGTAGCATTTAAGATCCTATTTCTAGAACCACTCTTTCTTTGGTTCTGATTGCAGAGTGTTCTAATTCATTCCTAGCCTTTCTACTCAGAGTACTGGGAAACAAATGCCTAAATAAGTATTTACTTGCTATATTTTAGACTTTTAACATTTAGACTTCTAATAGTTTCTTTCCATAAGATGTTCTAAAATGTGTGAAGAAAACAAACCAACAATTTCCTTTTCCTTTCCAAAATTCTACATGTAATTTTGTCTAACTATATTAAAGATCTATTTTGGTTCTCACTATTATCAATTACATCAATACACCAATTATATCTTCTAAAAAGAACTTTTAAAACAGGGTCTGATTAGCAACCAAAGGTGGCTTCAAACTCATTACCCTCCTATCTCAATTCCCAGAGCACTGAGAGAATGGAATCACAGTAGTTGCAACTACACCCAGTTTATGTTTGTGTATTTTGTTTTTATCTTTATTTTTGCTTTTCCCTTGATTGAACTAAAAAAAAAAAAGAAAGAATGCTGTTTTTCCTTTCCTCTGTTTCTAGTAAATCCCAAATATAATGGCAAATCCAAAGCTACAATAAAACAAAATAAAACTGTAACCCAGGAAAGTTTTTTTTTCATATATTTTTATTGTAATTAATAGAAGGGTTACATTGTATTTACCAGACAGAATGTGTATTACTTCACAAAGATTGATACCCTTTCTCATGTCCTGGTCCCCATTTCTTTCCCCCACCCCCGCCCCTCATCTTGTTTTCTCCCCTTCCCTACCCAATTTCAAATAACCAAACATGCATATATACAATATATCAGATAACAAGGTGAAATACTGTAACAATGTGAGATAACCAAGGAACAGAACCACCTTGAAAGCTCCTGATCTCGTCTGATCTCAGGAAAGTTTTTTATTTCAGTCAAAGACACACACACACAAAACTTTAAAATCTGTTTAAGTCTACCCACATGTCTAGTGTGTTCTGTTTAAAGCCATGTCACACTTTTGGCATAATAATTAATATGTACCTTTTACACAAATAGCTAATAGTATTTAGTATTGAAATATGCATGTTTTCATTATCAGAGTAACCAGTGCATGACCAGAATTTTCAAAAACAAAACACTTGACAAATTAAATACCATTTCAAGCAGATGCTCAAAGTAGAATGTAAAATAGGTTTCTAGGACACTCAAAGCAGAAATTAAGTCATATTAAGTGTCCACAATCAAATGAGTAACACAAAATCACCATGAATCGGATCTTAAACTGTTGGTACAGGCATAGATTAAGAAAGGTCCCTATAAGAGACTGGACTTTGCTTGTCATATGAAATGTGGAGCCAAACTGAAGAAACAAGGCAATTTGGCATAGTAAGTATTTAGTTCTAACTGTGCAGTCACAAAGTTGCCTAGTGAAATCTCACACCCAGGCTTTCTCATTCACTGTAGATGGAATTTAAGACAGCACATTCAGACTGCATTTTGAACACTTTGTATACACAGTCCTTTTTGTCTTCCCTACATTCGGTAAAACCTCAGGTCCAATGGATTAAAATAAAATACATGTTGATACAGCTTTGTCAGATTAAAAATTACAAATACAGGGGCCAGGAATTTGGCCCAGTGGTGGAGTGCTTGCGAAGCATGCACAAAGACCCAGGTTCGATTCCTTGGTATCACATATGTAGAAAAAAGCCAGAAGCGGTTCTGTAGGTCAAGTGGTAGAGCTCTAGCCTTGAGAAAGTCCAAGAACAGTGTTTAGGCCCTGAGCCCAAGCCCAGGACTGGCAAAAAAATTAAAAAATTATAAATACATACTCATAACCAATTTAACTCTCTCATATTCACCTCATGCAATCATTAATTCCCACATGATGAAACCAATATTTAAAATTCTTATTCATAAGAGCTGTATTTTTCCTTTTGGAAAATACCCTCATATAAATTGAGATGCTTACTGAATCATAAAAACTATATTTTATGTCTGAATTCTATTAATAAATAGCATTAGTTTTTATCTCAGTGTTTTTACCTAAGGAATTGTCACCATCATCATTTAATAAACATGTCCATGAACACATACAAAGCATATTAATTAACTCAAACGTTTCCTTAGTTTGTGTGTACATGTGTGTGTATTTGTTAAAAGTTCTTTACACAATATCTACCCTATAGTAAATGTTAAATACATGGTAAAAAGGTACTCTCACTGCTATGTGTGCAGTAGACATTCGTAATTTATCTTCATCTGTGAATATGTTTAGTTGGACAGGTGTCAACTTTGTCCAGTACATAGTTTCTGCCTTTCAAGCCTACACTTTCATGAGGTTATCCGAGCTACAGATGAAACTGACATCCAGAGGATTGTGGTGGAGTTTAATAATTTCTCTTTGAATTTACCTTATATTTACTTTACTTGTATGCATCCTGATTCTGAATAGAATATGTACTGAAGTCCTGGCTAAGTGTAACTAGAAATTATGTGAAACATAAGGATATTTGGGGGGTTATTTTTTGCCAGTCATGGGGACTGAATTCAGGGCCTGAGCACTGTTGTTGGGCTTTCTCAAGGCTGGAACTCTACCACTTGAACCGCAGCACCACTTCCAGTTTTTTTTCTATGTATGTGGTACGGACAAATCGAACCGGGTCTTCGTGCATGCTAGGCAAGCACTCATGACTAGGTCAAATTCCCAGCCCCATAAGGATGTTTTTAAGGGGATATATATCTATAGGCATTTATTTATGTGTGCTATGTAAACTATTTCAATGTAAATATCTCATCCAAACAATTTATACACGAGCATGTGTACACTTGTGAACGGGCAGGCATATGGACCTAAGTATTATATCAATGTGTGTTCCTCTTATACATTGTCAAAGATGTGCTCTGAGATTTTGTACTTTAAGATAAAAAATTTACTAATAGATAATAAATTTTTTGAACCTTACAGGAAATGACAATATTTAAAAGCTAAAATTTATAGCTTTCAGACATACTAATACATTATGGTTGTGTGCTGATACACATTAGTAAACTAAATAGGCTCTACTAAATAATATTTTCTATGCTCTATAAGTGACTCCATTTATTCTAAAGAAAAAATTAGGAAATATCATGTTCATGATGTCTATTCAATCTATCAACTCTCAGAGAAAATTTCTTTCCACTATGCTGAACAAATAAAAAATGAATTCATTCTGAGTCTTATTTTTCATAATTATATTAAATGGAACAGATGGCAGTTTATTCTACTACTTTGGATTTGGTTCAAAAAATCATTTCTTTTTATATCAATAGTCTTTAAAATATAAAATGCTAAATTATTGCTGCAATTTTCCTAGTTTTATTTCTTTAAGTGTTCTCTTCACAATCTTCATGTATTTAGCATTTGAAAAAGCAAATATATTGTGATAAAAATATTATGGTGCCATATTTTCTATTAAATTTTATTGGAAAACTTATTTTCTTTGCCCATTATTTTAATCAAAATAAGAAAGAGAAGATGTTGTATTTCTCTAATCACAATTTATCATAAATATGTTAACAGGTAGTCATAATATAAAATTGTCTAATTACGTTATTAAGACAAATAATAAGATCTGAACAAAAATACACAAATTTGTTCTTTCAAGTATGCAAGTTACTTCTACAAAGTGGTAAGATACATACATATATACATACATACATATATACGTAGACACGTATATATGTATATGTATGTGTATCTCTCTATAAAAATATGTGTATATGTGTACAGTTAAGCCTCAGACATTGGAAAAGATAAATGCAAACATCAACTGCTACTACAAATTTATGAATATGCCATTTTACTGAAGTTTGATATAAGCAGGGTTTCTATCTTCCAAAAGGAAAACATGAACAGGATAATTATCCTATGGAAACCAACAACAATCAAAGGCTACTATGTTTTCCTCCTAGGGCTATGGTTTAAATATCATTTCTACAACATTTCCTCTAGAACTGAAACTAGAGAGAACTCCAGGTCATGGACTGATGAGTAGAATGTTCTACTCATTTTTTTCACAAAGCATTTCTAGCACTCAGTGTATTCAGACCAAGTTTACAATCATCTGTTTATAGGACATTTCCACTCATACTGGTTACATAAAAAGCCCTCAGTTTGTCTTCCCACTTGCTCTTTTATGTTTTAATGAGCGCTGTAATCAGAGGAACCTTGGAAAACACTGAGTAAAGAATATGTAGTAGTATATTCTAGTCATAACTAGAAGTACAAGAAATTAAACACACTATTTTCTTCTGAAATTTTCTATGCTGGTTGATATCAGAGATTTTATATCACTCCCAATTACTCTGTAATATGAATACAAGATTAGAAACAAACAGCATTTTTAAGCATTTTTGCCACATAGAATTTTTTGTCATTTTCCTAATTTGGCAATGACTCTGACTTCAATTTTTTATTTGTTCTAAAGTGAGATAAATCACTACTTCATTACTTTTTTTTCTTGATTTTTTTCCTCTGTGCTCCAGGCCAATCATTTTCATGATTGCTTAAAATTTGCATTTGTCAACAGAGCAAAGATGAGAAAAAAAACTAAGTATAGATTGCTGATAAAATGAAGAAAATATGGTATATACACAATGAAATATCTGTCTACCTTAAAAAGGAAAAGAACTGAGGCATATAGGATAACATGGAGGAATGAATAATTACAGAAAAACAGATTTAAATGTTTGAACCTTGGGGTCGGGAGCATGGTCTAGTGGTAGAATGCTTACTAACATGCATGAAGCCCTGGGTTCAATTCCTCAGCACCACATACAGAGAAAAAGCCAAAAATGGTGCTGTGCTCAAGTGGTAGAGCATTAGTCTTGAGAAACCCCAAGGACAGTGCCTACACCCTGAGTTCAAGCCCCAGGACTGGAAAAAAAAAAAAGATGTTTTCAGCTAAAACTGATAGCCTCATGAAAGTGTAGGCTTCAAAGTTAGAAGTCAGAAATTATGCACAGGAAAAAGTTGGCACCTGTACAACTAAACATAACAATTCACTGATGAAGATAAATTATGAATGTCTCCTGCACACATGGCAGTGATAGCAAATTTTTCCATGTATTTAACATTTACTATGGGGTAGAAATTGTGTGAAGAACTTTTAACAAATACACACACATGTACACACAAACTAAGGAAACTTTTGAGTTAATAAATGTGTTTTGTATGTGTTCATGGATATGTTTATTAAAATGATGATAGTGATGATTCCTTAGGTAAATACACTGAGGTAATATCTCAAGTGGTACATATTATATGGATAGTTTTTCATTGATAAAGTTTATAATACTTTCTTCTCCATCTATATTGCTAATTATATTTCATTTTGTTGGTCATGGGGCTTGAACCCTGGGCCTGGCACTGTCCTTGAGCTCTTCAGTTAAAAGCTACTTTCTTCTCCATCTATATTGCTAATTATATTTCATTTTGTTGGTCGTGGGGCTTGAACCCTGGGCCTGGCACTGTCCTTGAGCTCTTCAGCTAAAAGCTACTTTCTTCTCCATCTATATTGCTAATTATATTTCATTTTGTTGGTCGTGGGGCTTGAACCATGGACCTGGCACTGTCCTTGAGCTCTTCAGCTAAAAGCTAGTGCTCTAACACTTTAGGCCATAATACCACTTCTGGTTTTCTGATGGTTAATTGAAATTTCAGAGTCTCATAGACTTTCCTGCCTGTTCTGGCTTTGAACTGGGATCCTCAGATCTCAGCTTCTCAGGCCACCAACATCAGGCTTGTTAGTTACATTTTTTTTTTTGCCAGTCCTGGGCTTAAACTCGGGGCTGAGCACTGTCCTTGAACTTTCTCAAGGCTAGAGCTCTACCACTTGAGCCTCAGCACCACTTCTGGCTTTTTCTATGTATGTGGTACCGAGGAATCAAACTGAGGTCTTCGTGCATGCTAGGCAAGCACTCTACCACTAGGCCAAACTTGTGGCCCCAATTGTTAGTTACATTTTTGAGGATGATAAATTCACCAAATGTTTCTGTTACTGAAAGGTACAATTACAAACCTATGTTTTGGAGCAACACATTAGACATGGAAACATTTTTACTCCAAGCAAACATACTACAAACAATATTCATTCACATTGGATATTTTTTATTTGATTCAACTTTTTTGCCTATATCTAGCTCTCCTTATGTAATCAAAAACTTCCAATGTCATTACTTGAATGTAAACTCAAATAAAAAATAGGAAATGAGACATCAAGAAAAAATCTGTTACTTAAAAGAAAACAGTGGTAAATAGTGATAAGTTTTTAAGAATTAAATGAAAAGTTCACAATCTGGGTGGAAACTAAGTATACTTCTGTTAAAAACATTTTAAAAGCCTTAATTTTAACTGCTTAGAAGTTTATCTTCTAAAAGATGAAATTATATTAAGGATATTCTTATCCAAGCTAAATAATTCCTATAATGATTCCTATAATTTCTCTATAAGGAATACTTACTTATTGTAGTAGTAAGGAAAACAAGTCAATAAGATAAATAATATTAATTATTGTAGCTTATGATAAGACATTCTATTTTTATTTTTTCAGTAGCTGATATAATCCATTTGAAATTCATCCCAGCACAAAACTGCATTAAAAGATCACAGGAGATCGGTGGAAGATGGTGGCAGTTCAGGGTGAGACATACTGAACTCCTGCCAAGAATCATGTACTGGCAGTGCAGGATACAGTCCTCTAACAGAAATTGATCCTAACTAAGCTTTAGGACCACAGAGAACTCAGGCAGAGAGGAAAAAAAGGAAGAATACCAGCGCAAAAAGAGAGCATGGAGCTCCGTCGCGGAGTGCCTGGGAGACAAAGGCTCCTCTGAATCAGAGCAGAGAAAGTGCTCCACAGCAGCTCAGACCCACTGGCTGCAGACAGAGCCACACAGAGCTGCGTGAGCCAAGAACCGGAGAATCCAGCAATGTGTGAGTAGCTCCAAGGAGTTTCCACTTCTGCTCCAGGAACAGCATTGGGAGGGAGCCCCTCCCCCACCAGCTCAGAGCAGTGCCATCCTGACTGCTGGCAACAACCCAGGACAAAGCAATTGGAGTCTGAGAGGTGTTGCTAACAGTGCCATCTTTCTAAATGGCAAAGGATTTCCCAGAGATCCCTTAGCTGGAAATCCAGCCCCAGCTTTGCTGAAGTCCATCCCCCTGCACTGCCCACAGACCTGGTAAACAAGGCCTGCGGATCTTTCAGCTTTGTTTTACCAAACAAGCATTCTGATTTGAAAACCCACAAAGCCAAATCACAAGAGAAAAAGACTTTGTGAAGTGTTTAGATCCCGAATTTAGTGGAGACACAAGTTTCCTAACCTGCCCATCCACCAAAAAAAAAAAACAAAACAAAACAAAACAAAAAAAAAAACTGAAGAATACCCTTTTTTAAATTTTTTAACCCATTTCACCCATTGCATTTTTAAATGTTCTTAATTTCTCTAGCCATTTAACCTACACCCTTTTTTCTAATGTTATGATTCATTCCTTTTTTTTCTTTTTTTCTCCTCTCTTTTCCCACAATCCTGCTGTCACTGTGGTTGTTCCTAGACACACAGTGACAGCTCTGGATACAGTTTGAACAAAAATGATATCCACATTCATACCGTCACCTGCATTTTAAACTCAGGGTTCTCAACCTAGTATCTCTTGGGTAAGAACTCAGAACAGTGAGGAATCTCCCCCCACCTTTTTTCTTTTTTTTGTTTTTGTGTGTGTATGTGTGTGTTTTGTTTTCTTTTATTTTGTTGCTGTTTTGTTTCTTTTTTCTTTCTTAAATTGGTATCATTGAAATCTCCTATATCAACCTCTCTCTTTTCTCTATATATTCTTCTTATTACTCTTCTTATTTTGATAAGTTTTATCTAAGTTCATCTAAACTTTCTACACAAATACTCTACCTGTCTATCACCTTAGGTCAGTTATCCTTACACAATACCCTTTCTTCATTACTATAATATCCTTACACTCCTGTATTATTCTTTTCCTACCTCCCTTGTCATCTTTCATATTATTTTTCTATCTCTGGTCCTCTGTTCATCCTTCAACTCTTATAATGCATGGATCTACATTTGATGGTTGTTGAGCAATGCTGTGGATATAGGTGTTCAATTATACTCTAGGTCCAGAGGCTCTTAAATACAATAGATATTGGATTGAGGGGCTTATTGTTTTGATCATAAATTGGTCATCTGTGATTGTATTAGATTTGTATGTAAGTGTACAAAAAGAAAGAGATAGTGTTATTACCAATCTAAAAGAGCTAATATCTATTGTCAGCCAACTAAAAAGGTCTAGGTTGGTTATATCTGAAAAATTATAATCTTCTTTAGTATTAATTTCGCTCCTATCTTCAAATGGGCAGAACAAGAAACTCAAGAAAAATGTCAAATCAAGAAATAGCATCTCCCACCCAACATAAACAGGCAATGGAGCAGTCAGTGGCAAATCTAGAGGAGAGCCTTCCAAGTGCCATACAAATGCAATTGATTTACATCATTAATGAAAAATGTAAAAACATAAAGAAAGAGATAAGGGAAGAAGCCACAGCTAAACAAGAGGAAACCATAAACAAGGTGATATGTGAAAAAGGGGAAGCCATAAAGGAGGCCATAATAAAGGTTTTTCAAAGAAAAATGAACGAATTCATAGAATCCACAAACAAAAAGGTGACTGAACTCCAACAAATGTCCAAAGAGAATAAAGCTGCTGAGCTAACCATTCAAATGGAAATCAAAGAAGGTTACTACATACTACCAAAGGGATTTTTCCTCCAGGAGGACATAACCATCCTAAATATCTGCACAGCGAATCCCAGAGCTCCAAACTTCATCGAGCAAACTTTACTTTCACTAAAACCATACATAGATCGAAACACAGTGATTGTTGGTGACTTTAACACACCACTCTCACCTTTGGACAGATCAACAAGGCAAAAACTCAACAGAGAAACCTTAGAATTGAACAACTATATAGACCAATTAGATCTAATACACATCTGCAGATTATTCTACCCAGCAACAACACAATATACGTTTTTCTCAGCAGCACATGAAACATTTTCCAAAAGAGACCACAGTTTAGGCCATAAAACAAACCTGGACAGATTCAGAAACACTGAAATTATTCCCTGCACTCTCTCAGACCATAAGGGCATCAAATTGGAACTGAACACACATCTCCACCAACGAAAACCCTGTAACTCATGGAGATTGAACAACACATTGTTGAATCACAAATGGGTCATCAAAGAGATCAGAACAGAAATCCAACAGTTTATGAAATTTAACAAAAAGGAGCACACAAAATACCAGCTCCTTTGGGACACGGCAAAGGCAGTACTCAGAGGAAAATTTATAGCTCTGAGTGCATATAACAAAAAGTTGGAAAATTGCAAACCAACAATTTAATGTGTCACCTTAAGCTCCTGGAAAAAAGAGCAACAAACCAACCCGAATCCCAGCAGAAGGAAGCAAATTATTAAAATTAAAGCAGAATTAAATGAATTGGAATCCAAAAAAACTATAGAAAGAATCAACAAAACAAGGAGTTGGTTCTTTGAAAGAATTAACAAAATTGACAATCCCTTAGCAAATCTTACCAAAAAAGAAGAGAGCATACCGAAATAAACAAAATCGCAGACGAAAATGGTATTATCATGACAGAAATTACCAAGATCCAAAGTTCATGAGGGAGTATTTCTCAAACCTTTATGCCAACAAATTTGAGAATCTAGAAGAAATAGATGAATTCCTAGCCAATATTAACATACCCACACTGAACCAAGAAGAACTAACCCAACTAAACAGGCCTATTTCTAGCACTGAAATAGAAATGGCAATAAGAGACCTTCCACCTAAGAAAAGCCCAGGGCCAGATGGATTCACAGCTGAATTCTATAAGTTCTTCAAAGCAGAGCTCACACCAATACTCCTCAAGCTCTTCAACAAAATTGAAAATGAAGGTTCTTTACCAAACTCATTCTATGAAGCCAGTATAACCCTCATCCCCAAACAAGACAGAGACTCCTCAAAAAAAAGAGAACTATAGACCTATTTCTTTGATGAACCTCGATGCAAAAGTTTTCAACAAAATACTGGCCAACCGTCTACAACAACTCATCAAAAAAAATTATACACTATGATCAAACAGGTTTCATCACAGGGAAGCCAAGCTGGTTCAACATACGCAAATCAATTAATATAATTCAACACATCAACAGGAGCAGGGACAAAAATCACATGATTGTCTCAATAGATGCGGAAAAGGCATTTGACAAGATCCAACACTCCTTTATGTTAAAAGCTCTGGAGAAACTAGGAATCCATGGAACATTCCTCAATATAATAAAGGTTGTGTATGACAAACCCACAGCTAGTATTATACTTAATGGCGAAAAGCTAAAGCCATTCCCTCTAAAATCAGGAAAGACACAAGGATGCCCACTCTCTCCACTCCTCTTTAACATAGTACTAGAATTCCTAGCCAGTGCAATAAGGCAAGAAGCAAGCATAAATGTGATCCAAATATGGAAAGAGGTAATAAAACTTTCCCTCTTTGCAGATGACATGATTGTGTATTTAAAGAATCCTATAGACTACTCCCAAGCTCCTTGAGCTGATTCAAAACTTTGGAAGGGTAGCAGGCTATAAAATTAACCCTCAAAAATCAACTGCCTTCCTCTATGCCAACAGTGAGAGGAATGACGCAACAGTCAGGAAAGCAACTCCTTTTGCAATAGCCTCAAAGAAAATAAAGTACCTAGGAATTACCTTAAGTAAGAATGTAAAGGACCTTTTTGATGAAAACTTTAAAACCCTAAAAAAGGAAATTAAAGCAGAACTAAGGAAATGCAAAAACCTCCCATGCTCCTGGATTGGAAGAATCAATATTGTGAAAATGACAATTTCGCCAAGGGCTATCTAAAGTTCAATGTAATACCCATCAATATCCCAATGTCATTCTTTAAAGAAATAGAAGAGGCAACTCAAAATTTCATATGGAGAAATAAAAGACCCCGTAGAGCAAAAACACTACTTAGAAGAAAGAACAGCGCAGGAGGAATTTCAATACCAAACCTTAGACTCTATTTCAGAGCTATAATTATCAAAACACCTTGGTACTGGCACAACAACAGGCCCGAAGACCAATGAAATAGAACTGAAGACCCAGATATTAAACCACAGACCTATGGCCAACTAATCTTTGACAAGGGAGCCCAAAAAACAGAATGGAAGAAAGATAGCCTCTTCAACTGGTTAAGCACATGCAGAAAACTAAAGTTGGATCCTTCTATGTCACCCTGTACTAGAATTAACTCCAAATGGATCAAAGACCTGGAGGTAAAAGCTGACACTCTGAAAACTTTACAAGAAGGAATAGGAGATACACTAGACCTCCTTAGCACAGGTCGAAACTTTCTTAATAAGGACCAAGAGTCACAACAAATCAGAGAAAGGCTGGATAAGTGGGACTGCATTAAACTGCAGAGCTTTTGTATGGCAAAGGACATAGCTAGTAAACTAATTAGGAAGCCTTCAGAGTGGGAGAAGATCTTCACCAACCATACAACAGACAAAGGCCTCATATCTAAAATATATCAACAGCTCAAAAAATTGAATCAATCCAAAACTAATCTCCAAAGTAACAACCATCCCATTAAAAGATGGGCCAAAGACTTAAAGAGAGTCTTCTCTGAAGAAGAAATAAAAATGTCCTAAGACACATGAAGAAATGCTCAACATCTCTGGTTATAAAAGAAATGCAAATCAAAACAACTCTAAGATTCCACCTCACTCCAGTTAGAATGGCCAGGATCAGGAAAACGAATAACAACAGATGCTGGAGGGAATGTGGCCAGGAGGGATCACTACTACATTGTTGGTGAGAGTGCAAACTCATTCAACCACTATGGAAAGCAGTATGGCAGTTCCTCAGAAGAATAAACATAGAACTCCCCTATGACTCAGCAATTCCACTACTTGGCATTTACCCAATCATCCAGAAACAAGGACATACTAAATCCACTAGCACAGCAATGTTCATTGCAGCTCTATTCACCATAGCAAAGATATGGAACCAACCTAGATGTCCCTCAGTTGATGAATGGATCAACAAGATGTGGTATTTGTACACAATGGAATTCTATGCTGCTGTCAGAAAGAATGACATTGCCCCATTTGTAAGGAAATGGAAAGACTTAGAAAAGATCATATCAATTGAAGTAAGCCAGACTCAAAGGAACTTAGGCTCAATGGTTTCCCTCATTTGTCCTAATCAGTAGAAACCTTGGTCTCTCCTAGCAGAGATTTGCAATAGAGCAAAACCTTGATATGAAAGGCCATATAGTAGGAAGCTAAATGAAGGGATCTCTAGGATATAGAAACATAAGCCATATAATGAATGATTGTTGTTCTTAAGGTACTATATTATCTCTCATCTCTTTTTCTGTCCCTTGGTTATTTCATATTGTTACAGTATCTCACTTTGTTACTTGATACATGGGATATATTTGTATTTGTTTATTTGAAATTGGATAGGGAACGGGGGAAAACAAGATGAGCGGGCAGGGTTGGGGGAGGGAAATGGGAACCAAGACATGTGAAAGGGTATCAATGTATGGGAATTAATGCACAATCTATTTGGCAAATATCATGTAACCCTTCTATTAATTACAATAAAAATATATGAAAAAAAAAGATCACGGGAGGCCAGTACTTGTGGTTCATGCTTGTAATTCTATCTACTTGTGAG
The DNA here is from genome assembly GCF_031878675.1 of Megascapheus bottae. Taxonomy (NCBI): domain Eukaryota; kingdom Metazoa; phylum Chordata; class Mammalia; order Rodentia; family Geomyidae; genus Megascapheus; species Megascapheus bottae. The sequence continues at coordinate 92,188,792 of NC_143509.1, forward strand.
ACTGAGATCTAAGCAGATCACAGTTCAAAGCCAGCCAGAGAAGGAAAGTCTTATCTCCCAATAATCACTCAAAAACTGAAAGCAAAGCTGTGGCTCAAATCTGTACGAAGCTAAGAGTGAGGGAAAATAGCTCAAAGACACTGTTCAGGCCCTTACAGTTTAAGCCCCACATCTCAAACACACACACACACACACACACACACACACACAAAAAAAAAAAAAAAACCAGGTCCAAGAGAGAAAAAAATACAAGCAACTGCAAATGGTTTGAGGTAGAAGGAGAGAAACAAACTGTGTCTAAGAAGGAAACTCACATAATAATAATAGGTTTCTATTTTGTTTATGTATCTCTCTAGGATAAGCTTTCTTTCCACATTTAAAATTCATTAGAAGTGATATCAACCAAAATTCTTTTGAAAATTCGGCAACTAACCCACTATGCATAACAAGACCATCTCATTGATCATTATGTAGTTTTCTTGTTTTTTGTTTTCTCCTCTGGGCATCCATTCCAAATCCTCTGAAAGTTCTGTTCTCTCAGTCTTCATCTGGTTGACAATTTCACTTAGGGTCTGTGTTTTCATAAATTCTGAAAGAGTGTTTGCATCTTCTGACCCAATTGCACTCTTGAGGAACTAACTGTATTTTTTTTTATGTTTTAACAAGGCTTTAGTTTAAAATTGTGGGTTTGAAATAGGAGAAATAGAGAAGATAGAACTAGTTTCTGCTTCCCATTAGGAAATGTCAGACTATGTGATAATTATCTTCAAGTTGCCCCAAATGTACAGTTGATTTGGTTTTTCCCCATTTCTCCAGAGTTTCGCCAAATGCATGTGCCTAGGGCCAGGATTGACCTAAATGGCTCAGCCACCTCTCATCTTCTGCATAGGCATCTGTGTTTCCTCTAAGTTCAGGGCAAATACAATATGGAAGAATCATCACAGGCTCAGTGCCTCACATGTGGCCATGAGCCCAACAAAAATTTTATATCCTGAGTCCACCAACTGTCAGAATAGCACTGAGAGAGGATAAAGTTCCACCTCCATTCTTAGGAGACACTATACAATTTAATTATTATATTCTAATGTTCCCAGTAATACTGTAGAAATACAGGTTTTGTACTACAGTATATAAAAATTATACTAGCAAATAATAGTTTTAGGAGAAACATATTATTACCTAACTATGATCCTCTGTTCACAACATTTTGTCATCCTTCAAACACACAATTGTTATATCTCGCTGTTTATAGAGAACTTATTTAGTTGATAGAAAAAAATTGGATTGTAGGAATAATAGCATAATTCACTCCTGGACATAGTGTATCTAATACATATAATTTCAACTTAAATCACATTACAATAATCTTACACTTAGAAATATCAGTCAGCTCTTTAGTCCCCATACTTAGAGATTTTTAATCAGTAAAAATATTAGAATAAATCAGAAAAGCATGAAAAAGCACATCCATAAATGAAACAGAAAGCATCTTGCTTGCTTATAATAAATGAGTTGAAAGATGAGAACAGTCTCTCACCTTCAAACTCAATGGGATAAGGATGTTGTGTGTATCCCAGACTGTTGTCTCTGAACTCATCAAAAAATGTTCATGAAGAAACGTCAAGCAATTATGTAGTTAGAAATGATGAGTAGATCTATGCATATGGTGTATTTATGCAGGTTGTACCTATGTATAACATATACACATATATGTTATTTCGTCTTTGTATATATGTGCATAATTGTGTATTGTGTTGTATGTGTATGTTATATGTTCATAGGCATAAGTATAATGATATTATATATGCCATATATATGCATATCATATACAACTTTTTTTGTGGTACCTGGCACCATTTTTTTATTAGCTTCTCAATCATCATCTGGAAAGAACACATTCTTGAGTAACATCATTAAAAACAGCTCTGATAAAGCATAGTCACTACTATGTATCATAAAGCAGGTACAAGATATTTTATATTCACAGAGGGATGATACAGTACTGTCCTACGTCTATAATACTAGAGGATACAATTAAAAAAGGCATTATTGAGACTTGATTCTATTTTTCCAGCAGAAGGTCCAAAGGATGGTATGACAGAGCTCTGTAAAGAAATGCACTTTCTTAGATAGGATTTCCTTCCATTAGTGGCACAATTCTAATAACTCACTCTATCAGCTATAAACCATTTGAAAATGAAGGCGTAGGAGCAAGAAGAAAAAAAAACCCAAACAACAAAACAAAACCATACACACAACCACTGGATCCATACAAAGATGACTGAATGAAGGCAAGCAGGACTCAACCCTGTGTGGAGCTCTCACCATTCAAACATAACAGATTTGGTAAAATATTATTAGGTTGAGTCCTACAACCTTTTATTTTTTTACCAGCACAACCATGTTTATTGCAGTATTGTTTACCATAGCCAATACAGTCAATGTAGATATTTCTCAGTGTACAAATGGATTGAGAAAATGTATACACACACGCATATGATGAAATTCTGTTCATCCATCAGAAAGAATGATAGTGTACCATTTGTAAAGAAATGAAAAGACTTGGAAAATATATTAAATGAGGTAAGCCAGAACCAAACAAACATAGACTACCCAATTTCTCTCAATTTTGACAACCTATAAGTCTATAAGTAAACACAGAATGGCCAAAGCAAATAAATAAAACTAAGACATGATAAATTTTATATGACCATAGTCATTAAATTGCAGAGGTCAAGAGAGTTTAAGCACAGGAATAGTGGGAATAGGTTCACTAGCTAAGGACAGATTATCATATAAAATAATATTCCATGAACTCCAAAAAAGAAAACAAAAGATGCTCTTAAATTCTCATTGTTGTTGTTTCTATTCTCTTTTCCTTTTGTATTGTTACTTTATTTGATTTTGGGAAGGAGGAGGGAGGGATATAAAAGGTGGAACAATCTATGGAAACAATCCAGATGCCCTACTGCAGATGAATGGATACAGAAAATGTGGCATATCTATACAATGGAATTCTATATAGCCAACAGACAGATAAAATAATGGCATTCGCAGAGAAGTGGATAAATCTAGAGCGAATCATGTTGAGTGAGACAAGTCAAGACCTAAGTAACAAAAGGTGAATGGTATCCTTAATATGTGGCTATTAAATCCGAAGAGTACAAGAGCGAGAACTCAATACTTGCGTACCCAATGCTATGGACATGGTAATGGGAATATAAACATAACTATATAGACATAAAAACCTATGACTCTATAGACTTAATGTTTTATTTCATAAATTAATGTTTTTATGACATACAAACCATTAGCCTAATTTGGATTAAGTTCTAAAAACTAAGTGCCAGTGATTGTATATAGAGATTCCCTTATTGAACACTTGTTTGTTAAACTTGTCATTTGAAATATGATGTAAAAATCAATGTTAATAAATTCTTTAGTAAAAAAGGGTGGAACTAGGATAAACAAATACAACAGTGATGCTCACCAGACACTGTGCAGAAAATGAACTGGATATAAGATAGTTGGGGATGGAAGAGAAAAATTGGGAGACAGCAATGGAAGGGGAAAAATGGCTCAAAATAATTATACTGATTATATTTGATTCATGTACCTGTAACCCCTCTGTATATCAAATACACAAAAATAATAAAAAATTAATATTAACCTAAAAGTGTAACATTTTATAATCCAAAAAACCCATTTGTCTCTTCCACAAATGAAAAAGGAATATTAGATATCCACACTCAAGATAAGAAGGTTGATCCTTGTTTGTAATCTTGTATTAATATCACTTCAAAGTGAATCAAAGACTCTGATATGGGACATGAAACCTTTGAAAATTCTACAGAAAAGAATATACTCAAAGTAAACAAAAAGAAAAAATAATTAAAATAAATATTTCTCTTTATATATACTTATGCATATATGTTTGTATATATGTATATACACTCATACAGATGTTAATTTCTTCACAGTGGTCAATGGAGAAGCTTTCTCCAAAATTTGTGTGCATTTTTGAAATTAATATAATGGTGTCTCAAAGTGTGAATCAATGCAACAGTGATACTCACAAGACAATATGTTGGAATTGAACCTTACAACTTGTTAGAAATTGGGGGTGATGGAAAGGGGAGAAAAATGTTAGTGTGAGGAAATAATGCTTGAGAAGAAATGTACTCACTACCTTATGTACATAATTGTAACCCCTCTGTATAATACCCTGACATTAAAATTAACTTAAAAAAGAAAAAATAAAAAGAAATTTGACACTTTAATACATTTTTTGTTATTTTTAAAAACTGCATTTTCAAAATTGTTAGTACTTCTAAGACATGATCCTACAATTTCTAATTTTCACCTAGACTGACATATTGATGATAACGGAAAAGAACTAATTAGTATTAATCACATTTATATCTGAAGCTACAAATACCAATGTTCAAATAATTTCTCGTGGATTATGTTACATTATACCAGCAGCCTGATCCTACAAACATAGTCTTTCAAATTAACAATTTATTTCTTTTACTCTGTTTTTTTTTTTATTGTAATTAATAAAAGGGTTACATGATATTTGCCAGATAGAATGTACATTAATGCACATACATTGATACCCTTTCACATGTCTTGGTCCCCATTACCCTCCCCTCATCTTGTTTTCGCCCCTTCCCTATCCAATTTCAAATAACCAAATACAAATATATCCAATATATCAGATAACAAAGTGAGATACTGTAACAATATGATATAACCAAGGGACAGCAAAAGAGATGAGAGATAACATAGTACATTAAGGACAACAATCATTCATTATATGGCTTTTGTTTCAATATCCTGGAGGTCCTTTCAATTAGCTTCATACTATATGGCCTTATGTATCAAGGTTTTGCTCTATTGCAAATCTCTGCTAGTAGAGCCCAAGGTTTCTACAGATTATGACAAATGAGGGAAACCATTGAGCCACTGGTTGGGCTGAGAGCTAGTCGTGCAGCAACACATAAGTTTTATCTAATACTTTCTGAACTTTGTACTCAAATACGCTACCTGCTTACCAACTTAGGTCAGTTATCCTTACGCTATACCTTTTCGTCATTACTATAATAATCTTACACTCCTACGTTATTCCTGTTGTACCTCCCCTGTTCTCTCTCATACAATTTTTCTATCTCTGGTCTTCTGTTCATCTTTCAACCCTTATAATGCATGGATCTACACTTGATGGCTGTTGAGCAATATTATATATCTAGGTGTTCAATTATACTCTAGGTCCAGAGGGACTTAAATACAATAGAGATTGGATTGAGAGGCTTATTGTTTTGGTCATAAATTGGTTATCAGTAGTTGTATTAGACTGGTCTGTAAGTGCACAAAAAGAAAGAGTGATAATACCAATCAAAAATTGTGAATATCATATACAACTTATACAATGTTATATACTATATACTATCAATTCTCATTAGTAATTAATTACATATGTAAAAGGTTACCTAATTACTAGAACTTGTGGCTGTAAAAATTTTATATGATCACCATTAGTCTCAAACAATTCTGGCTCTCTCTCAACATTCCAGATCCCATGTCCTTGACATATGATCTATTTCCATGGTCTCAAATTTTCTTTCTGAAGAGTCAACATGTAAGTGAAATGTATGGTTTAACTCTGTATGACTTATGATTTTTCACTCTGTATAAAATTCATAAAGGTAGTAGCAATAAAAGAAGCTCTTTGTGTTTTTGAATGGTATTTCATATGAATATATATTTGTATGCATATTCATCTGCAACTGTCCTGTATATATAGAGTGTATCATCTTAATAGATTCATCTTTTGTTAATTAGCTGTCTCAATGCATTCTATCCCTTCTCTCATGTCACTGGGATGCATAAATTATACAAGTAAAATACTATTATATATTGACAAATAAAAATTAAAGGCCTACTAGCTTCCTGTCTCAAATCAATTGAAGACATTGTCTCCAGTCATTGAAAATAGCATACATTATCATCAACCCAGTTTTTTTTCTTTGTTGTTCTTCTATTTCAGTCAGAAAAGCCCTGGCATCCGTCAGCAGTGGCTCATGACTGTAATCCTAGCTATTCAGGGGGCTGAGATTTGAGAATCGTAGTCCAAAGCCAGCCCAGGCACAAAAGTCCATGAGACTCTTAGCTTCAATTAAGCACAAGAAAACCGGAAGTGATGCCATGGCTCAATGAGGTAGAGCAGTAAGTAGGTTTGAACTGAAGAGCTCAGGGACAGTGCCCAGGCCCAGTGCCCAGCCCTACGACCGACCAAAAACAGGGAGAGAGAGAGAGAGAGAGAGAGAGAGAGAGAGAGAGAGAGAGAGAGAGAGAGAGAGAGAGAGAGAGAGAGAGAGAGAGAGAGAGAGAGAATAAGTAACTTTATACATTACTTTTATTCTGCATTACTTTATAATGCTAATTAGAGTTTCTATAAAAATTTTCATCAATAGACAATTTGGGAACTCACACTAAAAGAAAAATCCTGCTCTGTGCAATAATAATTAATGTTATAGTCAAATCCAAATAGAAAATCATTTTAAATGCAATTACCAATAAAATTACTAGGGAAGAGTTGTTTATATGCTTTTCCTAACATTAACACTTTGTTGTTATTTTGGAATTTTAATATGTCTGTTTGGTGAATTTTTCCATTTAGAATTTTATTCAGGTTTTCTCTATGACCTAATATGTGATTAATGTGGGTATATTTCCTGAGTGAACTATCAAAAGCTTTCAAAGAAAATACGTCATCATTGCTAGAAAATAATCTCCAGCATATCTATTATATATTAATTATCACTATAGAATTTCTCTTTAATGGCTTCTTGTGTCACAGGTTTATTTTTATAATATTCCATTGTTTCTATCATTACTGGAGATAATAATTGACATTATATCTGAAGTTTCAACAATGAGTTAATAAATATATTTGAGCATAGATTTATGATTTGCTTTCAAAAAAATTCATTCTGTTTCAACAGGATGAATCTTTGGTTCTATATACATATTTATACTCTGAAAACACAGTATCTTGCAATAATAGGTAGCTCAAACATTCATTTTGATTTTATCATAAAATAAAATGTAAACTTTATGCTTCATATGTATGTGTATGAATGGATATAATAAGGGGCTAAGTAAGGCTTTTTTAAAACAGTTAAAGAGAGACAATTTATTCCAACTCACCAATGAATTCTTGAAAGGAAAAGAAAATCTTTTATGTACTAATTAAAGGAGCAAATTTCTGAACTTGAATTACTCAGCTCATTTGTTTCCTGACTTCTTTATTTCAAGTTAAATACTTCTAAGGTAGGTCATATAATTCAGTGACCTTTAAAGGAAAATTGAAATATTTGATTTTACTACTTTTCTTTATCTCTTCTTCTCTCACCACATGTAGCCTATAAATGCCAGTAGAATTAATTGCCTAATTACAGGGAACAAAAACATTGCCTTTACTAAGATTTGAAATTTGTATATCCTGCTGAGGACATTTTGCCTGACTATGTGACCTATACAGTTTGTACTTCTTAAAGAAGAAAATAAATGGTCTATTTGGGAATACATTTTACCTTATAATGAGTACAACAAGACTGCTCTATAATTTTAGGTCATTTTATATTTTAAGGTCTTAATCCTGAAGTATTTTTCTACTTAATCTTTAACTGTAACTATTATATATACTCTTTAATAAACACTATTATAGGTCTTATTTTTTCTTGTTACAATTTCATAATATAGAAGAAAAGTAGGTAATATGGAAAATACTAGCATCATTCATTTATGACACACAATAGCACATATTTTCTAGCAGGAAGATTAGGGAGATTTGATTAATAGGTTGCACAAAGGAGCTCTCTACCTTGGCAGTAATCCTAATGCTTTTTACTTCATCTTTTGAGGGAAATTGTAGAACTTAGGTCTGTAAGAAAGTCTGTTTAGAGCACACATTCAAAAATGGTAGTGTCTTGATCAGGAAACTATGGGCCATTTAAAGCCATTTTAAACCTGTGAAATTTTGAAAAGAAATATGAAATGTCTAATGCCTCTCAATGTAATAACTGTTTTCAAGAACACTAAAAAATGTCTATTTTTATTTTCAATGCTGGAGGTGCAACCCAGGGCCTTGTGCTTGTGTGAGCCAAATACTCACAAACTAAGCATATGTTTTTTAATGAAGGCACCCTCAATTTTACAGATTCTCGATATTTTCTAGTACAGGAGCCCGTTCAAAGAATAATTGAGCTTAAGTATAATTAGTAATCAGGAAATGTGTTGCTTCTGCCACTCCAGAAATGAAAAAGGCCAAAAAACTATTCTATTTTCCTGAACATACTAAAAAATGAGAAAGTCCATAACTATTTCTTGATAGTAACAGAATAAAGCACATGTTACCTAATTAATACCTAGAAATTGTATTGAGGTGGAGGGCCTTCTACTTCATTTGAAGGTATGATCTGTGGGATTTAGTGAGCTCTACCATATTTATTCTGAATTAGCATTTAAATAACCAATGTGAAAAAAATGACATACTTATTTCTAGAGAAATCTGAATACGATTTAGCTTTGGCACTCAAAGACTGTGGATAATATGAAGGATATTACATAGTTTATGTAGGGTATTTGTGTGTTATTCTGAAACTGAAGAAAAATTTTCAACTGAGGTGTTAAAAATATAATGACTAGAATGTATTCACTAAATTAGATTTTGACTGAAAAGTGTTTGGAAATCATTGTTTGGTTTGTATGGAGTCATTAATCCAGGTATAATGACTATAGCTGCCTTCCTGGATAAAATTATGACATTAAATTTGTAACAAGCCACCATTAAGAATTGTCCATTAGTTTTTGGTTCCTTTACAGATTAACATGCCTGTTAAAAATTAGTGGAAAAATTGACCTCCTTCTCAAAATAGCTACCAATTAATGTATACACTGTTAGAGTTTAACTTCAGATGTGGTCATCTTAACCATTTCAACCAGAGAAAGAGCTCTGGTTTTCAATTTTGTGAAAGGAAGTGTATGTGCCAATCATTTAATTTTATTTTTTCAAGGTATTAAATAACTGAGTCATATTATCCATGTATTTGAATAACATTCTCAGGCCACAAGAAAGTCTAAAATTAGTCTATCAACCCTCCACATGCTGGCGGGAAACTCAGATTGGGTAGTTCTGACCATCATGTGGGAAGACTCTAATCTCACTCCTATCCTCATGGAAAACCAACCCTCCTCCCTCCCTCATCTTCTCATACCATTTTCAGTGTGGTCAAAATCTACACATGTGCTCACTGGAGAACCTCATTATGTGAGTGGAAGCCTATGTGAGTGGAGAGCCTTTGTAATAACTATGGACATGTATGTGTGGCCTCATCAAGTGTAGCATCTGATGAAATTTCATGAGAATGTTTTTTATTTCTTGCCTTCACTGACTGGTCCAAGGATGAAATAATCTTTATTGGTCTTATCATAAAAGAATTTACAGAGATTGACAATTGAATGACAACCCCTATGAAGTGAGAAGTCAGTAACATTAAGTGTACATCCTATGAGCATAGCATATTTAAGATTGTTGATCTTTACTGTATTATGTGAAGCTGTTTATTTTCTCTTCTTTTCCATTTATGGTTAATTTCATGTTATCACTGTATTGGAATGTGGTACCAGGTGTATTGTATATACGTTTATTTGTTTATTTGAAAAAAGGATGGTAAGGAGAAAACAATATATGTGGGGTGTGGGGGGAAGGAAAGTAGAAGAAAAACATGAGAAGGGTAACAATCTTCAAGAGGTAATGTACCCACTACCTCATGAATGCAACTGTAACCCATCTAGATATCACCCCGACAATAAAATTAAAGAGAAAAAGAAATAGAAAACATGATCTGAAATATATTCATGCCCACTAAATGGCACCTGAATAAATGTAGCTTTTTTTTCTATTTTCTCATGTGTACTTTCTGACCTTTATCTCTTCTATGCAAAATGGCATAATATTTTGTTGGAAAATAGCCTCAAAAATATTTCCATGGAGAATATCAGTATTCTCAAGAAGGTTATTCTGTCCATTGCTGAAAAGGTACTTGGTTATCTTCTGCAACTTAAATACATATATATTTGTGTAAGTATATGTGTGTACATATAACTATTTGAAGCAATAATATACTTCATCCTTAATAAGCGTTTTTATAATTCCATATTGTGTATTTGATTTTCATTTTGTAATTTACATTTTAAGCACAACATTTTCTATATATTCATTATCAAGATATATTTATTACTGAACTTATGGTGGTCAATTAAACTTATGTTCCAAACTACTTAATTTGAGGCAGCATTTCATACTGTAGCTCACATTAATCTTGAACTATGAATCCTACTGCCTCAGCCTTTCCAGGCCTACAGTTTGCGGACCCTGTATCATTTCTGGCCCACATATTTTGTTTAAGGATGATGTACTAAATGTTTAGTACACACATGAACACAGACACATCAATATGTTTTTATAAAAGTAATTTCTTTTTTTCATGAGCAGTACTTTTTTAAACATTTTAAATTTCATGTTAGTAAACACTGTTATGACATATGATACCATGTCAGTACATTCATTGTACAGATAATCTGCATTTTAAAGTCTGTGTGATGGAGGGAGCAGGAGTATAGCCTAGTGGTAGAGTGCTTGCCTAATATACACGAAGCTACAGGTTCAATTTCTTGGTATCACATACACAGAAAAAGCCAGAAGCGGTGCTGTAGCTCAATGCTAGAGTGGTAGACTGTATAAAGCCCAAGGACAGTGCTTAGTCCTTGAGTTCAAACCTCAGATTAAATAGATAAATAAATAAAGTCTGTATGAGAGAAATCAATAAGTATGAATCCTGAAAAGGAAAGGAGAAATATAATTTCAATGATAATTATTTCCAATAGTATTTATTTTTCATAAGAAATTGCAAGCTCATTGTTTTTTAACTTTAGATTATAGAAAATGTTCACTGCCATAAATAGCATAGTACTGGATATTTTTATGCCTTACTTATTCACACTTTCTCAATAGTTCCTACAAAAACAAATTTCAGTGCTTATTTAGTTTTGAAAAGGCAGATATTAAGAAAAAAATAATAAAACGCAAACATACTACCAAACTCACCAGCAAATTTTTATCATGGTTTATCCACCAGTATTCTAAAAGTTTAGTAATCTTCCAAACTTGATACTAAAAATATTTAAACTGATGTGATAATTAGAGTCATATTATACCACTTTTTCAAGTATATTACATAAAATTTAACTTGGATATTATTAAAGTAATAACATAATAGCATTAGTATTTTCAAGACTCCATTAGACTGTATGCAAATACAATTCTAAGGGAATGAAATAGATACCTCATCAATACATTTAGTAATATTGTTTTATTCTTAAATGAAAAAGTTTGTAGTATATGATATTCTGTAGTCTTTTGAAAGTATTGAAATACTGCATTTACTAGAACATTTCTTGATGAGTAATTATTTTGGTTGTGATAAGATGGAAAATCCTCAAAATATAATTCAATATCAAAATACCCTATTGGTAGAAAGAGATGTGATCTAAATCAAGGTTAATAAAAAGTGACCAGTTATTTTTAAAGAAATAAAGAGAATCACTGGTAACTCTATCTAATAATCCTAATGGTATAAATATATTTTCCTCTGGTAATATTAATAATCATCTAGGGAGTAACACATGAGATATAATAGATTGAAAGTCACAAAGTATTAAAGGTTAATAAATGAATCAAGATTTTAACTATAAACAATGTGATTCCTTTGACTCATCACAAAGTTAATGGATGTGATGAAATTTTAATTTACAGAGGCAGAATGTTATTACAATGAGGGTCAAAGGATATACTGCCACCTAACGGTAAAGCTACTCAAAAAAATTGGAATACTTTCAGAAAATGCTAAGATGATCTGGTTATAGTTAAATGAGGTGTGTAATAATTAACAAAACTGCATCTGTTAGGTCTTTAATTGCACTGCATTTTATTGTATTTACTTAACAATTTAGCACTTATACAATGAGAAAGACATTGTGGTAGGTGTGACTCCAGGGGAGTGGAAATAATAGTAGTTTTGTTTTGGTTTTTAATTCAATGCTTCACAAGTTTTTTGTTATGGATAATGTAGCAATTAGCACTCTAAATTACTCAAGATGTGTTTAAAGGTAATGTTTATGTTAAGTAAATGTATTTACTCAAACAAATCTGCATTTTCTTTTTTCCCCACATTATAATAAATATGGTGGAGATTTGTAGATTTGGGAAGCAAGCTTTAGTTAACAAACACAAAAAAGTGAATGTATTGGAGACAAGCAGTTCCCTGTGTTTTGACAATACATAGATTTGTATTCAGAGATTCATGCTTTCTAGAAATGTACTCCAATCTGTTTTTCTCTGGTTATTTTTTTAAATTAGGAACCCAACTTTTTGTCTAAAACATGATTTTCCTGATTCTACTCCCTCAAATTGATTCCATGGCTAGTTCTTACTACTTTCTCATGTGAAGACATTGATTTTCATGAACTATTTTGCTTAGGCTGGCTTTGAAAGCATGATCCTACCTTACTCAGGCTCAAAACAGATTCATGCACATCAAATAATAAATTAAATATATGCTTCAATGTGTTTATTCCATAGTTGGCAAATGATTTGATTTGGAATACTGGTTCTAAGGCAGAATGCTTTTTGTCTTTCTGAATCTAAGAAAATGTACAAGAAAGAGGACTGATCTGAATACTTGAGAGATATTTACCTTCAGATAGAAAAATAAAGAAACAGAGGGCTTTCTTGAAATACTTGTAAGTATGGTTACTTTTATAGATGTTGGAGGCATAGCTCAACATGCTTACACGCTGCTCCCAAGGAAAGAACTAAGATAAAAAGTAGACTTGAAAACCATAAAATTTATGTTAAGAATTTACCTTGAGAATAAAGCTTAGTGAGGGGCTGGGATGTAGCTCAGTGGGAAAGTACTTGGCTAGCAAATGCAACATCCTGGGTTCAATCCACCAAAAAAGAAAAGACAAAAATAAAAATGCAGTTAAAAAAAAAAAAACAGAGAATAAAGCTTAGTGAAAAGGGAAGAAAACTGCTAGCAATTTATTATTGATAAAATTATAAACTGTGTCTTTAATATAATAAAAATATCTAAGTAGACATTATACCTATACTTCTAACTACTCAGGAGGCAGAGATCTGAGGATTCCAGTTAAGCCAGTCAGTGCAGAAAGCATGTGAGATTCTTAGTTCCAATTAAGCACCCAAAATGCCAGAAGTGGAGCTGTGGCTCCAGTTTGTTAGAGGACTAGCCTTGTGCAAAAAAGCTCAGGGACATTACCCAGGCCCTGAGTTCAAGCCCCAAGATCAAGACACACACACACACACACACACACACACACACACACACACACACACACACACACACACTTTTTTATAATTACAATCAATGTAAAAAATACAGTTTTCCAAAGAACACATCTATTTCTTTAATTCAGTAATGATGACTGCTTATATCTCAAATATGGAAAATAATATTAAACATATAACAACTTTTCAAAAAGTACATTTATCCATCAGCATCAATTCTCCATTCCAGAATACCACTTGCAACTTAAATTGCACATATTTCTTCTTACAGGACTGGCACGTACAACATCAATTTGTGGACTTCCTCAAAAGAATCATTTGGGAGAAAGATGTCTTGCACTTTACTTTTTGAAATAATGGTACAATATTTTGAGTTATCTAAATATTTACAATATAAAATACTCGCAATAAATGCCCAGTATTTGATTTTTTTTTTTTGCCAGTCCTGGGCTTGAGCTCAGGGCTTGAGTACTGTTCTTGAACTTTCTCAAGGCTAGCACTCTACCACTTGAGCCTCAGCATCACTTCCGGCTTTTTGCTATGTATATGGAGTACCAAGGAATCGAACCTGGGTCTTCGTGCATGCTAGGCAATCACTCTACCACTAGGCCAAACTCCCGGCCCTAAATGCCCAGTATTTGAAAGGTCTCCTTGGTTATTTGTTTTCATCTAATATCTTCAGTATACTGAAGTTCTGATCACATTTGTTGAATTCTATTTTGTTATTAAATATAATAATGAATTTCATATGACTTTTTTCTAAAGTAAGCATTTGAAGGATTTATGAGTAAGTAATTAGATATTATTATTCATTTTAAATTTAATAATTCTTATATATTATTAGAAACAGTTTTGAGAAGCTTCAGTACCAAGTTTACCTTTTGCTAGAATAATCTTTTGTAAATACTAATTGAACTATTTCTGATATTCAATTGAAAAGTAGTCTTGTAAATAAAACTCACACATAGAACTGGGAAAAATTAACTAATTATTAAATTAATAATATAAATATTGCTATGATTATATTTAGATAATTAAAGTGAATTTAATTGTGAGTTTCTATTCTATTTGGTGGCACCTGGATAAGTCCTATCTTATAAACTAATATATATTTATTATAAAGTGTTCTTATAATTTGTACTTTTGTTTCCGTATTCATTCATAATCAACCAATTTCAATAGCATATTTTTGAGAATCCAATTGCATTCTCTTCTGCTTTCTTCTAATTAAGAGTTTCTATCCCCATTAAAATTTATCAATTTCATAAAAAATACATTTGTATTTGTACATACCTATTTTATAATATAAAATACTTTACTACTTTATGCTTTCTCACAACCATCTGAGTACAGATATTACCAGTCCTTTGAACCTGTACATGTATGTAGAGAAATTCAATATCTCAGTTATTTTGAGCATTCGCTTTATTTCTTTGGATTGTTTTTGTTTTCACTCTGAATCCAAATCAATAAGATCTTTCAGGTAGTGCTTGTAAAGAAGTAAATTGGCTTTTGACTTAAGTTTACCCTGCTCAAAAGACACATTGACTTTCTTATGAAGGTGAGCAGTGAATAAATTCTATGATTTCTACTGTCAGCCTGACTACACACGAGTACCTATAAAAACAGTCATTAACAGCAACTTAAAACAAATGTTCCACTGTATTACACAGAAACATTACTTCTAGAACATCTTTATAGAAGACTTCTATTGAAGTCGTTATTATATTACATGCCTCTTCCTTACTAGAAATTCTTACTAGTTTCATTAGAAATCATAAGTAAGTATACAAGAAATGAAAAGGTGCTCATGTTCAAGATGTGAATATTACTTACCTATCTGAAACATCATTAAACTCAAGAAGCTACTAATGGTAAATGCTTCTTAGGTAGTATTTATACTCGCAATGTTTTCTGTAAATTCCCTTAAATTATAGTTATTTATTCAAGTTTTCATCATTATTCAAATGCTAAATATTGAAGTATTTGTGGTAAGTGACCAATATTTCTTTGGTAACTTATTTATAGATACTGTACAGTGTGAATTTCTAGCTCAATTTCCATTGAGATAGATGTTTACACATTTAAACATAGCAATTACAAAGAAAGAACAAAAATACACATATCCCCAGAGGAACATTATGATTAGTTTTAAAAAAGCACTAATATGAGATTGAATATAATTTTCAAAGTATAATCAAAATATAATCAAGCTTTGGTATCTTGGGAATCAACATTTTAATTTTGTGAAACTTCACATAGATGTTCAATATGTTGTTATATGCATCATTACCTTTTTGAAGGTTGATGTTCAGTTAAGAAGGATATGGTATGACAATAAATGGCTAATTTCAGATCAATTGCAATCAATCATCATTCACCATAACTTCACAGACATCTTTCAGAGATTATTAAATTAACTTCATAAAGATCCATAATATATTCAGATGTGATAAGACATTTTATACAGTAATTTTAACAGGATAGAGATTCAAAGTAAAAAAATGACTTTGATCATATTTACAAGAAAAAAAGAATTATTTCTCAACATGAAATTTTAAGGAACATGATAAACTTTTTGCATATTTATTTATTTTAATAAGTTATCTGGAAATATGTGAGGGAATATATTTTCCCCCAATATACACCATATCATAGTATGAAACAAAACCAACTATAAGTTTTTACTACATAAGCATTGTACATATAGGGCCAGGAGCGTGATCTAGTGGTAGAGTGCTTGCCTAGCACACACAAAGTCCTGGGTTGGATTCCTGGGTAACACATACACGAAAAAGCCAGAAGTGGTACTATGGCTCAAGTGGTAGAGTGCTAGCCTTGAAAAAGTCCAAGGACAGTGCTCAAGCCCTGAGTTCAAGTCCCAGGACTGGCAAAATGATGTATATATAACTATTTCCAAAGCTTATGTTTTGCTGTGTTGTGTTTTTGCTGGTAGAGAGCTTAAATTTAGGGTTTCATGGTGTCTTTCATCTTTTTTGTTCCAGGCTAGTGCAGTGCCATTTAAGCCCACTCCACTTTCAGGATTTTGCTAGTTTACTAGAGATAAGAGTCTCATCGATTTTTCTGGTTACCCTTACTTTGGGCAACAATCCTCAGATCTCAGACTTCTGAATAGCTTTAATTATAGACATGAGCCACTGGTTCTGACTTATTTGTATTTTTACAGATATTATATTCATTTATGAACGGTATGACACATATTTAATTGGATTATTTTGAGGTAAAAATGGAATAATTTATATAAAACTTCAATACATAATTAGTAGACATTACACAACCTGTGCATGAGGACAGATGGGAAAAAAATGGGAAAGCATGGCCTAAAATATACCTCTTAACCATAATTTCTCTGTATATTTACAATAACAATAAAATATTTTTTAATTTATTAGTTAAATGATATGTGGTACTGTGGCTCACATGGTAGAATGCTAGCCTTGAGAAAGTCCAAGGACAGTGCTCATGCCCTGAGTTCAAGCCACAGGACTGCCAAAAAGAAAGAAAAAGAAATATACTCAATACCTGAATTATGTAAATGTAATCACTATGAATAGTTTTCTTTACAATAAAAAAGAATAGCATTAAAATATTATTTTTATTAGCTTACTCAAATAGCTTACAAACTGCATTTTGATTAAAGTCAATATCTATTAAATAATTTACAAACCAGAGAAAATTCATTTTAAATTAATCAATATAAAGTTAAAGGAAAAAGTATATTTCTGTAAATACAAGGAAATTTTGTAATGATGCTCAGGTATATGTCTATTGTAACAGTAAATTAATTTGGAGGTTTGATGGCAATTTCTGATTTATTTTAGTTTGAAGTCTCTAAGAATATTTTATCATTTGAACCTTCAGTTCAATCAATTTTCTGGTTCATTAGATCTCAGCCTTCTGAGTAGCTATGATTATAGGCATAAGACTCCAATACCATGTATATATATTCCAACACAGACAACAAGCAAATAACAAATCATTTTGTTTAACAATTTTGAGGTGAAATAATTGAATGAGAAATCAAATCTTTAAATGTGATTTTTGATAAGAAATATCCTAATCAGGTATCTCCTCCATTGATTCTTGTTTCTGTTTACAATTTTTTAGAATAAAAGATGCTGAAAGTAAAGTTTTTACTTATCAATTATTTGCAACTAGTATGCTCATAATTATAAATAAGTATTCATATGACTATTGGTTGATAGAATCCTTATAATTATTTTTATAAGTATTTATAAATAAAATTCCTTGGAAATGAGAAAAACTCAAATTTTAGTAAGTAATTAGATATGCTATGTAAAAGTATGATGATATCATACATAATTATTGCAGTTTCCAATTTATTAGCCGCTCTTTCCATGCCATTTATATATAAATTGGACTGATACTTCATAATTTGCATGTTTGAAAGCCCTAATTTTCTTCCATCTTGGCAGTGCTACTTTCGATTAGTAAGGTCTAAACCTGTCCAGATGCACAGCAAAATCAGAACTGGAATCTGTCAGCTAAAAAAAACAATAAGTGAATTGTCATGGTCAAACTACTTGTACATTTTTGCCCTTTAATTCCTATATTTATTCTGTTTCTGATTAAGCTTTCAGTACTTGACACAAATACCAGAAATACAATTTCAATGTTCTGTTGTTTATGGTATGTTAGCTTTGTGTAGTTTATTCTCTATAAACTGCATTCAGTTATATTTTATACTTGTATATCTGTTTAAATCCCAGTAGCTATGTTCACAAGTGAATTTATTTAGAGAAAATATGTGTGTTTATGTATGTATATATATTGAGTGTTTCTTTTGTACACACACACACACACACACACACACACACACACACGCACACACAGTCTTACATAATTACAATAGCTTCATAAAGCATTTATATTTGGTGTAACCATATGCATAAATGACTATACTTAGAAAAATCTGGGTATTTCTTAATTGATCACCGACCTATTATTCAAATATCTCTGCCCTGATATTGAATTCACAGCTATTTTTTAATCTTATTTTAGTGACTTATTTCTAAAATAAGCAGCAATAAATTGTTATGTGCCCGTTAAAAATAATATGTAATTCTTTTGATCAGGTATTGGAATTTTCTTATCTCCAGGAAAAGTAAAAAACAAAAGAGAAACATTAAATTACTAAATTTTATTAAGTGTTTGAGTAAGTCCTCAAGATTATTAGAGTATCAAGGAAAATGATCAAAGGGAAGTTCTAAGACTTCAGTAATTTTTATTTCAATTAAGTTTGATTTAAGCTATAATTATGCTCAAAAAGACTGACATAATTTTTAACCCTGAAAAATATTTATGATTGAATGAAATGTAATTTTATAGCAAATACAAATATATTAATTTTAATTCTCATTCACAGGTAAGACTTTCCCCTAAAGATGGGTTTTCTACTATGTGAAAGTAAGAAATTTTCAAAGATTTCCAGGACCTTAAGGCTTCATTTAAGTAAACCATGCTTCAAAGCACTGAAGAGTCCAACCTGGCCTGGATATTGCAAACTAGTTTCTAAAAATACCTAAATAGCTCCCCAGGAATATTATAAGTGGCTAGACAACATAACTCATTAGAGTTTTTATTTAAACATTTCTGTTGTGCTAAATAGGTAAATCCTCATTTGAAATTAGTTTATACTGTTGTACTTAAAATTTTGCAGTAGTTGTCCTACTTTGTTATCTATTTATATAATTAAGCAGGGGAAACGTTAAAACTTATTTTCCTGTACAGTGAGAGATGATAATTTTGTAAATTTCTGCTGGCTAATTAGACATGGAAGTAGGAAGTTTACAGTTAAGCATGAGGATGTTATCATTTATTTCCTGTAACAATTTTGTTCTTTAAAATAAATCACTGGTGGAACCACTCACTTTTTAAGATAATTAAACTATTGTAATAATTGCTTCTCAGTTAGTAGGAAATTTATTAGCATTTATAAGACAAGAACTAATAGATAATAAATTTACAACAACTAAACATGTGTACAAATTAAAAGGTTAACATTCTAACTCAGAAAACATTTCTTAAATGCATTCTTCTTGCAGTAAAAAATAAGTTTAGAAGAAATGCTAATCAGGCTGTAGCTAAATTCCCAAATTTTAATCCTATGATTAATGTTTCTTTTTTCTTTAAAGGTCTGACCTAGGGCCAGGCGTATGTCCTAACAGTAGAGTGCTGGTCTAGCTTGCATGAAGACTTGGGTTTAATTCCTTGGTACCCCATACACAGAAAAAGCCAGAAATGGTGCTATGGATCAAGTGGTAGAGACTAGCCTTGAGAAAGCTCAAGGAGCGTGGCCAGGCCCTGAGGTCAAGCTCCAGGACTAGCAAAAAAAAAAAAAAAAGAAGTTTTAACTTAATGTAATATTAACTCTAGAATTGTGATGATTTACAGCTCTAATCTTTAATATAATGTAATGGCATTTTCATAATAATTGCAAATTACATATATTTTCTAAACTCTATTTTTATTTTGTATCTGGGGAATATGTAGCAATTCAGAATGGTAGGAAAGCTCTGACCTTCTGAAGATGATAGACTTATCACTGTCATAGTAAAGGTCACACAAATTCCCAGGCTTGCTGAACATTTGAAACGCAGAGATTTTGAAGGGAGATTGCTTTCTCCCTCTGTGTCGCATTATGAATAGCTCTAAGTGAGGATAAGATATGACAGATACAGGATTGATTTTAGAAAAATGTAGAGTCGGGAGATCCAATGTTTTTTCCTCCCAAGTGAAACATTGGAAAACAAGGAAAAACTGTCAAAATCCAGCTTTGCAAGAACTCTGAGAAATACTAACTGATTTATACAAGCCAGTGGGACATGGAATCAAAGGAGGAGGCAAATACAACAAGAATAGAAAGTTATGAGACAGTTTTGGTTGTCTTACTTTATGTAGCTTGGGGAAAATTACTAGACATAACAATGCATGCTTGACGTATGCCACTCTGGTCCCTGTTTTCAGAGGAAGAACAGATTTAGTTACACATTATTTGGACTGTGGAAATATGTGATAATTAATGCATCATGCTCTTACTTGCTGAATTCCTAAAGGCATAAGCTATATGCTTGTATAGTTGTTTGGTTGGGGAAAAAGTAAACAACATAGATGCCTGAAACAAAAGATTATGGTTGAATTCATACACAATAAAATTCTTAAGACCAAACATAAAAACCTGTAAGAAAGTTTATTGTAACTGTATATCATGAAACAAAAAATACACGAGAAGGATCAAAAACCTAAAAAGAACTTACTTGTGAAATGTCAACTACTTTGTACAACTACTTCAAGGTAATAATTAAACAAAAACTTGGAAAGATCTTAACATTTATCTTAAATTGATTCTAGCCTCAATGGAGTCTGGAGACATGTTTAAAGAGGACTAAAGCATAGCACCTTTCTGCAAACATGTCAAGGACAAGTGTAGATTTTCTCTTTGGTTTGTTTGTCACTTAGCTCCTGGTACCCAGGAAAGTCTGTGTCAAAACACAAAAGGAGCTCCTACTAATGGAGGCTTCAGTGACCACACCCACATCTATAAATAAATGTCATACAAAAATTATCATAAAAAGTCACTACACAAGTGCAGTGACCACAGCACTTGACTAGCAAACTAGCAAATAATGTAAAACATAGCAAATCCTGAGAAATATAGAAGACCTAATTTCCATACTTATCACATTGTAATACTCTAGTTTTGTAAAAGTCTAGTTTTCAGTAGAAAACTGAACTCACTAAGACACGGGAAATATTTTATTCAATGAATGAAAATAGATGGAGAGAAATATTTCCAGAGAAGCCCAAATATTTCACTTAGTAGACAATAACATTAAAATAATTGTCTTAAATGTGCTTAAAATTAAATGAACACATAGTCTGAGGGCTAAAGGAAACGAGGAAATGATTTATAAATAACATAAGAATATCAACAGAAACAGAAATTACAAAGAGAAAACAAGATTGATCCTCATTCTAGAATATAATAACTGGAAGAATACTTCATTGGAGTAATTCCAAAGGAGAATTGTGCAGACAAAAGACAAAATCAGTATATTTCATAACAAAAATGACAATTCTGGAAAGTAAAAAAGTTATCAGAATGCAAGGGACTGAAGGACACTATCAAGTGAAACACAAGTATAAATTCTCAGAGCCGAAGGTCAGGCACTGGAGATCTAGCTAACTCTGAAATCTGGGGATTGTGGTTCAAAGACACTCTGAGCAGAAAAGTCTGTGAGAATTTTATCCTTAATTAACCATCAAAAAGCCATAAAGCATGTGATAGAGTGCTAGCTAACACTGAGCAAAAAGCTCAGGCCCTGAGTTCAAACCTCATGACACACGCACACACACACGCACACACACACTGCACACACACAAACATACATACACCAATTTTCAGAGATGCAAAAATGTGAGAGCAAAGAAAGAGTAAAAAGCATATTTGAAAATATAATAACCAAAACAACCAAAATTTGATTTTAGCAAATTTCAATTTAGATAAAATCCAATATATATTCCTTAATGCCCTCTCTGGTTCTAAATAGAAAGACAAAATGAAAATATTGAAAATAACAAGATATTACTTTCTGAATACTTTGCAAAGATTAGAATATAAAATGATCCTTAATGAGACTAAGAGTTATAAACAGAATCTATGTGATTAGATAAAATTGGCCTAGTACTATTAAAACAATGAAAGACAACAACATCAAAAAAATCTGTTAGTCAAGGATTTCCCATTATGAAAAATTATCCTTCAAAATGAGCAAGAAAACTTTAATATTATCAGAATAAAAATGCTAACTGGAGGCCTGACAATAGTGGGTACCATTTACAATCTTAGTTACTTGGGAGTTGGAGATAAGAGGATCAGGTTTTGAGGATAGCCCAGACAGAAAGTTACTGAGACCTTTCCTTAGCCAACAATTTAGGCATGATGTTGCATACTTACGATTGCAGCAAGAGAAAGTCTCAAGAGGATCATTTTGATAGCAATAAGATGAAAAACATCAACGACATCCAAAGCAATTGCTATGATTCTTAATAATCCTATAAAGAAGTTCTAGAACTGGATTCATGACCTTTGAATCTTCTTCTTGGACAAGGACATTCAAAGAAAATAGCAAAGAAACTGCAAGAGACTCTATTACACAGGTCTTTTAAACAAAAAGTAAGAGGACCAGCATGAGAAATGATGTAACAGAATGTACAGTTAAATTACATTGGATCTATTCACCTCTGTGTACACTTAGGTGTTATTTCTCATCAACAATTTGAAGGAAATTTTTGAAGGGTTTGCAACACTATGTGAACTTGTTTCAACAGAAACACTCAGGCTGCTACACTGGCACTGAAAACAGCATAAAATGAGGAGGAAGCAAGAAGACATTTATTTCTTCTATGTGATGCTGTGAAATTTGATGTCAATTTCATACCAGTTTTGGTCTCCTAGTGTTGACTGCTAATGACTTGTACACACCAGAAATTTCCCTGGGCTGAAGAAAGCTGCTGACCTAATTCAACAACTCTCTGAAAGATCATTCTAGGACTAGGACTTCTAAACATTTTGGGAGCCCTTCACCACATCAGAACTTTCACTACCTGATTATGCCTCAATGTATTTCTCACCAGTGTTATTCAGGAACCTGCCCACACATTACATTCCATACTAGTCTAATTTGAAAATAGTTCTGCCTAGATTAAGCATTGCAACAATAATGCAGGCAAATCAAAATTGGTGACATTGTTGATTATCATGTTGTTTCTATATACTTTGGTTAACTTTCTTCCATCAATTTGTCCAAAGGGAGTTTCTCTCTTCTTGAGAAGTTGTTGATTCAGTTTTCAATTCCTATATCTTCTTTCACACGAATTCTACTCCTTGACTGTTCCTTTTCACATTTTCCTCCGTATGGCCACAATATCTCATGAGTCAGTAATTTACCTCTTTCTTCTGTTCATATCTTCAATCCCAGTAAGGTAGCAGTATTTGAACACTTCAGGTCCTTAAGTAAAAAGAACTTCTTTCTTTGCTTTACTTTTATGAGCCTACCAGGACATCTTTTCAGAAGTTTCTTCCCAATATACCTAGGATGGAATGACCTTTCACTCTGAGACTATGCTAAGGCTTCTACAAACCACCATTATTCCTTGACTGAGTTATTTTGTTAGTTTAAATTGTCCCCCAGTTTTCAGCTTGGCTGATTTGACTATATCCCTAAATGTTCAACTTTCAATTCTTAATACTGATGCAGAAATTCCTAAAGAGTTGCAGTGCAGGCTAGCATTCCTCTTAGAATTAAATAAAGAAATTTTGCTAAGACTATAATCCATAGATGATCTGTTTTTGAAAAGATAATTATTAACATCAGTAAGACTTCATTATCCACAATGTCTCCTACAGAAAAGAAGGTAGTTATATGCAAAACATTAGAAATAGGAAAATATTTCAAGTCCAGATCAAAGACAAGGATTTTTATCTCAGATATCTGATCTACATACATGCCACATTTCGACAAGAGTGGGAGATACAGGTGTCTGCTGTTCCCTCCAGGTGTTGTTAGCAGTGTGGGACTAGGGGAAAGATTCTCCAGTCTTATTGTTCTCAGCACTTGCTGTTACCAACTGCAGCATCAACATTTCCTTAATCACACAGGTGCAAAGCAGGAATTCTCCTGGTCATTTTGCATACTTAGCTCCTTCTGAACTGGCCAAGAACCAGAATTTGGGGAGGGAGAAGAGATCCACAAATGCACAAAACCTGTCTCTATGACTGTTCCTCTGTGAACATGGTGCATGCAAGTCACTGTGCCAGCCTCCTGACTAACTGGGCTGTGCACACAACAGCATACCCCTTTGCTGTGCAAATGTAATCTTTTGCTTTCCATTTTACCTTCACTCCGGAGCAGAGTTCTCCCAGGCTTACTTCCTCTATGCTGATTTCCAAGCATTCTACACAGACTACCCTGAAGTGAGGCATTTTCTTCTTCTACCAGATATAAATGTGCTTTCAGTGAGCTCACTCCTTTACCTGTTTCATTAAATTAAAAAAAATTGGCAAGCCTATGTTATTAACCCAAAGTTGTTGCCTTTTGTTTTTTTTCCGTTGATCATAGTTGTGATGTGCTCCTTAAAACTTGCCACAACTTGGGACTGGGAGTTTGGCCTAGTGATAGAGTGCTTGCTTAGCTTGCACAAAGTCTCAGGTTCAATTCCTCAATACTACATACCTAGAAAAAAAATAGCCGGAAGTGGTACTGAGGCTCCAGTTGTAAAGCTCTAGCCTTGATAAAGTCCAAGGACAGTACTCAGGCCCTGAGCTCAAGCCCAGGAGTAGCAAACAAAAACAAAACCAAACAACAACAAAAAATCCACGTACAATTTAATACCAGAATCCTGTGATTTTTGGTTCTAAAGATCAACTACTGTTTTCTTTTTTTCAAAGAAATCCATATAGCTGTATGGCTACAATGCATCACTCATTAAAAGCCAGAGGTATTACATAACTTAAACCTCTTGAATTACCCTTATCAAAAACCTGACATGAATATGGACATATGTAAACATCAATGTATATCATGTCTCAGCTTCTCTTATAACAAGATAAAATAAAATAAACAATGCAATATGTACATAAAGCTTTCCAGAAAATTTATAACAAATCTGCTCTACAGTGGAATGTGGTAAAGATTACATTCATTTTTACTTCTACTGTTTTGATCTCCCTACTTGTTCGCTGACTTCCTGAGAGGATTTCATTAATAAATAGTTTGTGAATGGAATCTTGTCACTTGTGTGCTTTAGGGAGCCCTGAATTACACAGGAGGGAGGAAACTGCAATGATTCTTCACAGAATCTATTCTTATGATTCTGACATTAAAACCCTCATCAACCACATTGCAACAGATTGTCCCATAGAATGGTAATAATGTGTCTCATATTGTAGCACTGTAATTGATCCTCCCATGTGATCACCTAGATTATGATCATCAGTTATGAAATACAATGGTAATGTCCACTGCTATGCTATATCTGGAAACGAATTGTTATTCCCATAGTCCCTCACACAATAAATAGAGTGTATGTTATCCTCAAGTGAGATGCTAGCTTCTGAATATTTAGTCTACCAAGAAATTCAGATATTGGAACTTAATCTTGAGTACAATAGTATTCGAAAGGTATGAGGAGGTGATTAGGTTATGAAGACAGTCGTTCAGTCCTTGCAAGAAGTCACAAGGAGTTTGTCTTCCCCAGAGAAGAAAACAACACTACAGAAAGCAGAGTCTGAGTTTTCACCAGAAAACACGTTGCTATGAGAATGTCTCAGTCCCTTACATTGTAAGAGTTCCCTGATCAAGTCAATGGCTCTTGACAAGACTTGCGATCTGATTTAAAATGAGAGAATTTCTAACTAAATTGTTTTCTTCAACAGTCAAAATCAATGTTGGAACAACAGCAACCATTAAAAAATAAAAGGCATGGGCTGGGAGTGTGGCCTACTGCTAAGAGTGCTTGCTTAGCATACTTGAAGCCAAGTTCAATTTCTTGGTACCACATACATAGAAAAAGCCTGAACTGGTACTGAGGCTCAAGTGGTAGAGCACTAGCTTTGAGAAAGCTCAAGGACAGTGCTCAGGCCCTGAGTTCAAGCTCTAGGAAGGCAATTAAAGGAAAAGATAGACCCTGATCTGTGGAAGGAGAATATCTGAGTAAAATTCAGGTTATGTTGAAGATGAAGATCTTTGATCTCTCTGAATTTGTAGATGAGGATTACTGTAACAGATCTGTGGAAACTATCCATAAGGATTCACTAAGGCAAATGCCTCGCCAGACCAAGCTTTGTCCAGGAAAACTTTCATATTCCCTTTTGGCTGTTATACTGCATGCTTATGATTTAGTCACACCATGGATTTGAGAAAAGCTTGATTTTTGTCAGTGGGGAAGAACTCATTGATAGTCCTCTGGAGTCCTTGGAACTAGAAAATATGTATCTGCAGGATGAAAAAGAAGAATACGGTCACAAAGACCAAAGGACTAGTTCTTAAGCCATCATGTCCTTTCCAATAGATATGTCCCCCAAAGAGGCTGAGGACTTGACATACTCTGAATCTTTCTCTAACTGTGACTCTCCATGATAATTCAAATGCTTATTGCCTAAAGTTATTATCCACAGTCCAGAGGAAATTGCCTCCAAATACCCAGTGTATCCGAAGCATCAATCATTGACAATTCTCTTCTCTTCAGTCTTCTCTGAGATCTCTACCAGGCACTTCAATAGAACTGCAATGAGGCAGGCATGGTGGTTCATGCCTGTAATCCTATCTACTTAGGAGGCTGAGATCTGAGGATCCAGATTCAAAGCCATCCCGGGCACAAAAGGACCTGAGACTCTTTTCTCCAATTAACCTCTAGAAAATGGAAAGTGGAGCTTGGCTCCAGGTTAGAGCCATAGACTTGAGCTGAAATGCTCAGGGAAAGCACCCAGGCTGAATTCAAGCCCCATGACCCCCCCACCCTCCCACACAAAAGAATGCAACAAATGTATATCTTACAGATAAAAAGACTTCATATACTCTTCTTTCATAATTCCATGATGATGGTAAACCTAAAACGAAGTTTTCAACAGTGGCAGAAAGCAGAAGTCATCACCAAGGAAATAGCTGCCACAATGTTTTGGATCACAGGACATTATTAGGCATTGTTTTTGTCCAAGACTAAAAGATAAAGACCCTCAGATGCTGAGAGTCTTATTCTTATTTGTTTATTTGTCTCTTTCTCCTCTGCTTTGCATCATTTGGTTTACTTCAAATTCTTGAACATTAAATGGAAATTCATAAACTATTCCTCTCTAAGCATATTATTTAGTCAGTTTACATTATATTAAAGCCTAATAATAAGCATGGTTTCTTTCATTACAGGCTCTCAATTGGTCAGTTCTCTTCTACAATTTCAGATTGAGAAGATTTTTAGGTTAAAAGCAAAATGCAAGGCTTTCAAATAATTTTAATGTTCATCCTTGTTGAATCCATAGGTTTTTATGATTCACCATCATTATCTTAAAATCTTCCACATAGCAAGTCATGGAATAGATTATTAAATTCAGGTACAAAAATCTAAAAATCATGAGATGCTTTGACTAGAGTCAGGACCAGTGAATCTAAGAGTTCAATTAACACTACAAATTTGGTACAAAATATGAACAAAATTTATCAAATAAGAGCATTCAATCCTCCCATAACTAAAAGGAACAGACCTTGAAAGACTAACATTTTTTTTAACTAACCATTTCTATTAATTATTTTCCTATATCTTTTCCTCCTACTCAGATACTTGAATGACATTAACCACTCTTGTGTTTCATTTGTTTCTCTTTTACCTTCTTGGGAAGATTATGTTACACAAATAGCTGCTAAACTTCAAAACAATAGTTTCTATTGTGGTACTCATACTTGACCTCCTCAAATAGGTATAGAACAGCTGAAATTTACCAAAGTCCCACAGCATGCTTTAACGCTTTAACTCTGTTCCCTCAAGCTTTGGACACTTTTAAGGTCTTGGTCAAGTTGATTCTGATTAATTTCTTAGAGTCAATGATCATAAATTTTATAACTTCCAAAGCCTTACGAATGATGAAACTGTACTTTTTAACCAAGGAATCCTTCAGCCTTAGATCAGAATATGAAACTTCTCATTTAGTTATCTCATAGGGAAATATGAAGTCATCTTGTTTTTGACCATGAAACTGGTAATGGGGGTAGCATGATAAAACTCACACAGAACCTGTTTCAGCCAGCAAGACAATTTTAGTGTGTCTGTGCTAATCTTGAGGCTTGAACACACCCCAAGGGCATTGTCTCTTTTTTTGCTGAAGGCTAGTTGCTGTCTTACTTGAGCCATGACTCCATTTTTGTCTTTTTGGTAGTTAATTGGAGATAAGAGTCTCATGGACTTTCCTGCCTGGGCCGGCTTCAAACTAAGATCCTTAGATCTCAGTCTCCTGGGTACTTATGATTATAAGCATGAGCCACCAGTGTCCCCAAGACACATTTTTATAGTTTTATTGTATCATACTACTGTTAAAAGATAAATCTTCATTTTGAAAATGTTAAAATACAAGTACAACACTACTGATGTGGAAATACTTTGTAATAAAGGTTTCTGTGATCAATTTCTGGCCATAGATTATGTTTCTGAGTCACATAGGAAATCACCAATGAGGTAAAACATTATGATTCTTCTAAACAAACATCCACATAACATAGAGACAGCATTTCAATTGCTCAGACATGTTCTGCGTGGAGATCCGTGTGTATTTTTAAAATAATTAAGACATATGACTAGTTGATAAAATTAAGACATATGACTTGATAATAAAATGAGACAAGTTAAACAACAGTGGTCTTAGGAACAGACATCAGACATGATATCAAATTAACTTTAAGGAACTAATTGGGATTTGTTTTTAATCTATGAATGAATAATTCTAACACCTTTAAAGCATACAGTTGAATTTGCCCTATCATAATACTGCCTGTAATGTGCTATAGGCAGCACATATCCCACATTTTGTGGCAGTTTGGAGCTTGAGACCATTTGCACAGAAGGCTAAAGGAGGATGGGGGTGTTGAATTGCAGCATCATTGAAGCATGAATACAACCTAATTAACAAAATTGAAACTGCTCCACTCATGCCCTCGTTTTATTTATTTTGTTTCATATGCATGGTGTGGGCTGTTGTGTTCAGTGGAATGTTGTTTCTCTCTGGCATGTGTTGTGTTACTTGTCCACCTGCTTCATCTTGACCGCTATCTCAGGATGTGGTAAGTACAATCATCTTATTGCTCAGCAGTCCTCTAATTAAAGTATACTATTGCACTGAGCTTCTCCTATTAAACGCAATTGGGAACATTGCATCTGTGGAAGCACATTTAAAAATGCATCTCTTAATTCCATATAATTATGCATGTGGATTGAACACACTTCAACAAAATCCTAGCTGAATATTTTTTTCCTACACTTTTATATACAGGTCTATTAGTCTACATGAAAGAAAAACAGTGGTGAACACAAACAGGCTTTCAAGCTTTGATGGCAGGCATAACTAGTCAAATATTTATGGCAGTCTCCTGGTTCTCTGTTTACAAAGCAAACCATCAATCTTGTTTTTGTTCTGTCTCTTTTCAATATAAGGACCAACTATTCTATTTTCAATAGCAGCACTATTGGAAGTTACACAAATAATACCATCTTTTTGGCATAGTGAAGGATCACTTGATAGCAAATACTAAGCACTGCAGTTTAAATCTAGAGGCCATAAAATGTGTAATTATAGCACACCATTTAAATTTTCTTTGGCATAGCTTTTCTCTGTGATTCATGAGAGTGTGATTTAATGATATTTAGACGTACAGATTTATATATTCATCTGATTACATTTCTCTTCATACCATTTCAAGTATAGCATTGTAAGTGTGAAAATGTCAAGCAGAATCTAGGTTTTTCTATAAGTACTACAAAGCCAATGTAAAATGCCACTAACCTATCTTCTCACTAACACTGTCACTGATTTTGTAGTCAGTAGTGGCAGGTAATTAAGGATCCTAATCAAGAGTGCTAGAATTCTCAATGGTACAGCATGGTAATAATTGCAAGAAAGCTCTTTCTTAATACATCTTATTCAATATAATTTTAAGCACATATGCACACTTGAATTTTGTTGTATTTTCATTATATGTACTACTATATATTCAAAAGAAAATGTATTGATGCACTAAACAGTTTGCTGTGCATTTATTGTACCATAAATACATTTATACTATATGACTCGATACATCTTATTAGGAATTTCAGGTTAAATTATAAACTATATTTAAGTTAATGTACAAATTAACTTTCAAAAGATTTTGTAACTCTTAAATTCTTTTCTTAATTACTTTGTATTAATTTTATAAAAGGGATTTTCAGTAGACGTTTTTGAAATCTGAAATCTGTAATTCTAGCAATGCAAGAGATGGATATGTGAGATTATCGATTCGAAACCAACTTGTGCAGAAAAGCTGTGAACTTATTTTTAATAAATTCCCAACACACTGGGGTTGAGTAGTGGCTCAAGCAGTATAGTGCTAGCCTTGAGCAAAACAAAGCTCAGGAACAGGAGCCAGACCCTAAATTTAAGTTTTAGTATAGGCAACAAAACAAGAATATTTATTACAAGATGATTGTTAAAATATACATTTTAGCATAAATGCCATCATTTTTTCCTTCCATCATTCGTATCAGCACATCAGCTTAAGAAGTCTGCTGGTTTAGCTGAGAACTTAATGTGTAGGGGTGGGGGAAACCTTTGCTTCTCTTTGATTCTGTTTGAAGCTTTGGTTACTGAAATCGACAGTTCATTGTCAAAAATCAGAAGAAAGTCAGCAATAATCCCTTTGTGTTTTTGACATATTATGTTTCATGTCAGGAAATCTAATTTGCCTGATAACTTCTTTCTTCTTCCTGTTCTGTTCATGGAGAATTGCAGAGACCATTAGGGTAGTCACAGGTTCCCATTCCATGGAAATTCCATTTTCACCTGTTAAATCACTCTTGTGTGGAAATCAGAAGTTAATTGACCTAATTGTATCATGTCTTAAAATTGCCATGATGGTATATATAAATCGCTTGGGAATATTGCGGAGAAATATCAAGCAACTTTCAACCCTGCCTTTCTGAAAACACACATTCTCTGTATTCAGATGCCATTAACATGCTTGTAACAGATTCAGACATTTAACAGATCTGGAAAACAGAGTGTTGAGTCCATATTGTCTAGATCAATATCGTTTCTATAATAATGAAGACCAATACATCATTTGCATAAAACAATGCAATGACAACAAGCCAATGACAATACACTAATAATTTGACAAAACATGATAAGAAGAAATGATTCTGCTCTAACTGTATCAGTTTCAATGATTTCATCATTTTGATAAAGTATCCATTTGTTTGTATTACTTTTGTTTATTGAATTGAAAGAAGTCTCCAAAGAGAACAATAGTAAGAAATATGACTAAACAATCAAACTTGAATCTCAGGGGGTAATTTTAGAGAACAAAAGACATTACCATGACCAAACAATTAGAAATTCTTTAATAGCACAGAT
Organism: Megascapheus bottae; assembly: GCF_031878675.1. Lineage (NCBI taxonomy): Eukaryota > Metazoa > Chordata > Mammalia > Rodentia > Geomyidae > Megascapheus > Megascapheus bottae. Next base: position 92,220,420 of record NC_143509.1, read on the forward strand.
CTAGTAAATACATCATTTGAAATATGATTTAAAAGGGGCTGGGAGTTTGGCCTAGTAGTAGAGTGCTTGCCTAGCATGCACGAAGACCCGGGTTGGATTCCTTGGTACCACATACATAGAAAAAAGCCAGAAGTAGTGCTAAGGCTCAAGTGGTAGAGCTCTAGCCTTGAGAAAGTCCAAGGACAGTGCTCAGGCCCTGAGCTCAAGCCCAGGACTGGCAAAAAAAAAGAAATATGATGTAAAAATCTATGTTAATAAATTATTTAATAAAAAATTGAAGGAAAACCAGGGTGGAGGATGGGTCACATATGTATGGCATGTTTATCCTGGACACTTTGGAAAAATGATCTGCTCATTAACTCTTTCAACAAATTATTTGTGGCCAGTGAGAAAAGAATGCTAACATCCATTGGTAATAAAATAATTCACCTTTAAATAGGTTCTCTTCTTAAATGAACATGAATTTATTATTCAAAGGCATATATGTTTTACTCTAATTAATGAATTCTACTTTTCCTCTTTAGACTACTTCTGTCTCCAGTTTTTCCTCTTCTTTTTCAGCTTCCACCTTAAAAGCTGATCCATTTACCATTACTCAAGAGTCTATATTCATTAGGTCATATAAACATCTATAAAAATTTATTACCAATAAAATACCTTACTCTGATAAAGTGCCTTGGAAATACAACATGGATGTCACAGAATAATGATGTAATAATACGAGAGTGGTTTTCTTCCTGACAAAATGCTGAGACATACATGAGAAGACTTCATAAATATATGTCCCAGAGTTTAAAGTTCCAAGTAGAAAGGAATAGGATATCTTGGGCAGAAAGAAATGGAATTCACAAAAAAATAAAAGACAGAGAGAGAAAGAGAGGAGGGGGAGGGATGTCTTAAATATCTCTGTTCTATTCAGTCCTTCAAGGGGCTACAAGTACTCCACACATGGACAGAGGCCTTATTCACACATTCAACTGATTATTTCTCAACTCTTCTGGAAACCCCTAAAAAGTGACACTTAGAAATAATACTTTTAGTAACTATTTGGAAACCATTTCTTCCATTCAAGTTGACACATATTATTAATAATCAAGAAGAGGAGGGGAGAAATGGTAGAAGGGAATCATGAAAAACAAACAGTAATATTCATGAACAAGCTCTAGCTTGCAACCTCCTAACTGCTGGAAATATATAGATGATTGTGTTTGCTGGTACCTTGCGCCCTGCTTATTCTGAGATCACAGGCACTTCCATGAGTCAGGAGATGTGAACTAAATTTTTACAATACAACACTCTTTGGTTAAAAAACAAAATGAAACCATACATTTGTTGGTTTTGTCAGTCATGGAGCTTGACCTCTGAGCCTAGATATTGTCACTGAGCTTTTCAGCTCAAGGCTAGTGCTCTACCACTTTGAGCCACAGCACCACTTCTTCTTTCCTGCTGGCTAATTGGAATGAAGAGCCACAGGGACTTTCATGCCTGGGCTGGTTTTGAACAGCCAATCTCATACCTCAGCTAGGATTACCGGAGTGAGCCACCACCATTTATTTTAACCCATACATTTGTATGAATATTTTAACTTCAGTATAACTCAAAATGTGAATACTAGGTAATTAACATTATTAGCATCCTTTAAATAATTTCATTATTTTGATAAAAATGATTGTATCTCATTTTTCTGTAAATGATTTTCATTAATTTATTTAACAAAGAATAAGTCTTTAAATCTAGATAAGCAGACTGCATTAAACTGCAGAACTTCTGTATGGCAAAGGACATAGCTAGTAAATTAAGTAGAAAGCCTACAGAGTGGGAGAAGATCTTCACTAACCATACAACAGACAAAGGCCTCATGTCTAAAATATATCAACAGCTCAAAAAAATTGAATCACTCCAAAACTAATCTCCAAAGAAACAACCATCCCATTAAAAGATGGGCCAAAGAATTAAAGAGAGTCTTCTCTGAAGAAGAAGAAGGAAGAATGGCCTATAAACACATGAAGAAATGCTCAACATCTCTGGCCATAAAACAAATGCAAATCAAAACATCTCTAAGATTCCATCTCACTCCAGTTAGAATGGCCAGGTTCAAAAAATCTAATAACAACAGATGCTGGCAGGGACGTGGCCAGGAGGGATTACTACTACACTGTTTGTGGGACTGCAAACTCTTTCAACAACTGTGGAAAGGGAAAGCAATATGGAAGTTCCTCAAAAGACTAAACGTAGAACTCCCCTATGACCTAGCAATTCCACTACTAGGCATTTACCCACTTGTCCAGAAACAAGGACATACTAAATCCACTAGCACTATGATGTTCATTGCAGGAATATTTATCATAACAAAGGTATGGAACCAACACAGATGTCCCTCAGTTGATGACTGGATCAACAAGATGTGGAATTCTATGCTGCTGTCAGAAAGAATGATGTTGCCCCATTTGAAGGGTAATGGAAAGGCTTTGAAAAGTCATATTAAGTGAAGTAAGCCAAATTCAAAAGAACATAGGCTCAATGGTTTCCCTCATTTGTCATAATCAGTAGAAACCCTAGGCTCTCCTAGCAGAGATATACAATAAAACAAAACCTAGATACATAAGGCCATTTAGAATGATGCTAAATGAGAGGATCTCCAGGATATAGAAACAAAACCATATAATGAGTGATTGTTGTCCTTAATGTACTATGTTATCTCTCATCTCTTTTGCTGTCCCTTGGCTATCTCATATTGTTACAATATTTTACCTTGTTATCTGATATATTGTATATGTGTATTTGGTTATTTGAAATTGGATAGGGAAGGGGGAAAAACAAGATGAGGGGCTGGGGATGGGGGGAAGGAAATGAGGACCAAGACATGAGAAAGGGTATCAATGTGAGAAATAATGCACCTTCTATCTGGTGAATATAATGTAACCATTCTATTAATTACAATAAAAATACATGAGAAAAAGAATAAGTCCTTAAAGAGACTAATTTTAAGAAATATGACTGAATCCTCAGCCACACCTTATAGTGTGTGGTCAGTAAGAAAGTGGACCCAGAAGCAGTTGAGCTACAGAAGAGAGAGATCTTATTAATAAAATCTCTAATTAGCTTTAATTTTTTTTACAAAAAATCTGGGCTAAGAAAATATACATTGGCAATCTATCATGACATCTGAAAATATTTTAGATTGAGAAAATATACAACACAATAAATAAAAGCGGGATAACATACTAGATTAAGGACAACTCTTTTGCTGTCCCTTGGTTATCTCATATTGTTATAGTATTTCACTTTGTTATCTGATATATCGGATATATTGGTATTTTGAAATTGGATAGGGAAGGGGGAAAACAAGATGAGGGGTGGGGGTGGGGGGAGGGAAATGGGGACCAAGACATGTGAAAGGGTATCAATGTATGTGAATTAATGCACCTTCTATCTGGCAAATATCATGTAACCCTTCTATTAATTACAATAAAAATATATGAAAAAATAAATAAATAAAAGTGAGCTTCATACCAATAATTTAAAGACAAGTCCAGGAAGGGATTTTCATATTTTGAGAAATTACATCAAATTCTACCAAAAAATGAAAAAGATCCTACAATCCACCCACTATATACAATATAGTTTCCTTCTCACTGAGAAGTAAAAATGTTTGTCCTTTAAGTTTCTTGGGAAGCTAATTTAATTTAATTATTATTAGCACTTCTTATATTCTTTGTGGTCAGGGAACATACTGGTGTTATTTATTGCTTTAAGTAGAGCATTTTGAGGTTAAGTGCTAAGTGGAACAAGTGAGATGTTTCCAACAAATTTCAATTACCCTGAACACTATTGATATAGAACAGATTTCAAATAATGGTGTTGACTATCGGGGAGAAATTATACTTTGGTTCTCTAATTCATTGCATTATATGGACACAAAATGTTAAGCCTCGTGTTACAAATATTACGATAGCATTTATAAGTAGTAAAAAGTGATTTACATTTAATTAAATGGGGAAAAACACTTTCAAGGCAAACAATTATTAGTTTCATTATGACATTTAAATGATAATGTTTACTATAAAAATAATGTTAGATGAGTGTGTGTCAACTATTATTTATTTGAAATGGGTTTACAGATGCTCAAAATGAAGAATACGTTGGAGAATTTACACATCAATGGATTTGTGCTTTTACTCTGATTTGAAAATACAAAACGTATTTAAAGAAATTCTCCCATTCTGTAGGCTTCCTATGTAATTTATGAGCTATGTCCTTTGCCATACAAAAGCACTGCAGTTTAATGCAGTCCCACTTATCCAGCCTTTCTCTGATTTGTTGTGTTTCTTGGTCCTTGTTGAGAAAGTTTCGACCTGTGCCCAGGAGGCCTACTGTGTCTCCTATTGCTTATTGTAAAGCTTTCAGTGTGTCAGCTTTTACCTCCAGGTCTTTGATCCATTTGGAGTTAATTCTAGTGCAGGGTGACAGAGAAGGATCCAACTTTAGTTTTCTGCAGGTGCTTAACCAGTTCTGCCAACACCACTTGTTGAAGAGGCTGTCTTTCTTCCATTCTATTTTTTTGGCTCCCTTGTCAAAGATTAGGTAGCCATAGTTTTGTAGTTTAATATCTGGATCCTAAGTTCTATTCCATTGGTCTTGAGGCCTGTTCTTGTGCCAGTACCAAGCTCTTTTGATAATTATAGCTCTGTAATAGAGTCTGAAATTTGGTATTGAAATTCCTCCTGCACTGTTCTTTCTGCTAAGAATGTTTTTGCTATATGGGGTCTTTTATTATTCCATATGAAATTTTGTATTGCCTCTTCTATTTCTTTAAAGAATGACATTGGGATATTGATGGGTATTGCATTGAATTTGTAGATAGCCCTTGGCAAGATTGCCATTTTCAAGGTTTTGATTCTTCCAATCCAGGAGCATGGGAGGTTTTTGCATTTCCTCAGTTCTGCTTTCATTTCCTTTTTCAGGGTTTTTAAAGTTTTCATCAAAAAGTCCCTTTACATTCTTAGTTAAGATAATTCCTAGATACTTTATTTTCTTTGGGGCTATTGCAAAAGGAGTTGCTTTCCTGATTGTTGCCTCATTCCTCTCACTGTTGGCATAGAGGAAGGCAGTTGATTTTTAAGTGTTAATTTTATATCCTGCTGCCTTTCCAAAGTTTTGAATCAGCTCAAGGAGCTTGGGAGTGGAGTCTCTGGAGTTCTCTAAATACAGAATCATGTCATCTATAAAGAGGGACAGTTTCACTTCCTCTTCCTTATTTGGATCCCCTTTATGCCTCATATCTAAAATATATCAACAGCTCAAAAAATTGAATCTCTCCAAAACTAATCTCCAAAGTAACAACCATCCCATTAAAAGATGGGCCAAAGAATTAAAGAGAGTCTTCTATGTAGAAGAAACAAAAACGGCCTATAGACACATGAAGAAATGCTCGACATCTGTGGTCATAAAAGAAATGCAAATCAAAACAACTCTAAGATTCCACCTCACTCCAGTTAGAATGGCCAGGATCAAAAAATCTAATAACAACAGACGCTGGAGGGGATGTGGCCAGGAGGGATCACTACTACACTATTGGTGGGAGTGCAAACTGGTTCAACCACTGTGGAAAGCAGTATGGCAGTTCCTCAAAAGACTAAACATAGAGCTCCCCTATGACCCAGCAATTCCACTACTAGGCATTTACCCAGTTGTGCAGAAACAAGGGCATACTAAATCCACTAGCTTAATGATGTTCATTGCAGCACTATAGCAAAGATATGGAACCAACCTAGATGTCCCTCAGTTGATGAGTGGATCAACAAGATGTGGCATTTATACACAATGGAATTCTATGCTGCTGTCAGAAAGAATGGCATCGCCCCATTTGTAAGAAAATGGAAAGGCTTTGAAAAATCATATTAAGTGAAGTAAGCCAGATTCAAAAGAACATAGGCTCAATGGTTTCCCTCATTTGTCATAATCAGTAGAAACCTTGGGCTCTCGTAGCAGAGATTTGCAATACAGCAAGACCTAGATACACAAGGCCATACAGTATGATGCTAAACGAAAGGACCTCTTGGATATAAAAACAAAAGCCATATAATGAGTGATTGTAGTCTTTAATGTACTATGTTATCGCTCATCTCTTTTGCTGTCCCTTGGTTATCTCATATTTTTCCAGTATTTCACTTTATTATCTGATATATTGGATAAATGTGTATTTGGTTATTTGAAATTGGATAGAGAAGAGGGGAAAACAAGATGAGGGGTGGGGGCAGGGGGGGGAAATGGAGACCAAAAGATGAGTAAGGGTATCAATATATGTGAAGTAATGCACCTTCTATCTGGTGAATATAATGTAACCCTTTTATTAATTACAATAAAAAATATATGAAAAAAAGAATATGCTTGGAAATTAAACATGGTGCTAAAATATAATAAAATATTCAGTTTCAAAACTAAAAAAAAGAAATTCAAAGAAATTTAAAACAAGTATCTTAAAATCATTTTAAGGGATAAATCTTAGTTTTAGTGATTGTTGTATATACTAGATGATTTTACTTAATTGTCTAAACTTTTATTGGGTAAGTAAAGTGAAAGCATACAAATTAAAAATATTGATCATATCTTGATACAATTAAAAATTGAAATATAAAATTTATAAATTATTTTATTTATAAATCCCAACTAAAGGTTCACTATGTTAGCCCTGATTGAGTTGTTGTTTTATTCCTTAGAACTCTCAGGGGAGCCACAACCAAGTATAGTAAGAGATATTGATAATATAAATTTTGATACCTTCTAGTAACCAAATTAATCCTTCAAGATAAAAAACATCTAGATAGGGCCGGGAGTTTGGCCTAGTGGTTAAAGTGCTTGCCTACCATGCACGAAGACCCGGGTTTGATTCCTGGGTACAACATACATACAGAAAAGCCGGAAGTGGTGCTGAGGCTCAAGTGGTAGAGCTCTAGCCTTGAGAAAGTCCAAGGACAGTGCTCAGGCCCTGAGCTCAAGCCCAGGACTGGCAAAAAAAAAATCTAGATATTTTAGCACCAAATTTTGTCTGGCTTAATGTCAATTGTTACATGCAACATTGTGCTTAGTACCAAAATAACATGTGTAACTCTTATGTGGTAAGACCTCAGAATATGGTCATTTTCTAGTTAGAGTCTTTACACCAATTACTGCATTAAAATGAAATCATTAAGGTACAACATAATCCATTACTAATGGTGTCCTATAGCAGGAGGAAATTATGGCATGCATTCCCCAAAGAATGTAGCAAGAGAGCAATAACTGGATATGACACACATCTGAAACTCTCAGTTACAGTAACTTGAACTCATCTCTGTAAAATGTATTTCACTCAGTATTAAAGTAGACATACAAGAGAATATACAGTAAGTATAGCTACTAAAATTTTGTACATAAAATTAGATTATGGCCTATGCTGGTGGCTCATGCCTGTAATCCTAGCTACTCAAGAGGCTGAGATCTAAGGGTTGCAGTTCATAGCTGGCATGGGCAGGAAAGTCTGTAAGACTTATCTCTAATTAACCACCAGCAAAAAATGAAAGTGGTGCTGTGGCTCAAATGTTAGAGCTTTAGCCTTGAGCTGAATCACACAAGGTGCCCAGGCCCAGAGGTCAAGCCCCATGATCAACAAAATTAAAAAAATGTGGCTGGCATATTTCATGTATATTTATCCATGTTTGATTAGCTTTTCAAACACATGTTGAAAATCAACATTCTTTTCCCACATTTTTACATTGTTCATTTTATTCTATAAATTCTGGTAGATCTATATTTGTCTCCTGGATTATATCTGGTTTACATGTTCTACCCCTGTTGACCAAACAATGTATCTTTCTGACTTAATAATAATAATCACAACATAACCAACATTTGAGACATAGAAAGATAAAAAATATAAGACTAGAAACAACACTGTATTGATAATTAGTATTAAAATATTCAGCGTTAAATCCTAAAAAAAGGCATTTAGGAATAATTATAAGAATGTGTGAATATTCAAGTGTATGTATACATACATATGTATATATAACATTTTATATATAATCACAGGTGTATATCTATATTTTTACCACTCACTCAATGAGCTTATACATTAATCAGAAACAAATGATTCGATGAGTATTTCTGAATTTCCTAACTTTTTCATAAACATTGGAATATAAACTTCAAATCACTTGAGAATTATCAAGAAGCATATTCAGTATCAACTTGTATTGTTCCAACTAGAACTTGGAGCTGTTTAGGGGGTCACATATTTATTTTTTTATTTCCATTTCCTTTTTATTAAGTTATAACTAATTTAAACATGAATTAAAACATTTTTGATAAATCTAGTTCATTCTCAACATATTATTAAAAATCACTGCTTGGAGCAAATACTGATGCTCATATTTTCAAACTTTATTAAGTTAATATATAAATATTAATATATGCAGAAATCATATGGAATTTTTCTTCTCAAAACATGTAATGATTGACGTCAATCAAATCCTAAACAATACTATGTTTAAATGTTTTCCATTAAAAACAATTTTCAAGAAGTGAAACAAGAATACTACCACACTAATTTTTTGGTCTCCTTTACCATTTACTTTCTTTTGACACAAGTAAAATCTTGTTAGTCCAGCCAACTAAAATTATGACAGGCAGCACTTATAATTTATTTACTGTAATATTAAGTATTATTAAGAGTCCCCCTCTACTTTTGAAGGCAGTAACTTATTTTAATAGTATTTTCCATAAAGCTTCACTGATTATATTAAACATGATGGATTAAAATGAATATTTTCCTTTGACATTTTTTCTAGGATTTGACTGAGGGCAATGACGTTGACAAAGGTATTTTATTCTGTCATCTGTTTTGTGCCTTGGTTTATCGTGAAACTATTTTCTTTGAAAACAAATATTTAAAAGATCTGATCTCCAAGATAGTTTGTCCATGTATGTGAGTACCTTTTGATCTAAAAATTTCAATACAGATGGAAAGTAGCAATTTAACTGGATTATTTCCATTTCATAGAATGAAATGTCATGAACATTACAATTATGTTTAAGCCAGTTATTTTTTTGTTTTGCTTTTTATTTTTACTGCCACTACTTTTGTAGGTAGTGACAAATGGAAGGTATTCACAGGAAATTGAACTAGTGGAATGAATTGAAAAGTAAACCAAGGCATTTTAAGGAACTGCTAACACAGAAATAAATCCCAATTTTTAAGCAAGAAAGTGAATAAATTACATTAACTTCATACTGGCTTTTGAGATTGGTTTCCCAGTCTTCAACACATCCTTTTAGAGAATTCAACATATGAAATTCAGCTTGCATTTTTTATCACTTTAATTTGAGCCACAATAACCAACAGTCATTATTATGCTAATTTTAGTAAAATAAACCATTAAGCTTTCCCAAGATAAAGTAGCTGTAAATTATTAAAATAGACTTCCTTTTACAATAGAATGACTCCATCTAATTGTTTAGGCTTAAAAGTTCATCACATTTATCAAGAAGTCTCAGAGAAACATTTAAAGTAATTCTTAATTACTAGTGAATCATTTCTGTGATTATTGAAATATCCCCTTTATTATTTAAATTCCAGCTACCGTTACGAAAAAGAAATATTAAGATTCTAATGATTTCTAGCTTGAGGTCATGGCAAAATACCAGCTCAATAGAAAGAAGGTGACTGCACTAGAATATTCTTGGAGTCACATTTTTATACATTTTTATTATCCTCAGTGTAACACAAACCATGCCATTGTGCTCCTGCTCTGTGACATCCTGAAATAAGTCGCACTGGAAAACAAATGCAAAATTCATATTCTAACTCAAAGTAATGCTCACATTATTTACTCTCTTTAAATTTGGATCAACATCCGGTGTAGCTTCCAACACTAATTCCCTTGCAATACTAGAGTATTGAACCCAAGTTCTTACTCTTCCTAATAGAGTCTCCTACCATTTAGCCATATTTCCAGTCCAGATCTTTGTTCATTACTTCTCTGATAGTCTCATTTCCATCCAGCTTGTGCATCATCTATGTCTGTTGGCCTTCTAGTAACTAGTATAATTGGTGTGATCCACCTCGTCCAATTCTTGGATGAGAAGAATTTTCCAAAGGTTTTGTTGCTATTGTTGTTTTCATTTCTTTGTTTGGGTTTTTGTTTATGTGTACGTGTGTGTGTGTGTGTGTGTGTGTGTGTGTGTGTGTGTGTTTGTGTGTGTGTGTGTGTGTGTGTGTTTTCTGACTGAGAAGACTTGCAACCATAACCTCTATCATCTTTGCTCTCAAAGTAGATGAAAAAATAGGCATCAAACACTGGCACTTGGCTTATCACTAATATTTTCTTATAAGGGAGTCCCAACATTTTTTAGCAGAAAACCTCCCAGCAAATGACAAAGCAGTGGAAAAGAGAATTTGAGAAAAGAAGAATAATGACTTACATCTTGTGTTTATCCTGATCCAAAATTATTTCATGAAACTTTTTTACCTTAGAAACTACATAAAAATTTATTTATTTATTTATTTGTTATTTAGTGTCTGTAACTCAATAGCCTGCTTTCGGTAACCAGTGTCAGATTTAGATTTAAACAGTGTCAGTGTTAGAAGTCTGGGCAGTTGCAGAGGTATTCAGATGGTGCACGTGGCATTATAGGCTTTTCCAAAGGACAGACTCTAGGATATAGTATTCTAGCCAATGAAACATCTAAGATAGACTGGTGAGCTGTGGTGAGAAATTGCTTCTCACCATGTTATACCCACTATATTTTTAACATTTCTTCCTTCAGTACAATACAAAAGCTGAAATGTGATTATTAGTTCAATGTCTTTAAAATGTAAGAAAGACAACTTTGTTCTCAATGAAAGTAATGAATAGCATCATGAATGATTTTCTCAATTCATACGATGAATATAGTTCAGTGACTGAGCAGATACTAAGAAACATGAAAGTTTAAATAAAAGTCCTTTAAATAGTATTATAGTATATTTTTTCAAACACCAGGAACTGCTTTCAGTATTGGCATATTTGTGGCTTAACACTTCTTAAATTTTATTTTCAATACCATCTCTCATTGAATCCTGGCAGAATATAACAGTAAAAGGGGTCATTAAGATTGCAGGTCCTTTTCATAATGAAGTGATGGACTGCCTTATTTTTTTGGACTTCCTTCTTCAGTATATCACATTGAATAAATGTTAAATGCTATAATAAATTGACATTGTATTTCCAAATCCTTTCCTTTATACTGAAGGTCATTTGGACAGGCGTTTGCCACTGATTTTCAACTTAAGGGAGCAACTGACAAGGAGCTTTAGGGTCAGGGTGAAATTAATGCAAATTATGCACAGAAGCACTTGGCTTCCTAAAAGTAAATTCTTGGAAAAATTAAAAATTTCATGACTTAAGACATGAATTCATTCTAATTAACCATATGTTTTAGTTTATTATTAGCTATTCTAATGTAGATGAAATGGTATAATATTGAAGAGATCTCAGTTGGAATTTTTTAATGTATAATCTTTAGAGAATGAAAATAACTACAGAAAATATATAATCAACTGTAAATTTACATAAGCTCTATATTCAAAAGTTTAGAAATGCACTCACTGAGGTAGTAGTTGCTACATTCTCAGCAGTACAAACCAGACAAGCTCTGGAAAAAACAAACCAAAGGTATCTGATGCTATTATTCACTAAATACATGTCTGAAAACAGGCAAGTTTCTTGATTTCTTTGAACCTGATTTGAAAATCTTAATATTAAGAAACAAGAGAATAAATGAAATTAGTTATGAATTTCAAGTCATATTTACTTTCCTTGTGGTTTTCCCCATATATATTTTTGTTCTAATTTTAATATTATTGGTATTTTCCTGTACGTGTTACTAATAAAGACCTTTTCCTTTTTGTGAAGAATATAGCACATTCAAAATAATGTGTGAAGTCTTATTGCTTGTGAATTTTTGATTATTACACAGCTCAAGTTGTATATCCTCCTCAAACTTGTTTATTTAATGGAAGTTAAGCTTTTCTAGTATATACGGCATGTTTCAAGAAAAGGATGTAGGGTGTGGAAGTTAAGCTTTTCTAGTATATATAGCATGTTTCAAGAAAAGGATGTAGAGTATGCTAGAAATCCTGCACTGGCCCTCTTAGCTGTTTCACATATTAAGTAGTCATAAGGACACTATTAGAATAGGGTAACATGGGAAATATTTTGGCCAAAACTCTATCTACATAATGTTTTCTGTTCTTAAAAAGGTTTGGCAATCCTGGTGTTTGAACTCATCTACTCTCATTTGAGCCTTATCCACAGCTCATTTTCCTTGCACTTATCAGATAGGGCCTTATGTTTATGACTCCCTTGGAAATTTACTGTGGACCATCCTTTCCTGTAGCTGTGATTACAGGTTCTCCCCATTCCCCTCTCCCCCACCATGCTTAATATTTTTGCTCAAGACCAATATTTTACCATTTGAGCCACACCTCCACTTCTAGATTTTTGTGGGCTAATTGGGGATAACAATATCATGGACTTTTCTTCAAGAGCTAGCTTCAAACTTCCATCCTCAATACCTCACCCTCCTGAGATTATAGGTAAGATTGTAAGTGTGAGCTATGAGTCCCTCAGTCTCTATATCTCTCTGCATGTCTCTCTCTGTCTCTCCAGACAGACAGACAGACAGACAGATCTCTAATATCCTATTCTAACCTCAAATTAATAATCCTCTTTTTTGGTATCCTAAAAGATGGGATTATAGGCATATGCCACTATACTCAGCAACAGATATTTTTCAATGGTCTAGCATTATTTTTTATTGATGAAATTTGGATTCCACCTATGGCTGGTATAGCTATTCTATGGATCCTAGTTTTGTTGTTGCAGTTGCTAACTTTTCTCAAGGTTACAGAGTAATGTGCTTTGATTATGTATCAGAAAAGGATGTCTCTGAATAGTCACTGTGTTGAAAATTGAAGACCTAACATTTCAAATTCCAAACTTCATAATGGGAGAAGGAATATTTTCCAGCAACTGAATATTTTTGATGGAAATATTATAAATGAATTGAGAGAATGAAGTAACACAGGATATTAATACAGCATATATCATAAAAACATTCACTCATACAAAAATACAATGATATCAAAAGGCTACTGTGCACTGCATAGTAGAATCTGAATTATAATCAAGTAGCTTTCATTTTTCCTCCACCCACTATCGTCCCTCGGATTTTTGAAACATGAAAGGTTGTAGACGAGGCATTTCTTCTTATTTTCATGACATATCAGTTTCTTATGGATATCCATAGTAATATACATTGTATCAATCATATTAACCCCCATTTCTTAAAGCACAGTGCTTTTGTACTTATGAAATATAAGTTCTGTTTTTTTAAGTTCACGATATAGTAATATATAATTCTTTCAAGCAGATCCTCTCTGACTTGTCCAGGTACAAAATATCATAGCTTCCTTGAGTATGTTTGGCTTGAAAGCTATGAGCAGGTGGTATGATGTTGAGGAGACATGCTAATGTGACATTCCTTTATGCTGAAAAAGAGAAAATGCTTTTAGAATTTCCTGCTGCCAGTCTATTTAGTTAGCGACTACAAACTAAGCTGTCACAGTATTTTAAAAACAGGCATGTTGCCATCCAAACAGATGGCAAGGAGTCTCAACAGCCAAGTGACCATGTATGTACACTGGTTGGGTGAGTGGAAAGCAAGCTGCTCAGTTAAGAAGGTCAAGAAGCAGTATATCCAGAGGATCTTCAATTAATATTAGGAAAGGCAGTTGCCTTTTCGTCATGTGGTATTACACACAGGTATAATAAGCTGAGATTTCTAGCCTAATCATAGGCCATAATATACCAGCAAAACCAATGTATCCAGTTCAGGAGTGATTAATAGTAAGATAAATTTTAATTCATATATACAATGGAGTAAATCATTATTTTGGTGATACGTGTGTTCAAATAATACACACACACTTTATTTTGTGTGTGTGTGTGTGTGTTTCTCCTGAAATGGGGCCGTATTTATTCAAGGCTTCACCAAGTTTGTCTGGCCATCTCCTATGTAACTATTTAGTATTTACTACTTTTGTAAAGAAACAACAACCTGCAACATAGTGAATGCAATATTCTCCTATGAAGTTTTTCCATCCAACTTTAAATTATATCAGCCTGCATCAACACTTCAACTTCTCAATTAAAAACATAGCAAAATATACTATTGAATTTTATTTTTCTTTCCAAATAAATAGCTAAGATTTAAGATAGAAACAAAAAATATTTTTCCATTTTTCTGTTGCTCAGGACCTTACTCTAAAAAAATGTAATATTTTTAATAAAGAAGAAATGGATGCCCAAAGTTAGTTGTTATAGCTCAGAAAATAATATACTTAAGTATGGTACTGTGGCCTAGTTGGAAGTAAAGGACACTGAGAAGCCTCAGAAACATCAACATCTTTTTTTCTTTTTTTCTTTTTTTTTTTTTTTTGGCTGTCATGGGGCTTGAACTCTGGGTCTGGGTGCTGTCCTCTTCAGCTGAACGCTACTGCCCTACCTCTGAGGCACGGCACCTCTTCCCATGTTCTAGTGGTTAATTGGAGATAAGAGTCTCAGGGACTTTAGTGTCTGGGCTGGCATTGAACCACAATCCTCATATCTCAGCCTCCTGAGTAGCTAGGATTATAAGTGTGGGCCACTTTGCCCAGCTACACCAACATCTTTCTGAGCATCTCCAACTCTTCTTTACCCTTTCTCTGTTCATTCCCTAAACCAAGTCATAACTATTAGAACTACTTTCCAGAAGGTAAGCAGTAAGAACTAGCGAGTATGCATTGTGACTCACTTCCCTGAAAATAGGCCATGAGTTATCCCAAAAGTAAAACTTCTAAGCCACGTAGAGCTACTGAATGTGTCCTCATATATCAATTTTCTATGAAATGTAAATGAAAATAAATGTGTTTTCCTGGGTCTTTCTGTTTTCCTCTTTGATATTTCTAATACAAAATAAATCTGTCACCTTCTCTTGTTCTGCAATTATTCCCTGAGACTTAAGGATGTATGGTAGACAAATCTTTTGTCACTGAGTCATGACTTGACCCATCAATGAATCTTTGATTAAGTAAATTTGTTATTTTTACACTTTTCTCTACTTAATTTGTCTTCTTAGCTAGGAATATTTGCGGTGAACCTTGAAATGGCGGAGGAGAATACATTGGAATGTTTGGCAATACATTATTTTATTGATGGCAGCTATAGAAATTCAGAAAACAGAGAGTAAGTGGATACTCTAAGAGAGTAGCCTAGAGAAGAAAGAATTTGGGCATGGAGTTTCCTGAGGACCCTCAATCGTTCCAAAACAATGGAGATTTTTCTCCAAAATGACAACTTAGATAGGGTAGTAGGAATTTACAACTGTAGTAAACACAAAATTAAGAAAACTCTTAACATCCAATGACAATGCACTCTTATAAGTTCTTTTAGGATGAACAAATTTTCACCAGTCTAGTATAAGAATATTATTGGATAGATTCTCAATAATCATCGGAAAAGATATGTGCTTCTTAAAATGATAAGATGGGCTCTAGTAATAATCAATACTCAAGTCTGTTCTTGTCTACTTCATAAGGTTGTGAAAGGGGGAAAGGGGAGAGGAATCAGGTTCTAAGTAAATCAGTTTTAAACTAATATTGTGGAAGTGTAAAATATAAAGCACAAACGTACCTGAATTCCAATAATATAGCTTTCTCATATTGACTTTGCTCTTTCTAATATGAAACTCTGCACTTTGAATCTTCCTATAAAATTCTGTAATCTTTGAAGTGTATCTGAAGTTGATTTTGTGAGAGCTTTGTAATGAAATGGGAAGGCTGGGTATAGACAATGCATCTTGACTACCTGGTGGATAGGGAATTAGGTTTAACTTTGCACCATCTTGTCTTCATGGTGGAGGAAGGAGAAGTCCCACCTCCAAAGTGATGGATGTGCCCAAATGCCTGGAGGCAGGGGTGGGGACTTGGCCAATAGATTGCTGCATCTGCCTGTCTTGGATCAGGAACTCTCAGGTTCCCCTGTGCCCCTTATTCCTGGCATGATCTTATTTAGCTGCAACCAGCTCAGGTGCCATGGTATCATGCCTCATGTGGTGTGCCTCTTGGGTCTCCTGACTGTCCTCCAGTCAACATAACATCCTGCTTCAGGTTTCCACTGGGGTTGGTCAGGTTTGTTGGTATTTTTTTTCTACACTTTCCCTCCTTTCCTGTTCTCATGAATCAGGTTTCTAACAGTGTTAAGTATATTCCCAAGGCTGCAGGCCTTTGTGACATTAGTCTATCAGCTTTCTAATAAACTCTCCCAATTAGACTTCTCACAATGTGACTTCTCTGTTTCTAGAGATCAAGTTACCTCACAGCAATATTAGGATTTTTATATAGTAGTATTCTCGTTTGAGCCATAGATTGAATTAGAGCATACAAATTACATCATGTTATGTTTAATCTTCTCTTGACTGTTAAAATATTCTACCAATAACATTTTGGAATGGATTGACTTGCTGTATGTGTGTGCATGTGTGCACGCACTGATGGGACCATTGTAAAGAGGAGGAATCTGAAGTGTCTGAAGAAGACAGTGTATCAGTGCTTCACAAGCTAGATGAAAGTATTTTTAAATATGAAGCAAACATATTTAAAAGTCAGGCTCTGCTTTAGAGAACTCATATTTTTGCCAGCCTTTGCAACTTTCAACTTGAAAGAGAACATGTACACTCTACTTAGATTCATAGGATATTGCTTCTGATAGCTGTAAAATTTTTGTGCAAGATTTATCAAGATTTTCATTTGTATAGCTAATTCTTTTTAAGCAGCTGTAATTTCCAAACATCAGGATTACAATGAGGGTAACAGTTACCAGGAGAATGGGTGATACATATACTTTGGAATCTACAAACTAAAATTTTCAAATACATTTTCATTTAACAATAAAAACACCGATGCAACTATATTATTGTAGATTATATAAAGTAATCCTCAAAATAAAATCCAAACCACAACTATGAATCACTGCATGCAATTCAGAGAGACTGGAAGGAAAGCAAAAGATGGGTCTGTTTTTACTTTGTAAATTTCAATTTTAAACAAATTTTAAAAATGCATTCCTTTTTTTCTTTCGAAAATGATAATTTTCATATTTCCTGCCATATTGTTCAACATATCTGAGATTATATTATTGTCTCCTTTCTGTTATCTTTTCAGTTGTAGATTTACTTGAAAGAAAAAAAAACTTGTGACTATTTTTTTAAATACCTCTCTTTTTCTCTTTTAGATTTAAATCTTTCTACAAGCTTCTTGCCATTTTCCCTTCTAGAGTCTGCTTTCTCTAGGACCCTGGAGCCATTCATCACTTTGAAAGCAGCCCTCAGTGAAGACAGGCTTTGCAAAGGAGTGGGATAGTGAAACTTTTCCTCATAAGCCACAGCCTAATACCTCCTGCTTTGAAGCTAGAAAAAAATCTTTCCTTTTACTTTTAAGTAAATAATCTATTTAAAACTGACAAATGTATTTTCAAATCAATTTCCTATGTACAAAAGCTTTAAAATATGGTCTTAGTATGAGACAGCTATTTTAGACTATCTAACATAGGCATTACTGAAGGTGAAAGCACTTAATATCTATTTTTCTAGCCATTTCAAGAACACCAAGTATTAATATTAGCAAACATCATTAATTGAACAAACCATATGAATGGAACCTTCTTCTTTAACTGACATTTTTATATCAATGTTTTCTAAAAGATTGCTTGTTCAAGGTTTTCCAAAATGGTGTCAATTTTCTTATTTTTTATTTGATAGTTAATCTTAGAATATTCTTCTAATCTTTATTGTCAAGATGATACATAGAAGAGTTAACAGTTAAATACATAAGATAATAAGTGCATTTCTTGTAAAATATTGTAACCCTCTCCCTCCCTTCTCCCATTTCCTTCTTCCCCAATCACCAGCACCAAGTTGTAAAGTTCCTTTGCAACATATTGGCTTGTGAGTATTGCTGTTGCATTAGTTCACCCTTCATTCTCTGTATCCATTTTGTTGTTCTGCTTCACTTCCTCAATTCAGATAAATGTGTATGCAAGCACAGGATACCAAAATCAAATACAGTGTTTAAATATACTTTCATTTTTCACCTTTGATTTATCCCTGTTGCCTTAGAATTTTTTATGAACTTGAAAACATTTATCTTATTGTGTTTTCAAGTTATTGTAACACAAATGAGGATGCTTAGAAGCAAATGTTAGCTACATATGCAGAAGTAATTTAAAATTTAGGAATATTAAATATAACTTTAAACCGGCCCTTGGATTAAGGTTATGATTTTTCCTTTGGGGGCAAAAGGTCCTGGGTGCAAATCTTGAATGAACATTATGTTCTATTTGACTCTTGTAGAAGTAATTTAAAATTTAGGAATATTAAATATAAATTTAAACCGGCCCTTGGATTAAGGTTATGATTTTTCCTTTGGGGGCAAAAAGTCCTGGGTGCAAATCTTGAATAAACATTGTGTTCTATTTGACTCTTGTCTTATATTTCCCTATTCAGAAGCTGAGGACTGTGGTTCAGAACTAACCTGGAAAATACCTCTGAAAGTATCTTATCTCCAATTAACCAAAAAAAAAAAGATAATAATAGAGCCATTGCTCACTTGATAGAATTCAAGCCTTAAAAATGAAAATAAAAAGAAGAAAGAAGTCCCTCAGTTGATGAGTGGATCAACAAGATGTGGTATTTGTACACAATGGAATTCTATGCTGCTGTCAGAAAGAATGACATCGCCCCATTTGTTAGGAAATGGAAAGACTTAGAAAAAATCATATTGTGAAGTAAGCCAGACTCAAAGGAACTTAGGCTCAATGGTTTCCCTCATTCGTCATAATCAGTAGAAACCTTGGGCTCTACTAGCAGAGATTTGCAATAGAGCAAAATCTTGATACATAAGGGCATATAATGTGAAGCTAATTGAAAGGACCTCCAGGATATTGAAACAAAAGCCATATACTGAATGATTGTTGTCCTTAATGTACTATGTTGTCTCTCATCTCCTTTGCTGTCCCTTGGTTATCTCATATTGGTATAGTATCTCACTTTGTTATCTGATATATTGAATTTATTTGTATTTGGATATTTGAAATTTGATAGGGAAGGGGGGAAAAACCAAGACGGGTGGGGGGTGTGGGGGGGGAGGGAAACGGGTACCAAGACATGTGAAAGGGTATCAATGTATGTGAATTAATGCACCTTCTATCTGGCAAATATCATGTAACCCTTTTACTAATTACAATAAAAAAAAAGAAGAAAGAAGCTAAGTATAAGTTCTGAGTTCGTGCTTTGGTAAATATAGACTCATATATGTAAAACAACCAAAAAAATTTAGGAATCAGATTGTAATAATTCTTCCCACTGAATTTGTACTTGTTTTGACAACTACACTTCAACACTGTCTATTCAGCTCTGACCTTCCATACCATTATCTATTTGACATCTATGTACATTTCTACCAATATAAATTTCTCTGAAATGAGTCCAGAGGTCCAAGATGAACATAAACACACATAGGGGCAGAAATCCTCCTGATTAAGGAAATAATGAAAGAAAACTTTCCACAATGGAAGATAAATGCTAAATAATAAGGTACAAGAAGGTTGAAGGATGCTAAATGTGAAGCCATATAATGCGTGATTGTTGTAGTTAATGTACTATATTATCTCTCATCTCTTTTGCTGTCCCTTGGCTTACTCATATTGTTACACTATTTCACCTTGTTATCTGATATATTATATATATGCGTATTTGGTTATTTGAAATCAGATAGGGAAGGAGAGAAAACAAGATAAGAGGTGGAGGTGGGGGGAGGGAAATGGTGACCAAGACATGAGAAAGGGTATCAATATATGTGAAGTAATGCACCTTCTATCTGTGAATATAATGTAAACCTTCTATTCATTACAATAAAAAATATGTGGAAAAAATAGGCCTGCCATGATATCCTGTCATCATATCCTCAAAGGTAAATGATACACAGGGGAGTAATTCTCATATAAATGATGTTCTCTGTACATGACACTATTGTTTATAACATAATACATCGACAAGGAATTCAATATGCTGCTAAGAACAAAAATACCGAATCCAGCGAAGTTGTTTAGAAACTAAAGGAGATAAAGACTTTTCCAACAACAGCTAGAAGAATTCATCACCACATAAACACTCCTACAAGAAATGCTAGTCAGAAGCTTTCAAGAGAAGCATGCTGAATGGAATAAGTACATGACTGAAGAAATGAAATGGCACTGATGAAATTTAAAATGAACATAAAAACTCAGAAAATTCTAGTTTGGTAATTGCATTGTGTAATCAATGTCTTTACATTACTACTTGGAATGAAGAATAAAGGACTAAATTTACTGAGAAATGACATAAAACAAAATGCTAGAAATTGCCTTGGAAAATAGTTCAGTAGTCATGTGCTTGCGAATGGAACAAAATTCAATCGTCAATACTGAGAAACATTAAGAACTAATTACAATTTAAGTAGGTGATTCACAAAGATATATTTTTCTTGATTCAGCATACATAGTTAAACATATTGTTTACTAGAAAAATTGTGAGATTTTTTTAATTGGTCATAAACCTATTCTTAAATTGTCAAATTATATTAAATGTCAAATTTCTTGATTAATATTTTGGATTTATGTGAAAAACATTTATAGGCTTTTATGTAGTTAATTATATGTTCAGAAGCAATTGACCTATGAGACAATCAACACAATTTATACTGTACAAATAAAAGACATGATTAAGCATCATAATTTAACCATCTTAGAGATTATGCATCCATTATTTCATGGTGTTATGTGTGACAAGGGAGCATTTAATATCAATGACTAAAATACAGCAATGATCATGAATCAGATGTTTATCAGAAAAACTTCTATTTGGTTGTTCCCCGGGGAGAGCTCATTTGTTTCTCATTTTGCTTTAATTTACATAGAGATGAATTAGTCCATCTGCTGCACACCTTATTAATAAGATTTAAGAAACCTTGGAGAGAGCTCAAGCCTGAGCCAGATTACAGACACATCTTACAGAACCAGAAGCAAACACATCTTCATCTATGGCCAAAGTTTTCTGATGGAAAAGTACTGAATGAATGTTGACAAATATAGTTTCATGTACTTAATTTTACTATGTTCAGTAGATAATATCCTGGAAGTAAGTTTAATTTTCTGTTTTCTGCTACATTTTCGCTTATATTGTTACATATGAAAGATATGCTTTTGCTTGACTTAAGGTGCTGTTGCTCTGAGGAGAGACAGAAATTATACACTATGCTTTAACAAAATATCCTGGAAACAAAAGAATATTGGATATGTAAAAAAATAGCATCCTTTGTTGTTATGAACTGTAAATTTCAAGGCTGCAGTTACATACACCCTTTTGACTAAAATTCCTACTTTACTATGGCAACCGTGAGGTTTGTAAAGTCTAAGTACCACATCTACTGCAAAACTCCACAAAACTCAGATTTTAATTAAATGCCTCACAAGCTGTTACAACTTGTGGAATTCCTTTTTGAAAAATTTATTTCATATCTTACTGGATACATATATTAAAAATAATGTGAACTCTTTTGAGGTGAAAGCAATGACATTAAGTATATACTCTAGGAAAGAGCCCCAACATAGCAGAATACTTTAAAAAAAGAAATGCAAGCTGGAATGCAGTGGCTCATATCTTTAATCCTAGCTACTCAGGAGGCTGAGATTTGAGGGTCTCGGTACAAAGCCAGCCTGGGCACTAAAGAATGTGAGACTCTTTTCTCCAAATAACCACTAGAAAACAGAAAATGGCACTTGGCTCCAGGGGTAAGGCCATAGCCTTGATCTGAAGAGCTCAGGGACAGTGCCCAGGCCCAGAGTTCAAGTCCCATTACCCACCAAAAATAAAAAAAGACAAGAAACCCATTAAAATTATGTGCTGCTAAGCTTTAAAATGACTGCATAGATGAACTTTTTGGTTGTGTTATTCTATACTACTATAATTTTTTCATAAATAATTTTTTATTGTGAATAATACAAGAGTTACATTATATTCACCAGATAGAAGGTGCGTAACTTCACAAACATTGATACCTTTTCTCATGACATGGCCCCCATTTCCCTCCCACCCTCCCGCCGCTTATCTTGATTCCCCCCTTCCCTATCCAATTTTAAATAACCAATTAAGCACATATAAAATATATCAGATAACAAGGTGAAAAATTGTAACAATATGAGATAACCAAGGGATGGCAAAAAGATGAGTCATAACATACCTATAGTACTATAATTTGAACTCAGATTCTCACAATTGCCACACAGGCATTTTTTGTTTTACTTATTTACTTACTAACTTATTTATTTAGTACCTGTACTGAGGGTTGAATTCAGGATCTAGACACTGTCCTTTATGGTTTCAATCAATGCCACTGATCTATCACTTGAACTCTAGCTAGACATAGGACTTTTGGGGGATAAATGTCTCACCAACTTCCTGGGCTGCCTTTAAACTATGAGCCTTAGTTCACAACAGCCTTAGTAGCTAGGATTATAGGGCTGGGGCCACCTTGTCAGGCTTGGTTCCTTAGTGTCACATTTATTTCTATTCAAGTTTGGATCTCGATCATCTAGGATGAGAGGCATATGCCACTATTCATATAATATAGTAATGAGCAAGGGTGTCAGGGTATTTGTTTAGAGAATTGCATGTAGGGATTGCTTTTGATCTAGATATAAGAACCAAAAATATCTTTGAAGGAAAAAGAAAGATCTATTTTCCCATACTTTAAACTCAAAAGACACGGTAATGGGTAATTATTCCTATGTAATGGTAGTAGAATATGACTTTAAGTCAGCCTGACCATAAAGACAAGTAGAAGTTGGGCACTGGTGGCTCATGTCTGTAATCCTTTCTACTCAGGAAGCCGAGATCTGAAGATCACAGCTCAAAGCAGAAAAGTCCCTCATAAAACTCTTATTTCCAATTTGCTATTCAACAGCCAGAAATGATGTGATGACTCAAGTGGCAGAGCTCTAGGATTAAGCAAAAAGAGACTCAGGGATAGTATCCAGGCCCTGAGTTAAAGCATGAAGTTCTTAGGTGTGAGTCGGGCCAAGTTCAAGCCCAACTTGGCAAAGCTTGCCTTTTGCATACACAAATATGTGGTACAATGATGTTCAAAACATGTGTGATTATTTATTTGCAACCAGAAGACTTTGATCTATTTTTAGCATGTCATGTATTAAATTGAGTAAATGAATAGTTTACATTAGCAGCATTTTACCTATAAAATGAAAAGTAGTTGTTTTATAATGTCATATAAATATATATGCATATATATGTATGTTTTCCTATATGGATGCATTTTGAGATAGATTAGAGGGATTGACCTCTTTTGAGGCACTCAAAACAGGAGTTAAGCATTGTTAAAGCACTAAGTACTATTAAATGGTAATGATCAGACTTTATTATAAGTCAACCTTTCAAACTTTACATTTCCTATAATAAGGAGTGGTGTTGGCTGACAGAGTGATTTGACTCTCTGTTAGGTCATTTTTGATGCATTGTTTCCTTTAAATGAAGTATTTGTAGCCATGCACCCAGCAAGATGGCTGTCAGGGTAGCACTGGTTTGAACACTCCACCAGTGCTTAAAGGAGTTGCATAACTATGACAACTGCTTGCTGAAAAGGCCAACCAAGAGCTGACATCAGACTTTTTGATATCACATACCTCAACAAACTGAAGGTCAATTCTGAAGCCATCTCTAAGCAAGCTTAATATCATAATGCTATAATTATCTTGAAGAAAGAGAAAAAATATAATTTCAGTTCATTGCTTCTACTATATTATTGTTAAAGTGTGTTTTCTGCCTTTATAAATACTGCTTGTGAGTACTTCATATTAGAATCACAAGACATTCATGATTTCAAACCCAATTACAGATAATACACGAGAAATTTAGAAAATGCAATCCACCTTGATTGTTTATTATTCTGTATTTTTGCTACACAAACTCTCCTTAGCTTATAACATACCACGGCTTGTCCCTAATGCTAATCAAGTGGCTACAGAATTTACTGTTTTCCTCCATGAGTTTTGCTCTTGCTTTGCTTTCTTCCAACCTCTCTATGTCTTCATTCTATTATTTTATTATTTGAGGGGGGTGGGAGAATACTTTCTAGATCTGGGACATGAACTTTCTAGGTCCTGACACTGCCCTTTAGCTTAACTTCTTTTACTCACAGGCAGTACTCTACCACTTGAGTCAGAGATCTACTATGCTTTTTATTTTTTATAACTAATTGGAGATAAGAGTCTCAAGGGTCTTTCCTGCCTGGCCTGGCTTCAAAGCATGAACCCCAGATCTTAGACTCCTAAGTAGTTAAGATTATAGGCATTAACCTTGGTTATCTGGATCTTCTTTTTAAAAAATGGTAATGGGAGAAAGTGTATTTTCTAGAAGTCTTCCTTTAAAGTTCATACCAGGTCCTTGGTTCCTTCCTCTATCTCCACTTCCTGTCTACCATGGGATTGAGAAGGACCTCTGGATTCAGTAATCACTATAATCTCACCATGAAATTCTTCCCACCTTAGTCTGAACCTTCTGACACTTGGAGACACTCGGAGACAAAAAATAATCTTTTCTCCCCTCAACATGGCTAATAGCAGTTACAAAATTTGACAATGTATCCACCACCAACAACAATGGAAACAAACCAACAAATAAATAAAAAAAAAAAACAAGTCCTATTAGTTCTACTAATAAATGTAAGTTCAGACAAATTGATTTAAAACATAGTATCATGTGAGTTTTATGTAAATTTTGTTTGAAAGGATTGATATTTTATAAATTGATTCTCTATACTATTGCAAATTATTAAAACGGGTAGCATATATCTTATCAACTTTAGGGTTTCACACAGAAAAAATTCCTCAGCTAGAAAGACTACAGACCTTAAATAAACCAATAATTATCCTTTTCTTCTTTTCTTCTTGCTATCTAAATCTTTCTAAATTCCCTTTGATGCTTTTTAGTGAAAGAAGGTGTTTCTCTAGGACCTTTGAAGTTAAGAAAGGTAACACCCCTAATCTCTGTCTCCCTGGGATACGAAGATCCCAACATCAGCCTAATTTGAAGGAAGAGCACAAGAAATCCTATCATGAAGATAGCAGAAAGGTTGCTTTTCTCTCATGAAATTCAGTGAGGAGGAAACAGCACATCAGAAAACAGTTCAATATTTTGCTAGACACACTTAGTCTTACTTCTATTAGGACATCTTAGACTTTTTAAAAAATAGGACCACTGACTTTCAATTAAAAATGACTTTAGATATGATAAAAGCCATTGACAGAAAGTCAACAAATGTTCTACAATCTTTTTTTTTTCCATTGTGGGGCTTGAACTAGTGGGTCTAGCTGCTTTCCCTGAGTATTTGGGCTGAATGCTAGTGCTTTATTGCTCTATCACTTTGATACACAGGTCCCGGAGGCCCCACTTCCAGTTTTCAGGTGGTTAACTGGAGGTAAATATCGTGGACTTCTTTGACCAGGCTGGTTTTGAACCACAGTACTCAGATCTCAAACTGCTGAGAAGCTAGGATTACAGGAGTAAGCTGCCAGCATCCAGCAAGTGTTTTATAATCTTAATACGAAAATATGTTGTGTTTTGTCTTTTCTTGTACTTCCTTCTAAGATTAAATGTGTTACACACTTAGACATATACAAAAGTGACAATTTACTACTTGTCTAAATGATAACTTCTTTGAGAGATCAGTCACTAAGCTGCTGAGGAAATATAATTGCTGTATAACACATATTACCAAGTTCCCAGGCTTAAATATATTAAGTCTCCTGCTTTAAACTGCATGCATTCTTCTTATCAGGTGTGGCCATTTCCCCAACACGACAAATAAAGATAAAATTCATGCTGAAGGGCAAAGAAAGATTTATTATATGCCACGGGCACCTTTAGTAAAAGTAAAAGGACATATTTTAGCCAACCTTCAACCCCGTCTTTGTGGTAGAGACATGAACTTCTGCTTTAGTTAAAGAATATGGGAAAGATATGTAGCAATCTGAGTTTTAAGAAAAATCTGGAGATCATTTTCTCAGTCCTGTTTGGTGGAGGAGTTCCAGAGAAGTTATCATAGCCAAAGCTTTAGGAGAGCAATCTGGCCAAGAAAAAAAATAAATCATGCTTGCCAATGTGTTGTATATCCTACATAGCCTTTGTTTTTCCTTTCACTAGAACTTCTTTTCTGTATCAACTACCCTGATTCTAAAGTGGATGCAAGATGAATGTCTCAGTGAAAAGGCAGATAAAAATTGGGAGCAGGAGAACCAAGTTTTTCTGTTGCTTTTAGCTAATTCATGGACCTGAGTAAGAAGTTAGTATTTTCATCCAACCTGCTTTAAGTACCTATTGTATTACAAGTTAGTTTTATTTTGTATTTTTTTCCAGGTTGTTTTCCAGGTCGGTTTTCCATTTGATCTATTTAATTGGCAATCGTGCAATTGTATTTTTTTCTTCCCATATTTCCTATTTCACTTTTCTACATGTACTTTTACTTTCTGATTTAAGGGTACTTGAACTCCACAATGTATTTCCTCATGCAATCAATGTTTAAAAAATACCCAGAGGCTAACAACACATTTTTAGTGTGATCTGACCCACAATCATCATATGAAAACACATCAACAGTTATGTTACTGTTTATAAAGTCAAGTAGTATTATCTTTGAATTTGTGTCTGGAATAAGACATTTAAAACATGAATATTGACATAAAAGAGAATAGTTTCACTTCTACTTGGTAGCTGTAAGTCTGTCTGAATCATGAAGTGAAAAGGAGTCTTCTTCTTTTTCTTCCCCCAAATACAAAGGAAACAAATTTATTATATTATGATGCTGTATACCAAAATCTGATATTTGCAACATATAAACTAAGTGTTTTTTTCTAATGACTATGCTAGAGAAAATTCAGAAATATTTGTTTTCCAGGATCAGAAACAGTAGACTAGAAGAGGCCAATTAGAGGCCCAGGGAACAAGGGAACTGTCAATCCTCTAGTACTAAAAGAATCTATCCATTTGTACAAAAACTACAGTTACTATCACAAAGCAGTTGACTTTCATATAACTCTCCTTCCACATATTCAGACCTATTCTCCCCCAAATAGACTTGGGTTATTTTATATTTTAACTGTACCTAGAACACTGATCTTAACTATATTTCATTAGCTAATCAATGTTAAGAAAACCCTAATGCCAATATAAAATAACTTTTATGCCATTCAATACAAAATCACGATCTAGAAAAAGGTAATACTTCTGAAAAAAATACAGAGTAACTTTTCTTTATAATTTTAAAATTATTAAAACTTTCTGTGAAAAATATTTTAGTCCACTATCTGTCCATCAAGAACACAATAACCATTCATTGATCAATGATTCCTTAACCATAAAGACTATTTTTTTCTAAAATTTTCTTCAAAGGTTAAATTATAAACATAACCTGTTACAAAATGCTTTACTTAAAGTACAACTGTAATAATGTTTGGCATATGTAAATGTCTGGAATTATATGAAAATATTTTCTTATATATTTTATTTTGGTTATATTTTTCATTATAGCATATGACTATCTATGTATTTTACTATGTGTATATGAAGACATTTATATAATGCATTCATTCCAGGTCTTAAGGATCACTATCTTCTGAAAGAAAATTTAGACTCCTTTTTTATTTTAGAACTGGATTTTGAGCCCAGATTGTCCCAAATAGTAGAAATAACTCTCTAAAACCTTCTTATATCCTAGTACTGTTGAAAATTTTTATTGTGGACCAAAGTCTCAGGAAATTGTGGAGACTGGATAGCAATTTCTGACCATCCTGCCATAATGCTGTGGAAAAGCATAGACTATATGTTACCAAGCCAAGTCGAGAATCAGGTTGTTAAAAATACAACATTAAGTCGAATATATAATAGAAAATTAAGAGATGATTGTGGAAGAACCAGCATTTCAAATATAGAAGAAAATGTATTTAGTTCTAAAAAGCTCATTTAATCTAAGAATAAGGATACTACAGAAATACTGAAAGCTACACAGCTTGTGATTGAGGTTGAACCCTCAGCTTAATTTTAATTATGTTCTAAAATCTATGTGCCAGTGATTGTATGTAGAGATTCCCTTCCTGAATACTTGTTTGTTAAACATGACATTTGAACTATGATGTAAAACTCAATGTTAATAAAAATCTTAAAAAGAATATAATGAATGAAGGGGAAAATGATAGTTAAGATTAGAAATTGTGTTTCATGGTTTTGAGATATCAGTGAATACTAACACATAATCTGTCCCTTATGTTTTCATTTTTTTTTTTTGGTTTTGTGCTGGTTCTGGAATTTGAACTCAGGGCCTAAGCTCTGTTGATCCCTTATGCTTTCTTGTGATACTGTTAGGACTCTATTAAGTGAGAATGCTTTTTTTTTTACCTTAAATATGTGCAACCATTTTAACTGCATAGGTGTTTTTAAAGATTATTATTATTTTATGTTTACAGACTAATATTTGTGGACTTTTTATTAATTAATTAATATATTTATTGTATATGTTTTTGTATTTATTACACTTTATTGTAAAGGTGATGGACAGAAGGGTTAAAATTACATAAATCAGATATGAGTATATTCCTTTTAAAATACTATCACCTCCTCCCTCACCATCATTTTCTCCATGACCCCTCCCAACCCCTCTTCCCCCCAAGTTGTAAAGTTCATTTCCAACATAGTGTATAGTATCATTGTTGAATTGGTTAACTCACTCTTTTCCTATTGTTTCTGTGATTCCCCTTCCATTCCCCACAGGAAAAAAGAAACCCAATGATAAAGAAAGAAAAATGAAATGGCAACAGCACACTTGTAAAATTATATTAAGCAAAGTAAGCCAGACCCTAGAAAATGCAGGAGCATGTTTCCCTCATTTGTAATAACTAGAATATGCCTACAGTATTTTTAGCAGAGGATCACAAGGACAATAGCTATGTGCGTCTCACTGTTGAAAATGTTCAGTAAAATATCTCAGGTGGTAAGAGACAGAAGATTGGTTTAAAAGTATGAAATTTATTGTACATGGAAGAAATGTTTTTGAGATTTTTTTTTTTGCCAGTCCTGGGCTTGGGCTCAGGGCTTGAGCACTGTCCTTGAACTTTCTCAAGGCTAGCATTCTACCAGTTGAGCCTCAGCACCACTTCTGGCTTTTTGCTATGTATGTGGGATACCGAGGAATTGAACCCGGGTCTTCGTGCATGCTTGGCAAGCACTTTACCACTAGGCCAAACTCCCGGCCCCCCTGAGATGTTTTTTTAAAAGAATGTGCTCAGTTAATAATAATTTATATGTGAAATAGCTACATGTAAAGTTCTCATAGCTAACCATCATAATGATAAAAGAACTAATAGATGCTAATTTTTTATCCCAGCTCACATATAGACATCAAAATATTAATATAATTTAAACCATATTCCACATGAGTGCAATTTATCAATTAATATCATCCAGACAAAACAATTCATAAAATAAATTAGATAATTTAAATAAAAAACATGGGTGGGAGAGAAATACTGATAGAGAAAAATATCCCAAAGTTTAAGACAGAACATTCTTATGGCAAAGTATTATAAAATCCATCTGGAAAATAGTTAAAATTTTGATTTTGTCATAAATTACTGTTAGCTGGGCATGGCAGTCTCATTACTCAAGAGACTGAGATTGGAGGACCACAGTTCAAAGCCAGCCTAGGCTTAACCACTAGAAAATGGGAAGTGGGGCTGTGGCTTAAGCAGTAGGATGGTAGCCTTGAGCTGAAGAGCTCAGGGACACTGCCCAGGCCTAGAATTCAAGGCCCATAACCGACAAAAAAATATAAATAAATAAATAAATTACTGTTTAGGAAAGTTTACTATCACTACATTCATCTTTGGCTTTTAAGAAAACGTTTTATCAAGCTAATGGTATATTCATATTTTGTCTGTTTTTATGGAAATATATCAAAACGTTTATCATTATGTATTTGTTTCTTTAAACTTCTTCTGTTCTTCCCATGATGCTGTTTCATAAAAAGTAATATCATTAAACTTTTACTCAACATCTGAAATAATTCAAAGCACTAAATCTTTTAATCTGTATTTCTATGTTTTTGCTCCATTTAGGGAGCAATCAACATCACATTCTATGTGTAGCAGCTTGAGAATTCTGCTTAACATAATGTGCTTTAGATGTCAGTTATTCTTATTTTTATGTTAGCAGTAAAACAAGATTTTAGCTATATCCAACAGTTCTCTAAAACATCTACAAATACACTGTCTTCCACTGGTGCTCCCTGCAAGGCTCAAATGAACTGAAACCCAACTAAATCACCAAGCTCCTGCAGGGATTAATGTCTTGTCACTCACTTGGTCTATTTTAAAACAGGTCTTTCACGGTATTGTGTGACTTTATTTTGTGACAAAATCTACATTTTATAGTTAGGTTAAAAAAATGAAAGCCACCAAGAGTTTATGGTTCTTTTTATTTTGGTTTGTTTTATATTTATAAAAGCATTTTCCCTGTCCTTTATATGCAAAGTCCCAGTGCTTATTTGTTATTAATAGTAGCACACATAGATACTTGACAAGCTCTGGCTTCTGAGTTTAGTGAGTCTTTACAAAATTGCCTCCCAATAGGAAAAGAGAACACAGAACTATGCATAATGGCATACTCGGTTCCAACTCTGTGCCTGCATTTGCTATTATTTTTGTCATGAGGGCTATTCTGAATGTGGTGTGATGGAATTTCAGTAAAGTTGCTTTTTTGCATTCTCTTTATGGAAATAATATTAAACATTTCTTTATGTATTTATCAGTCATTTGTACTTGTTTGAGAGCTATCCATTCAACCTATTTTTCTTCTTTTTTCTGGTTCTCCCTTTCTTTCTTTCTTTCATCCTTCCTCTCCCTCTCCCTTTCCTTCTCCCTTTCTTTGGCTCTCTCCCTCTCTCCTTCTTTCTTTCCAGACCTGGGACTTGAACTCTCGGTCTGGCACTATCCCTGAGCTTCTTTTGCTCAAGGCTAGCTCTCTACTACTTGAACCACAATAACACTTCAGGCCTTTTCTAAGTAGTTTATTGGAGAGAAGAGTTTCATGGACTTTTCTGTGCAGGTCAGTTTGGAACAGCAATCCACAGATCTCAGCCTCCTGAGTAGCTAAGATTACAAGCCTGAGCTCAACATATTTTCTTTCTATTACTTGTTTTATCTTTTGGTGTTTAATGTTTACTGCTCTTTATGTATTCTGAATATTAATTAATTATCCAAATGGTTCTTCGTTACCTAAGTTCTTTATTCTAATTTATACAAATTAACCAGTGGAATGTTCAAGTTTTAATATTTTTTAAGTTTTAAAAATAGAATTCCCTCACATTTGACTTTTCACTGCACAAAGTTTTATGGGGTTTTGTTGTTGCTACACTTTACTGATAGTGGAGGTATCATGATCCCAAGCAAAATGTTGGGAAAAAAAGAAAAAACAGTGGCCTAAACTAATATTCTTCTGTAGCCTACTAAACAATGTCTCTGTATAACACTTTTATTGTGACTGTCTTTCTCTTTGAGTGCTTTCTGGATTTTTATGTCTAGAAGATTCAGATTATGGATAGTTATATCTGTATCACTTTAAGATTTTCTGCTCTTTCAGCCTTTGAAGAAAAGGATGTGTACATATGATTTGCATATTGTTAAAATGTTATCAAGTGACATAAGTACATAAGAAGACAATTGCCCTTTTATCACCAATTAGGTCACAAAGCAATTATTAAAATTACTTTCCTTGCCTTAACAGCCAAATTGATAGAAGTGTCAAAGTAACTTCTGTTAAATCTGTTTGTAATTTTAGTATTTTAAATAAAATATAAATCCCCAAAATGTCAGTAAAACAAAATCATTGGGGTATTAAGTTCTTGTGTCATTGAATTTGCTAAAGATAAATTAGCATGTACATTTAAAAAGATAATGTTTAAGAGTTAGCAAAATACATTAATTAAAATGTTCAGTTCTTGACCTGATACTGCTATTCTTTACAAATACACTGGAAAATATTCATTTGATACTTCAATAGTTTTACTGTTCTTGCTATCTCATTTCTCATTTCATGCTGAATGGCTCTAATTTCTTCCTTGATTAAACTTTTGCTGTGGTAATAATAATCACTTTAATTATGAGAAGTCTTTATCCATAAGGCATTTATGTCTTTCTTATTTTGATTCCTAGTGCTTTTATATCACATCATCATTTTATATACATATCTCAGTTTCATTTGCTAAAATAGAAATGCAAAATATTTTAATTTCTAGTTCAATAAAGTACAATTATTATTCATTTTTTAGTAAATCAGATACATAGGAGTTTGAGTTTCTAACTATAAACTAATTCAATCATTGTGAATAAGTGCATGTGTGAGTGTGTGTGTGTGTGTCTTGAACTTTGGAACTGGGTGCTGTCTCTTAGCTTTTTCAATAAAGGCTGGCACTCTTAACATTTGAGCTACACCTATACTTTCAGTTATTCTTAGAGAGTAATTGGAGAAAAGAATCTCATAGACTTTTGTGCCTGTATTGGTTTTGAACTGTGATCTTTATAGTTGTCACATTAGTTCATATTACAGTAACCTGGCTTAAAAACTAAGTAAATCTATATGCTAATATACAAAACTAGACAGTACAATTGAATTATTTCAAAGAATAGAGATGATTGTTTGCTTCACTATATTATCCAATATTATAAGATACACAGTTGTATCCTTTACAGGCTACATATAAACATTATATTTTTTAGAAATAACATGATTGTACTAGTTATATCAGAAAAGAACACTTTTGATTTATTTATTAAGGCACAGAATGTAGAAGACTATTTCTAAAAATCAGAGAAAATGAGTTCTCTGATTGCCTATCATTTTCATTTGTTCTTTATCCACTGACTCCAATATCAGACTGTTACTAACTTTTGTAAAATAGATATTGATTTATAATCATTCTCATATATAATTGTTTTCTTCAATTATTTATGCTCTTCACTTTTTTTGTCTGTTTTAGGGGTCAAGCTCTGTACTTGGGTGCTGTCTGAGTCTGAGGGTTTTTTTTGCTCAAGGTAGTGCTCTACCACATTAGCCACAGCACCACTTCCAGTTTTTCTGTGATTAATTGGAGATAAGAATCTCACAGACTTTCTTGCTTTGGCTGGCTTCAATTGTGATCTGCAGATCTCAGCCTCCTGACTAGCTAGAATTACAGGAATGAACCATCAATACCCAGCTCATTTCTCTTGCTTATCATTCTATCAGCAGCAAATATACTCAACTTGGTTGAAGCACTATCTTCTTCTTAGTCTACTCTCTACAAAAAAAAAAAATGGGTCTTCATACTTTCTAGCACATTCTACAATTTTTTTCAGATTCCTATGAATAAAACCTTATTTAATGTTCCTCTAAAGGAAGTACCATAAACGCACCTTAATTTAAGTGAAGTTTATCTCTCTCCCTACCTTCCATGCTCAGTATTAGATTACCTCAATATCCAAATCATAAGCAAACACGCAAGTTGCTTTTTCTCACATCTATTTTCAGCATCAAATACCATCTATAGGTGCTTTCTAAATCTCACATCAACCATTTTTCAAACTCAATCTGTTATTATCATTTTAAACTTACATGAACCCCTATAATCCATTCCTTCACTGCAGACAAGTGTTTGTTTTGTTAATATCTGAACCTGATTGTGAATGTCTTGAGCACCAGATTGCTTTCCCAGCTTTCTAGACATCATGTGTTTAAGAACATTTTCCTTCCATAGTTCCCAAGTTTCTGGTAGACTTTCCTCTCTCTACAATATACAGTTCCTCTTTTGGTTTCAGTACTTCACTCCAATTTCAGAACTAGTGGACATTTCTACTTACATTTAACATGTCACTTCTCTTCTAGTTTGTAATACTACCTACAATTCACCTTCACCTTTTTTATTTCTATCCATTCATCAAGTCTCACCACAAAATTCACTATCTTAGGAAGTAGAAGAGTAGTAGGTAGTTATGCACAGGATTATTCATCATAACTTATTACCATCATATTTTTGTCTTTTTTATGCTTTGGGGGTTTATCACCTTCTTCTAAATTACCTAGCATCTAATTCAGATACCTGCCTAAGAGAAGTTGTTCTTCACTCTACATAGCTCTGGATTTTAATTTTTTATTATTATTGTAAAGGTAATGTACAAACGAGTTACAGTTCCATAAGTCCTGGAATGAATACATTTCTTCTTGAAAAATGCTATACTTTGCTTGCTTTATCTAAGTTTCCAAAGATTTTTTTATAGTACTAATCAATATATTTGCCTCCTGCTCTCAAATTCACTGTCTTTCTAATTGATATAAACAAGGTTTCAATACTCATTCATTCCTTTTCCCCACCCCCTTTTTTTGTTTGTTTCTTGCCTCTGTAACTCTGCCACGACTCAGCTAGAGTCATTTTTGGATACAGCCAGATAGACTTCTAAGGTGTCTACTGGCCTTTCTTGTGTACATTCATAGAGAGACAGAGATAAGAGACTGTTGTGTATAAACCAGAACTATTTAGGCTCTTCCATTTATTTATTTAAATTCCTTCTCTTCAAATGTATTCAGTCTGAGTTAGGGTTGAAACATAAATTTTGAGAAACAAAATTTGGTATATGATATTAAGAGAAAAAAGTTTAAAATTTCTTACCTTTTATGTCTATTATCAAATTCCAGGTACAGAGAAATGGATAGCCTTGAAATTTGACCGAGTCTGCTGTAGAAGAAATGAAAAAGGAAAATGTACTAAATACCTTGATGGTGAAATGTGTTCTCAAACATTTCTTTTATTTATACAATGCCTTTCACATATCAATTACTCCTTGACATATAATAAACAATGCAAGGCTTAATTGTTTTATCTATTTTTGTATGATATTTCCTTTTGACACATCTGTATTCTTTTGAAAAACTTCCTGAATGAGAAGAAATTTCAACAGTATCTACCCCTAGGGCTGCTTACATTTTTATATGAATTATCAGAACAACTGCTTTAAGTATGAAAAAACCAATTTGCCTCTATTTGTCTCCTCATTGGCTATTTGGTTGTGTTTCTATATGCTCTTAAAATTTCAGATGTAAATACTTACATTTATTGCTAATGCAGGGAAGAAAGACACTAAATTGAACATGAACAAGATCAATTTTCCTTTCACTCTACTTTTCTCCTCTAGATTTTGCAGTTAAGTCAAAACAAACAAGTACTTGTTTTATTAATAATTTTATGAGTGCTTTTGTAAAAAATCTGTTAAGAATTTGCCACAATTCAAAGGAAATGAGCAAATAATGAGACAAGCAGATGCACACAACAATAAAAGCAATCAGCATTGATTCTATTTTTGCATGTTGGTCCTTGGAGGCTCCTCTGTGGATTTCAATGATTAGTGCCTCAGGAAAACAATTTAGAGAAATCAGTGTTTCATTTACGTTTTGCATTTTTATAGGGGCTGGAGATTGCTAACACTCCAAATGACAATGAGATAAATCTGCATATGTTATAAACCTGTAGATTCTGGTGTCTCATATCATATTTTCAAAGCTGCTTCAATGAATTTATTGAAAACATATAATCATTAAAAAGATATACATATTTTAAGAGAAAATTCAGTGATGCATGTAGAATGTTTTCTATGGCTTCAAAATTATATATGTATATATGAATGCACAGTTAATAACATTCTGTTTTATTTATTTATGGTTGAGCACACTGAAGTATCTGAATTTCACTTGTTATAAAGCTTTATCACTTGAACATAATTGAAATATAACTATTAAGCTTATTAACTTTTCTTTTTCTCTCATGGGAATTGTCTTTCATATACTGTGATTGTTTTAGGACCTACAAAGAAACTAAATATGAACAGTCATATTAAAATTTTGTGATTCATATTTCATGAGTTTATAATGAATAGTGAATTTCTAGCCTGATGGAACATGCTTTATTTATGAAAATTGTTAATTTTCTCATTTCAAGATTAAGAGGTAAATTTTAATTCTGGTTACCTGGCATGGCAGGATTTACTGCATTTTTTTCGATGAGGTCGAAGACTGAAACATTGCTGACAAAACGAAACTGTCTTCAGACAAATCAATATTCTGCGACTTTCTTTTTTGTGGGTCATGGGCTTGAACTCAGTCTGGACCCTGTCCCTGAGCTCTTCAGCTCAAGGCTACCTACCACCCTACTCCTGGGCCTGGGCATTGTTCCTGAGCTCTTCAGTTCAAGGCAACCACCCTAGCCTTGAGCCAAGCCCCACCTCCCAATATTCTGCGACTTTAAACAAATTTTGGTGGCTCATTAATGTCTGACAGATAAGTTGTTCCATTATCATATGTATGGTTTGTATTTCTATAGTCAACCAATCACAGACTGAAGATTTGCCTGCCTGCCTTCCTGCCTGCCTGCTGCTTGCATGACTGAAAGACTGGTTGCTTGCCTGTCTTAACTGGGTGCTTGTATGCGTGTGTTGGTCCTAGGACTTGAATTCACACCCAGGGTATTCTCTGTGAACTTTTTTGTTCAAAACTAGTGCTTAACACCTCAGTGAAAACTCCACTTTCAAATTTTTGCTGATCAATGAGATTCCCATGGATTTTTCCTGCCCAGGCATTCAGATTTCAGTCTCCTGAATAACTAGGCATACAGGTATGTGCCACCAAACGAAAGGTATTTCTAAAATTTGTGCTAAATAGCACAGACTTTTTGTTCTTGTAATTATCCTCTAAAAATAAATTTTAACAATCATTTATACGTGCATTACATTTTACAAGGTATCATAAATAATACAGAGCTGATTTAAAGTATATAGCAGGGTAAAAATAAGTTACTCATAAATACAATGCAATTTTTTTTTCCAGTCCTGGGCTTGAGCTCAGAGCCTGAGCACTGTCAAGGTTAGCACTCTACCACAGGAGCCTCAGCACCACTTCCGGCTTCCCTGGTCTTTGTGTATGCTAGGCAAACACTCTACTACTAGGCCAAACTCGCAGCCCAATACAATGAATTTTTAAAAGGAACCTTAATACCTAGAATTTTTGTCATCTACAAGAGTCTTAAAATCCAGTTTAGTGAGCTGCAAAAAGTAACCCTATGTTCCAAAATATTCAAAATATTTAGTCCTTCCACTAAGTAATTCTCCTATCATGCTAAATGTTAAGATTGCACAGAAAAATGAACAAAAGTTTTATGAAAGTACTGAAGCTCATAATATGCAGAGAATCCCTCACTTATTCAATATTTCATGATTAATTTAAAAAACAATGTTCTAGTCTAGTTCTGTATTTCTAAAATTTGTATGCTTGGGAATTTCTTTTTTTTAATATTTATATTATTTTTCCCTCCCCCCCACACCTCCCACCCGTCTTGGTTTTCCCTCCTTGCCTATCAAATTTCAAATATGCAAATACAAATAAATTCAATATATCAGATAACAAAGTGAGATACTATACCAATATGAGATAACCAAGGGACAGCAAAGGAGATGAGAAACAACATAGTACATTAAGGACAACAATCATTCATTATATGGCTTTTGTTTCAATATCCTGGAGGTCCTTTCAATTAGCTTCACATTATATGGCCTTATGTATCAAGATTTTGCTCTATTGCAAATCTCTGCTAGTAGAGCCCAAGGTTTCTACTGATTATGATGAATGAGGGAAACCATTGAGCCTAAGTTCCTTTGAGTCTGGCTTACTTCACTTAATATGATTTTTTTCTAAGTCTTTCCATTTCCTAACAAATGGGGCAATGTCATTCTTTCTGACAGCAGCATAGAATTCCATTGTGTACAAATACCACAACTTGTTGATCCACTCATCAACTGAGGGACATCTAGGTTGGTTCCATTTCTTTATTGATAATAATTGAGTTTACCTCTGAGACACAAACATGTGAACACACTCCAATAATAAACTTCCCCTCCATCTTGTATATTTGGTTACATTATTAAGTTGTAAAAGGCATCGGGAACCTTAGCAAGGGACATATGAACAGTTGTTACCATTTGTATTAAATGGAAATTGATAAAATAATTGTAAGAATCAGAATGGCCGTAGGAAGGGAGAAAGATGGTCAGAGAAGAAAAGAGATGTAAAGTTTGACAGAATTCAAAGCAAAAGTCAGAGGACTACAGTTGAGGACTAGCGAGAGATGAGTAAACTAAAGCTCTGTAAAAAAAATATATATATGTATATATATATATATCACAACTTTTAGGAAATTGAACAAGTACAGGATCCATTATCTAAAATTTTTAAAGAGCCCAAACTAGTGGAGGCATTATAAGTGGAGGATGTTATCAATAAGCATGTTGTGTTTATAATTGAGATGATTTTGGCTTGGAAAATTTTCAGTTGACTACGATCAAGTATGTAAAATTTGCTTTTGAGTTCTTTGTT
Organism: Megascapheus bottae; assembly: GCF_031878675.1. NCBI lineage: Eukaryota > Metazoa > Chordata > Mammalia > Rodentia > Geomyidae > Megascapheus > Megascapheus bottae. The sequence goes on from NC_143509.1 coordinate 92,259,081, forward strand.
ATTATACGGCAATGGTGATGGTGATGGTGGAGAAAGCAGCTAAGAAGAGGTAAGAAACTGAACAAAAACTATAGAAATGATATTATTTCATATTTACCTAGGAATAAAAAACCTCTTGAATATTAAACTAATTTTCCAGTTGGTATTACATCAGTAACTTAATTTTCAATATATCTAAAACATTAGTTTCTTATATTCTCTATGAAGACTCCAAGCCAGGTACCTGATGCTTTTGCTCACTGGTTAGCACTTCATCAAATGAGTCACTCCTCCAAGCCCAATTTTGTTTTTAGAAATATACCATATGATTGCCTCTAAGAGACAATCATGAGAACACACTCAAATAATTGCCAATGTATGGTAAAATAGGTAGGAAGATGATAAGTAGACATAAATATAGATGATAATTTTTTAAAAATTTAAATGGGTAAATGTTACTAAGGCATTATATCATCTATGTCATCTTTTTAGTTTATCAGGGATTTATTTTGGTATAACTGGTTTAAGAAGGAAAAAAAATTGAAAAACATGTCTTGCTTTCCATGTAGGAGAGTTTAAAATCCTTTAAACGAAAATTATATTATCACCATAGAAAATTACACCTAAGACATAGGTCTTATATGTATACACATCCATAGTGATATATTATAATTTACATTCTTATACTATATATACATAAACATGGAATACACAGATTACAAGACCAAGAATTTAAACACAAAAACACAAACTTTATATTTAGAAAGGACAATTCATTTCTCTTTGATAATTTTTATAATAAGAGATTACATCTATAGTTCTAACATAATTTATAACTCACATGTTGTAGGCTATTAATAATTTGACAGGTAGTTATGGATAAGTTACACTAAAAGCGCTTGGAAGTTTCTGATACAAAATAGCGTATTCACTTCACATTTCTTATTATTGTGATAAGATGACAGGTTTCCTTTGTAAAGGAAACAACTGTATTATCATGTTACTGGATGAAATGTTAAGTAGTGTCAATACTATATATTTAAATAAGAATTCAAAATATCTCTCCAGTACTACTATCATACAATTTCTCAAAATACTATTGTTCAGTTATGTGAATGTCATTTTTCACAAAGCTCTGCAACTGACCGTGTTATCAGTATTTTGGTGAGTTTTCTCTTATATAAATACTGAAGATTATCAGGCTTTTCACATTTGAACAGGAACAGGCTCACAAATGATGTGAGCACTGTAGCACAGCTTCTATTTGTTCCTTATAATCTGCAAAACACTTGTAACTGTATCTTTCCCATTCAAATTTGGGAAAATTATATGCCTCTTAATGTCATAATAATTAGATTAGTAAAAGAGAATACATAAAAATTATATTCCATAAATAAAATTAAATTCAAGAAATAAAATGATATTCAGGTAGTGTGTCTATTCAGATGCCAGTGAGCTGAGTTATCAACCCAGAAAATCTCACTCAATTTTCTCTGGTAAGCTTATTATGCTTATTCTAATTAATTAAAAACTAGAGTTTCTCATTCTCTTTATCCTCAAGTAATATAAATAGCTCTCTAAAGAAAGACATATGTAGAAATACACTTTTTAAAAATAGACTCTTTTATTTTGAACAGGGTTTGCCTATCCATTTATAAAGATAGGTGAATTTGTCAAGGCTCATGCCTTTTATCTTACTCAATAGAATGTTATTGGTTTAGTTATCTTGAACTTAATTATTCACAAGCTCTTTCTGAGAGATTAAGGAAAGATTATAGGATATTTGCTTAATCTTCATTGGTGTGGGGTTTTAGAATGCTAGCAAAGTAAAGTATGTGTGTCGCTGATTAGGAAACTTTTTTAAAATGATAACAAAAATATTGTTCTGGAAACAAGGACATTGTCTTGGGTCAGTGCCCTGACTGCAGTGCTCTAGCCCAACATTACAGACTGAATTCCATGTGCAAAATATAAAGAAGGGGAACCCTCTCCACCAGCAGAGGATAATGTGGCTGACATTAAAAATGAACTGCTTTGGACCACACAGAAAGCAATGTTTGTTTATTTGTTTCTAAAATGAGCTCATAGATGGCCTCATTCCAACAAAGTGGTGGTTGTGGGGGTGTGGGAGGTGACGAAGATTTGGTAGATGTGAAGACACAGCCCCATGCTGAGATTGGTGTTCAAGCAAAGGGATCCAGATGCCACAACTTCCTTTGTTTGCCATTTGAAGATTCAACAAGAAACTGACGCACTGCACAATCAGATGTGCTGGTTCCAGATTTGCAATAAACATCTTATTATTTGCTTAAAATGGATTATTTTGTTATGATGATGTTAGCTTGTGGTAAACACACCTTCAATTGAAAGCATCACAAGTCACAAATTCATTTACAGTGCTGAAGGTGGTGGCTCATTCCTGTCAACTAAGCTGGTTGGGAGGTAGAAATATGAAGGATCAAATGGGAGAAAAACATGGAAAGGGGTATCATTCAAGAAATAATGTATTTACTACCCGAAGAATGTAACTGTAACCCCTCTATGCATCACCTCAGCAATAAAATACAATAAAAATAAAATAACATAAAATTGAAAAAAAGGGGGTTTTAAGACCAATCCAAGAAAGGAGTTAATGACAAGCCAAAGAAGGTAGCCTGGCTTGTAATTATATCTGTAATCCCAGTTATGCAGGAAGATTAAATAGAACAATGGTATCTAAGGCTGGCTCCATTCACATTACATCTCTATCAGAACAATATCTCAAATTCTTCACATGATTCTTGTGTAAATAATAAACAACAATAATCTTGGCTCTGAAAACAAAATGAATTTATTTTAAGGAAACACATGGCACTTTTATTTGCACATAGAACCTAAGGTTTGCCCACAATATTATTTAATGTGTTAGCAACATCTAAAGAAAGAGGAAATTATTATTTTCAGTACTAGAAGTATTCATTAACTTTTAAAAAGGTAGGTGGTGATGGGATTGAATTTGCCTAATTTAGTTAGTTTACTTTGCCTTTTTTCTTTTCAATCTCTAGTTTATGGGAAGTCATTTTTTTCACTAAATATATGTGGAAGTATTTACACTGAATGCATGATACATTACTTTTGAAATAAACATAGTAGCACAGTAAAATTTCTCTCATAGTTATTTAGTGCATGATATATTACTTTTCATATAAACAGTTTCACAGTAAAATAATTTCTCTCATATTTATTTATATCGATATCTGTTTTGAGCTACTGTTTAAAAAACATTGAGGACTACAGGAAGAGAATAATGTGTCTTAAAAAGCACAATACACCCAAGGATGACACACAAATTGGTGAAGTGTTCCATATTTTTAGGAGCCCATATTAAAAAGACAGAAGAAGAGCATGTAAATAACGTAAAGAAGAAATTGAAGCACCTAGAGGAGTAAGAAAAAGTTAATTCTAAAACAACTAGAAGGACAGAAAAAACAAAAATAAAATAAGAAAAGAGAGAAAGATGGCGCTGAGACAATAGGGACCCAGGCTAGTTCTCTCCCACAAAAAGAGAGAACCAGGGAATCCCACAAGCCAACCACCTTAAGAAATCCACAGCATCAAATTCAAGAAGCAATGGAGAAGGACTCAAACTGGAAAAGATATCCAGATAAAGCTCACATCCAACTTTCTCAAAGAATTTGAAATGCAAGGACCCCTCCCTCACCCCTCACTGCCGGCGCCAAGCCAGGAAAGCCCCGAATTCCAGCAGGGCCAGCAAGCAGCAAAATCCAGACACAGAAACCCACACAGACCGGGCTCGGGCAGCACAGATGGCAGGGGGGACCAGAGAGGAGGCGAATGACCCTCCAACACCACGGAGCAACTCACAGCAAAACTCTGCCAGTAAGTAGTCCAGCGAGTACCCCCAAAACAATCAGGAAAGCAGAGCTGGTGGGGAGCTACAGAACTTAACCCAGACCCCTCCACCCCTCCCAAGAAACTGGCAAGTGCAAGGGGGGCAAGGAGTTCAGAATCCTGCCCCTTCTCCCAACAGCCCCCTCCCCCAGGCCATTGACTGGAGATTGACAGGCAGGAGGGCACTAAGACCCAGCACACCACCAAGGGAGGCGGCGGTGTCCCTGCTCCCACTTGCCCAACAGCCTCCTCTCCCAGGCCACTGAAATTGGAGACTGAGGGGCACTGAGACCCTGTCTTCCAACAGTGGGTGGGGGTGTGTGGGAGTCTGGGAGCCAGCATCTGACTGACCATAAGCAGGGCGCACGCCTGCTGGGAGCCTCCAGCAAGACAGTACCAAGGGGCCCCCCCATAGAGTCACAAACTCTCAGCCAAAGCATCTGAAACACAGCAGGGAACTGAAGGACATACCAGCAGCTCCGCCCTTGGAGCCCATGTCCTCAGCTGGGTCCCACCCCTGGAAACAGGGCAGAAACCAATCAGACTGGTTTAGCTGAGAGCTACCAGAAATTACCAAACCCCAGGCCCTCTGCTGGGCCCGCTCCTGTGAACAGGACAGGAAAACTAGCCATCAGCCAGGTTAGCTGAGACAAAAGCATGCAGCTCCATCCTACAGCCCACTGTGGTGCCACTCATTGGGCTGAGAGCTAGCTATGCAGCACCATGGAGCCTCTGGGAACAGGCTGAACACCTGTAAAAGCTTCAAACTCTGACCTAGTCAGCGGCGGAACTAAATTGGCTGAGAACCACACTTATACTCAGATTCCAAGAGCCACCAGTCCCAAACCAAGTAAAGACTACCACCTACCTACCAACCACACAGCGAACCTACAAAAACAGTCCTCGATGCCTCAGAAAACATAACGAGGAATTACGACATATATAAATAATCAAAGTCCCACACAAAGCCCAAAAGGAAACAAGAGTGAAGGGACAAGAGAGATGTCACCATCTCAAGAAATGACACCTGAAGAGACACTAAACATGACACTATTCAAGGAGATGATTGTGGACATGACTAAAGAGATTAAAGCAGTAGTCCAAAAACAAAAGCAGGAAATTACCAAGGAGCACCTAGAATTCAAAAGAGAAGTGAAGAAAAGATTAATACCCTCTCAGCAGACATGATCAGCTCAATGTCCACAATTCAAGCAAAAATGGATGCATTAAGTAACAGATTGACTGACATGGATATAGGACATCAGGAATGGAAGATAAAACACAAGACCTGAAACAGAGAGTCATCAGCCTAGAGAAATCAGTTAGAATTCACCAAAGAGAACTCCAGGACCTGTCAGATGCAGCCAAGAAATCTAATCTTTGTATAATAAGGATTGATGAAGGGGCAGAGTACCTTGATAAAGGAATGCACCCCTTATTCACCAAAATCATAGCAGAGAACTTCCCCAACCTTAAAAAGGAAAATACTCACATTATTGAAGTTTTCAGGACTCCAAACAGGCAAGATCCTAGAAGGAACTCATCTAGACACATCATAGTAAAAACACTAGACAAAAAAGGAGCTGATCTTAAATGCTGCAAAAACAAAGAAAGAACTATACTACAATGGGAAAAATATTAGAATAACTGCAGACCTCATCATGCAAATCATAATGCAAGAAAAGCTTGGAAAAGCATCATCCATACTCTGAAGACCAAACTGCCAACCCAGACTGATTTATCCAGCAAAACTAGCATTTACATTTGAGGGTGAAACAAGAATATTTCATTCCAAAGAGGAGCTATATGAATACATGCACACTAAACCAGCATTACAAAACATATTAAATAATCAAGAACAAATTGCAGAACAGCTAAAATCCCCATCAAGAAGCAATTACCTATAAATCACTAAGCCCAAAAGGAGAAAGAGAGAGAAAAAGCTCAGAAGTAAAATTAGATAATGAAAAAGACAATGACTACTTTTCCATAATTTCCCTAAATGTGAAAGGGCTGAACCATCCAATCAAAAGACACAGAACAGCAGACTGGATTAAGAAACAAAACTGATCCATATGTTGCCTCCAAGAGACCCACCTCACTGCCAAAGACAGAAACAAATTCCAAATGAAAGAATAGAAATAAAAATCCACTCCAAAGCACTGGGCAAAAAAGCAGGAGTTGCACTCTTAATCTCCGACAAAATAAACTTCTCAGTAAAATCAGTACATACAGATACACAACCACTACATATTAGTAAAGGGTACAATCCATGCCCACAATATTTCAGTGATAAATATTTACTCCCCCAACACGGTAGCACCCAAATTCATCAAACCACTCTCTTAGAATTACAGAAAAGGATAGACTCAAACACAATCATAGTGGGAGACTTCAATATTCCCCTTTCATCAAATGACAGGTCAACTCAACAAAAGTTAGGCAAAGACACCATCGACTTAAATGATACCATAGCCCAGCTGGGCTTAACAGATATACACAGAGTCTTCCATCCAATGGCAAAACTTTTTACATTTTTCTCAGTTGCACATGGAACACACTCCAAAATAGATCATATAATAATAGTTCATACAGAAAACTTAAGTAAATACAAGAGGACTGAAATAATCCCATGCATTCTATCTGACCACAGTGGAGTCAGACTAGTTCTGAACAATGCAGTAAAAGTCAAAAAACATTCAAACACTTGGAAGCTGAACAACACAATTCTGAATAACTCATGGATTACAGATCAAATAAAGAAGCAATTCAAAACTTTCTTGAATGTAATAACAATCAAGAGACATCACAAAGGAACTTATGGGACACAGCAAAGGCAGTTTAAGGGGCAAATTTATCCCACTAGGGGCGCATATTAAACAGACAGAAAAAGAGCATGTAAATAACCTAAAAAAGATTGGGAATTAATGCACCATCTATCTGGCAAATATCATGTAACCCTTCTATTAATTACAATAAAAATATATGAAAAAGAAAAAAGAAAAAAAAAGAAATTGAAACACCTAGAGCAAGAAAAAGTTAATTCTAAAACAACCAGAAGGACAGAAATAACAAAAATAAAATCAGAAATATCAGAGATTGAAATAAGATCCATTATACTCAAAATTAATAAATAAAAAAGTTGGTTCTTTGAGTCAACAAAATAGACAGACCCTAGCAAGATTAATCAAAAAAAGGAGAGGGAAGACTCAAATAAACAAGATTAGAGACCTCACAGGAATTATCACGACCGATAGCCAAGAAATTAAGTCCATTATGAATAATTACTCACAGGGCCTATATTCAAAGAAACAAGACAATCTAGTAGAAATAGATGATTTCTTAAATAAATATAGGCTACTCATATTGAACAATGAAGAAGTAAACACATTTAAAGATGAAGTAACACCTATACTCTTGAAACTCTTCTGAGAAATAGAAGCAGAAGGAGCAATACCAAACTCATATTACTCTCATCCTCAAACCAGGGAAAGACCTAACAAAAAAGAAAACTACAGACCCATCTCTATAATGAACACAAATGGGAAACTCCTCAATAAAATACTAGCCAACAGAATCCAGAAACAAATTTTAAAAATTATACAGTATGATCAATTAGGCTTCATCCCACAGATGCAAGGTTGGTTTACCATTCACAAATCAATCAATGTAAAACATCATATGAATAGAACTAAGGACAAGAGTCACATGATAAATTTTCTGGACACAGAGAAGGCATTTGACAAAATACAACATCCATTCATGTTGAAAGCACTAGAAAAAATAGGAATAAGTGGTACATTCCTTAAAATAATTAAAGCTACATATGACAAACCTACAGCCAAAATTATACTAAATGGTGAAAGACTGGAACCATTTACCTAAAACCAGGAACTAGACCTGGATCTCCATTCTCTCCACTTCTCTTCAGTATAGTGCTGGAACCCTTAGCCAGAGCAATAAGGCAAGAAAAGGATATCAAAGGGATCCACATAGGAAAAGAAGAAATTAAACTATCCCTATTCGCAGACGACAGGATCCTCTACTTTAGTGACCCAATAAGCTCCACTTCCAAACTCCTAGAATTAATAAACTATTTTAGCAAACTGGCAGGATACAAAATTGCCCTTCAGAAGTCAGTAACCTTCTTGTACACCAACAATACACAAACAGGAGGCCAAATCAAGAAAATGATCTCATTTGCAATAGCCTCCAAAATAATAAAATACTTAGGAATTAACTTAACCAGAGATGTAAAGAAATTATTTAATGAAAACTATAAAAAGCCTAATGAAAAGCGGACACTAGGAAATGGAAAGACATCCCATGCTCTTGGCTAGGGAGACCCAACATAGTGAAAATGGCCATACTGCCAAAATTGATATACAAATTCAATGCAATCCCCATCAAAATCCCCAAAACATTCTTTACTGAAATAGAAGATACAATCCAAAGGTTCATATGGAATAAGGAAGATCTAGAATAGCCAAAATAATTCTAGGCAAAAAGAGCAATGCTGGGCATACTACAATACCAGGCTTCAAACTCTACTATAGAGCCATAATAACAAAAACAGCATGGTATTGGCACAAAAATAGACCAGAAGATCAATGGAACAGAATAGAAGATCCAAAAATAGAACAACATACATATAGTCAACTTGTATTTGACAAATGAGCCAAAGATATACAGTGGAACAAACACAGTCTATTCAATGATTGCTGCTGGCAAAAGTTGACAACCACATGCAGAAAACTAAAAATTGACCCTAGCAGTTATCCATGCACAAGCATTAACTCAATATGGATCAAAGACCTCCATGTCAGACTGGAACCCTTGAAATTGCTACACAATAGAGTAGGAGAGACACTGGAACTCATAGGAACAGGCAGAAACTTCCTGAACAGAATCCCAGGGTCACAACAGATTGGAGAGAGACTCGATAAATGGGACTACCTAAAAATAAAAACATTCTGTACAGATAAAAACATAGCCACCAAAGTAGAGAGACTGACAGGTGCTGGCAGGGTTGTAGAGAAAAAGGAATCCTATTGCACTGCCGCCACTCTGGAAAGCAGTGTGGAGGTTTCTTAAAGAACTGAAAATTGACCTTCCCTACGATTCCACCATACCACTCCTGGGCATCTATCCTGAACATCAGGATGTGATAAGGACACCTGCTCAGCTATGTTCATCTCTACACTATTCACAATAGCCAGGGAATGGAAACAATCCAGGTGCCCTACTGCAGATGAATGGTTACAGAAAATGTGATATATAGATATAGATATAGATATAGATATACATACATACACACAATGGAATCCTACAGACAACAGACAAGATAAAATAATGGCATTTGCAGCAAAGTGGATGAATCTAGAGCGAATCATACTGAGTGAGACAAGTCAAGACCAAAGGAACAATAGGCGCATGGTATCCTTCATATGTGACTATTATATCCAAACAGTACAAGAGCTAGGACTCAATATTTGCGTTACCAATTCTATGGACATGGTATGGGAAATATAAATACAACTACTGAGACATAAAAATCTATGACTCCTTAAGAAAGGGTATCAATGTTTGTGACGTTATGCACCTTCTATCTGGTGAATATAATGTAACCCTTCTATTAATCACAATAAAAAATCTACGACTCTATAGACATAATGTTGTATTACATAGATTAATATGTATATATGATTTACAAACCCTCATCCTAATTTTAAATATGTTGTAAAATCTAAGTGACAGTGATTGTATATAGAGTTTCCCTTCTTGAATATTTGTTTGTTAAACTTTTACATCATTTGAAATATGATGTAAAAATCAATATGAATAAATTCTTTAATAAAAAAACACAATACAGCAATGAGTATTATACTTTAAAAATGTTTCCTAGGGTTGGGAGTTTGGCCTAGGTGTAGAGTGCTTGCCTAGCATGCATTAAGACCCGGGTTCAATTCCTTGGTACCACATACATAGAAATAAGCCAGAAGTGGTGCTATGGCTCAAATGGTAGAGTTCTAGCTTTGACAAAGCCCAAGGACAATGCTCAGGCCCTGAGCCCAAGCCCATATCTGGCAAAAAAATGAATGAATAAATAAACAAATAAATAAAAATGTTTCCTAAACAAATTTCGATAGAAATTAGAAATCTTCATAGGAAACTGAGCTAGAAACGTTTTAATATATATGCCTGGAATGAATATCACAGAAAGATTTAAATGAAATATTTTCTCTATAATAAGCCTTATAGTCTCTTTTAGTCACACAGTTTTATCATTTATATATTTGAGAAGCTGTTTAGTTTATGAAAGATATCTGGGAGCTATCACAGTATTTCCTATTAAATATATGAACGCATCTAAGACTCTTAAATGCACTGACTGGCCTACGATGACCATTCAGCATATCTTAGCCTTTATTAAGAATTGCACACTCATTTGTAACTTAAAATGTATGAAGTCCCTATAATAATAGAGCCAATTTTCCCTTCATTTCCCTTTACCATCATGCATATGCTTTTCTTGTAATTGTCTCAAAATGGCATCATATTCAGAGATTATTTGAAACTAGAGATGTTCATAATTTTGCATCTCAAATTGTCAGGTACTTTATTTCTCTTCCAGTTTAACAGTTAAGTTTTCCAGCAGGATGTTAAGGTAGCAATTACAGCAAATTTTTTTTGCTGTAAGAGCTGAGTAGCAAAGCAAATTCTATCCTAATCAAAGTTCCATTGAGAATGTAAAGGTACAGGATATGTAGTAACTTCATAGGTTGGAAACCTATAGTACAAAGTTATAATACCATAATCTTAAAACACCTGGTTTTATGAAATTTTGCTGTCACAAGAAATCCTGTATGTTTACAACTATCCAGTCTTACATTTTACATCTCTTGTGCTGTTGGGAAATAGCCTACTTTGTAGCTCAATAAAAGGAGATCAGTAAAATTATTCACTTTGTATTTATTTTTCTAGCCACTGAAGTGAAGATATTCATTGACTACAATTCAGAAATGACAGAATAGAACAATAGTAATTGTGTACTATGTGACATTTATTCTATACTTATCCTAGCTGAAAGTGAAGTTACCTAAAATGTACGTATAATTGTTGCTTATAATTTTACACATAAACACATTTCCACCAATTAAATATCTTCCCAAACATCTCAATGATAGCAATATGAATGTAGAATTAGCCTGATGGTTTCATGTTTGCTTGTTTCACAATGGAAAAGTGTTTTTAAATGAGGATTTATAATACTGCTCATAATCATAAATAATAATTAGAATAACTCTGTCATATAAATGGTCCTTATCATTCTCAGGAAAAATGTTAGATAAATTTTCACACACTTTTCATTCATAGATATAATAGTATTTTTTTAGTTCAAGTAGAACTATTTTGAGTTTTTTAAAGTATAATAACTACTATTCAATCTTTCTGAAAGCTGCAAATATTCTGGCATAAAGTTTGAATAATTCTCCAGCCTCCATCAATGTCTGATGCAATGCAACTTCATGAATATTGTCAAATAAATTCTTTTAATATTAAAGACTGCTTGTTAATAGCAAACAGTGTTCTAGACCACTGAAAGAACTTCCAACATTCTAATGTTGAAGGATGGAATAGTTCTACACAATTAACACCTGATTAACTCTGTGTAGAAGTCAACAAACTTTCCATACTCATGATATATGTGGATGCAAATAACTTTTCAAATGCATGAAAAAATGGAAAATGATATCATTGCTAGGGATATAGCCCACGGTGGTAACTCATGATGCTTGCTCAATATGTCAAGGATCTGAGTTGTATCCTTACTGTCAAAAAATAAATAACAAAAGCTTAGTAAATTCTCCATGACAATATAATCAAAGATAAAAGTTGAGTTAGTTCTCATATCACTTGTTAATTGTTCCCAACTGTTTCGTTAAAGCAATTATATTATTTGAACTTTTACTCAGAAAGGTGATTCTAGTATCTTGTGCTCAATATATCAAATGTAAATATTTCTAAATGTTCATTTAGAAAATATTCTTCAGGATTATATTATAATAAATTTCTTAATGTTGAGACATAACCTCTTCTAATGAGTTATCCTCGTATCCATTTGCCAACATAGATTTATTAAAGACATTTACTTTCTAATATACTGTTGTACAGCCAGCAACAACCACCAAAATTAGTCAATAGTAAATGAGCTAACAACTTGAATAAACATCTAGCCAAATAAGACACAAATGACCAGTAAACACAGTAAATTCTGCCAAACATAAGATAATCCAACCAAAATTCAATGAGATGTCACACTTTATATTAGCACTTCTATTACTGAACAAAACAAAACAAACAAGAAGCAGACAACAAAAAGAAGTAACAGAACAGGAGTTGACTATGACGTGGAGAAAGCAGAGACCTCATTCATTGCTGGTAGGAAGGCAAACCAATATAGCCATTGTAGAAAGCAGATTTAAAATTTCCTAAAATTAATAACCTTATATGACGTCCAGGATCTAGCAATTCCATTTATGAGTACATCCACCAAAAAACTGAGCAGAGAGGCCTGAACTCATGTCTACACACATGGAAAGAAATAGAGTTGGCGGTTAGGTAAATGCCAAGTAGTGGAATTGCTGGGTCATAGGGGAGTTCTAGGTTTAGTCTTTTGAGGAACTGCCATACTGCTTTCCATAGTGGTTGAACGAGTTTGCACTCCCACCAACAGTGTAGTGGTGATCCCTCCTGGCCACATCCCCTCCAGCATCTGTTGTTATTAGATTTCTTGATCCTGGCCATTCTAACTGGAGTGAGGTGAAATCTTAGAGTTGTTTTGATTTTCATTTCTTGTTTGTTAAACATGACATTTGAAATATAATGTAAAATCAATGTTAAATTATTAAAAAAAAGAAATGGTTTAGGTGAAGATGATAGAAGCATTCTAAAAATGGACCGTGGTAATGGTTACAAGGAAGGTTTTTGGCATGAATCTAATAAACATCTAACACTACTCAGGAAAATATTTTTATTTGTCTATAAAGAAAAAGTATATAAAAGCATATATGCATGATACTTTATACACTGCACAGAAAGAGTGCATAAAGAACATCCATGCTGTCATTTCCTGAAAGGACTTAAAGGAGCACCAGCATCCTTGTGAACCAAAGCAATCAGAATCTAGGCAGTTGTGTGGGTTCTTTATGAACTGATAAAGCCAGACGTTTCTTTTAACTGTCCCCATTCTACATCACATGAAATTTGCCACATAAATATTTCCTCAATTTAAAACTGGACCATGAGAAAGTAAATTTTATTAGAAATGCACATTGAATGTATGTTCTTCCCTGACAAGGGACAGTGGTAGGGTCCCAGGCTGAGATCACATTGGCGTCCAGTGTAGCCACACCTCCCTTCACCTTGTCACACTTTCTCCAGCCCCTTCTCTACACAAATAGGGTCCAAGCTGCTGCAAGTCCCATCAGCCATGTGTCTCCACCATGCAATTCGGGATAATAAAAATTTCTTCCTTTTTGCCTGAATCCCACGTGGAATTCTCTTTCATCCATGTACCTTAATTTAAACCTAATATTGGATGCTATCTTAAATACAAGTAAAATCTTGGAACAAAAATCACAAAGTACAATGGAATCTACATGGCAAATTCTTCTTATAAATAATCTCATTCTAGTAAACTACTTTTTATATGTTATTTGTTTATTTTTTTTACTTAAACTATTAAAAATCGATGTATACTCTCAAATTATTTGTTTAGTTCTGGAGTTAGCCAAAAGCTTTGTTTTGATAAGTCCATAATCATAAAACTGCTTTGGTCATGAGTGTAACAGCTAATACGCATTTTTTTTCAAATTTTAGATTCAAGAAAGTATTTTTACACTTTATGTCCTAATATTTACCTCCCAATAAGATTATCTGAGTCAAGGTAGGATTTTACAATTTATGATAGCGCTAACATCAAACTACATGATGATAAAAAAAGAAGGACTAGAATATTGAGAGAACAGGATTCTCTTTGTCATAAATTAGCTTTGAGGGCTTGAAAGGAGTATGCTAATATCTCATTGTGGTAGCAAAACTTCTTAAATGAGAAGATTTGACTTGAATAGGAAAGTGGGAAGTTGCTAATAAGCTCTCTTGTCTGGACAATGATTATAAAACATTTTCAATATATGAATTTGAGAGTGACTTTTCAGTATTAGGACTTTGGGAATGACTTCTAATACTCTGGGGCATTCTATACATTTAGACTAAGTTTGCAGTTGAGTTCACATAGCTCAAGGGCTTACATACTGTTCTGACAACAGATTTCCTAGACAAAATGCTATAGAAAAACAGGCAAGGAAAAGTAATTTCAAATCTGTAGAAATGATAAAACATAGCTTACAGAGTTGAGTTATTGCTTCAGAATTATCAGGGAATCTTGCAGGTCAGTTCCAATATTCCTTGAAATTTAATCAAAGAAGAAGCTAAACCAACTATCCTGTTATTTTACTTAGGTTAAGTATCATCAGCAGCCTAAAATTAGATTTACTATTTTCATAAACACAAAAATGAGGCAAGAGCATGAAAAGGAATAAATTCAAAGAACCATGCCATTTTTTTTCATTTATTTTTACTGATAATTACATTTCCAGTATGGCAAAGTACATGACTGTACATGGATTGTACTAGGGCCTCATAAACAGCAGACAGACATAAAGACCCACAGAGGGAGAAATTTGTGTGAGATGTAATATTAGCATTAATTATGTTTCTTGTAAGTACTAGTAGTTTTGGTATAAACAATGACTTTGTTAGCCAAGGGAGTATAATCATGTAATTTCCATTTGCAAAATATTTTGTGGCACAATAGAATTTTTAACTTATGTATGTGACAATTCAAGACATTTCTCATCTTTCAATTATCACTAATTTAAATGATATTTTTGAAAGATACTACTAATATGCAGTATTTAAAACTTCCTAGTTTTTTGAATACTTTGAATCATACTCAGCATTACAGTTATAGATAATTTTTCAAGGCTTTCTAAGGTTTTATCCTTCCAAGATGTTTCTCTATTTTAGTACATATTACATCTGATATGAAGTACTGAGATTAAATTCATCTTTAGGGAAGGAAAATGCAAACAACAAGAAACAAGATCAAATCCTTCTTTGCCTAATTAGAAATTTTCAATGCCAGCTTAACATTCATTACTCTTACTCTACATTCTGTTTGTGTACAGGAAAATGTTTTTAAATGAGGCTCCTACTTTTCTGGAAAGTCAATATTTGCTCTTCTTTAACCATAATTTGGTAATCTGTATTCAATTTATGAATGTTCTATCTTCTGATTGTGAGCAATAAGAGAAAGCCTTGGGAGCTGATGGTCATACTTGCCCCACTGATGTGCTTGCAAACAAAACACTCAGTGCACTAAGTATCAGAAAGCCATGGAACTAAACAGAGCATTTTCATTTTATGTACTTCTATTTCCAGAGTTGCAGTTGTCACAAATGTAACAATGTGTTTGTTTAAAAACTCCCAAATATTTTAAGAAATAATCACACTTTAAAGGTTTATGTATCAGTTATTTGTAGTGAATTGGGAAGAATATTACAGACATTGACAAAGGACCAGAGTAGATTTAAGGCAGAAAATACTATCTACATGGGATTTAGGTATTTACGTATTTCTAGAGGACCACAGGAATTATTTATTTTATTTTATTATTGGGGTGATGTACAGAGGAGTTACAGTTACATTCATCAGGTAGTGAGTGCATTACTTCTTAAACATTGTTACCCCCTCCCATGTTTTTCTCCAAGTGGCTTGTCAGCTGTGCACTGCTGCTGCTCCACAGCAGAGATCAGCTCTCTGTTTTTCTTTTTTTTCCTTTTCTCTGGCTGTCCAAGGAGCTAGATCTTAGTTGGCGTAAGTCTTTGTCTGTTGAGATAAATGCAATGGGATTCTTCATAGAAAGTGTGTCCTTAGACCCAAATCTCTGCTTAGTCCAAGAGAGATATTGGATTTACCTAAAAGGATGTCACCAGGTTGGCTTTTCCACCTCCCAGGAATTCTTACAGTGAAATTCAGGTGTAAAAATGAATGCTGATCACATGTTTAATTAATAAAAAAAGAAACCAAAACAATATGATCACACACGTGACAAGTGGTCAGAAGGTCTGAGTGCCTCTAATTATTTCATATTCTGTACTTATTGGCTGCATGACCTTGTGTTTTATACCTTCCTTTACCAATGACATATTCTCATGTCTTTTCTGCAATAGATGAATGATGACAGTAATCTTTTTTTGTGAGGTAGCAGTAAGAAGCAAATAAATGACTATTGGAAAGTTCTGATGATGTTATGTAAGTACTTAGACAATCAAGTAATACCACATGCAAAGTAAAAAAAATAACATCTTGATTATATCTAAAGCATTCCAATAAATATAAAGAAAATAGAATCATATAATGCACAATAAATGAGGGAATAAATGCTTTCAGCCCATTTACAACTTGATAAATTTTTGTACATGTGTGTATATAATGCATTTAAGTAAGCCAACTCATGGATTGATTTCTTCCTTTCTGAAAATTTAAGTGATTTTTAAATTTGTTTTAAATTTCAAAAGATAAAAGGAATCGGATTCTCAATGTATAATGTTCTTGAAATGACTTAATAAAAAATGAGACTAGAACATTATGAGGATATTAGACTAGTGAAATTTAACAGCAATTAACACAATAAATAATCACATGTGGTACATGTCCTTGCGAGTGTGAATAACACATGAGAACATTAAGTGCATTGTATAATATCTGCATTTAGGAAGTAACAATAATTCTGATAGAATTGCACATCTGAGAACAGTATTAAGTTCTTATTGCAAAAAGCAAACAGAAATAAATCAAAGATGAATTAAGGATTTTCAAACAGGAACTATAAAATGATGAAAGAAGGTGAATAAAGGCTAGATTTTAATATAATTTAGGTATTTGAAACTTTTGATATTTCTTCTTTTGTTCACCCCCAAATCACCACAGTGTACACACAGCTGTATTGTGACCACTTAGAGTTGAGAAAATAGGTGCAATTAGTTAATTAACTGATGCAAGCCCAAACTAAGAGGGAAAAACAGAACAAATTCATAACAAATTTGGTACTCATGTCTCTTGGTTCAAAGTAAAGCTAGCCCATTAACTGGCCTCCTTCCACAGCATTCATGCCTCTAAAATTGTTTTAGTCTAAACTCTGTTATGGAAACAAGAGGTTTATCTTGTGATTGTTGTTCTTAATATGCTATGTGAAGTTCTCTTTTCTTTTTCCACTATGGTTAACCTCATGTGTTTACTGAATCTGACTTTGTTACATGGTATACTGTATATACACCTGTTTCTTTGAAATAGGGAATGGAAGGGGAAAATAAGATGACTGGGAGGGGCGGAGAGGAAGGGACAAAAACATGAGGAGAGGTATCCATGTTCGAGAAGTAATGCACCCACTACTTGACGAATGTAACTGTAACCCCTCTATCTATTATCCCAACAATAAAATACAATAAAAAATGAAAAAGACTATTGTACTGAGTGGTCATACCAAGAACAATGTTTAAACTCATTTTCAGTTCCTAATAAAAAGAGAATGAACGGACCTCCAATTTTTCAAAAGTTACCTTTCTACATTCCCAAATTATCAGTTTAGGGTGTCTCTTCATGAATATTCATAGTTTTAACTTCAATGACTTTTTCATATGGTCATTCCTTTTTTTTAATAGCAAAGTGTTCTTTTTTTCACCTATTGATCACGTATCAGAATCTCACTGGTAATCTCCGCCGGTGTTAAAACTATGTTCTTCAAATCAGTCTTTCTTTTGGAATCTTTTACAGTAATGTCTTCTATTTGTAGTCATATTTTTTCCTATGTTCAGATGTGAAATGAAGCTGTAACTTGGCTGGTGTTTGCAATCTGTGGCACACATGAGAGGGTTGTACAGGTCAACATGTCAATGTGTCCTGGAAGACTTCAGATCTTTTTTTGGCATAATCTTAGTGCAGTAGAGAACACTGTTCATCTGTGGGAGAGATTCATCCTTTAATAAGTGGACGGTGGGGAATGGATGATCTTGCAGACTTATTTTTCCTTCTCTAACAAGGCTGAAAGATTCAGGGCATGGGAGGTCAGCTGCTACAACACGCACTGACAATTTCCCAAATATTGATTTGAGAACTGGAGTCTGACAATAACTGTGGCATGGTTATATAGAATAGCCGTGCTGTCCAGAGAAACTTGACAAAATTTCAGAAAACCCTGTGCTTTGGGGATTTGTGCCAAAGTGCCCCTCTTCTGTTACTGCTAGAGAAATCCCAGATCACTGGGCCTCATTGAATTGCAAGTGTCTATTAAGAACAGGAATATTACTTTTAAAGGGAAACCCATTTCAGTGTCAGTCTTGTCATCCAAAATATATTAAGCATATTTTCTATTTTTATTTTTATTTTCATTTTTCTATTAGTAGGTAGTTGTACAAAGGGATTACAATCCCATAAATCAGATTATGAATACAATGCTTCTTTGTCAACATCACCTCTTTTTTTCTCCCTCTGAACCCTATCCAAAAGTTATATAATTTTTACATAATCTACTTTGAATATAGTGACTTAATTTAATCATCTCTTTTTTAAAAATATGCTTTATACTTTGTCAGTTGGAATATATAGAGACCTTGAGAGAGACTGAACCGCCTAGGGATGGCTAATTCCTAAAGACAATAACAAGTTCCAGGAGAATATGTTTTAGCCAATTTCCCCGTCATCTAAATCTCGCATCAAGCTAATATTCCTTTGTTTGAAATCCTACTAAGCTGAGTCAACAGTCAAATAGGAATAGATCATATACACCAAAGTTCAGTAGAATTATTCAACCAGCACTCAACTTTTTGCTCTGATGGTTTTTGCCTTCCTCGAAGAAACCTCAAGAAAGGCCCCAACTCAACTTCTCTTTATTCCTATCATGTGCCTCTAGCCATCCTAATGGGTTTTTTCCCCCTTATTGAGCTGTGCCCATTTCTTTGAGGAGTAATAAAATAGACATTTTCTTCTATATATTATTAACCTTTGTGTGTCATCATTCAATCATTGTTCTATAAATTAAGCCCTGGGAATTATTGAAGAATATTATTATTATGTCACTCTATTATGGCTATATTAATTAGCGAACGATCTCCTTAGCTCATTGTGTGCAAATATTTGTTCAGTTCTAATAATATTCTATGCTTATCAACATTACATTGATTTGGAACAGATAAAATTGTTACAGAGAACCATAAATAGCATCATTTTGGATATGATTGATATAAATGGGCTTCCTGCAAAACTAATAATGACATGCCCAATACAAAGAAGAATGCAGGAAACCATCAGTTTGGGTTGTTTCCAGACTCTCCAGATCTATTAATTTTTCACTGAATTCACAGTCTACTTTGCAGCAAACCCCAAATCCTTACCAGTATTATCTTTCATTTTTCCCTATAATTTTAACCTTGCATTATAATCGCACTCATTATTGGTATATGATATAGAGAGTTCAGCTAGAGATTTCAAGTTAAACAAATGGGTTTGAAAATACTCAGCATTATAAATTCAAGTAAGGAAGAATGCTATATTATGAGAATAAAACAAACAAACAAGATCAAATGGAGAGAGATGACATCTATGGTTGATGAAGATTAATTTAGTTTGAATATGAAATAAAACTAGTAGCAGAGGTAAGAGGTGAATTTATGCTAGAGTGAGACATTTGACCAAATTATAAGTTTCATGACCATTTTCTTAGTACCTCAAATAGTAAATCAAAACTAATTCCAACTATATTTTTCAAGATTTTAAGATAGCATACTTTCAGTGATTTAACTATTGGATTTTATTAAGAAAATGTAATATCATTTAAAAGCATACTGAGAACCTGTTAAATATATGTTTCATTAGACAAAACTGATATTAAAAATCAAGAAAAATCTCTCCTTTTACTAGAGATTATTTTCCTGTATTTTCAGTCATTGTCTACCATCTTATTTTCCCCAAGTTGATTGTTATTTGTGTCTAATTTTAATTATATTTTAATTATGTTTTAATCCATTCTATACATTTATATTGGAAATTAAGGTCATATATCATTTAAAGTTGCATGTTTTAAAACATCTGCTTTAATCATGCTTGCTCTCTTGTTATCATCTTGCTGCAGCTGTTTTTCTCATTGTTTGGTACTAGAAATGTGTTTTCTTTTACCATTTTAGTTGCTTTTTTCATACAAGGCCTTCTTACATTTGAGCAACTCTTTCCTGTTCAAGCTGATTTTATAATAGCTAATTGTGCCATAAGCAACAGTGTTGAAACACATATACAGAGAAAGTCAACACTGCATGAATTAGACATGCAGAACAGTTTTCCAAACACAGTTACAGAGATTCTGTGTTACTCATGTACACTAGCTTGCATGGCAAGAGGGAAGGCAGAGGATCTCTCACTATGGGGATGAGACAAAGATGGGCACAGCACTGATGTGTCAGACACTGCACAGTTACGTTCATTGGGACTTGAAATGACACCACAACACACATGGAAAATAGAGACAAATTGAAATGTCCTTCCTTAGAGTTTATTTTCCTTTTTTACTGATCTATAACCCTGCACATATGGAAAAGTTAAACAGGGGGGGGAAATGAGTTGGATTTATTTCCACTAAGTTGGATTTTTTTTCTCCTATATAGAGGACATATTGTTCCCATTGCAGTATGAAACTGGGTATTAAACCCATGGCGTCTAACTAAGTTTCAAGATTTACATTGGTCATGTGATACAGAATTACATTGTCATGTCTAAAGTTGAATATCTTTAAGTTTTGAACTATTTAGCAATTATTCTATAACAATGACATTAAATTTCAAATGTCCCCATAGAATAGTTGTGTCATTGACATGATTCATGCTTAATGCTCATAGCACAGTTTTTTTTGTATTGCAATGACTCATCGTTGATGTTCTAATGATTTCACAGAGGTCTTAGAAATTCTTACTCTACATAGGTGTTGAGTTTGGCTTGGTGGTAAGAGTGCTTATCTAACATGCACAATGACCTGGGTTCAATTCCTTGGTACCACATAATCAGAAAAGAAGTGTTTATTGGAAATAGAGAAAGGAAGGGGAAAAATAAGATGATTGGTGGAGGGATAGGGAGAAGGAGACAAAAACACTACCTGAAAATGTAACTGTAACCCCTCTATACATTACCCCTACAATAAAATACAATTGGAAAAAAAGAAAAAGCCAGAAGTGGTACTGTGGCTCACGTGGTAGGACTCTAGCTTTGAGAAAGCCCCACGACAGTGCTCAGGCCCTGAATTCAAGGCCTTCTCACATTTGAGCAACTCTTTCCCCTTCAAAAAAAAAAGCAAAAAAGAAAAGAGAAGAAATTCTTACTCTACAAATTCCTCCTAGCTGACCTCACAGATCCTATTGCTAAGTGTTAATTCTTCTTATATCTATGCTGTCCCCTGAGTTCACATGCCCAGAATATCTCAGTCTCAAACAATAGAACCTCTTCAAGATGACAGCTTTCTATAACTCTCTGAGACATTCTCTCTGAGAATGGCATTCTTGTTTGATGCTAACCTGATGCACCAAGAAATTCACTTTCCCATTAAATTCTTATACCAGGTTTAGAAATGAATAAAGAGATGAGCTCATTCCACCTCTGGGGTCTATAGTTATTTTCCTACGTGTAACACACAATTCGCCTTCCTTTCCACTTATGGTAGAGCCAAGGCTGAGGTGATGAATGCTTTCCTAGTTCATTTTGCCACCTTTTGCCTTCCTGTATCTCAGGGCTTTTCAGCTCTACTTTCCCTCTTTCAGGATTTCTTCTGCTCTTCTTTTCTTACAAATACAGTCTCTCCATCTCTGCCTCTGTTTGTCTCTCTGTCTTCTGACTGTCTCTGTCTCTGCATCTCTGTCTCTGTCTGTATCACTCTGTCTGTCTCTCTGCCTGTCTGTCTCTCTCTCTGTCTCTCTCTGTGTCTCTGTCTCTCTCTCTCTCTGTGTCTCTCTGTGTCTCTCTCTCTCTCTCTCTCTCTCTCTGCCTCTCTCTCTCTCTCTGCCTCTCTCTCTCTCTCTGCCTCTCTCTCTCTCTCTCTCTCTCTCTCTCTCTCTCTCTCTCTCTCTCTCTCTCTCTCTCTCTCTCTCTCTCTCTCTCTCTCTCTCTCTCTCTCCAGGCTCTTTAGACTAATATCCATCACTGTACCACTTGATGAACAATACCTTTACACCTATAGTTCTGGCTTAGTATTGTTTATATAAGCAAGAATTTCTCAAAGAACATGTTAGCTTTGTAATACTACATAATTTTATTTCATTTGATTACATGGGTATGGGCTTCAGGAGGAATACAAAAGGAAATCAGAAGAAGGTAGTTATGTTTCTGGGAACCACTAGCAGAAGTATCTCAGTTGTCTTTCATATCACTTAACACCTGAATACAGAATTCACTCATTTCTACTCATGCATGCACAATGCAAGTGAGCTTGTGAGATGGAATAACACTCTTCTTTTATAGCTAAAATTATAGAGTAAATAACATTGATAGGGCTTTTTTTCTGACAAGAATATTCTTTCTCATCCATATATGCATACTATCAATGTACAATAATGTTTAATTACACCTAGAATTTGTTTTTTAATATAAAATGAACATTTAAAATTATCATGATTGTTTAATGGTAAAATGTGTATTTTAAATTTATGTTGTGATTAATATATAATATAGTGAACCACTTCAATATGATACTACAGGCAATTGTTTATTTTAGGAGGCTTAAACTAATGAAAATCAACAGAGCATATTCAAATCAAGGAAAGGAGAAAAATATTAAAAGGAGAGCAAAATTTAATGAAATAAGTCAATTATTTCTTTTATCAAAATTTCACTGCCCATAACTGATCCTTGAAACATGAACAAATTGTACTAACCTCTGGATGATTACTAGTGAAAAGGACAATAAGATACATGATTGGAATGAAAAAGAGAGAAAAGTGAGCTGTTACAACATAATTAAACACAAATTCAAATAAAAAATACAAATTCTAATTCATTATATAAGCATATAACAAAGATAACTACACAAAACCAAAAATTCAGTGAAAGAATGGATAATTGTACATGTATCTTCCAGATGACAATTAATGGTATGTTAATAAATACCAATAGTGGGAGAACATGATAATATATAATGATCCACTTGGATGTAAATTTGGAACAATGATAATTTTATTATCAATCAATTCATTAATCTGATTTTATTATGTTGATTTTTAAAATCAATCTGCAATATATTATCAAGGACACATCATTTGGTAGCATTGCATAGCACCTAACAGCCTATTTAAACTGATAATTGAAAGTTTTTAGTAATTTCAAACACAACTCATGCTAAATGTAAAAAAGTACAACATTTGCTGGAAAACTAAAATATCTAACAAATGGAAAGAAGAATAGCATGTTTTTTGAAGACACAAAAACATGTGAGAGTTCTTCTAATCTACACAATCAAAAATAAAAGTCACAACTAACATCTAGATATTTGTACCAAGTGGCTAATGTACAATAAATGGACAAGTAGATGAGAAGACTAAATGTTAGTAATGAGAATGCCATGATTTTTATTAAGAAATAGACATATGCAGCAATAGTTTCAAGGAACTCAGAACCAAGTTGAAGAATGTGGGTGATGTGGCTTATTCCATAATAAATTATTCAGATAAGTGGAAAATGCCTACTTATCAAAGTTATATAGGTATCATTCTAAAATTATGTAATCAGATAATTATTTTATAATAAAATAATAATGTAAAGTTCTCTAGAAATAATTCATGTGGCGGGAAACAGAAACTAGATACTTTCTTCACAATGTTCACCAAACTCAATTTTATTTAATTTGCATAGTTCTGTAGGGCAAAATTAAAAGCTAAAGCCACAACACTCTTTTTTTTTTTTTTGGAGAGGGTAGATTGATCATGGTGTTTGAACTCTAGGCCCAGGCACTGTCCCTGAGCTTTTCAGCCCCAGATTACTACTCTGCTACCTGAGCCACAGCACACTTTTGGTTTTATGGTGGTTATTTGGAGATAAGAGTCTCAGGTACTTTTCCTGTCAGGCTATCTTTGAACTGTGATCCACAGATTTCAGCCTCCTGAGTAGCTAGGATTACAGGCATGAGCCACCAGCACCTGGTTAAGCCCCAACACGCTTATTTGCTACTATGGAATAATATTTTATGCCATATTACTTAGTAATGCTAGCAAAGAAAGAAATGAAAACCATAATGAAAATATGTTATGAAATGGCCTACAGTATTAAATTTAAAATAAAGCCTACATTAATGAGAAATGATCCACATATGTTAGATTGCTTGGTGCAAGGGGTAAACATCAGACAAGAATGGCATGTTTTGAAAGAATGGCACCACGAGTTATGGAAAGCTGTCATCTTGAAGACATTAAACTGGTACTCCTAAAGCTTTTTATATTACTTGATACAAGTAAAGCCAATAGCTGACAAGTCAAGCAACCATATAATCAGATGGTTATACAGTATGGAAAATCATTTCAGAGCATTACAAAAGAAGTTATCCATAAACATATAAAAATGGCTCCAACATATTCAACTCAAGAAACTAATAATGGAAGCCTAATAAAAATTAAAAAAAATATATAATGACACTATATCTGAAAAATTACCTGTAAAACAAAAAGGGAGAAGATATGTTGGGGCCTGGTTGCCATCTCTGGGGCCTGTTCACCATTCCGGCTCAGCTTAGTGACCTTTAAAGGGCTTTGGCTGTGTATTCCTCACATACCTCTCTGGAGGTATTCACATTCCTCGCATACCTCTCTTGAGGTATTCACATTACTCGCATACCTCTCTTGAGGTATTTCTGTGTACATGACTCAACTGAACTCACCAGCACACATCCTCAGCCCGCGCGAGCGTGCTTTCCTGCACCAGTCCTGCCCAGTATTTCAAAACCTAAAAGTTTGCCCTGACCCTTGGTGATAGCACCGTGGCCTTTTTCTCTTGGTTGCTTTTCCTACCTCCTCTTTGCCCCACAGTATGTAACTAAATGCCCACCGCAATAAAAAGGAAATCTGCTCTTTAATAGCTGACACAGCTCCTGGCTTGGTGGTGTTCTTTCCCTGGTAATTGGAGGAGGGCTGGGTTATTGACACTTGCCATCTCGCTCGGCTCTGTGGGCCTTCAGACTGGCTCTGGGTGTCCCACTCATACCTCAAGTGTGAGAATACTTGCCTAACACACCTGAGGGTCAAGCCCTGTCAAAAAACAAATGCCATTTCTAATTCTTAATTCAATACAATCACTAATGCTCACATTGTGGTACCTTTAACACCCTGTAATAAAGTATAAATTTATCCTTAAAAAATGATGCCTTCTAAATTTCTGCATAGTTCCATTTCATGCAATGAGTTATGTGCATGACAATACCCTTATTGTCCTTTAATGATAGCCAAGTAGTAGCAAGATTTAAGTAGCTATAGGCATTTTTTTATGTGAGACAAAATGTATGAAAGCAGCCAGGCATAGATTTTACACAGTCATACCTTATAAATCCCACAGGTAATTTTTCCTGCAAGGCTAAGAGATAGATAAGGCAGTAAAATATCAGAAAACAAGTTCAAGTACGCTCAGGGTGATTCCTTATCAACCAATTTTCTTTCCCCTCTTTATAAGAACTCACATAAACAACACCTATTACAGACTGTGACTTCAGTGCTTCTTTTGGAATATAAATGAGCTTATTGCTGCCCTACTTAAATTGAATGTTCTTCTCTTATCATAGTGTAAATATGTATATGTATACACAGCAGCCAAGCAGGTCTGAGGAAAGCATTTTAAGATAATAGTACCATGACACTTATATCTGGCATGCCAAACCTTCATTATTTGTGACAGTGCAGGCTGCTCATGATATGCCTTACAAATAAGGAGAATTAAACATTACACTAGTAGCAAGAATTCAGAATACAAGAAGTTGTGCCACCCAGAGTTGCTAAAACTTAGAACTGCCAGTAACTTACCATTCTTAAAGTGGTGAAAATCAACATTCTAAGTCTTAGAACAAATATATCATGCAAATACTACATTCTGAAAATAAAGGTGGTAGGTAAATTACATTTATTTATGGTCATGTTCAATTAATAGGTCGTTTCTAGAAAATATAGGGAAAAACATTTTCCAGGAAAGTTTCAAAGTCTGTAAGTAATTTTGATTGTAAAAATTCCATCTACATTTTGAAAAAAGTAGTTGCTTTGCTTAGTTTTACTGTTTTTACTTTAAGACTATAATAGTACAAATAACTTGCATCAGTTAAATATGTTATCAGATACTTTGTGTATTATTTTTATATTATTTTTAAAATGTTGCAAGTTAGCTCTTATTGTCAACATATTTCATGGCTATTGGAGAGCCAGTTGCCTAATTAAGAAATAAGAAATGATTGGGACTAATAATTCATACATTAGTAATAAATTACATTCCATAAAGAATGTTTGCTTGCAATCTACCATATTATTTCACTTTTTCAATATCAAAGAGGTACATACTCATTTATGGCCTTGTCCAAATTATGTTGTATTATATATCACATAAGATCTTATTATTAACTGGATTATTTACATATCAGGTAAATGTAAGACAGATGCACATAACAGCTTTGAATTATGTTTTAAATTCAGGACTCTAGTCACTTAGAGTAAATCTGGTGTCACCAATAATCATGACAGAATTGAAGGAAGAAGATATATTTTCATGGAAAATTACTTTATAATAACAATCATAAAATAACTAACAAATGTTTTGCCCTGTCCTTGGAAATATATTTATTTCTAAACAGAAAACCAAATCAATTATGCTATTACATTCTTGAAGATAAAAGGCTAATTTCAAGATATAAATATGCTATTATGTTCCAGTTAAACTCAAATATCTATGCGTAATGTCTTCACCAAGGTTCTAAACCTCAGGTCTATGATTGTCTACATAACTGTGTGGTGTGTTTGGGAGGAAAGGAGTGTATATGTACGAATATTATTTAACTGCCCTCATTATAACCCATGCCAAGAATAAGATATCAACAGGAATCATAAAAATAAGATTAAGAACAAAATAAAACTTTTTTTTTTTCAGTCAGTTGCAGGGCTTGATCTCTGTCTGCCTGGGTGCTGCCCCTGAACTCTTTAGCTTAATGCTAGTGCTCTACTTCTTGAGCCTGTTTTCTGGCAGCTAATCGGACATAAGAGACTCAGGGACTTTCATGCCCAGGCTGGTTTTGAACTGCAATCCTCAGATCTCAGCTACCTGAGTAGTTAGGATTACAGGCTTGAGCAACTGGCATCCAAATTAAACTACTGATTTTATTAAGCAACCTCATATAATGATACAGAATACAGAGATAAACTTGAAAAAAATACATATCAATGAAGGAATATCACAAAAAACAATACTAATGAAATCCACAAATGCATAAGGACATATGTTGAAAGATCTATATTCAAAGAAACCAGAAATTTAAGAAATAGACACATTTCTAAATACAGAAGACATACAAAATATTGAAACAGGATGATATAAATCAATTAAGCAGATCTATAATATGAAATGAGATTGTAACAGCAATGAAGCTTCATTCAACAAAAAAAAGTTTTCGACTGGATAGGCTCACAAAGAAATTCATGCTTGCCTAGCATGCATGAAGACCCAGGTTCGCTTCCTCAATACCACACACATATAAAAAGCCGGAAGTGGTGCTGTGGCTTAAGTGGTATAGCTTTAGCCTTGAGAAAAGCCCAAGGACAGTGCTCAGGTCCTGAGTTCAAGCCCTATGACTGGCAAAAAAAATTCAATCAAATCTTTGAAGAAGGAAAACCAATATTCTTAAAATGATTCCTGAAGTATAACAAGGTAAGGAATATTATCAAACTCATTCTATAAAGCTAAAGTTACATTCACTAAAAAACTGGAAAGAGATACAACAGTGATAAAAAAGAAAATAAAAAATCACAAATTGATATTTCCCATGTTCATTGATGCAAAAATTATCGATAAAATTCTTGCTGACCAAGTTCAGTCACACATTAGAAAGATCACACAATATTAGCAATTTTGTTTTATTACAAGGATATATGATAGTTCAACAAATCTAAATCAATAAAGGTAACAGATCCCATAAACAAAACCACGCACAAATATGATACAATCATTGAAAGTGATGTAGCAATAGCCTTTGACAAAAGTCAGCATTCTTTTATGCAAAATACATTAAAGGAATTTGGAGTAGAAGAAATGTACCTAGACATAGTAAATGCAGATATAACACATTTGTTATAAGAATAGGGAAAATCTAAAATTATTTTCTTAAAGTTATGAATAACACAAGATATTTCTTCAACTGCATTTAATACAGTAATAAAATTTCTTACAAGTGCAATAAGGTAGGGGAAAAAAGTAAAAGAGAAGATTTCTCAAGTTGATATGATAAACACTCCTTTTTCTATATACCAGCAATAAATGGAATTAGAAAGAAATCAGCAAAATAATTCAATTCACAAAAGCCTCAAAAATAGTAAGACACTTGGATGTTAATTTAAACACAGAAGGGGAAAACTTCTTTTATAACAAAAATTATAATTTTATCAAAGAAAGAAAATGAAGAATATAGCACAAGATGTAAAAGCATCCAAGACTCATGGATTGGCAGACTACCAAAATTGGATCAAGAAAAAAAGCAGTGGTGAGAGTAATGAAGGAGTTTGAGCCTATGACATTGAACACATATATTAAAAATATCACATTGAAATCTTTTAGAACAAATATAGTATGCTCAAGAAAACAATTTTGAAAAATATCTACACTTTAAATAAGATCTTCAGGTATTCCATCTATGCACTATTGGTTTTAGAAACACTCTCCACTCTGCATATGAATGTGAATATTCATCTTTTGGTAAGATAATCATGGTGAGTCATTTTTTAAAAAAACACACTGTAGATTAATTTGTGAAAATAAAATTTTGCATGTGACATTAAAAAGAATATATGAGAGTAACAAGCTTTTATTATTTGCAATATCCAAACATGAAAATGAAGCTTCTGATCCTCTTCCATGAATAACATTTATAGAAGTAATATGAATAAAGTTGTAGTTATTACTATTATGTTAGTAAGTTATCATAAGTAATAGATTTACCAATATCAAAGACTTCAAGTGGAAGTAAAAGAGTATATATATATAGAAAAATGAGACTTCCTTTTATACAGGCTATGTGCAAAATACGGAAAATGCTATAAATGGTAATACGAGAACATATTGTACAACATATGCAGTTGGTTCAAGTATGACTTTTTATGCGTTTGATAATAAAAATTGTTTACATTTCGCAGAAAATGTTTGGAATGGGAACATTTATGCTAAGAAAGTTAAAATCACTGATTATATATTGCAAGTAGGATTTTAACTGCACATAATTTCAGTGGAGTAAAGAATATGCCCATTTGCTGACCCGACCCGCGGGTTCAGTTATTCGTCAGGCTCGAGGAGGCACCTCCTAAGAGAAGAAAACCAATGGGGGAAAGAGAGGAAGGAGACCAGGCGCATAAAGAAAGACAGAGTCAGTCTGGGTCGCGTCAAGGTCTCATTTATTAAAAGCAAAGCAGGGTTTATATACCCTGAGTGTAAGGAAGGGAGTATGGGGGGGGGGATGGAAAGTTTTTGCGATAACAAGAACGGGAAATTTCAAGGTTAGGGGTGGGTCAGGCTATTCTTTTGGCCGTTGTGCTAACCCAAGCGACACAACCTGCGGTTATTCCAAGAAGTATTTTGTGCAGATGACTCAACCAGGTGCGGTTTGCTCAAGGCTAGGGGGTCTTTGCTTTGTTCCGTTTAACTCCTTGGTCTCTGACAATTTGCCATTTAAGCATTACAGCCACAAAATATCATTCATAATTGGAAAAGGGCCTGAGAGATGAACAGAAGACTATGAAAACTCTAATTCCACAAACAATAATAAGATTTTCAATGACCATTCCTTTTGACACTCATTTATACTCTGAAGCAGGTATTGAAAGTGGTATGTAGATGATACAAGCTTATGGGGAAATGCTTATAAGATTGGAAAATGTTTTAACATTGTATAGCAACATGTAGTTCACTCCTTTTAATATTGGTTGGTTTTAAATCACCAAGGAAGTAATTGCTGCCATTGTATACTTTCTTATAAGTTTGTGACATAGTTGTTTAAATTCTGACTGTATAACTATCCTAGAGAAACCAAGAAGAACTTTTTTGGAAGCTCTGTTTTACTCAATTAGTTAAATATTATTTAGGAAAATAGCACTTAGCAATATGTTGAATGATACATCTAAGGTGTAGAGGGGTCAAATAACTGAAAAACAAATGCGTGGAATGAGTGAAACCATGATTTTTAAACTGGGATATTAGTTCAACCACATATTACTAGATACATGTTATTAGATAGATCATTTCTTATTCACAAATAAGAAACTGAAGAGAAAGGAATGTCAGAAACACAGTTGTATTCAACTTCCTTAATTACTAGCAAGAAGGTAGGATACATATTTATTTTTTATTATTTTATTTTTATTGTAATTAATAGAAGGGTTACAATATGTTTGCCAGATAGAAAGTGCATTACTTCACACACCTTGATACCCCTTCTCATGTTTTTGTCCCAATTTTCCTCCCTCCACCCCCTCCCCTAGGATACATATTTATGTAAATAAAATGAAACACATGAGAAGTGTTTCTAGATGGAGTCAAATATATTAGAAGTAAACTGACAAACACATTATTATATGAATATCAAAAATATTTCATAGGGAAGAATACGATGAAGAAATGATGTATACTTACATCTGCAATGTAAGACCTGCTCTATGCAACAGATTTAATCTCATTAACCCACACTGACTAGACAAAGAAATGAATGTTTATTGTAACATCACCAAGTCTAGGCTAAAGAATACAAACTTAAAGAAATGGGATATCTTCATATTAATCATATTAATCTTGGCAAGCACTGTAAGATGTTTTTTAAATTTTCTTTTTTTATTATATTTGATAGAAGGTTTACAATTATATTCCCCAGACAGAAGATGCATTACTTCACAAACATTTATACTCCTTCTCATGTTTTTGTCCCTTGTTTTTCCAATCCTGGGCTTGAACTCAGGGCTTGAGTACTGTCCTAGGGCTTTCTAAGGCTAGAGTTCTACCACTTGAGCCACAGAGCCACTTCCAGCTTTTTCTATATATGATGTGGTACTGAGGAATCAAACCTGGGTCTTCGTGCATGCCAGGCAAGCACTCTTAACACTAGGCCAAACTCCCAGCCCACTGTAAGGTTTTTGTTTTTGTTTTTTTGCTTCGTTTTTTGTTTTATTTTTGTGGGTCATGAGGCTTGAGCTCGGCCTAGAAACTGTCTCTGAACTCTTCTGCTCAAGGCTACCTATCCTTGAGCCAAGCCCCACTTCCCATTTTCTAGAGGTTAATTGTAGATAAGAGTCTCAGGTCCTTTTGTGCCTAGGCTGGCTTTGAACCTTGATCCTCAGATCTCAGCCTCCTGAGTAGCTAGGATTACAGGCTGAGCCACCTCCTGGGCTTGTAAGGTTTTATGCAGGTTGACAATCTACTTTGTTTCTAACCATAGATGTGAGAGGGAGGCAGATGAATCTCAAAAATAAAATCTAATGGGGCAGGGAGTTTGGCCTAGTGGTAGAGTACTTTCCTAGCATGCACAAAGACCTGGGTTCGATTTCTCGGTATCACATACATAGCAAAAAGCCAGAAGTGGTGCTGTGGCTCAAGTGGTAGAGCCCTAGCCTTGAGAAAATTTAGGGACAGTGCTCAGGTCCTGAGCCCAAGCCCAGGACTGGCAATAAATAAATAAATAAATAAATAAATCTAACATCTTGCAACAAACACAACAAAAATGACGTGGTTGTGTCTTACTGTATTCTGGAGTTTAAAAAATCACTGAGTTTTAAAGCTGAAGCTTTAACTGGTATTTTTAAGCTATTTTCTCTTAGTTTTCCCAGGACTGATCACAGAATTCACTGCTGAACCTGCATGTACACCATAATAAATGGATACAATATTCCTTTTGCTCATGAGCTATTTAGTTTTTATGGAACAGTAAGTACTGAAAAATGTAAGCTGTTAATTTTGTGACTATGTGAACATGTAGCTTGAAAAGATTATTCTACCTCTATTATTGTACAATTATATATTAGAACTCATTTTAACATAAACAATGATCCATCAATTAAAAGCCAGGTATGTCCTTTCACTGGAATAAGTAAATCAAAACTTGGAGATAAATTAACGACTTAGAAAGATTTAGTAATATATACACACATAAGAAGTGACAAGATACAGAGAAAACTACATTTCCTAAGAATGTTTGAATTCCTCACACCTTTTTTATTATTAAAATAGGGAAGGGGCCTGTAAGTTTGGCTTAGTGGTAGAGTGCTTGCCTAGCATGCACAAAGACTCGGGTTCGATTCCTCGGTACCACATAGTTAGAAAAAAACTGGAAGTGGTGCCGAGGCTAAAGTGGTAGAGCTCTAGCCTTAAGAAAGTCCAAGGACAGTGCTCAGGCCCTGAACTCAAGCCCAAGACTGGGAAAAAAAAAAAGGGAAGGCAATATATGCTAAAGTATTGTGCATCTGAGATATCACTATACCAGTTGTTCACTTTTACTGTGAACCTAAACTTAAAAAAATAATGTATATTAAATTGTTTTAAATATCAAACTATCATTACCAAATATATGATTGAGACAATTCTCAGTGTTGTACTAAATTCAAGGAAATATCTACATACTGCTTTTATTTTTTTTTAAACCAGAAGTAAAGCTCTTATGAGAAAATTGGTAAATAATTCTTTCCTGGGGAATAAAACTGAAACCAAAACACAATTTTTCCTGAATGTTTTTTTTCAATTTTGTATGACATTTGATGTGTATGTAGAACTAGATAGACACTAGATGGATGACAATAGCCAGCCACACACTCATGCAAATTGTGTTTCTGGACATTCAACAGTAGTAGATTATAAAAAACCTCTTTGGGGCCTGGGAGTTTGGCCTATTGGTAGAGTGCTTGCCTAGCATACAGGAAGACCAGGGTTCAATTCCTCAGTATCACATACCCAGAAAAAATCCAGAAGTGCTGCTATGGCTCAAGTGGTAGAACTCTAGCCTTAAGAAAGCCCAAGAACAGTGATCAGGCCCAGGACTGGCCAAAAAAAACAAAAAGTCAATACTAAAAGACTTCTTTGGACTGAGAACATTATGTCTAGAATATTTGTAGAACAGGCAGTTGGGATATGACTCATAATTCGGACACTGTAGAGTATTTCCACATCTCTGTGTGGATTTTAGATATGTAAAGAGAAATTTGTTTCAAGACAATATCAGTGCATTTATTGTTGTTGGTGTTGGTCGCCAGGCTTGAATTCAGGGCCTGGCCATGAGCTTTCTTGTTCAAGGCTAGCAGTCTACTACTTTGAGCCACAGCACCACCTCCAGTTTTCCAGAGATAAGATTCATTCATTTCCTTACCCAGGCTGACTTTGAACCATGAGCCTCAAATCTGTGCTTCCTTACTAGCTACTATTACAGATGCAAGCAACCAATGCCTGTCTCAACAATTTTTTTCTGCCAGTCCTGGGGCTTGAACTCAGGGTCTGAGGACTGTCCTTGGGCTTTCTTAAGAAGAAAAGCAGAGACTTTATTTCCCTTTTTAGTTCTTCCCCTGATCAATCATAGCCAGAGTGCCATTGCTTGTACTGGAAAACCGATTCTTACTGACCAGGTCCTTGGAATTAGCCTTCAGAATTATAAGAAGTAAATGCTTCTTGCTTAAGCCACCAATGTATAATAATTTACTACAGAAGCCTGGGTACTACTATAGAAATATAAAGAGTTACATGATTTTCTGGTCAGATAAAAAAGGATGATAATAAGGTATACATAGTGCAATCTCCTGAAAATGAAAGGTCTGTGATTTATGCATTTTATTTATTTTTCTTCCAAGATATTCAATTCTATATTTAATCATATTACTACTTTCATACATAATCACCTTTTCAATTATTTTTTTTCAAAAATATTTTCTATAACTATCTGCTAGACAATTTTTGACTAGAACAATGAGATGAAGGATTTGATATTAGTACATTCAATAGAATTTCAACTCACATAATCTAAAGTTTCAATCCCAACTGATACCCAACAAAAAAATCCAGACTACTCAATTCTGTTTATAGTAATTCCTGGATATAGTATTCTTTGAATTGTCTTTCCAACTAACTTAGAGAAAAAAAAACACTAGGTGTTTCAGAATCTAAAAGGAATGAAATGTTTGGAAGGAGTGTTGCTTTTTTCCCTGTAATAGGGCATTACCGATTCATATTTGTGAAATACTTAAGAAATAATTCCATTAATATGTATTATTGCCACAAGCCATTCATCTGTTTTCATTCTAGTCATTCTTTTTTATGGCCACAGGAAATCACAGGGGTTCTCTATGCAATTTGGAATTGCTCTAAAATACAAAAGAAAAGAGATTGCTCATTATTTTAAAGGGTTGGAACAATGGTATATTATTACAATACTTCTGGGAACTTAACATTTCACAGACAGAAATTCATTAATGTACACTCTTAAGGCTTTTCATTTTTGTAAGCAATCAAACACTATAATGATTGCTAGTAGGATGAAATTCAAAAGCCATCTATTTTCTTCCAAACTCACTACATTCTTAGAGGAAGGGAAAGTTTAGGACCATAGAGACCAAGGAAAAATGCTAAGAGTTACTAAATATTATGCAGAACTATATTTTGTCCTTTTACATATTATACTTGGTTTCAAGTACTTATTTTAAGAAAGTAATATTTTACTAAAATAGTTTAAAATATGTGCACTAGAAAAGCAATACAAAATATAACCAATTTCCAAGGGCCATTGGCTCATACCTGTCATCCTAGTTACTCAAGAGGCTGAGATCTGAGGATTACAGTATACAGTAATCATGGGCAAGAAATTCTATGATACTGTTATTTCCAATTTACCAACAGAAATGTTGACTAGGTAGAAGTATGCAACTGTGATGTTAGCTATCGGTAGACATAGTTTGGAGGAAATCAGTTTGATGACAGCCCAGGATAAACCACAGGACTCTATCTAAAAATAACAAAAGTAGAAAGAGTTAGAATTTGTAGAGCACATGTCTAAGAAGGGTAAGGTCTTATGTTAAAAACTGTAGTACTATCAACACACATAAACACACACACACATACACACACACACACACACACATAGTACAGAATATAGGAGAAAAGGAGACTATGGGTTTAAATTATTTAGCATTATCTACTGTGAAATGATTGGGTTAGGCATGTCTGTAGGGTATGTTACAAAATATATGCTAATGAACTAAATATATCTCTGTTGTTCCGTGAGTAGAGGTAATATATATTTCTAATAGTAAAGTAGGTTGTATTTCTCCCAGTAGATTTCTGAAATTTTTGATTCTTCAAAACAGAAAGCCCATTACTTCTGCACCTAAATTCAGAAAATATTATACTATTAAGACTTTGATTCTTCCCCCCATTTTTTGTCAGACATGGGACTTGAACTCAGGGCCTTGGCGCTATCCCTGAGTTTTTTCAAAGAAGGTTAGCACTGTACTACTTTGAGCCACAGCTTCACTTCCAGTTTTCTGATGGTTACGTGGAGGTAAAAGTCTTATGGACTTTCCTTCTAGGACTGACTTGAAACCATAATTCTTATTTCTCAGCCTCTTGATTAGCTGGTACGTGAGCCACCATTGCCCTGCAAAGACCTTAATTTTCAAAGCTGCAAATGATTCAACACTATTAAACCATCCATTTAGTACAGAACGTATTTCAGTACGTTTTATATATATATATATATATATATATATGGCAGTATATATTTTTAGTTTACCCTCAAAGCACTAACAGTTGGTATGAATCTCTTGAAAATGGTCCACAGAGATTACCTGTCTCGCTACCTTACCTTTGTGCATTTACCTTAATTTATTGTCTCCCTTTCTACCATGCAACAGGGATTGATGAAAATTGCAGGTGTGCTTCTAATAAATTTTCACTTATAATTTTCTCCACCTACTAAACCATTTCCCAAATATCTGTATGCTGTTCTCAAAAGTTATTTTGGTGACTATTTCAGAAACGGTGATCTCTACCCATCTCACTTGTAAATGAACATAAAACTCATATGCATTACACTTTAGCATGTCAGTCATCCTAAAAGTATTTACTTCAGGTATTAGTATTTATTACATTGATCATAGATCATAAAACTATTGGAACAATATTTTACTTCTTCCTTTTATTTGTTGCTATTTCTCCCAAAGCATTAAGCAGCATCTTGAATACATATTTTATGTGTTCTTAGAACGATAGCATTTATGTACGGACAAATCATACATATTATTTTACTAATCTGAAGTCAGCCAAGCCTGGTAGCTTAGACAACAGGGTGAGAAATTAAATCCTGAACATGGAAGTTATATATAATAAGCAACTACAAACAGAAGGTTTTCAACTATAAGAGTTTTGTAATGAAATGATGAAGGATAGAATCCTCTGTAATCCCTAAATTATAGCTTTGCAGAGTAAGTAGGTATATTCATGCTTTGGTAAATCAGAAGGTAAAATAAGAAAAGGAATAAGATTTACACTTGACAGAAGCTGAATGATTTCTATAGAAAAAAGTAACTTTTAAATGAATGTCTATTGTAAAGGATTAACCATTTGAAACATAGATATTACCCTTATTTTAAAAATATATTCTCATTAGGCATTTTCTTTTATTTATAATATAATAAGGATAACTAAATATTAGTAAAAAGTCAAACATAAGCAAAACATTTTGTTCTGTGTATGTATTTTCAGTATGGATAATTGAGCTCAGTACTTGCTAAACTCGCTCAGGTAGGTTTCTTTTGTCATTGTTTTGTTTTGTTTCAATTTATTTTTATTAAGTCATAGCTTCCAATTTGCTTTTTCTGGCTATTTTAAAGATGAAGTAATGGTATTTTTCTGTCCTGCTTACTTGTATATCATCATCCTCCTGCCTCCCAACTACCTAAGATCACAAAGATCAATCATTGATACCCAGTGTAAGATACTGACCATCTTTAATAACTAAAGGCATTACAGCTAAACTTTCAATAGAAATCTCTAAACTGATCACCATGGGCTATAGTAACTTACATTCATACTAACCATGTATAAGAGGTCTGTTTTCCCTCTATCCTCACCAGTTTTCTTTTCCTTTCTTTGATCATTCTGACCAGCTTCATATAGAATCTGAATGTCATCTTTATTTTTATTTCCCTTATGGGAAATATATTGAGCATTCTTAACTGATATCCCTCATCATATTCTCAGCAGTATCAACTATCAACAGGACAGGAGAAGGAAATTAAATTTTCCACCTTTACTTGGGTTCCTGGACAGATCTAAGAATTAAATTAATATAAAATAAAGAAGAAAAATAAACAAGTATATTTACAATTTTAATTGTATATGGGAATCCTCACCAAAATGATAATGAAAGCAGTGATATAAGAAGAGGATCTATAGGACACATATACATTATAAACATGGTAAATATATGAAGAAAGTATTAGATGAAGGATTCCAAAAAAAGTATGGGATAACTCTATAATATATTCCAAGTAATTACTAGAAGATACATGTTATTTCTTAGGTTTTTTTTACACTGATTCATTCTATAGTTAATTCCCAGTATCTGATGGTTTTGATATTGTTCTCAGCTTGATCAGAAAAAGCTTCATGGGAGACTTTACATCTGACTTTTAGGAAGGAAAAGGAAGTTGGAAAGCTTTTTCAAGTGCCTTAGACTCAATATAATTAATATGCTTAAATGGCATAATCATTATTGACAAAAGCAAACTCCTTCAAGCACACTGCTGATGTATCTCTTGTTCTGTCTTAACTCATTAAATAGAAAGTAGATAGGCTTAAAAAAACCCTGTTTACTCAGGGCCTAGGAGTATGTTTATCACACATTATTGTTCTATGTCATATTTATTACTTAATGAATGTCTTTTATTTAACCCAGTACTTTGATAGACAAAACAATTGGACTTGAAATGTTGAAATGTGAAGCATTTTACATGTATGTTGGTAGATGTTATTAATATTCATAATTATCATCTATGGAGGCTGATTACACAAAAGTAAATAAAGAACAAGTCTTCAAATCAATATAGGTTTGCCAAAATCTGATCACGTTCTAAAAACTAAGCACCAGTGATTTTATATAGAGATTCCCTTCTTGAATACTTGTTTGTTAAACACAACATTTGAAATATGATATAAAAATCAATGTTAATAAATTTTTTAATAAAAAAATTGCCAAAATGAAATGTGCTTTGTTTCTTCAGGGAGTTAGGCTATCAATATATTATGATATGAATGGGACCAATGTTAAATGAAAGAATGTTCATGTTAAATGTTGAATGAACTTTAAATGCTGAGGTGCAATGACCATAGAAAGTGTTCTTATATAGTGTTCCTTTCACTTATTATTATTTTTTACATGATAAAAATACCTTCTGAGAGTCTCTACTTAGAAATTGGCAGCATCCAAGTTTCTATGAAAAGATAACCTATGCTTTCCAGGACAATAGTAATATTACAAGAATATTTACAAAAATTGGTAAAAACTCATCCATCTAAATCTGGTTTACTGTTGTTCGGGGGAAATAATTTTTAGAATTTCATCGTTTCCTGTTTCTTTAGGCTACCCTGATTTTTAAACGATAGTGCAACTTGAAGAATCTGAGAGATGGCTTCTGAATGATTTTGAAGCTGTGGATCCTTTGAAACCTCGGATGTTGCTCTGAACATGTGGCCACTGATCCTGGGTCTCAGCCATAACTCACACTTTTCTGAGCCTTGAGGACTACTCCCAGTGACAAATGGAACAGATTCTACAAACTACCTTGCACACATAATGCTTTTGGATTGCTTGTTGTGCTCACTTGCAGAACTGAAAGACCCATTTGTCTTCTAACCCTTAAGGATAAAAATGCATTAGCCTTTCTACTTCTAATCCAATCAGTGCCATTTTTCCTCTTCTGAGGGAATGGTTGTGTGGAACCTCTGTCTGTCATTTTAAGCACAGGTTTATGAAAGCTGCAGGATGATGCAGAGTCTATGTTTTCCTACAATTTTCGATCTAAGAATTTGGCTAGAAAGAAAAAATGGAGATGCCTCAGAGTAAAACAGCCTTCAATCTTAGTAACTTTGTAATCTTTATACATTTCTGTCACCGTAAGATCATTACATTAATTTCTGTCAGGAACAATATCATGTTACTGCAACTGTTTAGAATATTTTAAGTAGATTTATTAAATAAACCTACTGTTATGTTTAGAGGAAACATATTGTATTGCTCTAGAACATGAACATACAAGAAAAATAACCTAAATTCAAATCTCAATCAGAGTCAGGAGTCTACTCTGTGATTAAGAAAAATTAATAAGAAATATGATCTTGAGTGATTGTTGTTCTTAATGTACTACGTTTTTTCTCTTTTCTTTGTTTTTTGCCCTTATGGTTAATAGTATATTGTTACTGTATCTGACTTTGTTACCTGGTGTATTGTATATATGTTTATTTGTTTATTTGAAAGAGGAAAGGGAAAAAGGGAAAACAAGATGATTGGGAGGGCGTCAGAGGAGGAAAATGGGGACAAAAACATGAGAAGGGGTATCAATGTGTGAGAAGTAATGCACCCACTACCTGGCGAATGTAACTGTAACCCCTCTATACATTACAATATAAAATATAAATAAAATGAAAATAAAAATAAAATTAAAAAAAGAAAAGTGATCATATCATGAAGGACCCAAAACTCCAAGGATGTAGTGCCAACAGAAGCCTAAGCAATCTTTCCTATATACATACATACGTTGTGTCAGGATTATTTCAATGTATATATTACAAAACTAATGAATAACAATGGGCCCATTATTGTTGGCACAAAATTATGCCCCATCCCTTATGACTGAGTTCTTGATTGGTTGAAAACAAAAAGCATTTTATTTTGTCATGTAAATTCATACTGATTATGATAGTAAG
Organism: Megascapheus bottae; assembly: GCF_031878675.1. Classification (NCBI taxonomy): domain Eukaryota; kingdom Metazoa; phylum Chordata; class Mammalia; order Rodentia; family Geomyidae; genus Megascapheus; species Megascapheus bottae. The sequence goes on from NC_143509.1 coordinate 92,299,269, forward strand.
AGTTTTAGTAATTGTACCATGGAAATTTTTAAGTAGTTTTAGGGACCCAATGGTAAAAAAAAAATATTTAGATATCTGAAACTGAGACAAATAAAAATGGTCCATTTTAAAATGAAACTTTGCAAATTCAGAATGGCACATTTATTGCTAGAACCCAAAAGATGAAACACTAGTAGTTTCTCCTTTGGATAATCACACAAAATGGTTGCTAATCTCTATTGGTACAAAAAAAAAAAAAACAGTTTTCTACTTCCTAAAGTTCAGAATAATATAGAGGAGAAAATGGATTAGGAAAATAATACTACACTTTAATCTAAAAAAATAGACTAGAAACATAAAATATCACCATCTTTGAAATATTAAATACCAACAAAATATTGTCGGTTTAAAGTTAACAACATGAGGTGTAAGGCAAAAGGAAACTCTATTACATAATGGAATAAAAATATAAATTAGTACAACTACTATAAGGCCTTTCCTCTAAAAATAAGAATTGAATTGTTCTCTGATCCTGCTCTTGGTCATTTATCCAAAAGATTGAAAGTCAAAATACAAGAAACTCACCTGTATACTCATGTTTGTCACACTATTTACCAAAGCTAAGTTACGGGGGGGGGGGACCCAATACCTTATAAATCAATGAACAAAGAGAACTGGTGTATATACATTACACACACACACACACACACACACACACACAGAGGAATTTGTTACAGTATTTCCTGTTATATCTTCAGGTTGGTCAATGGTTCCTCTTTCAATGTTTAATTCCTTTGTTATTGCCAATGAGCAAATTTTCCCCACAGATAGCAAAGCTTTTATTTAGGAATATTTGTTTCCATTTTGTGTGTGGTGGGGGAGGGGTCATGGGGCTTGGACTCTGCCTGGGGGCTCTCCCTGAGCTCTTCAGCTCAAGAGTATCACCCTACCCTTGAGCCAAGCCCCATTTCCCTGGTTTTCTAGAGATTAATTGGAGATTAGAGTCTCAGATCCTTTTGTGTCTGGGCTGGCTTTGAACCTTGATCCTCAGATCTCAGCCTCCTGAGTAGCTAGGATTACAGGCATGAGCCAATGCTCACAGCTCCATTTTTAAAATTATTTTAAACCTATTTCTCTACAAGTTTAAATTTCTTCTGGCTCCTTGGACACATGGTATTAACCATGTTAATATACTTTTCACTCTTGCTACCACTGTCGTCTTTTCTGGGATATCAATTCTAGAACTTTTTCAACAGTTTGAGAAATATTTGTTCTGTATTTTCTTAGTAGTTTTGGGTTGAATGACACTTGTCGGGAGTTTACTTCTGAGGATCTTGGATATTTTTATTTTCCAAAATAAACATGTTTTAACAACATGGACATATGGTTCAGCTATTACATTGAATTTTATTAAGCAAGACCAAACAGCACTTTAAGGTGACTAATTCTCATACCATCATATTTTAACAGCTCAATACTCTGGCAAGTATTTCTTTTAACATGACACCTGAAGAGTTTTGCCAAAGTAGACAGTATTCCTTGTGAATGTTGTTTACTTTAATCCTTTTGGGTGGTAATTCCTTGGCCTTTAATATTTTCTTCCTATAGAATATGACCGCTATTTAGTAGAAACTGAGAGAAGAATTCTTGTAAATGACCTTAATTCTCCATGCTTATCTATTCCACTCTATAGTCTGCCTGGAAATTTCAATCACCTACATCCATCATGTCAACTCTATGAGACCCACTATGCTCAACCTGGATTTTCTTTCCAGTGCTTCTAATTGGACATTTTCTCCAATCAATAACTAAACTCAATTTTACAGATGGAAAATCTGGAATATCCATTCTCAGAACTCATTCATCTTTAGGAGCTTGTGTTGACTAGGGATTGAATAGAACAAGATCTCATTTAAGATTCAAGAGATCTATCATTTGTCCTACTTTTAATAAGGAAGAAATAATTTATGAATAAAGTACTGTTTATAAAGTGAATTATTGAAGGAGCAAGGACATAAGTTTAAAAGAATAAGAAATGCATATTGTTCTAAAACTGACTGAGCTTATAAATAAAAGTGATTCAATGGTGAAAAAAATCTTTTTTTCCATTTATGTCACAGAAGTTCTAAGCCAAGCATAATGGCTGTTAAGTTATTAATGGCACTAAAGGAGACTCTTAATAATCCTTTAATCAATGTAATTTTAAAACATAAACCCACAGAACTTAAAAGGTACCATAATTTCTTATAAGGTGCTCTGATTTGCTGCAAAGGTTCTTAATACTCTTGCCTTATTCTGACAGCCTCATCAATCATATTAAAACATTATCTTAAAATGTGATTATTGAAAAGCTATTTCAATACTTAGAACCAGTTACTAGAAAATATTAGGTAAGATACTTATTCAATTTGTTCATATGTAAGAATTTATATTTTGCTGCCAGTTTTGAGCTGTTATCAACTAGATTCTTTCAGTTCAGATGTTTTATAGTCCATCTGACAGCAGAATTATCCAAATAATTGAAGCAAATAAACCTAGCAGTTTGCAACAAAGTTAAAAGCATTAATTTCTTAATTGTCAGATACAGGGCTTGCTGTCTGGGCCTGGGTACTGTCTCTGAGCTTTTCAGCTCAACCACTTGAGCAACAGTGATATTCAGGTTTTCTGGTGGATAATTGGGGATAAGAATCTCACGGACTTTTATGCCCAGGCTGGCTTTGAACTGCAATCCTCAGATTTCAGCCTCTTGAGGAGCTAGGAATACAGGTGTGAGCCACCACGCCCATCTTAATTTCTATATTTTTAGTTTCATTTCTGGATCTGGTCTACAACAAACAAATACTAGAAGTTCAATTACATTGATATCAGAATAAGTGAGAGTACAAGTTATCCAGTAGATACCATATAATTTGCATGTTTGTGATGCAGTTTAAACTTAAACCATTAAGGAAATTAAAAATATTATCGACTTCTATTGATCTACTTCTGGGTGCTGTCTGCTAATATCCACCATTAAGCACTTAACTATAGCTGTAACTATTTTTGCCAGACCTGGGCTTTTAGCTCAAGGCCTGAGCACTGTCCCTGGACTTTTCTCAAGGCTGGAGCTCTACCATTTGAGCCACAGCACCACTTCTAGATTTTCTATGTATGTGGTACTGAGAAATCGAACCCAGGTCTTGATGCATGCTAGGCAAGCACTCTACCACTAGGCCAAACTCCCAGCCCCTCCCTACACCTGTAATTTTTTTAAATTATGATAATTTTTTATGTTGCCCATGTAAAATTACATATTAAGAAATTACAATTGACATAATAAATAATAATTATATTTTTCTTAACATAATGAATGTTTTAGAAAATAAGAACCATTGAAAGATAAGTGAATACTTCTTGGTACAATCTAGTGCTTTAATTTTTTTGTGGATAGTTAATTATGATAAACATTTGCATTGTTCAAATTTTCTCATTAGTTCAGATAAAACTCTAAAATGACATAACACATATATGAATATAGAATATCTATCAACATAGTTATAAATATGATTGTGAAAATTTCCTGGAAATACTCTAATCTCCTCAAAATAACAACAATCTACTCATTGATTCATACTAATGTAATATGTTTAACAAAATTGATGAGAAACTATAATGAGATCAGTGAATTTCAAAGGACTATAATGCTTCATTTTTCTCTTACTAGAGTAGAATTAAATTGAATGTACTTCAAAATTAAGAAATGAAACTCAATCACTAGGTGAAGAAATATAATGAAGTTTACAAAATGTTTTAAATTTAATTATAGTGTAAATTCAATAAATCAAAATTTGTGGAATACATTTCAGCAATACACTAAAGATATTCATGGTCTCTCATCATTCATCAGAAAAGAAAAATATTAAGGAAAATTTAAACATTATTAGAGAATATTTACACTCAGAACCTTTAGAGAGAAGATGTAATGCATATGAAAAGAGAGCAATGAAATCATGAAAAGAAATATGTTATATTGAAGAAAAATCATACATTATTTTTGAGCTTACAGAGCTATAACTCAAAATATTAATCAATGAAAATTTAAAAGCCATGAAAAGCTTATAGACATTTTAATATTAACAGCTATGAAGATTCATGTATATAAATTCCCTGTAATTAATCTATATTTCCATTGATTCATAAAATTGTATTAATAATTTGAAAGCATCTTTCCCTATAACTTAACTATGTATATTAAATATATATATATATATGTATCCTGACACCTGATGTTAACCCATATAATCCTAGCTACCTTAAAAATTGAGATCTAAGAATTTCAATTTGAAGCTAGCATACCTTGAAAGACAATTCCTTGAGTATCTTATCTCAGTTAAGAGGAAAAACCAAGTAAAGTGTATCAGTTAGTAGAGTGCCAGCTAACTGAAAAAGTAGCCCCAGTTCTGGCATGAACAAAGAAAGAAAGAGAAAAAAAGAAAGAAAAGAAAGAAAGAAAGAAAGAAAGAAAGAAAGAAAGAAAGAAAGAAAGAAAGAAAGAAAGAAAGAAAGAAAAAAAGAAAGAAAGAAAGAGAGAGAGAAAATGATTTACATGGAATTCCAGTATAAATTCTCCCTAGAAATTTAACTTCTGACTTGGCTTTTATCAACTATTCAAAGAAAAGAACAGTAATTCTATGCAAGCTTTTCCAGGAAGAAGAAACAGTTCATTTTATGAAGATAACTTTAACTATTGAAATAGAAAATGATGTTACCTTTATAAAACAACAAAACTCTGAAATACAAATTAATCTTTCTCATGAACATAAATATAAGAATATAAAACAATATTTAGAAAAGTCCAAAGCAGAAGTGTATGTGCTTCACCAAAGGAATTTCAGATTTCTCCCAATTTTAGCAATCAATAAAATGTTTCATGAAACAAAACTAGAAATACATTGAAGTACAATTACTTCAATAGATAATTAACCACGAATAGCACAAATTTGGTCAGTCTGATACAATAGTTTCTCCTAACTCATAGGGGTTATGGTTTCAAGGGATCTAGTGAGCAGCTAAAACCATGGATACAATTGAACTCTACCTGTTCAAGCATTGCGCTTTTATTTATTCTTAGGTATGATCAAATTTAAGCAAATCTTAGGTAACATATGAGCTTTATAATAATCACTAATAATAAAATAGATCTTCTAGATTAAATGTAAGATCTACATTATTTAATAGCTAAGAAAACCTAAAGCCTGTTTGGAAAGTAAAATCACAACGTAGAGTGATGTAATTAGAAAGTTACATGAATCTCATGAATGAGAGAAGGTACAGCTGTGAGTGTAGACATAGTTATGACTTTCAAAAATCTAATGGGAACTACTGAAAGAGTCTGACATAGATTGTAATGCCATACTGACAAAACAACTGTCCTCAAAATTTATTTTGGTGCTATAAGGAATAGAAAACCTAGACAAAATAATTCACTTAAAACATCATCTCTATGGTTCTTCAATTCTGCCCATTTTTCTTTCTTAGTGTTTTGTAATTGAGAACACATCTTGGAACATTGGCATCAATATCCATTTTTCTTAGTCCATTTTTCTTAGTTTTTATTTTATAAAAAATGTGATCTACAGACAGTGCAAAAATATTTAGCTAAATGATTTAGAGACAATCGCAAAGTTTTGAAAGTAACCTTACTGAGATTATCTTCTTTTCTTAATTGTTATAATTTCTTGATATGCTTTATACTTGATTCAGCAATGCTATTATTAGAAAATTAGTGATTTTATATACTTTTATAATTTTTAAGCTTTTCATAATTGTTAGATTATTACTGTACCATAGTCTATTTTCTGACAGTACACATGAAATATTCTATAAACAAATTATTTCATATATTATGTTATATACTAAGGTTGTTTTCAACTTTATGTATTGATATTCTAGAAAATGGCAAAATGACTGCTTTTTCTATTTATATGACACCCTCAGTGTATATTATAGTTTTACAATAGTCATTGGGTACGCAAAAGAGATGAAATCCACATAATTTCATAAGTGTAAGCTTCCCAACATAGTAGACTGTTCTTAATTTGCTTTTTAGAATTTATTCTTGAAGTATCTGCCAATTATTTGGTATTTTATCTAAGCCTCTTTAATGGAATGAAGCTGTGTCAAGCTTCTTAAAGTTGGTGATTGAAATCGCCAAAACTCATGTGTCTCTCACAGGTAGTTCTTATCATAAAAGTACAAAGAATGTCCAAGGATATACCAGTCATAAGTTTTAAGAAAAATTAACTGTTTTAGTGAGTTTCTTAGGCTGGGTACTAAATTAGACATGTAAAATCAAGTGTGAGATCATAAAGAGAATTGTAATATTCAGCATTTTGCATCATCTGGTCAAATTAAGGTATTTTGAAAGAAAAGCCTGCGGTGTCTGCATTATGTTAAGGCATACAGAACATATAGGTTTGCTCCCACATTGGTTGCTATTTTTGGATCTTACAGAATTCTGCAATATTATGGTGGAAATGCAAAAAAGAAACAGTGATAATACATCACTTCAATGTGACACCTTAATATTGCCTTCTTACAGCTCAAAGTGAGTGCTCACAAAAATTGAGATTAAATTGCTACTTTCTTACTTGAGTTGCTAACTTCAATTCATAGTTGATCTTTCTATGAGGGAAAAGAAGCAAAGCAACTTTTAAGAATTTATTTTATTTTATTGAGAGCTACAGCACTTGGGAGAGAAATCTAACACAACTGAACACACTGGGTATAGCAAAAAATTCTCACTATTTTGGTATTAAATATTAATCCAAGTGGAATTAGTTATACATTAATGAGAGGATTTAAATTCCACTTAAACTTAAAAAAAACTTAACTGAGATAGTCATTTGGTTAACTTATTACTCATTTTCTTTTGTGCTCTCTTCATCCATATACCTACTTTCTTTTATTACTGTCTAATACATGTTATATGTCTTTTCTGTAATCATGCCCTTTGTGCTATTCAAACAAAAAAAAAACAAGTTCCTTTCCTGTATCTTGAAAGGTAGAATTAGTTGATGGAGAAATTGTCCTTAAAAGGATGGCAAAGACTAAGTTTCATGAAAATATATAAATTATATTGAACCCCAGAATCAAAGAGTGTGTAATAAATCAGAGAGGTTTTAAAGATTTGAAAAGGTATTATGAAATATACATATGGAATCTCACTGAGAACCAATAAACAAAAAGAAAAAAGATGAATCCATAGCACTCCACTATGCCCATTTCACAACTCTGATGCTTTCATGACTCAAATGAGATGTTAAAGAGAGGTCTTTCTATCTCCACTCCTATGGGTTACACAGTGAAGAAATTCAAATCAAAGTTGTCTACTTTTTTTTTAAAGTCTTCAAATTAACATTTCAATATCTTCCTACATTGGCCTACCAAACTATAAAAAGTAATGAAGGCTGTTGGGTGATAAAGATGCGCAATGTTCGTTTGGTATTTCCCTTAAATTGCAACAATACTGCCATCTACTGTTGTAAATATTTGTCCATAGATTTTTACATTGTTTTTACCATGTTTTGTCATGTTAAAAGTAGATGCTATTTTGAGCTACCTTTCCTTCTCATAAGCCTGTTTCTAATCTAGGAAATAGTTTTCTTATTGTTCCTCAGCATCTAAGTAGCATAGTTATGCAAGTCTTTTCAATATTTTGTAGTAAAAAAATAATTTTTAAAATACTACCACCTCAATAGTTTAAATGTCTTGCTTCCATAATGCTTTCAATCAACAAAAATTAACTGATTCTCAAATATGCTCTTGATACGGGTTTTAAAGCAATAAACATTCAAAATTTGCCTTTTTAATCCATTCTTATACATAAATAAACATTTAGTGGTAAGAAAATATAATTTTAAAAGTAAGCAAAAAAAAAAACATATCCATTGGCCTTTGATGCCAAAGCATTTTTGCAATAAAAATTTGATAAAGTAGAAAAAAAGATTAAGCAAAGAAAATATGGTAGATAATCGATGCTGGATAAAAAAATTTACAAAAGCAGAAGGGAGACCAGAGAGGTTTGCAAGAGTGTGAACTACAACATTTCTGGACTATTTCACTAATAGAGTATTTAAGAAAAGACTTGCATAGGAAATAATGAATTTTGTGTATATCTGGTCAAAATTATTGCATAATACTCAAAATCCCTGACATAGCACTGAAATGTAGGGAGGCAAAGGAGAGGACACGGTTAGTAAGAAGGAAAAAGAGTTGGAAAAAATTACTGTGGTGATTTGTCTTTATGAGTATGACGGCTTTTCCTCTGAGGAAAGATGCCCTTAGAGATTTGAAGTGGAAGGCAAGGATGATCACAACTTACTCTTGAAGAGATTCTCTTGAATATTTTAAATGTATATACCAGCACAAGTTCCATAATAACTTTGCCAATGTAGACTAAATCACCAAAAACTGTGAGATTTATGATATTAAAGCTATATGTTTCATCTTGGATTTATCATGTTTCCTCAGACCTTCCTCCTTTTCTTTCTGTCTGGCATTCTTCACCTTACTTTTCCTTTTGTAAGACTGGCAGTGTGATGAAGATACATGGTTACAGTGGTGCACTGTTTATAATCACAGCCAAGATGACAATGGCCAGCATTTATGTAATAAATCAGTAGGAAGCACATCTGAGTGCAGGTTACAAACTTCTGTGAAGCACAAAGCAAGGAAGGCTTCCCTCTTTCTCCAGTTCTCTTATCTGTTTTTTATGGGTATTATTGTGATATATGTGCCAAAGGAAATGTACAAGAACAGAAATAATTATGTAAGGGAAGTTAAATGGCAGTCAAATACAAACAAGTATTCTCCTTATTCGTGCACTTTTTATCAAAAGGTGAATTTCTCATTTCTATTGTCGTTTCCATTCTTTTTGAGAAGTTTGATTTATTATAATAACTAATTCCCTTGGATATCTTCAAGGAAATCTCTTCACCCAATGGGCCTGTTTGACAAAGTGGAGCAATTATACTCTTGTGAGACTGCAAACAACAAGAAACTGTGGTGCAGAATTCACCTCAAGCAAAACAAGAGTTTCCTCAGGGGGATTTAAAAAATGGATAAGAACATCAAAATATCAGAACACAGACTAAAATTGAAGAACAAAGTGAAGTTTTATCTTTTTTGGCATCACACATAATAACAGTATTAATACATTTTTTTACTCAAATTTACTGAAATGTGAAAAATGATGCAATTACAATATAATTTTCAGATATCTCATATAACTATTAGAATGAGCTACAGAAATATATAAAGCTGAAATATATTCCCAAGGAAAAGTGTCAATGCATGCAAATATACTATTTGCTTATTAAGTTTCATAAGATGACATATTAGACACAAGTTTTATCCTTCATCCTTCACCTGTTAGAAAACATTTGTGAAAATAATGTAATTTGATGTGGTTATCTGTGCTATAAAGATATGAAATCAGGAGCTGTTATTTCTCATTATTTCATCATCACTATAAATAGACATGACCCATACTACAGTCTGCTACTACTTACCCTATCAAATTCACAGCTTCAGATTTCATATCTTCTCTTATTTCTATGTTGGCAGTCTCCCTATTGGTGAGGAGAGGGGGGGAAGGAAGAGGAAGAAGGAGGAAGAGGAGAAGAAAATAGGATATTTGGGTATAAAAGGAGTCCATATGCTAATATGTTTGTCACAATGATTGATGAAATATTTTAAAGGAAAATGTATATTCTTTTTCGTGGGTCATGGGGCTTGAACTCTGGCCTGAGCCCTGTCTCTGAGCTCCTCAGCTCAAGGCTGAAGCCCTACCCTTGAGCTAAGCCCCACTTCCCTTTTTCTAGAGGTTAATTGGATATGGAGACAAGAGCTTTATCTCCTGTGATTGTTGTTTTTAATGTACTATGCAATTTCTCTTCTCTTTTGTTGACCTTTGGCTAAGCTCATATGGTTACTCTACATTATTGTGTTACCTAGAGGTTAATTGGAGATAAGAGTATCAAGCCCTTTTGTGCCCAGGCTGGTTTTAAACTTTGATCTTCAGATCTCAGCCTCCTGAGTAGCTAGGATTTACAGGCTTGAGCCACCACTACTGGCTCAAAAAAAAGTATAATTTGTTGATAACTGCAATTTGGTACTTCACTATTTTTTTAACAACTCCAAAAAGAGTATGTGAGGTGTAATTTTGTGTTCTTTAAAAATGACTACTTAGCAAGAAGTTACACTGCTGTGAATAATTATTCAAAATATTACTTGTGGTGATATTTGAGGTTATGAGCAAAATTACTCAGAAAAAATATCAGAATATCAGAAGAGAAAAAGACTCTCAAAAAAGGAACAAAAAACACTTTTTCTGTGTAACAGTAACCCCACTATATGCACTTTAAAATTATATATATATATATATATATATATATATATATATATATATATTGCCAGTCCTGGGCTTGAGCTCAGGGCATGAACCCTGTCCTTGGACTTTGTCAAGACTAGAGCTCTACCACTTGAGCCTCAGCGCCACTTCCAGCTTTTTTTTCTTTTTTTAAAAATATTTTTTATTGTAATTAATAAAAGGGAAACATGATATTTGCCAGATAGAAGGTGCATTAATTCACATACATTGATACCCTTTCACATGTCTTGGTTCCCATTACCCTCCCCCTACCCCTCCATCTTGGTTTTTCCCCCCTTCCCTATCTAATTTCAAATAACCAAATACAAATATATCCAATATATCAGATAACAAAGTGAGATACTGTAACAATATGAGATAACCAAGGGACAGCAAAAGGGATGAAAGATAACATGGTACATTAAGGACAACAATCATTCATTATATGGCTTTTGTTTCAATATCTTAGAGGTCCTTTCAATTAGCTTCATACTATATGTCCTTATGTATCAAAGTTTTGTTCTATTGCAAATCTCTGCTAGTAGAGCCCAAGGTTTCCACTGATTATGACAAATGAGGGAAACCATTGAGCCTAAGTTACTTTGAGTCTGGCTTACTTCGTTTAATATGATTTTTTCTAAGTCTTTCCATTTCCTAACAAATGGGTCGATGTCGTTTTTTCTGACAGCAGCATAGCTCAACATCTCTGGTCATAAAAGAAATGCAAATCAAAACAACACTAAGATTCCACCTCACTCCAGTTAGAATGGCCAGGATCAGGAAAACGAATAACAACCAATGCTGGAGGGGATGTGGCCAGGAGGGATCCCTACTACACTGTTGGTGGGAGTGCAAACTCGTTCAACCACTATAGAAAGAAGTATGGCAGTGCCTCAAAAGGCTAAACATAGAGCTCTCCTATGCCCCAGCAATTCCACTACTTGGCATTTACCCAACAATCCAGAAACTAGGGCATACTAAATCCACTACCACAACAATGTTCATTGCAGCATTATTCACCATAGCAAAGATATGGAACCAACCTAGATGTCCCTCAGTTGATGAGTGGATCAACAAGATGTGGTATTTGTACATAATGGAATTCTATGCTGCTGCCAGCTTTTTTTTCTATGTATGTGGTACTGAGGATTTGAACCTGGGTCTTCGTGCATGCTAGGCAAGCACTCTACCACTAGGCCAAACTCCCAGCCCTAAAATAAAATATTTTAATGGAGCAAAAACCATGGATCATAGTGATCTAACAAAAAATTTAAATGGGCCATATCTATCTGCTGTGCAAAATGAATAGGCTATAATTTGATATCTTTACTCTTTCTTGGCATTGATTTTTTTTGACAAAAATGCTGCAATTGCTCAATTTTCAATTTAAGTTTCTAATAAAAAGGGGTTTCTATGAAAATGCTTTGCTCAAGAAACAGAGTGAGCATTTAAGTAAGAGAAGACAGCAACAATACATGCCATGTAATGGTCACAGAATGATCTTCAAAAAAGTACAATTTAACATATGTGAGTTGTAAGCAATCACTGAAAAGATAAGCATAGAAGAAATATTAAATACTGTCAACCTGCCAGAAATTTTGTTCTCAAGTATTTATTTTTAAAATAGTTATTGAGCACTTTGTACATGCTTGGTATTCTGCAAGCCACAGGTTTAGGGGGGCATAAAATAGATGTGGACATTGGGGACTTAGAGCTGATTTCTGAGTTTATAGGACAATCAACAAGTAGGTAAGTAAAATGAATAACGTCAGTTACTGTTTATGTTACAGATACAATATCACAATGCAGTGTTTTTCAGATACACTTTACTATGATTGAAATGCAATGGCTGCTTTTGGTAGAAGAGCTACATGAATTGTCTGCATGAGGAAGTGACATTGAAAAACAGATCTAAATATTAAGATGACAGCACCAAGAACAAGGACAGATCACCTGACTCTACTCAGTGTTTACATTGCTATAATTACTCAAATTCATTTACAGAAGTTTTAACTATGAATATGTAAATCCTTGGAAAGAATAATAAAGAAGGGTGCAATGACATTGCCTTTGGGAGGACATATAATGAAGATAACAATTCAGAATACATTACTGAGACTGAAAATATGGTGGATATTTCTCATTGAGAAAAGCACTGGTCCAAAGAATATAATGTGGTCATCAATGCAAGTCATAGAAGTGAGATGAAATCTAACCAAAACCTCGTAAAAAGAGAAAATGAAGAAATGAAATAAATTGAGTATCAGTCAACAACAATAGATCGTAAGTATTAACGTATTAACTCATCAATATATTAGCAATATAAAAATTCATTGTGATATTTGCATTATTTTTTGGTAATAGTTCTGGAAATAAATGTTTTTAATTTAATATACTGTTTTAATCAGTGTATTCTAGTCAAATACCAAGAGTTTAGCAGCTGACAAAAATAGATTTCTAGAACATGTTTTACTACAAGTTTGGGGAAGACTGGAATCTGGAGATGAAGAAATTTAACTAGATAAGCAAGCAACAGTGTTCAGTCACTTCAGGCTACTATCTTAATGAGAAAATAAATATTTATTTCAACTATATGCTACCTACAGTAGTAGGTAGTTGGAAATAAAAAGTAGATTAAATTAAATGCTTTATTTGATGATAAACCTAAGTATTTCTAAACAGATCCAAAGCGTATGTTTCAGATAAATCTGAATAAAATTACTCTGATGTTGTTTGTGGTTAGAGTGGTGTGTTTTTAAAAACTTAATCCTGGAGTCAGACATCAGTGACTTACACCTATAATCTTAGCTACTCATGAGGCTAAGATCTGAGGACCTCAGTTCAAATCCAGCCCTGGCACATAAATTTGTGAGACTCTTATCTCCAATTAACCACCAGAAAACTGGAAGTGATGCTGTGTCTCAAAGTGGTAGAGCACTAGCCTTAAGCTGAAGAGCTCAGGGACAATTCCCAGGCTCAGAATTCAAGCCCCATAACCAACAGTCAATCAATCAATCAATCAATCCCTGTACTAGCTGAGCTGAGCCTGTTGACACACAGTTCTAATTCAAATCCCAGGATGCTGAAGGACAAGAATCATGAGTTCAAGGCCAAATTGGACTTGAGATCCAATCTCAAAATATACATATATATTCAAAATGACTACTATTCTTCTAAAGAAATGGTTATAATTACCATGTATTTATACATGGTAAAATATGAAAATTTTCAAATGAAGACACACAAGTTCACAACTGATGAAGCATTCTGATAATCCACAATGTGGATTCATTCTGATGATCAATTAATGAAACAATAAAGAAATCTTATCACTGACTGAAGAAAGAATAATTTCTGAGATACAGACAGATATCAATGTTTTCCAATTTCAAATGTATTTGGATAATTGATGGGATTTTTCACATGTATAGAGCTGAATTTGTGTATGTGTATTCAGATCTATCTGTATGTATTATTTCTAGCTATTTGACCTCTAAAGCTAAGAGGGAGGAAAGAAAAAATATTTCTATTGAAGAAAGTGGAAAGTAGAATTTGGTTAGTTTTCATGTGGAAAAGACTAAAAAGCATTAACATTTATTTAAATGTATAGTATTTACATTAGAAATACTAATTTAGATGTTTGAGCTCACATAATGTGACATAATGCTGCTGATTTGTAAGTATGAAAAATCAATAAACAAAAATTGACAATGACAAGTGAAAATTCTAGATGAAACAAGTGAATCAATCATAGAAACAGAAAATGAGTTGTGTAAATAAAATACTTTTGTTTATAAGAAACAAAACGTAACAGATAATTTATCTTTGTAAATATTGCTTAGAAGTTCAATCCATTTAGTAAACATGTTAATAGTTTAAATGGCGCAAAAATAATTATCTCTCATGAATTTCTTTCAACAAATGTTACTGTGACCAATTACTTTTGGGCTGGCATTGACTTTTATTTGATTAGACAAATTGCATCCTGTTTTTTTAAAATTATGCAATTGTGTAACTCTATTGTTAAAATGTAAATTGAAGCTTATTTAACATTGACAAATGAATCTGTCTAAAATATACCTAAATGTATGTAGAAAGTACATTAATTCAATTTTGTTTATGGAGAATTTATTTACACATATTATATTGTGGCCCCACATTTTAAAATTTGACTCAGATTTGACTCTTTTTAATTCAATTATGATAACGACGCAAATTATCATTATTTCTCTGAGCAGTATATAAATGTAGGCAGAAATTATATCATTTGATTGATGATGTTACTCAAATAACATTGCCTACTAAATTAATCTGTACATACTTTTTTACTCTTTTAAGAAAAAAAAATCTTTTTTTTTTTTTTTTTACAATATCTGCAAATGAAATCAGTTTCTCTCTTTTGCTAGGCAAGCATAATACCATTTAAGCCAAACACGGTATGTGTTTTATATTCTATGATCTAGCTGGCCCTGAATTGAGCTCTGGCTTCCCCTCCTACGCTAGGGATGACAAGTGTGCTCTATTGCATACAGTCTTTGAACTGAAATGGAGACTCATGAGCTTCTCTTTTTTCTGGGTTGATTTGTATTCTATCACCTATCTACTAAATAGCTAAGACTATAGACTTGAGCCATCAAATCCCTCCCAAATTGTTTCTCTTCTATCTTACTATTAACAAATTATCAGCATGAATCTTTTATTACACCTAAATTTGAAATTAAACTTTATCATGAAAAAAACATGATTATACTGGTTGAATTTAAACATATATATATATATATGTATCTATATTGTTATCATCCAAACTCCATAATTTACAACAGTTTTCATTCTTGGTTGTGTATTTTATGGCTTGAACAAATTTATAATAACATGCATCAGCCAGTATAATATCCCAAAATTCTCTATAAAAAAATAAAGTAAAATGATTGATTGGACCCAGCAACAGTTGACAGTGAAACTAAACTTCAAAAAAATTTTTTAAACAATTAAACTTTTAAGCTATTTTGATTTTTATGTTAGCAAATGGTACTCATTTCACACAGCAACTAGTGTAACATCCAAATGATGAGTTTTGAAGAGTAGCATTCACCAGAGAATTTAATGGCAGATTTTAGGCTGAGTAAAGTCAGAGGGCCTTAAACTGTCCTATTTCATAATCATTTTATATGAAAATTTTATTTGTCCTGGAAATTTCCAACCGCAAGGTATTTTCCAATCAAAGCTAGTCTTTTTTCTTATTCTGCCTTTTGTTTTTTTCACTCTTCCTTTTCTGTGTTACTTTTCTTTTTCTTTTATTTTTTTCAACATACCATGAGACACAACAATCACATAATGTGGGATTTCTTTTTCATTCTGTATTTGAAATATAACTTGTCAAACAAATCTTAACATATCTTTATTATGTTTAAAAAGACTCACCATGAAGTTTAAAGTTATTTTCATTTGCTGGGAAATGTGTTTGATTTTGTTCAAGAGTATGAAGAAGGCTCTTTGTTAGCCTATGTTAAATAACTCTGTAATGTGACAATATACTTTGTGTAAAATGTAAATAGTGTGTAAATAATAAAAAGTTTTGAAAATAGGTGCCTTATAGTTTTATGTACTAGAAACATTTTCTTAAATATTATAAAAGGTCTTGTTGCTGTGTGGATTCCTAGAGTATGTGAAGGGTGAACAGTAAAGGGATGAAAGGTATTTATATAAAATACTGAAATCTGATCAAAAGAAAATAAGAGTCCATGTTAAAATGTAATTATATTCACCTCTTGAAATTAAAGGTCCTTATCATTTCAGAGAAATGCACTAAATTGTAATCTCAGAGTGTAAAGATATAAAAATCATAATGTGCTAAATGTATGTCCATGGAAATAATTGTAGAAATTAATGCAAATTAATTTGCAGAATGGGAAAGATTTAGACCTCAGCTTCAAAGCATGCACTCACTAAAAGGAATGTTGATAAAATCTATAGTAAATGAAAATTTCTCTCGTGAAAAGATATGATTAAAAACCATAAATTTGGATTAAAGAAATTCTCCAAAGCTTAGAGTAATTATAAAAATAAGAAAGGAGAACGAATACTTCCTACATTCACAAGAGATTAGTCTATTTTCAAAGAAAAGTTTAATACCTTAATCTTTCCATTTTTATTCTAAAGTATGAGGACTTTTTGTTCAGCTAAGGAAATTTGATGATTATCATCTCCAAAGTTGAGCAAAAAGCTATTAGGGACAATCCCCAGAAAGGAATAAAAAGGAGTAAAAGCTATATTCATTACATTTAACTCATCAAAATTCTTTCAATTTGTTTCTATTGAATTTACATTTTTGTCTTAATTATTTTATGTAGTTTGAACTAAAAAAAAAAAAAATCAACCAGGGCCTAGTGGTAGAGTGCTTGCCTAGCGTGCACGAAGACCCAGGTTCAATTCCTCGGTACCACATACATAGAAAAAAGCCGGAAGTGGTGCTGAGGCTCAAGCGGTAGAGCTCTAGCCTTGAGAAAGTCCAAGGACAGTGCTCAGGCCCTGAGCCTACGCCCAGGACTGGCAAAAAAAAAAAAAACCAACCAGAAACTTAACTTCAGGCATATATATATTTTTTTTTTTTTTTTGCCAGTCCTGGGCTTGAGCTCAGGGCCTGAGCACTGTCCTTGGACTTTCTCAAGGCTAGCGCTCTACCGCTTGAGCCTCAGCACCACTTCCGGCTTTTTTCTATGTATGTGGTACCGAGGAATCGAACCCGGGTCTTCGTGCATGCTAGGCAAGCACTTTAACCAATAGGCCAAACTCCCGTCCCAGGCATATAATTCTTCATACTACTGTTTGATACAATCTCAAATTAATTTTTTAATCATAGGAAATACTTTGCTCAGTTTGTAGTTAGTAAGAACAACAAATGTATATGACTGGAGGAAAAGTTCACTAATGTAGTTCAATAATTTAATATTTTATGGATGACATTTACGAGACTCAAAATTAAGAAGTCTATTAATTTACAGGAGACTTATAAAACACTGACCTATGTATTACTTAATGTAATTTTCATGCTTGTAAACACTTTTTTTTTTTGCCAGTCCTGGGGCTTGAACCCAGGGCTTGGGCACTGCACTTGGGCTTTCCTCAAGGCAAGCACTCTACCACTTGAGCCACAGCACTACTTCTGGCTTTTTTTATGTATGTGGTACAAAGAAATCAATCCGGTGCATGCTAGGTAAGCACTCTATCACTAGACAAAAATCCCTGCCCCTTTTAACACTTTTTAAATAAAAGTCAGAATCAGAATGCATACAAGTTAATTTAATAGAAATGTGGTCTTCTTAAAGCGCACTTGTGTTGTTAAGCACAGTAATGGCATCTTTGAAAAATATTATTTAAATCATACTATTTGATTAGTCTGGGGACACTTTAAAAACAGTCTGGAAGATATTTGGATGTATTAAATTTCCAGTATTTATTATTAATACTGAAATATATTTTGGACTCAAGAATAATACCTCAACTCTGATTTATTACAGTTTGGGTTTCCGATGAAATTTGTTAGAATTATTTCAAGAAAGCATTTGCTTTAAAATGATTTTTTCTTATAAGTTCAGAGCAATTTCTAAGCTTCTATAAAATTCAAAAAAAAAAAGAAAAAGAGAAGAAAACAATCCACATTTTTACTATGATGGAACTCCATTCTCTCATTATACAAGTTAATTGATTTTAAAAACTGCTCTAAATAAATATATTGACATTAAATTCTGGCACTTGGTTAGTGAATTCTATTTGATGAATTTAGGCATAAACATACACCTATAGAACCACCAACACTACAGATATAACCTAAAGGCTTAAGTAATTATAGCCATGATGTTTATATTTAATAGATAAGGAAAATATTGATGAAAAGACTGTTCTGTGAAAATACTACATTGATATAACAACAGGGGTCTTACATCTTTTCCTATTTCAATTGTCATTAATAACAGATATAATATTTAACTCATTGATTCCATATATTTCAAACATCAAGAAAAATTCAGTGCAGAGCACTGTCATTTGTTTTATAAATTACCAACAGAATTTCTACATTCATAGGAAATAGAATCAAGTAAGCTGGACAGCAGTATAATCAATAAGTATACATGAAATACAACACATTTCAATGTCCCACTGTGGAAATGGGCTATTCAGGGAAAACTAACTGGACACAGGTGGTCATTTTCTCAGAAGAGCTCTTTATCATCATCTTTAAATGAGAAAAAACAAAAAAATCAGGTTCAGAAATCTTAGAAAGTTCACAAGTATGAAAACCTCAATACATCATGACTGAAATACCGGGAAGTTATTAAGAAATGTCATCAATGGAAATGAACTGCCTGATATACCTGTATCCTGAGTGCACAGAAAAGAAAACGGAAGTTATAAAATCTGTCACAACAGTTTACGACAATTTATGTTAATACCATCGGAGTAGTACAATTTCTAGATAGAGTGTAATTTCAGAAACATGAGTTATTTTATCTGAGTACAGAACCAGGCTTCACATTTTATTGCTACAAAAAAAAATCTTATTTTTCCTCTGTCTAAAAACATGAATGATTGGAAATTCAAATAATCAGCAGCAAATTTTAGGCCAAATACACCAAATGCCTCAGATGTATAAGCAAAGAATAGAAGTAAATAAGGAGCACATTCAAACAGAAGTCTACACAGTTTGAGTATTTGGGAAAATAATGGGGAAAGAGGGAAGAAAAGGAAAAACAAAAAGATGAAAGGGAGGAAAGGAAGCTGGGAGGAAGACAGCAATTATTTTTAGGTTCCAATTCTGCAAATAACTTCTGACTTAAAAAGATTTGTCTTGGTACAATCCATTTTGTCTATATGTTAGGAACATGTATCAAAATAAACTTCCCTTGTTTCTTCTGGCCCAGCCAGATTTGGTCACCAACAAGATATGAATAGGCTATCACTGTTATACAATTTGATCAGTGGATATTACTAATGAAATTATATCCCAAGTGCAATGAATCATCATAAGAAGTCTATTCCATGAATTCAATACCCTACTCTCTTTAATTCTCTGATGGGCAATGGAGAGAATTTGGAAACGAAAATTATATTAAATGAAGCCAGACTCACACAAAGGTTGGATATTTCCTTCATTTGTGGCAGACAGAATGCAGCTCTAAATCTGTAAGTCAACACAGGGTGGAATGCAAGTGGTTACAAATGAACTAGCCGTAGTATAATAGACTAGGGAGAGCTGACACAGAATCTTTCTGAAAGACTAGGTCACAGTCCAATACCAGGAAATGGGTACATCCAAGAGAGAGCCATAGGGCCACGAAGAGAGAGAGAGGTGAAAGAATGCAGTCAAGGTGAAAGATGAAGGAATGCAGTCAAGAATTCACTGTGCCATCGCTGGTGGCTCATGCCTGTAATCCTAGCTACTCAGGAGGCTGATATCTGAGGATCTCAGTTCAAAACCATCCAGGGCACAAAATCATTGAAATGTTTACCTCCAATTAACCACCAGAAAACAGGAAGTGGCGCTGTGGCTCAAGTGATTTAGCGCTAGCCTTACTCTGAAGAGCTCCGGGACAGTGCCCAGGCCCAGAGCTCAAGTCCCAGGACCAACGAAAAAAATAAAAAAAAAGGAAAAGAAAGAATTCGTTGTATATACCATAAAATTAAGAAAATTAAAAGAAGGGATGTTGAAGAGAGGTGAGAATGTTGAAAAGGCCATACTGATTAAGATATATTGTATTCACAAACAGCTTTGTTATATTGTACCTTCTTTGTGCCATTACTTAAAGGTAATAAAAAATGAATAAATATTCTTTTTTCATATATTTTTTTTATTGTAGTTAATAGAAGGGTTACCAGGATCAAGAAATTCAATAACAACAGATGCTGGAGGGGATGCAGCCAGGAGGGATCACTACTACACTGTTGGTGGGAGTGCAAACTCATTCAACCACTATGAAAAGCAGTATGGCAATTCCTCAAAAGACTAAACATAGAACTCCCCTCTGACCCAGCAATTCCACTATTTGGCATTTACCCAATTGTCCAGAAACAAGGACATACTAAATCCAGTAGCACAACGATGTTCATTGCAGCACTATTTACCATAGCAAAGATATAAAACCAACCCAGATGCCCCTCAGTTGATGAGTGGATCAACAAGATGTGGTATTTATACAAAATAAATATTCTGTTTTCAGTTTTTGTCGATAGAGATATAAACACTAGGCTCAATGGGCTGCAATCTCGCTTATGCTCCACTTTATACAATGTCCTTGAGTTCCTGTATTGTTTTTAAAAGTGGACCACCGAAGAGATTTTTAAATTCCTTCTACATGCCAAACCCTGTACTGACCACTCAGAGATTCCTCAAGGATGATTTGTAATGTGTTGTGATATAGCTAGTATTTAAACTATTTTCCAAGCCCCGGATAAGCATTCGAATGATGAAGAATTGTCAAAATGGCATCATTTCTTTTGCCAGTCCTGGGGACTGACCTCAGGGCCCGATCACTGTCCTTGGAATTTCTCAAGGCTAGAGATCTAACAATTAAGCCACAGTAGCATGTCCAGCTTTTTTCTATGTATGTGGTACAAAGGAGTTGAACCCAAGTCTTCATGCATTCTAGGCAATCACTCTACCACTAAGCCAAACAACTGACCTCCATAAAAGGATATCAATTTTAAAATCCTTAACTTAATCCATCTATAAAATCATTTTTGTCCATGTAAGGTAATATTCATAGGATTGATTGAAGGCAAGATTTTTTTTGGAGGGGGGTGCATGGGGCTTGTACTCGGCGCTGTGTCTGAGCTCTTCAACTCAAGGCTACCAGTCTACCAGTGACAGGAAGATACCACACATTAGTATTCTAAAGTTCTATGTCTATTGATAGTTCCACAGTACACATCTACATTTGGAGTACATAATATCAGCTCCAATTCTAATATGGCATATAAATACTCCCTATATTTTCTGACATTTTATCTGATACAATTCCACCAAGAAGCTCTTCCTGCCTTCCCCAGGACTAAGTTGTGATAATCAGATTTTTCTGGTGCCTGGAGTTTGACCTAGTGCACAAAGGCCTGAGTTTGATACCACATACATAGAAAAAATTAGAAGTAGTGCTGTGTTTCAAGTGGTAGAACACTTAGCCTTGAGGAAAGCCCCCGGGTAGTATTCAGGCCCTGAGTTCAAGCCTCAAGACTGGCAAAAAAATCTAATTTTTCTTACTATGTCAAGCTATATCTTAAAATACATTATTAAGATGAAAATACATCATAAGTGCCTCATGGCTATTTAAAAGGCTTGCAATGCAGTATTCTTGGAACACTTCAAATATCTTCTTTACATGATACAATTTTCTACTATGGTACAATTAGCATTAATTACCTTACTGATTCTACTCAAAGACATTTATTATGCAGTTTGTATTTAACTTTCTATATTTATAAGAAACAATGGTTTTACTTGAGAAGACTAAAATAAAATGAGATAAGCAAACTGGTTGGGTGAGACTTTTTATTTAAACAGTAGGCAGGTTCATAGCAGGTGATGTACACTGACAGAGAGGAGGAAGAAATATTATGAAAACAAAAACATTTCTTAAATCATTTCTAATGGACAATAAAAGTGTAATGACTTCATTCAAGAAGTTACAAAAGATGCACTGGTAAATAGACTGTAAAAATATATGGGTAATGATAATAGTAATACCAAGCACAAAATTGTGTCACTTGGTGAGGTAGATCATATCTCAATTTGGCAATCAGTAAGGTGAGAAAGATGGACAATAAGATTGATGTTTTCCTGGGCTACAGAGAGAGCCTATGTTCCAAAATGGAAATTACAAAAATAAAACAACTATCTTCTTTTCACATAACTATACAATCACAGCCTATTTGAACATTGATCTCAGACAAAATAAAATAAAATAATACACTGAGAATTGATTACACTTTTGTAAGTTCTCTTGAATTTAGGTGGAAGAAAAATGTGTTCTCTGTTATTGTGGCTGAATTTGTTTTATTCAACCTTATTTTTTATTGTAAGGATAATGTATAGAGGGTTACAGTTACATTTGTCAGGTTGAAGGTGCATTACTTCTCACACATTGATATCCCTTCTCATGTTTTTGCCCCCATTTCCCTCCTTCCACCCCTCCCAATCATCTTGTTTCCCCCCATTCCCTTTCCTATTTCAAATAAACAAATAAATGTATATGCAAGGTAACAAAATCAGATACAGTAACATTATGAGATGGACCAAGGGGCAAAAAAAAAGAGAAGAGTACATAGTACATTAAGAACACATTTGTTAAAGTGCTTTCCTATTTATTTTCTCTAAAGTGATTACATGAGATCATTTCTGATCAGTATTACAGGTCTTTATTCTTCCTAATTAGATTCTCAAATATATGTTGCATCTTTTGTTACAGCTTCTTTTGTTATAAGTATACACTGTGTAATGGTAAGATTAAGGCAATTAATATGTACATCTTCTTTAAATAGATTTAAATTTCTTAGCTAACGTAATAGCTACATATGTTTTTTCCCATATATTTTTATTGTACTTAATAGAAGGGTTACATTATATTCATCAGATAGAAGGTGCATTACTTCCCATACATTGATACCCTTTCTGATCTCTTGGTCACTATTTCCCACTCCCACCCCTGCCCCTCATCTTGTTTTCCCCCCTTCCCTATCCAATTTCAAATAACCAAATACAAATATATCCGATATATCAGATAACAAGGTGAAATACTGTAACAATATTAGATAACCAAGGGACAGCAAAGGAGATGAGAGATAACACAGTACATTAAGGACAACAATCACTGATTATATGGCTTTTGTTTCTATATCCTAGAGGTCCCTTCATTTAGCATCATACTATATGGCCTTATGTATCTAGGTTTTGCTCTATTGCAAATCTCTGCTAGGAGAGCCCAAGGTTTCTACTGATTATGACAAATGAGGGAAACCATTGATCCTATGTTCCTGTGAGTCTGGCTTAATTCATTTAATATGATTTTTTCCAAGTCTTTCCATTTCCTTACAAATGGGGCAATGTCATTTTTTCTGACAGCAGCATAGAATTCCATTGTGTATAAATACCACATCTTGTTAATCCACTCATCAACTGAGGGGCATCTGGGTTGGTTCCATACCTTTGCTATGGCAACTAGTGCTGCAATGAACATCATTGTGCTAGTGGCTCTAGTATGTCCTTGTTTCTGGGTGATTGGGTAAATGCCAAGTAGTGGAATTGCTGGGTCATAGGGGAGTTCTATGTTTAGACTTTTGAGGAACTGCCATATTGCTTTCCACAGTGACTGAACGAGTTTGCACTCCCAGAAACAGTGTAGTAATGATCCCTCCTGGCTCCATCCCCTCTAGCATCCGTGGTTATTAGATTTCTTGATCATGGCCATTCTAACTGGAGTGAGAATCTTAGAGTTGTTTTGACTTGCATTTCTTTTATGGCCAGAGATGTCGAGCATTGCTTCATGTGTCTATAGGCCATTTTTATTTCTTCTTCAGAGAAGACACTCTATTTTTTTTCCAGTTCTTGGCTTGAGCTCAGGGCCTGAGCACTGTCCTTGGACTTTCTCAAGGCTAGAACTCTACCACTTGAGCTCAGCACCACTTCTGGCTTTTTCTATATATGTGGTACCAGGGAATCGAACCCAGGTCTTCGTGCATGCTAGGCAAGCACTTTAACCACTAGCCAAACTCCCGGCCCCAGAGAAGACTCTCTTTAAGTCTTTGGAGTAGCTACATATGTTTATAAGGCACAGTGCAACACTGCAGTATTACACGTGTAGATAATCTACATGGGTCAGATTACGTTAACTAACATCTTTATCTCCTTATCACTTTTTATTTGGAGTCTTATAGCCTCACTTTTCTAGTTTACATAACAGTTTCGATCTGTTTGGGAAAAATTCTGTGTCGATTCTGCTACCTGTGAAATAGAAAACATGGATCATTTTCTGTTTTCCTACCCAGGAATGTTTGCTAAAAATCTACAAGGTGCTGAATGTTTTCAGTATTACCATCATATTTTATTAAAACTAGCAGACCTTTTGTACTCAAGTTCATATAGTTTGAAGAAACATAGCCCTATGGCATGCAAAAATATATATATATATATATAATATGTGTCTTATAAATATGATGCAAACTATAACAGTTAATGATGAAAAATTCAAAATAGTGACATCTTGGTTTTCCCCCCTTCCCTATACTATTTCAAATAACCAAATACAAATATATACAATACATCAGATGACAAAGTGAGATACTGTAACAATATGAGATAACCAAGGGACAGAAAAAGAGAAGAGAGATAACAGTACATTAAGGACAACAATAATTCATTATATGGCTTTTGTTTCAATATCCTGGAGGTCATTTCAATTAGCTTCATACTATATGTCCTTATGTATCAAGGTTTTGCTTTATTGCAAATCTCTGCTAGTAGAGCCCAAGGTTTCTACTGATTATGACAAATGAGGGAAACCATTGAGCCTAAGTTCCTTTGAGTCTGGCTTACTTCACTTAATATGATTTTTTCTAAGTCTTTCCATTTCCTAACAAATGAGGCGATGTCATTTTTTCTGACAGCAGCATAGAATTCCATTGTGTACAAACACCACATCTTTTTGATCCACTCATCAACTGAGGCACATCTAGGTTGGTTCCATATCTTTGCTATGGTGAATAAAAGAAGAATCAATATCGTGAATATGACAATCTTGCCAAGGGCTATCTACAAATTCAACGCAATACCCATAAATATCCCAATGTCATTCTTTAAAGAAATAGAAGAGGCAATCCAAAATTTCATATGGAATAATAAAAGACCCCATAAAGCAAAAACACTTCTTAGCAGAAAGAACAGCGCAGGAGGAATTTCAATACCAAACCTTAGACTCTATTACACAGCTGTAATTATCAAAACAGCTTGGTACTGGCACAAGAACAGACCTGAAGACCAATGGAATAGAACTGAGGACCCAGATATTAAACCACAGACCTATGGCCACCTAATCTTTGACAAGGGAGCCAAAAAATAGAATGGAAGAAAGATAGCCTCTTCAACAAGTGGTGCTGGCAGAACTGGTTAAGCACCTGCAGAAAACTAAAGTTGGATCCTTCTTTGTCACCCTGCACGAGAATTAACTCCAAATGGATCAAAGACCTGGAGGTAAAAGCTGACACACTGAAAACTTCACAAGAAGGAATAGGAGATACACTACCCCTCCTTGGCACAGGTCGAAACTTTCTTAATAAGGACCAAGAATCACAGCAAATAAGAGAAAGGCTGGATAAGTGGGACTGCATTAAACTGCAGAGCTTTTGTATGGCAAAGGACATAGCAAGTAAACTAATCAGGAAGCCTACAGAGTGGGAGAAGATCTTCACCAACCAAACAATGGACAAAGGCCTCATATCTAAAATATATCAACAGCTCAAAAAAATGAATCACTCCAAAACTGATCTCCAAAGTAACAACCATCCCATTAAAAGATGGGCCAAAGACTTAAAGAGAGACTTCTCTGAAGAAGAAACAAAAATGGCCTATAGACACATGAAGAAATGCTCAACATCTCTGGTCATAAAAGAAATGCAAATCAAAACAACACTAAGATTCTACCTCACTCCAGTTAGAATGGCCAGGATCAGGAAAACGAATGACAACAGATGCTGGAGGGGATGTGGCCAGGAGGGATCACTACTACACTGTTGGTGGGAGTGCAAACTCATTCAACCACTATGGAAAGCAGTATGGTAGTGCCTCAAAAGGCTAAACATAGATCTCCCCTATGACCCAGCAGTTTCACTACTTGGCATTTACCCAACCATCCAGAAACTAGGGCCTACTAAATCCACTAGCACAACAATGTTCATTGCAGCATTACAAATTAACTTTTGATAGCTACAAGTTCCCTCCCTCAAGGAAAAGTCTAACAGTACATACAGGAGAGGCTTCCCTTATCCTCAAACTGTCTTTTATTGAGATATTAAATTTTTCAATAAGCAAATATATTCTGAAATCCACCTCCACATATAATAAATGTAGTCATATCCACTTATCAGACTCAAAGGTACTTGAATTCACATCTAGCTTTCTGAAGTCAATTTTGAAAAATATTTTCCATATAGACTACAAATCCTTAGGACTTAAGATGACGTTTACTTGAGTAAAAAAAATGACCATTATTCCCATGGTAGACATTATTTTTTCATGCGACAAGAACAATTGAGAAAGTATTCAACAACCACACACACACACACACACACACACACACACACACACACACACACACAAATCCACTTCTACCCAAAAGCAGGTAAAGCTTTTATTTAGAAGAGAGTTGAAAATACTGACAGGCTTATATTGATCCAGGGATGAAAATGCATATATGATTGAAAAATACCCACAATATTCACTTTAAGAATATTATGAGTAAACAGAGGAGCAAAAGTCCATTTCTGCTCTCCTTTATCCCTAAAAGGGTAGCATGTGCCCTTTTATCCCTAAAAAGGTAGCTTTGTATATGCTAGAAATTATTTTGAAATATTTAAATAAATTATTTCATTACCCAAGTTCTGTACTATCAGGAGTAGTTATAATTTTAGCTATAGGAACAGAGAGTTCACCTCAACATGACAAAACATATATACACACAAGAAATGAAAAAGCTTTTTATATCATCAACAACAAGGCCCTAATAACAGTGTCTATTGCCACTTAGTTTCTAGAAACTGAGAGTCTTAAGAACATGTTGGCAAATCAGTCAGAACGCATGAAGATGTTAAGAAGGTAAGGACCTCTGAGATGATACTCAATAAAGGTACAATGTGTTAGTAAACATACACACACACACACACACACACACACAATTTTGAACTCTGTGATACAATATGCTGGTTGAGCACATGTGAGGATCAACATCACCAAAGCTGTCTACTCTCTATTAGGACATTGGTCTTATATTTAGAATATATAAATTATGCTGATTATATTTTACATATGCTACAATTACTGCTGTTGCCACTACTGGCACCAGTTCTTTTGCATGTCTCTCCTTGTGGTTTCAGTTCAGTCACAAACAGGAAAGAAGACTATTCAAGAGATCTATTATAAGAGGTTTCATAAGGAACGACCAGAAGAAAGCACAGGAGGGCTGCCTCCCATGTGACTTGAAAAGCAAGCTGAACAGTGCCACCTTGCTGGAGGAGAGATGATGTGAGTATCTCTGCTTCCTTCATGACTCAGTCCATTATGACAATGAAGAAATATGCTCATGACAATCTCGGGTATCTCGTGGGCCATGAGAGGATATGTTTTCTCTTTGACATTGGTGAAAATAGCTGCAGACTCATCTCAAAATTCACTGAGATTTGTCCTGCCTAGAATGCTATTTCCTAAAGCCAGCACAGACTGTCCAGAATGACTGTGTCTGGAACATGCCTTTCTGTACCCCTGGTAATTTCCAGAAGCTGCCTGTGAATGATGATTTTTAAAAAATGTCCAACATACTCAAGATGAAAAGAGGGCAGACCGCACTACCTCCAGTAAAGAGATTGCATGGCTATTTTTCTATCAAGGTTACCAGGGCCTGTCAAACAAGTTATTTTTAACCATTCATCGGAAACATTGAAATGGTGTTTATAATAAAACATCAGCAAAATAAAACAACCATAAGCTCACAATTCAAAAAAGATTTCACAGTCCATGATAGCATTTAACAGTACTTAAGTATGCTAAATAACTTAATGCCTCATGTGAGGAGAATCCCTCTAATATGTCTCATTTCAAAAATGACTTTAACCTGTGTCAAAATTTAAATTACAGTTTATACTTTATCATATTTCCTTGATGTGGTTGTTTGACTGAAGTATTCTAAGCAGTCACATAGTCTAGATTAGGGGATACTATTAAGTACTTGATGCGATCTCTATGGAAAATCCTTTACCATAATGTATAGCCATAGATTTAATAGCTTTTAATAGTGGATATAAAATTATCTATAAGGATTCATTGTTGCTAAGGTGAAGTTCTATGAGTACAACTAGATTAAATTAGATTCCCTAACTCAAAATGCCAAATATTTCTCTTTCCTTCCTCTCTTCTTTCCTTCCTTCTTCCATTCCTTCCTTTCTTTCTTCCTTCCATTCTTCCTCCTTGACTCTCTTTGGTCTTTGTCCCTACTTTCTTGAATATTGGATATAATTTTCTATCATTTCTTGTCTTATTATCTTCAAATATTTGTACAAAGGAATTACCTTTTAACAAAGCATATTATGAATACATTTTGATCAAAGCCACCCTTCTCAACTTTCTCACTCGTCCATTCCCTACTTACTTCTTCCCTCACTCTTCTTGATTTTGTAAGGTCATACATACATTGGATTTCTGCCTGCATTTTCCCCCTCTTCTTTTCATTTGTCTTCCTCTTTTCCCTTGATATCATCCACCCCGTTTGAATACCTGCATCCTGGTATTTCATTTTACTGAACTTTGGCTTTCTGAATAATTACTGAATTTAGGATCTTCTAAAAGGCAATCCACAAAAAACAAAGATCCGAATAAAGTCTGAAACCCAGTTTCTAGTTTGGGGCTGGATGATTTCTGAAGTTGGATCATTCAAAGTTTTGCTGCATCTATGTGGCGTAGGTGCTGGCTATGACAACTCCTCTACCTCTGTTTTGATCCTCTTGTTGGCCACAGTGGATATTTGAAGGAGAATGATACACTTCTCTCAGGTTTGCTAAGTTCAAGGTGTTTCTGAAACAAACCTAATCCTAGTGTGTTGGTTGTTTTGAGTGATAACTTGATTTACATCTTTTGCTTTGCACCAGGAACAATTTGCTACTTACAGAATACTCCATGAGGTTAATAATTTCTATTTTCCAGAGAAACAGGGTTACCTCAGATAGAGTATGGAGACCAAGAAACAATTAAACCATCCCACAGAACATCATAACAACTACAAAGAAAATCTAGCCCCAATTCACAATAGCACCAAAGTTAAAAACCATAGATTCCAAGTTCTCTGGCCTCAAGAAGCAGTCCTTTACAATCCAGGCTACATGAACTCCACATTAAATTATTCCAAAGCCACCTTTAAAGTAAATAACCTTTTCATCCATGTAGCTAATTTCACACACACACACACACACACACACACACACACACACAGATCTCTAAGTATTCAGGGAGGAAAACAATTGGTGTTGCTAAAAGAATGATAACCTTCTTGCTAACAGTGATTGAAGAGGCCCTCTGGGACATTTCTCACTAGAAAAAGGAAAATTCATATGCTGAGTTTCATTTTCATAGAGGCAGATGTATCAAGTAAGCATTAAATGAATAATGAAAATCAAATAGTTGAAGAGTGTTTCAAAGAAGTCTGCGTGTTGACTTAACCTCACTCTAGATTTTAAATTGACTGGAGTGGGGGTTATTTTTGTAGCGCTGTGATGTTATAACCCTTTGAATTTTACTAGAGATCTTCACTTAATTGCAAAAACTGTTTAAACAAAAAATTATTACAAAAGCTTTGGAGGTTAAGTAGACCTGGCATTGATACAATAAAGACCATTAATAATAGTTACACCTCTTTAATATTAAAACAAGCAATAAATCAATTTTCATGAGTACTTCCTTGATTTGCATATCAATAAAACATACAGATATTTGTAACTGGTTTCTCCTGGATCAAAAACATTTATTTTACAACATCAGTAGATAGTAGCTATATCCTATAGCATTGACACACTGTGGCTTTGTCAAAGAGACTTAGCTTTGGGATTGTAGTTAAATCAGAATTTAGGAAAGGAAATATGCTCTCACCTTCCAAGCTCATGTTTAAGGTGATCAACTGGAAGAATATATGAAAGGCTCATAAGACTAAACCTGTTTTCTACATTCTAAATTGTTCTAGTTGTTTACCTCAATAATAACATTGCATTTAGAACTGTATGTAAGTATCTATGGAAGCATAGATACTGACAATATTTTTTATCACTACATATTTCAGTGGCATGCCCTTATCTTGGGTACTCAATTTACTTTTTAAGCATCGTTTCATGATAACGTTCACATTATGACATGTAATTATAATTCTTTTCCCAATACATATTTAACGCGTCAGCTTTGTGCACGTAGTTACTTGATTGAGAAAGAGAAAGTCAATCCCTTCCCAGGATTTCCTAGTTTAACAGCAGAGAAAGCATTTTCATGGCAGTTCAAAGTGTGCTTTAAAAAACATAAACACTACAGATATACATTTTCTGAGATAAATATTGATCAGGTTTCCCTCTTGTACATTTTAATGAATTATTACACATTCCTTCACGTAGTTAGCCATTTACCAATTACTTAATAAGTGCTTCCTTTCTCATCATCATCATTGTCTTGTCATCAACAATTCAGCTGCAACATTTCCATACTCTTAGTTATTTGGTCAGTTAAACCAGCAATGAATACAATATGTCAAGAACTGTATTTGCTAAAATAATTCTTAGGGTTTTTTTCCCAGTCCTGGGGCTTGAACACAGGGTCTGGGCACTTTCCTTGTGCCTCTCCTAGCTCAAGACTAGATCTCTACTGCCTGAGCTACAGCTCTACTTTGGATTTTTCTAAGTAGGTTACTGGAGATAGGAGTCCCACAGTCTTTTCTGCTTGGGCTGGCTTTGAACCTTGACCCTCCTCAGCTCTTAGTCTCCTGAGCAGAGGCTATGATTACAGGAATAGCCACTGATGACCAGCAGAAAATGATTCTTTACAAGTCCATTCTCTGTTTAGACACTGATCCTATGCATAGTCTTACTACACTAAAGGAGTGTTCAGAAGTCATGTGGTCTTGTATTCATTTTTTGACTCAGCACTCCACAACAAGAATCTTTATGAGAACGGATAATACAAGACTATGGATAATGTAGTGATCTAATATTGAACTACTATGAATTTCAAGCATAGTTGAAATAATACTGCACTTCCCTGAGAATGTGCAACATCAATGATTTTGTTGTGCTATTCTGGACTGATTTCAACACAGTTTTAAAAGGAAAAAAAATCAATGATACATCACAAAGTACAAAGTACAGTAGTTATAGACATACATGCTAAAATGTTTACCAAAACATTTGCACCTGCCAGCAGAACTTTCTATTACTGAGGCAGTCAAATCAAATTGTTCCAGTAAACATAAATTAAATATGAAGTGAATAAAGCACTTAGAATCCCACTAGTGGGTCTAGAAGATTTCCAAGGGTTAATAATTACAAGAAAATCTTACATTTTAGAGCCTTTGTTCCTTTACTCAGATGATATTAATTTATCAGCTATATCTATTTATACAATGAAAGCTAAGACAAGCATTTCAGTTCAGTATGAAATAATTTATCTAAGAATTACTTCTCTACTGGTGATTGAGATTTCATCAGTACAAACTAAGCCATATTCATGATTTTCTGTTTGCATAAAGCAATCAGAAATTTAATTAAAAGTCCTAGAAAATAAATGTTTAGTACAAGCAAAATCTGTTGTTTTGTTCATTTATAAGCAGGTGAAACATCAAAAAGAACATGAAAAATAAGATTAAGTATTACATGAATAAGAATTAATTTGTTTAAAGGAATTATATTATGTAATACCAATATTGATTTGTAAGGTTTTTCTAAATAACACTACATGGTTTTACCCTTTTTATTATATTAGTAACCCCTCATATAATGTCAACCTTAAAATTGAATTTGAACAAAGTCATAAATGTATTATTATAGTGCTAAAAACTGCATGGTAACTGAGTGTGTTGAGGATTCATATCCTTTTCTATCTCTTTGATCATCTCTCTCTTTACCCTTACTGTATCTGAATTCCCAAGCTCATATTGCAGCACCAAATCTTTACTAAGTATTTAGGAGACCTTCTTTATGGGAATGTTGCGCATTCACTTGTTTTCAGGTGGTCTGGCCAACACCCAGTTGCCACAAATCCTCATTGTTTTGTTTTGTTTAGGATTGAAAAAAGTAGCTGAATGATATACCGTACTGTCATTAATCCTGAAATTCTAGATTAAGATTGTTTACCTTCAATATTTATATTTCATTGTCCATGGAAGACTTCTTTTCCAGAGACCCAATAGGGCCTGTTCCACCACATTGAAACAACACAACTACAGTGTAGATATACACTGGTGACAATCTAATATTTTACCATGGTTGTCTCTCTATTTATATAAATTACCATAATTTGGCAATTCAAATATGGAAAGGTGGTGGTTTAAAATATGAAATAATAGTACTGATGCAGAAGTTTGCAAATGAGAAGGTTATTTTCAAAATCTTGGATTATGCAAGCATAAACACAGTACAAAAGATATCATCCTGAAGGCAGTAATCTAGGATTAATTTTTTGAAGCCAAACAAATGAGAGCAATACACAGGATTTCCAATGCAAAATGGAAATGAAGGATATTAGGAAAATGATAGAAGTAGCTTAAATATGAAAGTAAGAAAAGGAAATCTCATCTTTACAAATGACTCTGCCCTAGGGTAAAAAAGTTCTAAAGAAAGCAAATACACAGATGTTTGAGGCTGCTTAGTGAAAACTCGGGAAAATGTCCTTAATTCAATGACCAGCTACCTGTCATTAAAGCTTTGTGTCAAGCCTCAACAGAAATGTTTGAGCACTTGGACTAGGCTGGTAATTTAAGTTTCAGTGAAAACATTTTTTAAAAATAGGTATTTGCTAGGAAAGGCAACTTCTTCCTATGAAGATTCAGGCTACATTAAATCTGAAATAACTTTGAAATAAAAAATTAATAGCCTGTATAAAATGTAACATTGACATTTTGTATCAACAAAATTAAGTGGAGAGGATATTCTTCTAGCTTTATTGAAGTCTAATTGAAAATAAAAAGTGATTATTATAATGTGGACTATGTGATGTTTAGATGTATTAAACATGATTTAATGATTAAATTAAGGCTCATCAATCCATCTGTCATAATCATCACAGTTACATTGGCATGAGGAAAGTAAGAATACTTCAGATACACTTCTTGCAGTTTTCAGAAATAACACAATATCAAAACTGTAGTTATCTGTATATTACATCCACAGAACTTATCTTGGAAGTAAAGGTTTGTCAGAAATATATTCTTATTTCCTCTACGGCCTCAGCCACTGGCAACTACTGTTCTAATCTATGCTTCTATTAAGACTGATTTTTTCATAAATGGGTAATAAAACATAATATTTAGCTTCCAGTTTCTGTTACTTTACTTAGCTTAGTGTCATTTAGTTTCATCCAAGTTTTCAAAATGGAATCATTTCTTTTATTTATTCACTCATTCACTCATTTAAGCTAATACAGGGGCTTGAACTCCGGGGCTTCCATTCTTATTTACTTCTGGCACTTTACCATTTGAGCCATATCTGCAATTCTGCCCTTCTGTTGGTTAATTGAAGATAAGCAAGCATCTTGGTTGTTTTTCTGTTTGTTTGTTTGTTGTACCTTTTTTCTGTTGCTGATACTTCTAAACCAACCATAATCTTCATATCCCTGCCTGTTGAGTAGCTAGGATTATGGACATATAATGTAATTAATTTGTGAGGGTTATATTTATTAATTCAGTTCTCATAACCTCAAACAATAGAAGCCAGTGTTTCTCTGTGGCACAAGATGAATAAATGAATTAATTACATATAGACTAAAGGTAAACTTTTTAAAAATCAATCCTTTGATGGTTACTTTACTGTGTCTCCTTGAATAGGTTATGGTTTATATAGTTATTAATAGGTGAGAGCTTATTCTCTTTCTGTAAGGTATTTTGGGAATGGGATTAGAATTTAAATTGGCAGATTGAGTAGGGTAGGCCCCATCTATTCAAATCAAACACTTCATTGACCTGAAAAGATGAACAACAATAACAACAAAAACCCTTTATGCTTAGCTGCCCTTATATCAACATATCAACTATTCCTTGCATCTGAGTTCATACAGGATCTGCATCATAGGTTTTCTCAGATCTCATCAGATCACCCTACAAGACTGACTTAGGACTCCCCAGATTATAAAATTTAGTGAACAAATTTCTGTTAAATTAATGAATTGATTATATATGCTATTGTACATTTCTGCAGAGTACTACAATAAGATATGTTGTAGAATAACACAATACAAAAATCAAGTTATAAACTTAGCATTGTGACAATATAAAAATGAATCATAATATCTTATTGCATAAGATATACAGAATGATATATCAAGGAAGAATTATTTGCAATATAATAGTTGTAAAATAATTATAAATATTAATAAAATAGTTATAAAGATAACACATGTGAATAACAAGAAAAGGTAGAATTCCTGACAGGGCATGATGTACCTACACTATGTTATTATACATCTACAAGTAGCAAGCAATAATTAAATGCCTTTTAGAATTAGCCAGTGCTGTTCTAGGATTTAAAAGGATAATTATAACATTAAGACATCATCTCTGGACCCATATATTTCTTAATCTGCCTAAAAGAGGCCAGCTAATAATAAAGCAAATTATAGAGCAAATGTTTCTGTACTAATAAGCACTAAAGAGATGAAACAAATGCATTTATAGGGTTCAGAGCCTGGAAGAAGTTGTTACTGAGGAGCTTGAAATGGATCAGAAAAAAAGACTAAAAGCTTTGCCTATGGAATACTGGAACAAGGAATATTGTTTTATTCATTATTTGAACTCAGAAACATTCAGAGCAAAGGCAAGGTGTGCAGCTAAAATGGACAATATCAATATCAGAATTAGCCTAAAGACTTAAGTTGGAGAAATGTAAAGTTAGGAAATATATTCAAAACTCTGGGATGTGCTGGTACATGACAGTAATCCCAGATTTGAGAGCACTGGCCAGGAATATTGCATGAGGTCACTCTCTAAACACCATAAGAAATAATTGGCAAGAATTGTAGCTTAATACATATTAAAAGAAAAATATTAACACTGGTATAATGTAAAACATATACTTAGAATATATTATTGTCTTAACACATGTGTTGTAATTCCAAGGTCTCATTAAACAAAAAATATCAGAATGATTTTTTTGCCAGTCCTAGGCTTGAACTCAGCGCCTGGGCACTCTCCTTGGGCTTTCTCAAATATGGTGCTCTGCCACAGCATCACCACCTTTTTCTGTGTATGTGGTACTGAGGAATCCAGGGCAAGCACTGTACCACTAGGCTATACTACCAGTCAAAGCATTATTAACATAATATAGGTGTGATTATCATGAGGAAGTGTGACCACAAATTCAATGAGGTCAGTTCAGACCTCGGCATAATAATATCACAATTACAGGAACAACATTCAAAACTACTTCTTATATTCACAAGATAAATATAAAATTATTTGTGCTTGTGAAGACAATAAAAGTATTTTTATATTCACAATAAAATATAATTCCATGTGAATTTTGGAAGCACTGCTGAGAAAAGAAAATTATCTTTTCTATTTCCCTAGATAAACTATTTATCCACAGCCATTGTGTGTGCTAATAGTTCCCCACTTTACTGCAAACATTAAAAAAAAAAGTTGAGACAATTTAAAAACAAACATCAAGGAGATTTTGAAGCCTAGCCTTTCAAAGCTGGAAATCATTTTGTCATGGCACAATGTAGTAGCCTACCAATTCCTTTTTGTTTCTAAGCCAAGAGATGGAATAATGTGTATAATTACACAGCAAGAATCTGACAAGACAATCAGAAACAAATGTACAATTGTGGAGAATAGCTTACTACCAAGGTGCAATTTCATCCCTTTAAACTGAGATCTCATTCCTGAAGCTGTAATGTATACTTCAGAGAAACCTAAAGAAATTTTAACCCAAGAACCTTTCAATTTATGCCAAAGGTACGTTACCATTATATACTATATACATGGGCCAATCATCGCTCAGATAACTGGACATCCCAGTTTGCTTTTATATCTACCAGCCTTGTCAATTCATTGAAAATTAATAGATCTCCTTTGAATTTTCCAGCTTAATCATCAAGTTACAGGACTACTAAACTGATAACTGAATTTTAGTTCCCCAGGAAGGATTTAGAATTGTTTTATTAAGATACATGTTAAAACTCCTTTAACATTTATTCTTTGGTTAGAGTATAAAAAGAAAAAAAGTATAGGTGTTGTCATAAATTCAAAACCTGCTTATAATTTTAAAATTGCATTCATACTGTTTCTTTAACATTGTCTTATCCATCGTGGCTATTTAGAGTATGTAGGATTCCCAGGATATTTTCCTAAATAGTTCAAATAGATACAAAAGGAGATAAAGATTATAGGCTAGTTCAGGAAATGAACTTTGAAGAACATTTGAAGTGTTCTAGAAGTGTTCTTAATGTTATTGCCTGTCAGAAAGAGTTGTTATAAACAGTATGGGAACAAAAAATGTATATTAATTAGATATAGAAACAGGTATTTTGTAAATGTTACATCAACAATTGAATACAGATATAAAGAGGAATTAACAATGAAATATTGAGAAGCATTTATGCTTATTACTTAGTCTCCTTCACAAGTTAGTATCCTGGGAAGAAAAGGAGATGGATGAGAGCTTTTAACTGTAGCCATCAGAAGATACTCCTCACAGGTCTTCATAAGACATTTGGCACAGAAAGAGGTGAGGTACCGTTAGCAATCTTCAAGACCCATTACACCACATTATGTGCAAAGAAATAGAAAGATTTTTTTAAAATTATATTAAGTGAAGCAAGTTAGACTCAGAGAGACAAAAGATACATGTTTTCTCTTATACATGGAGGCTAAAATTTGTTTATAAATATGTAAGCAAATACTTTGCATAGTATGCAAATATATACACATGTATTAACTGAAATATGGTTGACTCAGGGGAGAACTTTAAGTGTAATTCTTTAATCAAAAGTCAACAAATAAACACCAGGGAATGGATAGTTGAAAGTAGTGAGTGGGATCAAAAGGAGAGGATAGATGAATTAAAAATTGTGGTAAAAATAATTCAATGTATATCCTACCAAATTAAGAAAAATGAAGGTTAAGGGCAAGTTGGGAAAGACTGATGAGAATACTGAAATGGGGACATTAATCACAACACACTGTATTCATAAACTTTTCCTGAATAACAACTCCCTTATACATCTACTTAAAAGAAAACATTTATAAAAAATAAAATATGGGGGCTGGGAGTTTGGCCTAGCGGTTAAAGTGCTTGCCTAGCATGCACAAAGACCCGGGTTCAATTCCTTGGTACCACATACATACAAAAAAGCCGGAAGTGGTGCTGAGGCTCAAGTGGTAGAGCTCTAGCCTTGAGAAAGTCCAAGGACAGTGCTCAGACCCTGAGCTCAAGCCCAGGACTGGCAATAAATAAATAAATAAATAAATAAATAAATAATTAAATAAATAAATAAATAAATAAAATATGGGTATAACTTACAACATTTTTCAATATATTACTTCAAAGGGCTAAGTGGGAACAAAAATTATGGGGTTTCCATTCTCTTTACATCATCAGCCTATAACCCCTATACTAGCAAACCTTGCTGAGAGTTACCTTTACAACTTTTCAAAAATGGTTCCATATTCCATCATTTCCATTTCTACCACAGACCATCCCCATCACACCTTCATTTCAATTATCTCTTTATTCTTTTTCTATTCTGACCTTGACTTCCACTCAGTTTAACATCCCCCAGTCACAAGAACTGGGGACAGAAGTTGGTGCTGAAATCTTATGTCATCTTTCAAAATTACCCAAAGTTTTCCCATTCTGTCCCAGTAACAAAGTGCCCAAGGTGATCTGATCCAGGCGAGACCCCTCCCAGTCTCCTCTTCTGCTCTCCTCAAATGAAGCACATTTCACAGGTTTGTCCCCAGAAACATTCCAGCTCATGGCATTGATTTTTGTTTGCTTTATACGCACAAAAGTTTTTCCTGAAATGCAATGTGGTTCAAATATTTACTTCCTTTGGCTCTTTACTAAACTATCCTTTAGAAGTAAGCCCGTGATTAACCCTAATGAGAAAAAAATATTTATCTCTTCTAGCATTTGTCATATATTCATTGTCTGTGTGGTTTGTGATAAGCTTTCATCAAGTGTAGGATGAAAAAATAAGCATTGAAGTGGACATCTTTCTTCCTATCAATTTATAACTAGGGGCCAACTATATAAATTCTGTATGACAACCATGATATAGCTAAAGGACATATTTTTATGGTAAATTGAATCCTCAAATCCTTGTTGCTGTGGGGAAAAATACTTTCTGCAAGAACATAGTTACAAATTAGAAAGGAAATGCATTGAGCAATTAATGTGTGCTAGCAGTTCTTAGTGCTAATGAACTAAAGAATAATGTAAGCATCCTATGTAATGCACTGGCAAAAATGCTTTGTAATACCCTAATAAAAAAGAAGTGGCTAAACGTAAAGTGATAGCCATTGAACATCACATTTGGGCTTTCATTTCAGCCCATGATGATTAGAGCCCAGAATCTCTAATGACACTTCACATTCTTAATCTGTAAAACAAGTACTAAATGCATTATCATGACTTTTATTGAGTATGAAATTGTTTAACTATTAAATTAAGCATTATAGCCATTAACAGAAAATTCATTCTCATACACCCTTCTCATGCAAGAATGTACTTGCTCGCTAAGCACTCACTTGAATAAGGAATGTAATTTCTTTCATCCTTTATAGGCCCAACAGTATTTCGCCATAGGTTGAATAAATATATGGTACTGATACAAACATGGGAAAATGGGGAGTGGGTGCATTTAAAGACCTAATTCCCTAGAACTGTTGTCCTTTGAATAAAAGAAACACCAGAAACCTTCAGACTTAATATCTGCTTTGAACATAGAGGAAGTATTACCCAAAGCTCAGGGAAAAGACAGCTAGCTATCTTAGTACTTAAAGGAGGAAAGTTGTCATTAGAATCAGTCCTGGTGCCTTTGTGATCCTTGGGTATGGAGACCTCAGAACTTTGAGAAAATTAATTTGATATTTAGTTCACTCAAGGTCTATAGCACCCTAAACATACAAATATCATAAGTTGCAAGGTAGTGGCAATGATTTCAACCATCCCATATTTTTATATGTTTGGTATTTGAAATAGTAAGCAATTTCATCTTGGTCCCTCTGTATATATCATGAGACATACGACTAGAGCAGCTAGTCATATTTAAAATCTTCGTGAGGTCCCTTGGGCTCATTATCTTATTTATTTAATATTAGATAACATGGTATTTTCAAACATATCCAAATTGACTAAAATAAAACAACTATCTCTATAAATTTCTATAATCTATTCAGGTTTAGAAAAGAATTTGGTTTGCTCAAAATGAAAGTTTGGAGTGTGTACCTTTGCATCATGTGGTGTCATGGCATCCTGAATCTTTTTGAAAAGCAATTTTTATATATCTAAATCTGTACATTCTATATCTCTTGAAATCTGCATAGAATTTGGAATGCATTTAATAGTTCATTTATTGACTGTTCTTGCAGTCAGAAATAGTGCTAAGCCTGCTATTTCATAAATCATCCCATCCATCTTTCCACTAATACTCTATCTCAAGGACTCATTTTTGAGTCATCCTGGAGCACAGTGA
Source organism: Megascapheus bottae (assembly GCF_031878675.1). NCBI lineage: Eukaryota > Metazoa > Chordata > Mammalia > Rodentia > Geomyidae > Megascapheus > Megascapheus bottae. The sequence continues at coordinate 92,339,345 of NC_143509.1, forward strand.
TAATCCATGTGACACAATAAATAAAATAATTATTGTTATAAGTAGCAGATGTTGATATTTGCTTGTTATTATATTACCAATGTTTCTCCTATTTCTCTCTCCACCTATTTGGGAGCATGAGACATGTTACAGTCCATAAGAAAGCCAGTTAACTTGCTATAATCCAGTTATTAGGTTTCTATTAATCCCCATTTAAGTTAGTTAGTGGGGTATTTCAAATTGCTGAGCAGTTTATTTCTGCAGTGTCCACTAACCATGCAACTTGATGATACCAAAATTAGATGTTACATATTTTGCTCTAGAGGAAGATAGAACACAATTTTTTAAATTACTTTTTATTATCTTTAGGTAGTTTTTCGAAGAAGTTGTCATGTAATAGAGCAGATTCTGGATGAAATGCATTTGACCAATATCATCCCTTTCAACATTCTTATCTATCCCTCTCCTACCCATATCCCTCTCAACATTCTTAACCATCTCTCCCCTACCCATACCCATCCTTCACGTTTCTTAATTTTGTAAGATATATATTGAATTATTTACTACATCCTTTCCCATGTCATTTTATCACTAATATTCACTAAAACTTGAGAATGGGGAAAACAGGGTATCAAAAGATATATGCTTGTTCAAAGAGTCTAGAGAAACAAAGAAATTAGAAAAACAACTTGGGTAAAAATCAAATAATAAATAAGGACAACTATTGAGTGAGATTAGAAAATCAGGGATCCATATGTGACTAAAGGAGAGGAAAAGCTAAATATTCACAGTACTTCTGCAATTCAAAATAATCATACCTGGTTTGATTGGGATGATAATGTTCTACTGTAATTATAATCTTTTCCAGGATTATATGACTGTAACATTGCCTTGGCAAAAAAGCACTACCAATTTGCTTTTTATATCAAATATTTTAAGCACAGACAACTAAATTTATGCTAAACACATCAAGGCCAGAAAAAAATTTGAGAGTACTTTCAGCAATTTAAATAATTTTCCAAGTGACTGATATTAACAAGTACCAAATTCCATTGCTTTACTTACCTCCTGAAAATTTGTTTAAAATATTTTAATTATAAGCATTCAGCACACCATGTCCAAAGTGGGAACACCACAATTTAGGAACAAATAAATCTTAGTATATTGCTGAATATTTAAGGCTTCATATTTAGCAGCACTTTACTGATGATACTAAGTGTTTTCGCAAGGCTAATGAATTTTAATATGAATATCATTATGTTACTCTCTCCCCGTCTCACTGTTTACTGCTAAGAAAAATTCAATCTATTAAAACTCAGTGTGAGGCACAGCCATGACAATACTCCACCATAACTTGTCCAAAAGAAACCTAGGCTTGTTACTCTCCAGTGTTAGTCTAGTAGTTTGCCACCAGTTATTGCAGAATGCGAATCAGAATCGGAATAGCAGTTGTCACTTCATTAATAGGACACTGATGTGTGGTTAATATTAGTGTATTCATAGAACTTGCCTCATTCATCTCAAGCAAATTAAGTACTTTAGACTTCTCCTAAGCCACTTAGGTTTGTAAGTCATTGGGAAACCAATTGAACTACAATAAAAGAGCTGATAAAACTTCACCAGATACTATCTATTACAGAGACCCCAAACAGTACTCTTTCATGCTCTTTCTCAGAATCAAACCCCTGACAAGAATGGAGAAAGAGAAAGAAAGAGAGAGAGAGAGAGAGACAGAGACAGAGACAGAGACAGAGACAGACATAATGGGGACCAGTGACACCATTTAAAGTATATTAGTGTATTTATACATAGTGTAATGGTTAAAAAAAAGTTACTATGTAACCTAGTGTTAAACTCTTTCTGTAACTTTTTTTACATATAAAATTATTTCAAAATGTTAATTATTAGTAATTAAATATTACATATTATTTAAAATTTTAAAATGCTAAATGAATATGTCAGGGTTAACAAGTAAAATAACAATATTTTAATAATAATGAAACTTCTTTTCTATCTTACATTCAAAATATAATTAAGGAAGTTGGCCATATAGTTCTTAGTGAATGTAAAATTAGCTGAACACTTAATATCTTTAGATATTTAAGAAGCTTACATTAATCTATATTTATTTTTATAAGAACCTATGTCTCATAGCTTCAAAATAGTGATAAAAGTACTACCTAGGCTCTCTTTTAAAAAATTTGTTGATCTGTGTACTGCCTGAGAACAAAAGTACTTGAACCAAATATACTTGAACTAGAATCTAAACCAGATATACTTGGAATTTAGCAGTGCACTAGCCACATGCCTCAGACTTCTATGTTATTTAAAAATTGGGCATATTTACATTCTCCTCTGTTCCCAACGTCATCCAAGGCAAGTCTGGATGACTTCTGCAGGTATGGAAATTCCTTCTACAAATGTAGTCTCCTTCCTATGGAAAAACAAACCTATCAAAAAGGATTCTTTCTTCAGTGCAAAGGTTAAACTACAGATCCAACCAGTATATATGAATATATACAATGAATATATATATATATGTATAACAAACAAGTGGTTTTTTGGATGTGTGCCATTCCTGGAGTTTGAATTCTGTGCCTAGGTACTGTCCCTCAGATTTTTTGCTCCATGTTAGTGCTCTATCACTATAGTCACAGGTTCACGTTTGGCTTCTTGGTGGTTAAGTGGAAATAAGAATGTCCTTGACTTTATTAACCACGCTGTATTAAAACCATGATCCTCAGATCTTTGCCTCCTGCCTAACTGGGATTACAGGTGTGCGGGAGGGGTCCTCGCATTTCAGATTCTTTGAGAACAAATGCTTAATATCTAGTATCTACAGGGAACTCAAGAAACTAATGCCCCCTAAATCCAACAAACCATTCACTAAATGGGCAAGGGAACTAAAGAGAGACTTGTCAGAAGAAGAGATTAAAATGGCAGAAAAGCATATGAGAAAATGTTCATCATCCATGGTCATAAAGGAAATGCAAATAAAAACAACCCTATGATACCTCCTTACCCCAACAAGAATGGCCAAGATATTGAACTCAGACAATGACAGTAGCTGGTGAGGTTGTGGAGAAAAAGGAACCCTACTGCACTGCTGGTGGGATTGTAAATTAGTTCAGCCACTCTGGAAAGCAGTGTGGAGGTTTCTTAAAGAACTGAAAATTGACCTTCCCTATGATCCTGCCATACCACTCCTGGGCAACTACCTTGAACTACCCAAGATATGATAAGGACACCTGCTCAGCTAAGTTTATCTCTGCACTATTCACAATAGCCAGGCAATGGTCCAGATGTCCTACTCCAGATGAATGGATACAGAAAATGTGGTATACATACATATATATATAAATATATAAATATATATATATATAAATACAATGGAATTCTACCCAGCCAACAGACAAGATAAAATAATGGCATTTGCAGGGAAGTGAATGAATCTAGAGTGAATCATGTTGAGTGAGACAAATCAATACCAAAGGAACAAAAGGTGCATGGTATCCTTAATATGTGGCTATTATATCCAAACATTACAAGAGCGAGGACTCAATATTTGCATACCCAATGCTATGGACATGATATTGGAAATATAAACATAATTACATAGACATATGACTCTATAGACATAATGTTTTATTATATAATTAATATGTATCTATGATATACAAACCCTTAGCCTAATTTTGATTATGTTCTAAAATCTATGTGCCAGTGATTGTATATAGAGATTCCCTTCTTGAACACTCATTTGTTAAACATGTCATTTGAAATATGATGTAAAAATCAATGTTAATAAATTCTTTAATAAAAATAATTTTATCATACACTTTTCCCTCACAGAACAAGAAATCCACAGAAAAAATTAAAGTATGAGATTTTTAACCGCAATAAACTACTCACAAAAAAAGCCAGAAATGGCACTGTGACTCAGGTGATAGAGTGCTAGCCTTGAACCAAAAATAGTGACAAAGTCCTGACTTCAAGGCCAGCATAGAAAAAAAAATGCTAGCATTGGTGGCTCATCTCTGTAAGACTAGCAACTCAGTAGGCTGAGATCTGAGGATCACAGTTTGAAGCCAGGTAGGTCAGTAAAGTCCTTAAAATTTTTACCTCAAAATTAAGCAACCAAAACATAATAAAAATAAATAAGCATCAGAAAACTGGAAATGGAGCGGTGGTTCAAGGGGTAGAGCAACTAACCTTGACAGAAAAAGTCAGAGACAGTGGTTAGGCCCTATGTTCAAGCCTGACAAACAACAACAAAAATATTTAACTATCACATACTTGTGGTTTTTAAATATATTGTAAAATATATATATATATATTGTCATATTAAAGTATGCACCATACCAGCAGATACCAGAGTTTCACATCCGTAATCCTAGCTACTCAGAAGTCTAAAATCTGAGGATTGCAGTTAGAAACCAGCCTGGGAAGGAAAACTTATGACATTCTTATCCCCAGTGAACTACCAACAAAGCCTGAAGTGTGGCTGTTGTTCAAGTGGCAGAGTGACAGTGAAAAATCCCTGTGTTCAAACCTCGGGATTGGAACATACACACATTCAAAAGTATGTCCTCTCATCTCATACTTAGTTTTTGGCATGTGAACATGTACAGTAATACACCATATAGTAATATTACACCAATGCTAGCACTTTTTTTCTGGTCCTGGGGCTTGAAGTCAGGGCTTTGTCACTGACTATTTTTGGTTCAAGGATAGCATCTATTACCTGAGTCACAGTGCCATTTCTGGCTTTTTGTGAGTAGCTTATTAGAGTTAAAAATCTCATACTTTAATTTTTAACAAAACATGTTATAAGTGCATGTTAGCTTTCTAGAACTAACATCAAACTATTCTGTGTTGTTTGCAAGGCCCGTGAGCCCATTTCAACTCTACATTTGTGAAGTAAACTTTTATATATTTCAAAGGCAAAGGAAATTCTGAAAAATTTTTCTTTCTCTTAGGAAATATCTGAATATTTTACTCACTATTAAGTTAAAAGGTAGGATTGTGGCCCAGTGGTAGAGTGTTTGTCTAGTGTGTATGAAGCCCTGGGTTCTATTCCTTGGTATCACATAAACAGAAAAAGCTGAAAGTGGTACTGTAGCTCAAGTGGTAGAGCACTAGCCTTGGGAAAGCCTAAAGACAATGCCCAGGCCCTGAGTTCAAGCCCCAGGACTGGCAAAAATAAAAATAAAAACAATTTAAATAATGATCCTTTACAAAACTTTGAAAGCACACACCTCAACATGCAATAAACAAGGCTCAACAGGCACCAGTGTCTCACACCTATAATCCTAGCTACTAAGGAGGCTGAGATCTGAGGATCTGGGTTCAAAGCCAGTCTGGGCAGGAAAGATGGTGAAATTCTTTTTTTCCATATATTTTTATTGTAATTAATAGAAGGGTTACATTATTATTCACCAGAGAGAAGGTTCATTGCTTCACAAACATTGATACCCTTTCTCATGTCTTGGTCACCATTTCCCTCCCCCCACCCACACCACTCATCTTGTTTCCCCCCTTCCCTATCCTATTTCAAATAACCAATTAAGCATATATAAAATATATCAGATAAGAAGGTGAAATACTGTAACAATATTAGATAACCAAGGGACAGAAAAAGAGATGAGAGATAACATAGTACATTAAGGGCAACAATCACTCATTATATGGCTTTTGTTTCTGTTTCTTGGAGGTCTTTTCTTTTAGCGTCACACTATATGGCCTTATGTATCTGGGCTTTGCTCTATTGAAAACCTCTACTAGGACAGGCCAAGGTTTCTAATAACTATGACAAATGAGGGAAACCATTGAGCCTATGTTCCTTTGAGTCTGACTTACTTCACTTAATATGATTTTTTCTAAGTCTTTACATTTCCTTACAAATAGAGCAATGACATTCTTTCTGACAGCAGCATAGAATTCCATTGTATATAAATACCAGATCTTGTTGATCCACTCACCAATTGAGGGGCATCTTGGGTGGTTCCATATCTTTGCTATGGTAAATAGTGCTGCAATGGCTGCTATGGCTTTAGAATGACCTTGTAAAATAGTGGAATTGCTGGGTCATAGGGGAGCTCTATGTTTAGTCTTTTGAGGAACTGCCATACTGCTTTCTATAGTGGTTGAATGAGTTTGAACTCCCACCAACAATGTAGTAGTGATCCCTTCTGGCCACATTCCCTCCAGCATCTGTTGTTCTTAGATTTCTTGATCCTGGCCATTCTAACTGAGGTGAGGAGGAATCTTAAGACTTGTTTTGATTTGCATTTCTTTTATTGCCAGAGATGTGAAGCATTGCTTCATGTGTCTATAGGCCATTCTTATTTCTTCTTCAGTGAATACTCTCTTCAAGTCTTTGGCCCATCTTTTAATGGGATGGTTGTTTCTTTGGAGATTAGTTTTGGAGTGATTCAATTTTTGAGCTGTTGATATGTTTTAGATCTGAGTCCTTTGTCCATTGTATGGTTAGTGAAGATCTTCTCCCACTCTGTAGGCTTTCTAGTTAGTTTGCTAGATACAAGACTGTTAAATTCTTATCTCCAATTATCCACCAGAAAATTGAAAGTGTTGCTGTGGCTCAAGTGGCAGAGTGCTAGCCTTGAGCTGAAGATCGCAGGGCCAGTGTTGACACCCAGAGTTCATGTCCCACAACTGACAAATAAAAAAAACCAGAAGTTGCACTGAGGCTCAAGTGGTATCATGCTTACCTTGAGCAAAAGAAGCTTAAGGACAACACTCAAGCCTAGAGTTCAAATTAAAGGACAAAAAAAAAAGGAAGAAAAGAAAGGAATTAGCAAGTAGCAAGTCTCTATATTTGACCATTGCCCAAGGTTAAAATAATTAACCTTTCCTTCTTGTATGCATTTTATACAAATTTTATGTCTTTAATAAGTTTTCTAATTTTTAAAATAATACACATTCCATTTCTGCTAGTCACCACTACTTATAATTTATTTGCTTTTATCAAGGTTCAAAGCCAGACACAAAAGAACCTGAGACCCTTATCTCCAATTAACCTCTAGAAAATGGGAAATGGGCTTGGCTCAAGGGTAAGGTGGTAGCTGTGAGCTGAAGAGCTCAAGGACAGTGCCCAGGCCCAGTTCAAGCCCATGACCCCCCCAAAAAACATCAGTTAAAATGCTAATTCCATCTATTCACTAGGTAATGCTTTTCTTCCTGTATGGATAAAGAACTCCTCTGAAAGATTATTGTAGAATATCATTCACAAAGAAAAGTAATTCTCAAACTCTAGTGCACATAAGAAAAAAAGAAAAAAGAAAACAAAAACAGCTACAATGGCAAGTGAAAAAAAAAACAAACATTTGTTCTTTAAATTTTGCTCCATATGTGATCTTCTTAAATGTAAACTAGTTCTATGTTGTAATTTTTACTTGGTAGGTTATAGTTATTTAGGGTGTGTCTTATATTAAATTATTATTAAGTTTTCTATGGTAGATCAATACTATCTCACATTTTGGATCATGTGAAAAATTAGTTACACATTAACTCTACTACATCTGGTTTCAAAACTTGTCTCTTTAGAAGCAAGTCTAAAAGTTGAAACATGTAAAATAACCAAATTCAATCTCTATACTTACTTTATAGATCATTAAACTTTTTGAAGCAAAAAGAATTATAGCACACAGTGTTTCAAAATGATCACATGTTTATATGTATAATCTAAGAAGCTGATTTTATAGAAGAGTAGACAAATGAAGATCAGATTAAAAATGGTTATCAGATACTTCAGAGGGAAAAATATAGAGAGGATTTGAAGAATTTGTCAGGAATCTCAGATAATTAGGAAGAATGATTTCTGGTATAACTGAAAAGAATTGGGACAGTTATTAAAAAACACTGTGTTGAACCTTTCAAGGTAGCTATATGATTGGATTTAGGATGTTCTTACTATAAAGAAATTATAAATGTATATAGTGATAAATATGACAAAGCTGGCTTATTATGTTTAATAAAAATTCTGGTTTTTTTATTCAATATATATATATATCTTAAAATATCAAATTTACCCTATGAAAACTGATAATTATATTGTAAGTGAAAACAATACATTCTGAGGGGTACTGAGATTGTAACTCGGGTCTCTCATACTTATGAGTCTGGTATTCTACCCCTAAACCATGCTTCCAGATCCATTTACACCACTGTTATTTTTTGTAGATAATGTTTCACAAAATGCTTTGGGAGATAATATCTTACTTTGTGCTGGGTAAGCCCCTTAATCTAAACATAAGATTTAATGGAGTTTTACTTATTACATCTGGCAAGGATATTCTAACTGACTTGCTCATGTGACAATTTGGCAGAAGTATTTATGGGTAGAGTTCATTTGACTTTCCAAAATATATTATTGTTTATAATAATATCCAGCTGTTGGAGCAGAAATGTGAAGAGACACAAGAAGGAAATGTCTGCTCCATGAGGCAAAAATATCTGTAAGGCTCTTGGCTCTCTCATCCTGAGGCTATCCAGTGGGTTATTAGTTTCATAAGGTAGAGATCAAGGACTCAGAAGTGACATTGGACACAAAGATGGAAGGCTCGTTTCTTTCTATGTTGCAATTCAAGCCATTCCAGCCTCACCTGGGCAGATTTTCTTCAGCCTGTGATCATCCAACTTGCCTAATTATTCAGTTATCTGGGAGTGTGAAAGTCATATATATTTACAGAAAGCATCCCTTGGAGTTTTGAACATCTGTCCTTTCCTCCACTAGCACCTAGTGGTTCCACACTCCTTTATGATCTTGTACAGAAGCAGCAGTGAGCCAAAGCTGCTAGTCCACTGACCTAGCCTATGGTGAATTCTTTTGTTCCATGATGAACTGGGTTGCTAAGTTAAAGGTGCAGGTTTGCTACATTAAATGCATGCTCAGCTTATGACATGTCAATGTATGTATGTAAGACCACAGTATGTCAGGAATATATGCACTGCCATAAAATGAGTTACCACAAGGATTTCTTTCCCACAGAGCTAGAGGTTAGAAGTCTAAGATGAGGGCGCCCTCAAGTTGAATGCTTGGTAAAGGTTTTCATTGTCATCACATATGGTTGTTCTCTCTGGGGCCATCTTCTGTGGTGAAGGAAAACAAAAGCAACCATCTGGTTCTGTTCTTGAAAACACACTGAACTCACTTGGGGCTCCCATCCTAATAACCTAATTACATTCTAAAGGTCCTATCTTCATCACACTGAAAATGAAGATAGTAAATATGATTTCTTAAAGGAGAAACAATATTCAGTGAATACGATGAACTTTTGTAAGTCACTAAATGTAAACCAAACCCCCCAGAAAACAAGAATATGTGTTTAATTGGGCTCCCACATCTGTATCGTAGTTTTTTAAAATCATTGATATATTTATTTTTACTTTGCAGTAGACAGATTTGAGTCAAAGCTATGTAGGGGAACAAAGACAGAGCCACCTGGTTTCTAAATAGGATGGAGAAGGGAAAGCATTCAATGTGTTTTCCTATTTGTTAGTTATGGGTATTTATTAATTACATAAAGGTTTTATAGAGACATGTAGGTATATATTTATAATGTGCTCTTCGTTTTACAACCAACATCCTTTCTACTATTCTTTCCTATGCCCGTTTCAGACTCTTTTTATAGATTTTATGATTTTTTTTCCAGTCCTGGGCTTGGGCTCAGGACCTGAGCACTGTTCTTGGGTTTTCTCAAGGCTGGAGCTCTACCACTTGAGCCACAGCACCATTGCTGGCTTTTTCCTGTTGTGGTAACGAGGAATCAAATCCAGGTCTTCATGCATGCTAAGCAAGCACTCTACCACTAGGCCAAACTCATGGCCTGATATTATGATTTTCATTATTCTATTTCCATACATTCACATAAAATACCTCATCATGTACATTCCCATATAACTCTAACCTTTGTCTCTTCCCTTCTGTGATTATCCCTCAGTATTCTTCGTTGAATTGTTCATACCATTTTAGAAAGATCTATATTCCTCAAATAAAACACATGAAATTTGTATTTCTGGGTTAGGCTTATTTTACTTAAGATGAAGAATTCTAATTTGACCCATTTTCCAGCAAATAGACAGATAAACAGATAAACAGAAAAAGAAGCAGAGAGAGAGAGACAAGGAGAGAATTATAGGTGCTTACATTCCTTTTGATATATACCAAGAAGTGATATCATATGATCTTACAATAGTCAATTTTAATACATATTTAATTTTAAGCTGAATTTTAGTTATTTAATAAGTGTTATAGAAATCTAGCATTCCTAGCCAGAACGGTAGCTCACGCCTCTAATCCTAGTGACTCAGGAGGCTGAGATCTGAAGATCAAAATTCAAAGACAGCCCAGGCACAAAAGGACCTGATCCTCTTATCTCCAATTAACCTTAGAAAATGGGAATTGGGCTTGGCTCAAGGGTAGGGCAGTAGCCTTGACCTGAAAAGCTCAGGGACAATACCCAGGGGTAGGGCAATAGCCTTGACCTCAGGGAAAGTACCAGGCCTAGTTCAAGCCCCATGAGCCACACACACAAAAAAATCTAGCATTCCTATTTTGAACAGGTGTGTAGGAAAAGCACAGCTCAAGGAATATTAAAATGAATAAATGGTAAGAATAGCAAGTCATTATTTTATTATGTTTCAGACCTGACTGTTTCCTGCTCTTCTCCAATTTACCAAATGACATTTTCACAGAATGAGGAATGACTTACTTCAGAGGTCTAGACATTAGTGCTGCATGCTGTGAAATACCTGGTGTTTTAATAATGCAAAGTATGCCTTCAATTATAATGCAACACTTAGTAAAATGAGCATGTTAACAAAAGAGATTCTTCAGGGATATTGCTCGCTTGCTTTCTATGTAAGTTGAATGCTTTCCCTTCGTGACAATAAAATATCAACTAAAATGTTTATGCTAACATTTCCTATTATAATGACATCACCATATACAAACCTAGAGAGGAAAGAAAATGAGAGAGGACAATGAGAGGAGTGACATCAAGATGTGTTGAGCTCCTAACCTGACTTAAAGGAATTTTAACCTCTTTGTACAACTGCACAATAATAAAAAATTTAAAATCTAAAATTCCATAAGAAGATACTAAATATCTAAGACATTAATCTCCCATCAATGGATTATTTTTACATTTATTTATGTAAATAAAACAAAATACACATTCCTATATTAGTATTAAGTTCATAAATATGAGAAGATAAAAATATTCTGAAAAGAAATCTTTATGTATTACTTGTTAACTTAAATTGATGTCAGGAATAGGAAAGACTAGATAGCCCTTCTTCCATCTTGGGCTTCATCAAGTATTTCTAGTCTGTTTTTCTTCAACTGAATGATAATGCTTGACATCATTCACTGAATAAGTTTCTCTTATGCATGCAATTCTAGTATTGATTACTTTAAAACAATGAACTCATCTTGGAAATAGAAATTATGGCTATTTGGCAACATACGAAAGATTGGACTTGAGTATTTTAGATAGCTGGGCACTCGTCACTCATGCCTATAATCCTAGAAACACAGGAGGCTAAGATCTAAACATCACAGTTCAAAGCCAGACCGGGCAGGAAAGTCTGTGAGATTCTAACCTCCAATTAACCACTAGAAAACTGGAAGGGTGAGGAGATAGGCTGAGGATGGCAGCCGTTCAGTGTGAGTCTTTCTTAGCTCTCGCCAAGATACCAGTTCTGGCATCATAGGGGAAAGTTCATACCAAAAGATCCATCCTAAGTAAGTTTAGTACCACAGAGATCTCAGTCAGAGAGGAGAAAGGCAGGAAACTGGAGCAAGAAGACAGTGGGGAGAGGCTGTGGAGACAAAGCCTCCCTCCTGAACATGAGCAGACATCACTTCTTAGCAACTCAGACCTGCAAGGTCCAGACAGAGCCAGAAAGAGCCTGTGCAAGCCCAGAGTCGTCACCCGGCCATGGTGCGGACTTGACGGCTTCACAGAACTAGAAACCCCAGAAACTCAAGAAAAATGGCAAATCAAGGAATAGCATCTCCCAACCAATATGAACAGGCAATGGAGCAGTCAATGGCAAAACTAGAGAGCCCTCTAAATGCTGCACAAATGCAATTGATAAACATAACTAATGAAAAGTTTGAAAATATCCTGGATCACTGAACTTCATCAAGCAAACTTTACTTTCGCTAAAACCACATATAGACCGAAGCACAGTGATTGTTGGTGACTTTAAAATACCACTCTCATCTATGGACAGATCAACCAGGCAAAAACTCAACAGAGAAACCTCAGAATTGAACAACTGTATAGTCCAACGAGATCTAACAGACATCTGCAGATTATTGCACCCAGCAACATCACAATATACTTTTTTTTTCAGCAGCACATGGGACATTTTCCAAAATAGACTACATTTTAGGACATAAAACAAACCTGTGCAGACTCAGAAATACTGAAATTATTCCCTGCATTCTCTCAGACCACAAAGTATCAAACTGGAACTGAACACCAAGCTACATCAACAAAAACCCTGTTTGTTACTCAAGGAAATTGAAAAACTTATTGTTGAATCACCAATGGGTCATCGAGGCGATCAGGACAAAAATTCAACAGCTTATAAAATTTAACAAAAAGGAGCACACAAAATCCAGCTTCTTTAAGACACAGCAAGGCAGTACTCAGAGGAAAATTTATAGCTCTGAGTGTTTACATTAACAAATTGGAAAAATTGCAAACCAACAATTTAATGTCACACCTTAAGCTCTTGGAAAAAGAGCAACAAACCAACCCAATACCAGTAGAAGGAAGCAAATTATTAAAAATCAAACCAGAATTAAATGAATTGGACTCCAAAAAAACTATAGAAAGAATAAAAAAAAACCAGGGGTTGGTTATTTGAAAAAGTTTAAAAAAATTGAGAGACCCTTAGAAAATGTTACCCCCAAAAAAGGGAGCACACCAAAATAAACAAAATCACAGATGAGAATGGTAATATCATGATAGAAATTACCAAGATCCAGAGCATCATGAGGGAATACTTTTCAAACCTTTAAGCCAAAAAGTTTGAGAATCTAGAAGAAATGTATGAATTTCTAGCCAATATTAACATACCCACACTGAACCAAGAAGACCTAATCCAACTGAGCAGGCCTATTTCAAGCACTGAAACAGAAATGGCAATAAGAGACCTTCCACTTAAGAAAAGCCCAGGGCCAGATGGATTCACAGCTGAATTCTATAAGGTCTTTAAAGCAGAGCTCACACCAGTACTCCTCAAGATCTTCAACAAAATTGAAAATGAAGGCTCTTTGCCAAACTCATTCTATGAAGCCAGTATAACCCTCTCCCCAAACCAGAGAAAAGAGAAACATAGACCCATTTGTTTGATGAATATTGATGCAAAACTTCTCAGCAAAATACTGGACAACTGTCTACAACAACTCATCAAAAAATTATACACTATGATCAAACAGGATTCATCACAGGGAGGCAAAGCTGGTTCAACATACACAAATCAATTAATATAATTCAACACATCAATACGAGCAAGAACAAGAATCACATGATTTTCTCCATAGATGCAGAAAAGGCATTTGGCAAGATCCAACACCACTTTATGTAAAAGCTCTGGAGAAACTAGGAATCCATGGAACATTTCTCAGTATAATAAAGGCTGTGTATCACAAACCCACAGCTAGCATTGTAATTAAAGGCAAAAAGCTAAAGCCATTCCCTCTAAAATCAGGGACGAGACAAGGATGCCCACTCCTCTCCACTCCTCTTTAACATAGTATTAGAATTCCTAGCCAGAGCAATAAGGCAAGCAGAAAGCATAAAGGGGATCCAACTAGGGAAAGAGGAAGTGAAACTTTCCCTCTTTGCTGATGAGATGATTCTGTATTTAAAGAACCCTGTAGACTCCACCCCCAAGCTCCGTGAGCTGATTCAAAACTTTGGAAGGGTAGCAGGCTATAAAATTAACCCTCAAAAATCAACTGCCTTCCTCTACGCCAACAGTGAGAGGAATGAGGCAACAATCAGGAAAGCAACTCCTTTTGCAATAGCCTCAAAGAAAATAAAGTGCCTAGGAATTAGCTTAACTAAGAATGTAAAGGACCTTTTTGATGAAAACTTTAAAACCCTGAAAAAGGAAATTAAAGCAGAACTAAGGAAATGAAATAAACCTCCCATGCTCCTGGATTGGAAGAATCAACATCGTGAAAATGACAATCTTGCCAAGGGCTGTCTAAAAATTCAACGCAATACCCATCAATATCCCAATGTCATTCTTTAAAGAAATAGAAGAGGCAATACAAAATTTCATATGGAATAATAAAAGACCCCGTATAGCAAAAACACTTCTTAGCAGAAAGAACATTGCAGGAGGAATTTCAATACCAAACTTTAGACTCTATTACAGAGCTATAATTATCAAAACAGTTTGGTACTTGGCCTGAAGACCAATGAGATAGAACTGAGGACCCAGATATTAACCCACAAACTTATGGCCACATAATCTGTGATAAGGGAGCCAAAAAATAGAATGGAAGAAAGACAGCCTCTTCAACGAGTGGTGCTGGCAAAACTGGTTAAGCACCTGAAGAAAACTGAAGTTGGATCCTTCTTTGTCACCCAGGGTTAACTCCAAATGGATCAAAGACCAGGAGATTAAAGCAGATACATTGAAAATTTACAATAAGGAATAGGAGATAGGCTAGTTCCTCTTGACACAGGTTGAAACTTTCTAAATAAGGAACACAACAAATCAGAGAAAGTCTTGATAAGTGGGACTGCATTAAACTGCAGAGCTTCTGTATGGTAAAGGACATAGCTAGCAAATTAACTAGAAAGCCTACAGAGTGGGAGAAGATCTTCACTAACCATACAGCAGACAAAGGCCTCATATCTAAAATATATCTACAGCTCAAAAAATTGAATCACTCTAAAACTAATCTCCAAAGTAACAACATCCCATTAAAAGATGGGCCAAAGACTTAAAGAGAGTCTTCTCTAAAGAAATAAGAATGGCCTATAGGCACATGGAGAAATGCTCCACATCTCTGGCCATAAAAGAAAGGCATTTCAAAACAACTCTAAAATACCACCTCACTCTAGTTAGAATGGCCATGATCAAGAAATCTAATAACAACAGATGCTAGACGGGATGTAGTCAGGAGGAATCAGTACTACACTGCTCGTGGAAGTTCAAACTCTTTCAACCACTATGGAAAGCAGTATAGAGGTTCATGAAAAGACTAAACATAGACCCTGCATTTACCCAATTGTGCAGAAATTATGACATACTAAATCCACTAGCACAACAATGTTCATTGCAGCACTATTTACCATAGCAAAGATATGGAACAACCCAAGATGCCCCATAGTTGGTGAGGGGATCAACAAGATCTGGTATTTATACCCAATGGAATTCTATGCTGCTGTCAGAAAGAACGATATCGCCCCATTTGCAAGGAAAAGGAAAGATTTAGAAAAAAATCATATTAAGTGAAGTAAGCCAGACTCAAAGGAACATAGGCTCAATGGTTTCCCTCATTTGTCATAATCAGGAGAAACCTTGGGCTCTCCTAGCAGTGATTTACAATAGAACAAAACCTAGATTCATAAGGCCATATAGCATGTTGCTAAATGAAAGGACCTCCAGGATATAGAAACTAAAACCATATAATGAGTGATTGATGTCCTTAATGTACTATGTTATCTCTCATCTCTTTTATTGTCCCTTGGTTATCTCATGTTGTTACAGTATTTCACCTTGTTATCTGATATATATTATATATGCTTATTTGGTTATTTGAAACTGAATAGGGAAAACAAATGAGGGATGGGGTTGGGGGGAAGGGAAATGGGGACCAAGACATGAGAAAGGGTATCAATGTCTGTGAAGCAGTGTACCTTCTATCTGGTAAATATAATGTAACCCTTCTATTAAATACAATTAAAATGTATGAAAAAAGGTAAGTGTAGCACCTATATTCTGGTAGCCAGACAGCCAAGAAGAGAGAATAGTGGCTGACTTTCTCTTTTATTACCTTTTATTCTTTTGGAATCTGTGAGATGCTGCTAGCTACATTCACATGGCTTTTACCTCTTTAAAGAATCAACGTTAGAAGCATCCTCAGAAATACACTCATCATCTAAGTATATCCCAATCCAGCCACACTGAAAAAAAAGTCTCCATATCTATGACTCTTAGAAAATTTTGAAGAGCTCAAAGAAAAAAAAAAAGCATTCACCCAGCTCTCTTCAAGATACCCAATGCAAGACCTTAATGTGAGTTTGGAGAGATTTTTGGATTAAAAAAAGACTAGTCTGAGCTTCCTTATGAAAAGATTCAACAAGATTAAGTGATCAATGAATATATTTGTTGTACTTATAAATAATCAATCCAACCCTAAAAAATGTTTGTGAAGTTATGCACCTTCTATCTGGTGAATATAATGTAACCCTTCTATTAATCACAATTAAAAAAAGAAAACTGGAAGGGTAGCAGTGGTGCAAGTGGTAGAGAGCTAGCCTTGGGCTGACAAGCTCAGAGACAGTGCCCAGGCCAAGAGTTCAAGGCCCATGACAAACCAAAACAAATAGAATTTAGATCATGGAGAATACACAAAAACACATACAAAAGCATCATAATTTAGTAATTTGAAATCGAAAACTTAACACAATGATATTATACATTCAGGTACATATGTTTCCTTCTCTATCCCGAGTCCTAAGCTGAGACTTCATGGCTAGTTAGTAGGAGAAAATCGAGCAAGTCTAGTCACACTTCTCTCATATACAAAGGTGATAACCAGAGAGAAAATGAGTATTTCTCAAAATATGGCTTCAAACTCATATTTCCATAGCATTATCTCACTCTGCCTTAATTCCCAAACAGAATGCCTCTGTCTATGCAATCTATGTTGAAAACACAATTCTTTAGCTCATGGTTCTAGAAACTGAAAAGTCCAAGGAGAAAAACTGCCTCTAATGACTGGTGTTTTAATGCATCATACCACTTGAAAGGGCAGCATATGGCAAAGAGAAGAATATGCAAACACATCATTAATGCATTCATGAGGATGAATTCCTTAAGAATTGACTACCTTCCTATTGGGCCCCAAGTCATGAGACTGTTGCATTGAGAACTGGATCTTCTATATATGAGCTACTATTTGAATGGAACCTTTTAGAACTGGAACCCAGTGTAGGATGTTACAGGCAATGCTTGTGTGTCCTTGGAGACGTTATGAGGATCTTGGCTCAGACAGAAAGTACAAAGGTTTCTTTCTATTTTTTTGTAAAGATGATGTATAAAAGGTGCATAGTTACATAAGTAAAGAATGAGCACAATTCTTCTTGAACATTGTTACCCCTCCTTTTCTTGTGTTCCACACAATTCCTCAGTAATACAACCTCTCCAATACACAGGCCGAATCTATTGGGATCATTCAGTCATATCTAGACAGTGACAAAAAAAACCAAACCTAATAATAAGCTTTTCTAACATTTCTGGGCCTTCTCTCCCCCTCCTCAGGTTAGAATAACTTGTATACAAAGTAAGAGGGCACAAAAATCAAACAACAGTGACAAAGCAGGGTGGGGGTGGAGGAACAACAACAAAAAGAACCACAAACAATACAACAACTCATTTTCATTTCTTGGAGTTCATTTTGATAAGCATCATTTTTTATGATATGCGTGAACCAATTCAGCAGTGATACACACTACACACTGTACTGGAAATGAATTGTACCACTTGGGGGTAGGTCATGGAAGGAGGGGAAGGACCGGGAGAAAATGATAGGAAGGCTATCACTGTTCAAAATGAAATGTACTTATTACCTGACTTATGTAACTATAACCCCTCTGTATATAACCTTTGTAAAAATATCACCTCTCTTCTTTATAAATTGATTTGCTTCAAGTAATTTGTTACAGTAATGAAGACTGACATGAGTGCCTTTGGGGACATCATATTTCTTACATAGAAAATATCTTCAACAAAGAACTACTGGGTTTTGAGTGGTAACAAGACATGGGAAAATTTGAGGAGGTAAACTTAAGAGACTATCACTTACTATGAAGATACTTCTGCTACTGCCACTAAAGATGAGGATCAGAACTGAGAAATCAAACACTCTCTCTGTTGTCATGTAGGAGGAGAGACACTATTATAAGTTTATATCACTTGCACTTTTCTGCAAGAAGAGAAGGGGTAGAAAGATTTCCTTGTATCTATTTTCCTCAGTTTCTTTCGGGTGAGCAACGTGGCCAATTTAGAGGAGAGTTCTGTTCTCCTACCCACTCACTTGCCCCATTCTCCTCATGTTTGTTGCCTGGATCGATTCTACCCCTTGCTTGTGTGTCATCTCCCATTCTCAGAACTTCATGAAGTACCTCAAAGGTTTTATTCAATGAGGTGAAAAATCTCTTTATACAAGCAGATTCCTCACACCCCTTATTTTACCTCAACAAAAAACACAAAATGGCTAAAGTTTCAGCACACACTCAAAGCTCTCTGACCTGACGTCTTCATTTCTGAACCTGCCTAAAGTTGAAAAAACATGACTTTTTATGCTGGATAATAATTTATTCAATTTTTATAATGAAATATTCATATAAAGTAAATTTTATGTCAGTATCTGTAAATTGTTTTGAAATATATGCAAATATAAATCAAATATGTATGACATGTGATTAGAGACTCTACAATTAATAGATGCAAAGAATGAAAATATTATAATTACGCTAATAAAATTTCTGATTTTAATATTTAACATGCTAACATACAATAGCATAAGTAAATAATACAAATAAATATAAATATATAATGTATAAATAAATACATATAAATAAATAACATAAAATACCAATATACCAATAGGATTTTCTGTAGTGCCCGAGAACTGTGTTCCTCCTTATAACTCCCAATATTTAAGCATAGATGGAATTTTCTAATGGAATTCCTGTCCTTGTGTTTTCATATGTTCTAATTTTGCTGCAGTAGACTGACTTGAATTTCATTAATTCTGGCAATGATCTCTCACCTAAACAAAATTCACTTTTAAAGAAGAGAGGGATGACATTTAGTGTCATATAACTTGCAGAACATTATAGATGCACTGAGTGATTATTGTGGTCATTATTCGTTCTACCCCATCATAATAAACTCACTTTTGGCACAAGTAATGCAACACAGGGAACACAGTGGTACTGGGATAGCCATTGGTGCTACACAGTAGTGGGCTACACAATTGAGCACTGCATAATAAAACTTGTCTCAGTAGATGAATAAATGAATGAATGAATGAGTACCAATAAGTAACCAAACAGAACTTGAAAGCTTCTCAGAAAAGTTTATGGTTTATATTAAGGGTCATTGTCCAGAATGCTTTAAATATAACTACACAAGTCAAAACTAAGGAACCTACCAGAATATTCTTCAGACTTTTGCTCCCTTCGATGTCATAAAATTACTTTGTGGTCCATTGAATTCATACATGGGAAAGCACAGACACCAAGATCTGATCTGTCCTTTGGGTAAAGTGTCACAAAAATGTGAGAAGGATATCCAGGCAAATATTAAGTTTCTGGAAAATCAGGCAAGAGGGAATTTTAAGGATGTATTTGCAGAAAAGTGGCTAAAGTTTTCAAAATGGAAAAGTGGTGGTTTTATATGAAGACATGCAGATGTGCCATTAAAGTGAGGACGCCTTCTTGCTGGAGAAGACAGGCTAAAGTGCTATTTAGGCTCCTGAAGCAAACCCAGTAACTGGAAAATGGCTTTTATTTAGTAATCTGAGAAATTCCAAAATATGATGGCAGCCTGCAAATGTTTTGTTTTTTTTCTGACAACTTTCCATGCCCAGAAATGCCAAAAACATTCCTCTGGAGTGGCATCATCTCTGCCATAGAAAAGAAGCCAGGAACATAGAATAGTTTCAGATTAATGATACCAATAAGGCTTGGACTAGAGAATGAATAGTAGACAGAAGGGTATTAAAATACTTAGCAAACTTTCAAGTACATAAATAATATGACCTTTTGACTTTACTCCCTTTTGGAACATTCAAATTACTAGGCATCTTCCTAAGGAATTTATAATACTTCAGAGTTTATATTTAAATTTGGGATATTTTATGTTGCTGACATTTTACTAGGCATTATTTTCATCTCTAAATTTCTAATGGATTTATTAGATAACTCAGCCATTTAAGACACTGAACACTTAATTTTCATCAATGGACAAGTAGTGCATGTTAGGCTTTCTCAGTTATAGAAAATATAAGGCCTAGCTTTGAAGGTGATCCAGTTTTTGTAGAGAGGACAGACAGCAAAACCAGGAGAAGGAGGAGGATGTTAGAAAAGCTAACTCTTGTGCTGTGTCTCATGTTCAAAACTCTCTGACATCCACCACTTAGTAATCTTCTGTTTATGGCTAAACCGACTTGCCTGATTAGTGAATCTTGGAGAATGCACTGAATATTTAGAGGACTAAGAACTGTTTCATTGCTATCTGTGTAGATTTTACCACTTCAAAGAATAATTCTTCTTTTCATCTATCCTCTCAAGTATTTTCTGGCAAAAGAAAAAGAAAATGAACAAGAAAAAATGTATATTAGCAAATATTTCATGCTACAGTTGGAACAGAGATGAGTAACTCAAACTGCTGATTAGAATGTGGCTTTATATTCCATCTTGGCAAAGAAATCACATTTTAAAAGAGAGTGAAAAAAAATGAACAAAATACAAAAAATAAAAGTAAAACACCACAGCGCTGAGATTACACCTTAGCAAATGTGAAAGCATATAACTAATAGTAGACTAAAAGCAGGCAGTAAAGTTTGTTATATAAACTTTTTTCAGGCTGACTAGTCTAAAGGTAAGTCCAGTGGTTACTTTTTTTTTTCCTCTTCATGTTTATTAGTGTGAATTCATTTCACAATGTAGTTTGCATTTGGAATGTACATTTAGGCAGAGGGAATACAGCTTCTTCAGAACCATCCTCTTTATCACTTACCCTCCACCCTCATGTACCCAACCAGTGTCAAAATATTTACTTGTACCATTTTTGCAGACATAGCATGTTTTAGTATCATTTACTCTCTAGTATTCTTTTTTCCTTTACTTTCCCTCTATATTTTTTCAAACTATCCCACAATTACAATCAGGCTATTACAAAAAAGAAAAACATGTCTATCTTTTCAGTATAGAGAGAGCAACATGTGAACTTTTATTCTTCTTCTACTTTTTTATTCTTCTGATCCTAGTTTGCTCCCTCCATTTTCTAGGAATGACATTTCATTCTTCTTTATGGCTGATTAATACTCTCATATTATACATATATTACATATATATCATATTTTCTTTATCTGTTCATCAGCTGTAGGGCATCTGAGTTGTTTTTATTTCTTGGCTATTGTGAATCCTACTGTAGTAAACACAGATCTGTAAATGCCTTCTCATATTCCTGAATTAAATTCCTAAGGTCATATGCCTGAGAGGGCTGTTACTGGCTCTTATGGTTAGTTCTTATTTTTGAAGAACTTACATAGGAATTAGCTTTTGTCCACCATTGCAAAATTAGATCTTGCTTTTAGGCAAACATGGAAAAGAAAAAGAGCTTTCTTAATCAGCTTTTTTTTTGGAATTTCCTTCAGCTAAAGCAAAATAATCTTTATATTCAAGTATATTTATACTGGTATGCATATTCTGCCATCTTGCACCTCTAAAAATATGACCCACCCAGTCTTCTATGTTCCTCTGTTGAGGTTTTCCAAAGTGAATTATGACTTAAGAAGTTGAATGTATCTTTTCCATTCACTTGAAGGTCTGCACATTATTCACAAGTCTACTACATATCAGAGGAATCTTCGTATTTCTGTCTTTATCTCTAGGATTCCCAACTCTGTTTCTCAATTGCATCCAAATTTGGATGGATGAAATGAGCCCATAGATAAAACTCAGAACTTCTCAGCATTTATAAAATTGACAGCTGCCTCAATATGCTGGCATCTATATGTCACCCTTTCTTTCCTCAAGCTAGAATATTCATTCCTACTTTTACTCTTCACATTATTATTAATCCTCACTAATTTAACTAAGTATTTCTACAACAAATGTTTCTGTGACATTCAGAAGTATTCTGTTTGCAATGCTTCCAGAACCTTTTTATTTCATATACAATATGCTCTGCTAGTCATAATATTATACATGTTATATTCACTTGACATGACACACCAATGATTCTGTCATTATTTTATTGTCCTAGAGGTCTTGGTTGTGTTTGTTTCTAAGATAAATCAAAGACTACAACACAGGAAGAAATCACTAAACATAAAATAATACAATCAGCAAAAATTAGCACCTCTTGGTTTTGCTTTCAAGCATTAGATTGTACTTTCAACTTAGCCACGAAATATTTTGCAAGGTAACTATCTGTCACCAACCTTCCACCTTTCTTTACTAAAAAATGAATGAGTTATGGGGAAGCGACAACTTCTGCTAATTAGCAGACTGCGTGTGGCTGCTATAATTTAAAAATTATTGATTAATTGTGATAAAGATCTTCAGCCCACCAAAACATGAAACCAACACTACCTGCTCTTAAGAGAAAGCATCTGTATCAGCTTCTCTAGATAAGGACAGCTGTCTATCAAAGACAAGCAGTGCAACATTCCAAGGACTCTCCAATCAAAATAAATTCATTCTCCTCATAGAACATATCTTAATTTCTGTGTTTACTGTTTGGCTATTTCCAATTATAGAAACAGTCTTTAAAATATCATATTCTTTATCATATTCTTCCGTACAGATATGTGGCAAAAACCTAAATGAGTACTGATAAACAAACAAAAGTAATGCAGATATGTGTGTATATGTATGTGTATATGTTAGAGTATTATTCAGGCATAGAAAAGAAAAATTCTGTCATATGTTAAATGTTACAAAAATAAATATGGAGGATATTATGGTAAGTGAAAGAAAATAGGCACAGAAGAATAAACACTAAGTGATGATCTCACATATAAAATTTTATAAAATTTTAAATAGTTGAGGAGCAGGTATGATGGTTAAGGATTGTGAGGTAATGTGAGGCACTCAGTTAAAATATTGGAAAGCAGAAGTAGGAGGAGGAGCCGGACCAGGGGCTCATGCCTGTAATCCTAGCTACTCAGAAGGCTGAGATCTAAGGATCAAGATTCAAGCCAGCCAGGGCACAAAAGAACCTGAGATTCTTATCTCCAATTAACCTCTAGAAAACAGGAAGTGAGGCTGTGGCTCAAGGGGTAGGGTGATAGCCTTGAGCTGAAGAGCTCAGGGACAGCACCCAGGCTGACTGCAAGCCTCATGACCTGGGGGGTGGTGGAGAGAGAATTAGGAGGAGGAGCAAGAGGAAGATAAGGGGACAGAAGGGGAGGAGGAGGAGGAGAAGGAGGAAGAGGAAGAAAAAGGTAGAGGATGAGAAGAAGCTATTTCAAAATACTCAGTATAAAGAAAGCTCCAAATCTAATCCTCTGTGTCTTTACTTACAACAAGTTGACCTAATGTTTTAAAGCTTGATGTTTAGTCTTTTGAGGAACTGCCATAGTGATCCCTCCTAGCCACATCCCCTCCAGCATCTGTTGTTATTAGTTTTCTTGATACTGGCCATTCTAACTGGAGTGAGGTGGAATCTTAGAGTTGTTTTGATTTGCATTTCTTTTATGACCAGAGATGTTGTGTCTATGGGCCATTTTTGTTTCTTCTTCAGAGGAGACTCTCTTTAAGTCTTTGGCCCATCTTTTAATGGGATGGTTGTTATTTTGGAGATTTGTTTTGGAGTGATTTAATTTTTTGAGCTGTTGATATATTTTAGATATGAGACCCTTGTCTGTTGTATGGTTGGTGAAGATCTTCTCCCACTCTATAGGCTTCCTAATTAGTTTACTAGCTATGTCCTTTGCCATACAAAAGCTCTGCAGTTTAATGCAGTCCCACTTATCCAGCCTTTCTCTGATTTGTTGTGATTCTTGGTCCTTATTAAGAAAGTTTCCACCTGTGCCAAGGAGGCCTAGTGTATCTCCTATTCCTTCTTGTATAGTTTTCAGAGTGTCAGCTTTTACCTCCATGTCTTTGATCCATAGAGCTCCCCTATGACCCAGCAATTCCACTACTTGGCATTTACCCAATCATCCAGAAACAAGGACATACTAAATCCATCAGCACAACAATGTTCATTGCAGCACTATTTACCATAGCAAAGATATGAAACCAACCTAGATGTCCCTCAGTTGATGAGTGGATCAACAAGATCTAGTATTTGTACACAATGGAATTCTATGCTGCTGTCAGAAAGAATGACATTGCCCCATTTGTTAGGAAATGGAGAGACTTAGAATAGATCATATTAAGTGAAGTAAGCCAGACACAAGGAACTTAGGCTCAATGGTTTCCCTCATTTGTCATAATCAGTAGAAACCTTGGGCTCTCCTAGCAGAGATTTGCAATAGAGCAAAACCTTGATACAAAATGCCATATAGTAGGATGCTGAACAAAAGGATCTCTAGGCTATAGAAACATAAGCCATATAATGAATGTTGTTCTTAAGGTACTATGTTATCTCTTATCTCTTTTGCTGTCCCTTGGTTATCTCATATTGTTACAGTATCTTACTTTGTTACCTGATGTATCAGATATATTTGTATTTGGTTATTTGAAATTGGACAGGGAAGGGGGAAAACAAGATGAGGGGTGGGGGTGGGGGGATGGAAATAGGGACCAAGACATGTGAAAGGGTATCAGTGTATGGGAATTAATGCACCATCTATCTGGCAAACATCATGTAACCCTTCTATTAATTACAATAAAAAATAAAGCTTGATGTTGCATGTAAATCTCGTTTCCTCATAAGCAATAAGTCCAAAATGGCAAAAGAAAGAAAACCAAGTCATAAGAAAATTCAGCTTCAAATGTAAGGACCTCCAGGATAAAGAAACAAAAGCCATATAATGAGTGATTGTTGACCTTAATGTACTATGTTATCTCTCCTCTCCTTTGCTATCCCTTGGTTATCTCATATTGTTACAATATTTTATCTTGTTATCTGATATATTTTATATGCGCTTAATTGGTTATTTGGAATTGTATGGGGAAGGGGGGAAATCAAGATGAGCTTGGGGGGTGGGGAGAGGTAGAGGGAAATGGGGACCATGTCATGAGAAAGGGTATCAATGTTTGTGAAGTAATGCACCTTCTACCTGGTGAATATAATGTAACCCTTCTATTAACCACAATAGAAAATATTTTTGCCATTCCTGGGCTTGGGCTCAGGGCCTGAGCACTGTCCTTGGACTTTCTCAAGGCTTAGCACTCTACCACTTGAGTCTCAGCACCACTTCCAGCTTTTTTCAGTGTATGTGGTACCGGGTCTCTGTGCATGCTAGGCAAGCACTCTACCACTAGGCCAAACTCCCGGCCCCAATAAAAAAGATTTTAAATAAAAGAAGGACCAAGAATCACAGCAAATAAAAGAAAGGCTGGATAAGTGGGACTGCATTAAACTGCAGAGCTTTTGTATGGCAAAGGACATAGCTAGTAAACTAATCAGGAAGCCTACAGAGTGGGAGAAGATCTTCACCAACCAAACAAGGGACAAAGGCCTCATATCTAAAATATATGAACAACTCAAATATATCAACAACTCAAAAAATTGAATCACTCCAAAACTAACCTCCAAAGTAACAACCATCCCATTAAAAAATGGGCCAAAGAGTTAAAGAGAGTCTTCTCTGAAGAAGAAACAAAAATGGCCTATAGACACATGAAGAAATGCTCAACATCTCTGGTCATAAAAGAAATGCAAATCAAAACAACTCTAAGATTCCACCTCACTCCAGTTAGAATGGCCAGGATCAGGAAAACTAATAACAATATATTTATATTTTTATTTTAGTGTTTTTTCTCAAATAATAAAATATTGAAGAGCTTTATATCTATGAACAGGTTAACCAATGTTACCTGGGCAATTAATTTCTTCCGAAGTACTATTTTTCTTATAAATACTAGTAGGCAGGGTCAGAACAATATTAATCCATTTCACTCAAAAGCTACGGTTCACAGAGTAGAATGAACACTACTTTTCTGAGACTACAAAGAAAAAATAAAAATTAATGAAGTAATTAAAAAAATACAGTCATATCCATGGAAAGTTGATATCCATGGAAATTAGAAAATAGAGATATTCTACAAGAATAATATCAGAATCTGGGTGCAGTGGCTCATGCCTGTAATCCTAGTTACTCAGGAGACTGGGATCTAAGGATCATAGTTCAAAGCCAGCCCAATAACTAAAGTCTGTAGACTCTTCTCTCCAATTAACCACTAGAAAACTGGAAGTGGTGCTGTGGCTCAAGGGATTGGGAAACAGCCTTGAACTGAAGAGCTCAGGGACAGCGCCAAGGCCCAGAGTTTAAGCCCAATAACCAACAAAAAAAAAAAGAAGAAAAATATCAGAAATTGTTGATGTGTTTTATTATAACAATTTTGTTTATTTCAGCAGTTACCTCTCATTGGAGATACATAATGCAAACATATCATTGATGTAACTGTTCATTAAGTGTGATGAACAACTGTAAATTTGTATTACCTATTGCATATTTACTTAAAATGTGTATTGTTGTAAAACCACTTGTAAAAACAAAAGTAGATGAGTAAGATGTATTCTCGGTAGTGATTCAAGTTGTCAAACTTCTTGGTATAGTAATAGTTTGTATTTAGAGCCTTTTCTTCTTATGGCTTTCAAAAGGTTTCATTACATTAAAGACAAAACAAGTATGCTCAATTTACATAAAACCAAATTAAATATAATTACTATTTCACTTAATATAAGTAGGCTGTTTTGTTTTACAGCAATTCAATGAACAATTCCGATTTTATTTGTGACTTCTACTCCTGGGCTGTTAATAAGCAGAATGATTTCAATTTGAAAGTCCAATATCCCTATGTAATTTCAACTTTCTGATAACTTTCCATAGTTTGCTGATGATTTGGTTTTGCTCCCCCTCCTTTTCTTGTAGGTCCTGGGACTTGAACTCTGTGAGCCACAGTGCCCAGCTCTTTTGCCCCTTTCAGTATGTTAATGATCGCTTATAAATTCAATCCCTTCTGAGATCAACTTGGTCTCTTTGTCTACTTAATTTGTTGCTCAAATTTCATTATCCAATGCAATGGAGATCTTTTGAATGCATCCTTTTCAGGTTTTGCATTTCTTTAGTTGGTTTGATAAAGGGTCCAAGCCGAATACAGTTTTGTCTCTGCACAATAACTTTATTGCTTTATTAAAGACATTGCAATGTCTTTTTTCCCCTTTGGATTTCTTCTTAAATCCTGTTTATAAATGTTAACCTAATACAATATATAATAAAAACATAATTTCATAGTTTCATAGTTGAAATCCTAGGCTGAAAGATAATGATATTTTTTTGCTATTCCAATAGGCACTAGAAAACAACAACCATTTGTAGATATGGAAAAATAATGATAGATGACCAAATTTAATTCTGAAAATTTCTCTTTACATTGGAAAGTTATCATCATTACTTCCTGCTGTAAAAACCCTTAACTTCGAATTCCTTTTTCCCTTTTCATGAGGATATGGATCAATTTACATGAAGTATGAAACAATTTCTTCTAGACTTTGATTCCAGTTATGAAAGGGAACCCAGAAATGTATCAGGGTAGGACAAACAAATACAACAGACAGTTCTTACAAGAGGAAATACAAGCTGGGCATGGTGGCTCATGCCTGTAATCCTAGCTACTCAGGAGGCTGAGATCTGAGGATCAAGGTTCGAAGTCAGCCTGGGCACTAAAGGACCTGAGACTCTTATCTCCAATTACCCTCTAGAGAAAGCAGGAAGTGCTGTAGCTCAGGGGTAGGGTGGTAGCCTTGAGCTGAAGAGCTCAGGGACAGCACTCAGGCCCAGAGTTCAAGCCTTATGACTGACAAAAAAATATATATACATGAAAACTTCAGCTCAGAAAGCTTTGTATAAGTAGCACACACATATGTGCAAAGAAATACCATGTATGTTAGGTCCTATCACAATTTCCACAAAAGCCAGTTGAAATTAAGTTAACAAATGAAATTTGTATGTATTTTGTTGCTTTTCAGTTATGGTAACCATTTATGTATGCCTAGGTCACCACAAAATATAGAAATACTGACAGGAAATTATCCTGTGTGCATTTTAAACCATACTCTAAAGTTGCCTCAATCAAACTCCCTCAATTACCAGAGTAGCTCATTTTACAGCTGTTAAAAAAAAAGAGTAATGTCATTCAACTGCATCAAAGTTTAGTTGATATGGAAACTGTGCATATCTAGGTCACTGATAATTTGCTAGAAATGGTTTTCTGCAATTTCAAGGGTTCACAGAGTCTCCATTCCTGTCATTTACTATGGGGTGAATTCTTCAGATATAATTTAAATAAATGGCTGCTTTTCTCAATGAGCAATTCTGTAAGGAAGAATCTGAGCATTCCCTTGCCACTTCTCTCATGGGAGATGTTATGAATATAAATTGAATTTAAATTTATTGTTGCTGTGCAGTTGCAAGTTTCTGTTCTCACAGGTCAGTTGCATCAAAACCTTGAAAATAAACTAAGTAAACCAGTGCTTCTAATATATTTTTTGTGTCATCGGATAAGATTATACAACTATATTATTATATTATTACCTTAAAATAAATTATTGTGCTTCATAATTTACATATTATTCTAAGCAATTAATTCCACATGTAATATTATTATCTGCATATGTGTGGCTTTGTATTGTGGAAGGGATAAAATGCCTTTCTGACCTATACTCCTAAAGGTATAAATTGAAATAATAAAAGATCACTAAAATTTATGAATACTAAAATATAACTGAGATGATTGATATAAGAACCTCTTTTTATTTCTTGTATACGTTACCCATCTAACTTTGTTTTTTCACGAGCAGAAGGTTTCTGAAACTTTTAAGAACTAGTACTTGGAATTTGGTATTGAGGGAAATGCATGTTTAAGAAGCTTGAATTGATACCATTAAGTACAAAGAAGGAGTCTTTTGTTTGTTTGTTTCTTGGTTGGATCAGGTGCCAGAACAGACTTGAATACAAGTCCCAATTTTCTTCCTTAGCATATTTGCTCAACACTGGCACTTTAACCCTTGACTCACATGTCCAATTCTGATTTTTTGCTAATTAATTAGACATAGCATCACACATTTTATTCTACCAGGACTGGATTCAAACCAAGATCCTCAGATCTCAACTTTCTGAGTAGCTAGGATTACAGGCTATGCCACCATTATCTGGCTAAGAGGGTTATGTTAATGAATGTTTATGGAGAATATATACCTCTGTCTTCATTATTGCATATCAGGGTGATCTTATCTGTATTATAAAGTAGCCATGGATAAAAATGTACATCATTATTCATTCTTTATCCAAGCTCATATTGGGTATTATTTGGCTATTATCCAGACAAGAATAACTGGGATGTGTTTTGGGGGGA
This sequence comes from Megascapheus bottae, assembly GCF_031878675.1. Lineage (NCBI taxonomy): Eukaryota > Metazoa > Chordata > Mammalia > Rodentia > Geomyidae > Megascapheus > Megascapheus bottae. The sequence continues at coordinate 92,368,873 of NC_143509.1, forward strand.
TACTTGGGTTTAAACTTAGTGCCTCTCATTTACTAGGTAGGCACTTTCCACTTGAGTTACACACACGCACCACAAACACACACATCTTATTTTGCCTTAGTTATTTTTTTTTTGGCCAGTCATGGTGCTTGAACTCAGGGCCTGGGTACTGTCCTTGAGTTTTCTCAAGGATAGAACTCTACCACTTGAACCATAGTACGACTCCCAGCTTTTTCTGTGTATGTGGTACCAGGGAGTTGAACCCAGGGTTTTGTGCATGCTAGTCGAGCAGGCTACCATTAGGCTACTCTCCTGGCCCATTGTCTTAGTTATTTTTTAATAGAGCTATGTATATACATATATAATTTTTGTGTTCTGGTCTTGGAGTTTGAACTCAGGGCCTGGGCACTATGTCGAGCTTTTTTACAGAAGCCTATTGTTCTGCCCCTTCATCCACAGCTCCACTCTGGCTTTTATGGTAGTTAACTGGAGAGAACAATCTCATGGGCTTTCCTGCCAAGCTTGTTTTAAACTATCAAGCATTGGATCTCAGCTTCCTGAATAACTAGAGAAAGTTCATATTTTCTGATATGGTCATGTACTGTCTGGCATGGACTGTTCATTTTTCGCCTATGCTCCTATACAGTTGAGAAGGCATGTATTACCATGCCCATATTGTTGGATAGCATGGGATTTTGTTAAATTTTTGCTTAGGCTGGCCCCAAACTACTGTTGTCTCCTTCTTTTGTTTTCTTTTTTTTTTTTTTGCCAGTCCTGGGTCTGAGCAATGTCCTTGGACATTCCTCAAGGCTAGCACTCTACCATTTGAGCTATCACACCACTTCCAGCTTTTTCTATGTATGCGAGGAGGAATTGAACCAGGGTGTTCGTGCATGGTAGGCAATTACTCTACCACTAGGCCATACTCTCAGCCCCGCGTCTTCTTAAATCACCAGTTCCTAAGTAGCTGTGGTTACCTGCGTATGCTATTACAGCTGACCCTGTAATGACACCTTTTGTCTATACATTATGAAATATTTTCTAAGCATCCATTAAAGACTACTAATCTGAAACACTGAAATTCCTTGTACTTAGTTATTCATTTTGATTGTCAAGGTGATATACAGAGGTGTTATAGCTACATAATAAGGTAGTGAGTATATTTCTTGTTGAACATTGGTACCCCTTCGTTGGTTTTCTCCTACTTTCCACTGATTCACCAAAAAAAAGTATTTCCTAGTTGCAGTCTGATAGATGTGGAAATTGCTTTGAAGTGATATAGATTGGAAATTATGGATAAAATTCAGCTTGTCAAAATTCTCATAACAAATTCTTGCTCTGAAAATGTATATTTGCTTGTTGAATTTAAAAGAAATATACCTTTGCAGTTACGTCAAATAACATCACTTAAGGTCACAATCACTAACACATGAATATTTAGTTCGTGGGAACTGTCTCAGGCAAAAGCCAAAATTCCATAAGTAGAATGATTGTGATTCCCCCGTCCAGAAATACATGAATCTTCCTATAGAGAAAGTTATGAGAAAATCCACAAATTACCTACATATCAATTCTACCAAGACAAATGCAAAATGCTACAGATTTATCATAATGTATGATGCACAGTAGCATTATGAAATGAAAGAGAAATTTTTCATGCTATACATCAGAAATGAGGAGTAACTCTTTCAGTACTTCAAGCAATCATCTAGATGGCACCAATGATAATCTGGGTGGCCCCGATATCAGTGGCTGACATCTGTAATCCTAAATACTCAAGGCAGTGAGACCCAGAGAATCATAATTCAATGCCAGCCAGCGTAGAAAAGTCTATATAGAGACTCTATCTCCAATTAATCAGCAAAAGCAGAGCCAGTTTTCACTGTTAATTTATCTGTCTTTGGGAAGGTAAGGGAAATGCAGAAATTGTAGGGAAAAAGGGTGAATAAATGCAGCAGTAATACTTACTGGACACTTTTGAAAGTGAACTATAACATATGGGTGGAGACAGGATGGAAAAAAATTGGAGAAGAGGGGGTATTGCTAAAAAAAGGAATATACTCTATATCTGACTTTTAATTGTAACACCTCTGTACATCATCTTTACAATGATGAATACACATGCATTAAATAAATAAAATTTAAAATAAAATTAGTTTTTTAAGAACAGGTGTGGCTCAAATTGTTGAACATCAATAATGATCAAGTAAGCCAAAAGAGCAGGAAACTCAGATGTCAAGTTCTAGCACTAGCAAAAATAAATAAACTAGATAAAAGATCTAAATGTGAAAAGACAGTGAGGAATGGAAGTGGGGGAAAGAGGCAGGGAGGGTAAAGAAGGATGATGAGGCATATAGACAGATGAAGATAACAATCTTCAAAATTTTCTTCACTTCTTTGTCCTCTCTCTTATTGGTGTTTCATTTAATTAGAGAAGGACAGTGTTTGAAAGTGCTGCCCAGGGAGAGTTTCCCGCTGGTAAAGAAGAGTGAGAGTATAGTTTAAATGAGAAATAGCCACCTCTTTGCCTGTGTTACTGGGTAGAAAGCAATACTTTTTTTAACAGCCTGAGTAGAAAGTAACATAAGTACCATTAACAATTCAGCTTCTCTAGGAGTTAGGAGCCCTCATTATTTTAACAAGTTTTCTCAGCCAAGAAGTACTCAAGGGTATTATGATCGAGACAATAACTGATGCTTTTTAATATGTAAGATTACACTCTCCAGGAGTGGTGCCAGTTTCACCACCTGGGCAGAGTGCAAACAAATGAGCGAATTTTGATACCGCGCATAACACAGACTGCACGATAGGGACCAATTTTATTTATTCACTGGTTTACTGGACTTTTTCCTTTTTTTCACCCTTTATTATGTGTACATTTTTACTTATATGACCACAGATAGCTATAAATTAAATCAACATATGTAAAATATTTTAATGTTATTTATAGATTGAAAACATTGTTGTAATAAACAAGGCAAAAGGTAAATATACAATTAAGCATGATGAGTGTCATTAATAATAGTATTATAGTATTAAGGATTTTTTTCAGAGAATACATTTCATGTGTTCTCACTGCATACAAATCAAAAGCTAAATAGTTGAAATGATAGACATGTCTGCCATCTTGATTATGTAAACATTTTGCAATGGATACAGATTTATGCATGAAACTTATTTCTCAATCCTTTGTCTGAAAAGGTAGGCTGAAAGCAAACACCAAAAAATTGTAATACATTCCATTCACTGGTAGCTAGCATTTGCATTCTACATACTCAGGAAGTTGAGATCTGATGATCTAAGTTCAAAGCCCACTAGGGCCAAAAAAAAATGTCATGCAAGTGATCAAGACATTGAATTCAAGTCTTAATACTGGCACAGATTAAGCAAAAACAAATTCTGCAACATATATCTGGGCTTATTGTTTTCAGCGTCACTAAAAGTTTCAAAACAATAGAAACATAAATTTAGCTGACATTATACTTCTTTTTCCATTCTTTGCAACTGTTATTTTCTCATACACGAGGGTAGGATTTTTGAAGAAAATAAAGTAAGATTTCACTATCATCCATTAGAACCATAGGATATTAGCGCTAAGACTGACCATTTAACAAGCATCTTACTAAAACTTTTCCCATTCTGGATTCCTCTACAGACCCAATAGGAGCATGAACAATTGTCCCCAGATATCTGATGACAGAGCTAGAACAGGTGAATTACAGTGACAGGACAATCAGAATGTGTTTCAGATTCGCCTCCTGCAGGCCCTCCGCTCTCCTCTTTCAGCCTTTTCTTGGCAGTTCTATGAAATTCTTGTATTACCCTTAACAGATATTCTTCTCCACTCCTGAATCTCACACCTCCAAATTGCTTTTCAAACCTCTTCCAGACTAATTTTCACATGGCCATCTTTCACAACATCAAATCCCAGGGCCCAACTATCTAAGTTTGATTTAATTGTCACAGCTAATCAAATTCCAAGTGCTTTATGGCTGTTGTTTTCAGATCTTATCCCCACTGGCTCTTTCTACTTCTTTCAGGATGAGTTCCTATTCCACTTAAGTAAAACGCCATATAGCAGCCATATTCAGTATCCCAAGGATAAATTGCTCATCCACTATTCCAGACCAAAAAGCTTCACTCCCCTTGTGAAAACTGATCCCCCACTCCCCGGCTGTCCTTGGAATGAACTTACCAAACACCATCAATCTGCCTCTCTGCCAAGTAGACATTCACCGAGTTCTCTTGCCATCTAACTTCAGTAGTATTCCTGAAGATGAGTATGCTTTTACTTAGATACTATCCAGCACACTTCCCAACTTTCAGATCTTCAAAACTCCCATCTTCTCACTTTTGCTTCCTATCAGTACTGAATTGACGTCCTCTCTCTTGAAAAACAGAAGCCATGAAGAGAAACCCTGCTTAGTTTCCTGAATGTAAACATAGGCAGTAATCTGCTAGCTTCTTTCACTTCTTTTGTGATAGAATTAACAATTTTTAATTTTTTTTCCAGTTCTGGGCCTTGAACTCAGGGCCTAAGCACTGTCCTTGGGCTTTCTCAAGGTTAGAGCTCTACCACTTGAGCTACAGCACCACTTGTGGCTTTTTTTTTCTATGTATATGGTACCAAGGAATCAAACCCAGGTCTTCATGGATGCTAGGCAAGCACTCTACCACTAGGCAAACCTCCCAGCCAGAATCAACATTTTTTGCTGAGGTTCTATGTTTCTTTGATGAATGTCAATGTTTCTTTTGATCCTAAGCAGAATTCACTTCTATATTTGCTATAAAATTTGCGACTTTATAATTACGAGGATATTTATGGGATGAAGTGTTTTTTATGCCAACTAGAGGAATTTTTTTTTTTTTGCCAGTCCTGGGCTTGAGCTCAGGGCCTGAGCACTGTCCTTGGACTTTCTCAAGGCTAGAGCTCTACCACTTGAGCCTCAGCACCACTTCCAGCTTTTTTCTATGTATGTGGTACTGAGGAATCAAACCTGGGTCTTTGTGCATGTTAGGCAAGCACTCTACCACTAGGCCAAACTCCCGGCGGCGAGGAATGTTTGTTTTAACATTTAATTTTATTTTTTATTACAAGATATCACTATCTGGGTGCTGGTAGCTGCTAGCTACTCAGGAGGCTGAGATCTGAGGACCACAGTTCAAAGCCATCCCAGGCAGGAAAGTCTGGGGAGACTCTTCTCTCCAATTAACCATCAGAAAACCAGAGGTGGCTGTGTGACTCAAGTGGTAGAGCCTTATCCTGGAGCTGAAGAGCTCAGGGATAGCGCCGGGTCCAAGGTTCAAGCCCCATGACTGAAAATAGACAAAAGAAGAAGGAAAGAAAGAAAGAAAGAAAGAAAGAAAGAAAGAAAGAAAGAAAGAAAGAAAGAAAGGAAGGAAGGAAGGAAGGAAGGAAGGAAGGAAGGAAGGAAGGAAGGAAGGAAAGAAGGAAGGTTTTTTTACATAGAATAGAGACCAATATATTGAAGTTTCAAGTAATATATTAAATGCCTGTTTAAAATAAAAGCATATAAATATTATAGATCAGTAAATACATTTAGTGGGAAACTTTTATATAACTATTTGTCACTTAAACAATGAGACAGAAATTTAGAGAGAAAAACTATTTGGACATGGTGGCTTATGTCTGTAATCCCAGCTACTCAGGAGGTTGAGATCTGAGGATCATGGTTCAAAGCTATCCCAGGCACCAAAATTGGTGAGACTCTGATCTCCAATTAACTACTAGAATATTGGAAGTGACACTGTGGGTCCAGAGGTAAGGCTGAAGAGCTCAGGGACAACGCCCAGGCCCAGGGTTAGGGTGACAGTGTTGAGCTGAAGAGCCCAGGGACAGCACACAAACAAGAGTTCAAGCCACACGACTGACCCCCCCCCCCAAAAAAAAAGAAATTTAGAGAAAAAACTAAACATATCATTTTAATAAAATATATAATGTGCTAAGATGCAGTATGTGTCTAACTGGACCAAAAAATACACTGTAGAACTAGTAAATCAAGTACTATTATAGCTTTCATTCTCTACATGATAATTATTATTTGAGGATATTTACTATTACTATTTTAAAAAGATGTTTTTATTTAAAGAATTTATTAACGTTGATTTTTATATCACATTTCAAATGACATGTTTAACAAACAAGTATTCAAGAAGGGACTCTATATACAATCACTGGCACTTAGATTTTAGAACATAATTAAACTTAGGCTGAGGGTTTATGTGTCATAAATACATTATATTAATCTATGTAATAAAACATTATGTCTATAGTCATAAATTTTTATGTGTATGTAGTTGTGTTTTTATTTCCAATACCAAATTTTAACCTATGATTTTATATTAGATCTTTCAGGGAGTTTGCAATTTATAATTCACTGTAACTTGAAGTTTTTGGTAGTTTAAATAATTTTAATCATATTTTACTTTGGAGATAGATGAGGGTGAATGATGAAAATGGTAAAAATTGTTTAGGTTACATTGTATTAATAAATTATGTAGAATCTTTATCTTTGTACAGATACTTAAAGACTATGAAAATTATATAAACTTAACAAAATTAAAGAACACAAGTCATAAAAGATATAAAAACAGTATTTGTTACAGCCATTAAGCAAAATCTGTTGATGCATTTGGAATTTATATGAACATTGGAGATTAGTGGAATGAGAGAAAGTGAAATGGGTACTGTAAGAATAACAAAGAGGTCATGGGAAAATAATATTTTTTTCTGAATGGCAATATATAATAAACTACTATACTAGAGAAATACACAATTAAAACTTGGATTCTTTGTTAAATGAATTGTAACTCACTGTTTTTAAAACTTGAAATTATGTGATCTTCTGTGAAATTATGTGATCTTTCATATTTGTCTACTATCTTCTATTCTTATAAAACATTCATGACTTTTCAAAGTGATGACCATTTATTTTAATATAAATTGTCTAAGATTTATAATGTTATCTTTTTCAAATATTGCATTCAAGAATTCTTTGTGGTTTCTCTTTTTAATGTACTATGAAATTATTTCTTTTCTCTTTTGTTTATTTTCCCTTATGCTACTGACTTTGGTACCTGGTGTAATGTATATTTTGTTTATTCAAAGGGGTAAAACAAGATGATGAGACAAAGGACAAAGGGTGAATCAATGTAACAGTGATATTCACAAGACAATATGTTGGAAATGAACTTTAAAATTTTGGGAGTGGGAGGGGAAAGGAAGGTGGGAGAAAAACAGGGGAAGGGGTAACTGTTTGAGAAGTAATGCATTCACTACTTTCAAAGGTAACTGTACCCCTCTCTATGCATCACCCTGAAAATAAAATTTAAAGAAAAAAACTAAAAGAAAATAATAAAAAATAAAAGAAGGAAAAGATTTTTTCTTTGAAAGATAGTTAACGGAACTAGAATTATAGAGGAAATGGGGTTTAAATAATGTCATATTCTTTTATTTATGTATTCTTTTATTTATGGATTACTATTAAGAATGTGAAGAATACATATAGCTTTAAATAATTATAAGACTTAGGTTAGAAGTTTGGAAAGATTACTGAAAATTGAAGTGCAAAACAACACAATGGCCACTGATTCCTATGTCTTTTCTTGTGATTTTAGATCTTTATTCACATGTGGAAATGCCATAAATGCATCTGAATGCATTTGAATGAAGTTCTCCAAGGAATTACAGGTGGAGAAACCTTAATGTTACCTCAATCTAGAGCATCCAACAAAACTCATAAAATACTAAACAAGTCAAGAAAGAAAGTTCATTTCATTTCTACTGTCATTAGCTGTGCCAGATAATCAGCAAGAAGACCTGATACAATACTGAAAGAGAACTGGAATTTTGTAATTAGAAGTGAGCTAAAAAAGAATTATATCAAATAGAAAAAGTAAAAGCTGTCCAGTAGCTACATTTAAGACAATCTTCTGAGGATATTAGGTTCACACTCCATGTGTAACAGAGCAACAAGATCTAGAGTGGAGAAAAGCTATGAGAGTCCAGCCCAATCCCCATTAGTGTTCACAAGCTTCTTATGGAAGCCCGGGAGAACGACCAGGCAAATAAAATGTGAGAGCAAAGACAACTCTGAATAGAATGAGTTACTGCCAAGCTTTCTTTGTTCAGGAAAGACTGCAATGGTGGGTTCCTTCTTAATTATTATGGCAATTTTTACTCTGCTTCCAGGCTTGGCATAGGGGCTTCCAAAATGCTGCTGCCAAGGTTGCTTCTATTTCTTTTATTTTGTGATAGTTCCCTGCAAACTCTCCTGGTAATAGCCCAAATATATTCATATGTTTGACCACAATGGTCCAAGTTTCCTTCTAAATGCTATCCCATGGGCATATTTACCTTTTAGCAAAGTGAGAGTGTGAAGATAAAGTTTCCAGGAGACCTAGTTCCAATTGTTAAGACTGGTTGACTTAATTGTATAATGGTTATATTTCCTTTAACTCTTGGGTTCCAGTTCTTCATAAGAGTGTTCTTTCCACTACAGAAAGAACTTTAGAACTTTGGGGGTGACTGTCACCCAAAACACGGTAGTGGTGACTTTGAGAAGCAATGTCTAATTCTATCTACTAGACTTTATTCATGGCTCCATATTTTTATTATATGTTAAACTTATTATTTATAATTATTCCTAGGGTAAATATTTAATGTTATTCCAAATTTCATCAGACATGTAAGAATTCTGCTTCTTGGCGAATCCTAAGTGGCTTTCATAGTCTTAGTTGCCTGGTTCATTTTGATAAATCACCTTATCTCACTGAAAGATTTCTCCAGGTTCTCTTACTTGATGATTTCTAAGTGTAACTTATCAAAATATCGTATAATAAGCTCTGAGTCACCTTAGCCATCTCCTGCTGTTATAAAAAGAATCAGAGACTGCACACACCATAAATAAGAGAAACTCATTTGGCTGAAAGTTCTGAATGCTATGAAGTCAGACTGAGGCAGTGCATCTACAGAGGAGCTCCTTGCTGTGTTTTTAATGTGCAAGCCAAGCAGGAACAAGATGCTCACTCCTTCCTTGTGTAACTGATACATTCTTTTCATAACAGATTTCATCCACTGATCAAGGTGGCACCCATGTTCTAATACCCTTATTGTACTAGGTCAGCAATCTACCACTAGGCCGCATTCTAGGCCCCCTTAGGAGTTTTTTAATAGTCCTAGAGCCCAAAGAGGGCAAGTAGTTAGTCAATAAGGACAGAATTCAAAGTTGTTCACATGCAACAGTACTTAAAAGTGTCTCCTTGTTGGACTTCTCAGCACTTGTGATCTATTTTAAATCGTGTGTGTGTGTGTGTGTGTGTGTGTGTGTGTGTGTGTGTGTCTGTTGTTTTTGGTGCTTGAACTCAGGGCCTAGGTATAGTCTCTAATCTTCTTTTGCTCAAGGTTAGTGCTCTACCACTTGATCTCCTCAGTTCCATTTAGTCTCTTTGATTTCTTGAGTAGTTTATTGAAGAAAAGAATCCCATGGACTTCTCTGAATAGGCTTGCTTCAAACTATAATCCTCAGATCTCAGTCTCTTGAGTAGCTAGGATTATAAGCATGAGCCACCAGCACCCAGCTTTTTTTTTTTTTTTTTTTTTTGCTAGTCCTGGGGTTTAAACTCAGGGCCTGGTAACTGTCACTGGACACATTTTGAGTGGCTAGCATTCTGCCACTTGAGCAACAGCACCACTTCTGGCTTTTTCTGTGTATGTGGTACTGAGAAATCTAACCCAGGGCTTCGTGCATGCTAGATAAGCACTCTATCACTAGGTTATACTCTGGCCCTGAGCTTTTTAAAATTTTCTTAAGTCTCATATGTTTTTAAATTATTGATAATTAAATAATAGTTTCAGATCACTGTTTTTTTGGCCTTGTTTAGCACTATTGAGACAGTAGAGTCAGGATTTAGTGATGCAATCCTTTCTACAGTGCTATGTTCTAATTCATGAAAGGCCAGATGGTGATTTTATCATCACAATGGTGTCTATAAATGTATCTCTACTTGTGGCATGCTAAAATCCCGTGAAGTAAAATGTATAAATAATACTGTCTAAAGCTACTGTGGATTAAATCATGATATTGAGATTTCTGAGCCTCTTCTACCCATGTAGTGCCTAAATGCTCTGTAATTTCTGCTTATCTCATCATTTTCTGAGTCTAGGATGTTAATCTCACTGCTTGCAAAGCAAGTGTTCAAAAATCTTATTAGCAAAAGATTTAGTATCAGGGTGTCTCTAGTTATCATAATTTTATCATATACTTTAGACAAACAAAAAGATATAGAATCAGAGAAAGGGATAAAAAAATAGCAACACTAGAGGTATTAGAATAATAAAATCAACACCATGAACAGTAGCAAATGCTGACAAGAATGTATAGCAATAAGAAATCTCATTCATTTCTTTCTTTCATTTTCAAAAAATTTTTCCTAGCAAGGCAACATTTACAAAATTTGCAGAAACATGTGCCATCAACTTCTGGCAAGCATCACACAGGGCAGGCAGGTATCTTCCCTATTTATCCCTAGCAAAGCAAGCCGAGCTTCTCCTGATTTGAGCTTAGGTTCATGATCTGCTCCTGGTTGGCTAGTTAATATACAGTAAAATGGATTTACAGAAGGTGACTTTGAAATAAGATTAACAATAGACAAGTAATCTCAAAATAAACCTGCACCCTCTGCCATTTCTTCGACAATCTGAGATATATCCTAATTCAGTCTTGAGAAAAAACTATTTTTAGACTGAACCATACATTTCAAAAAACACTTCCTTAGCCAAAGTCATTCCTCTTTTTCCTTAAAAAGAGCCAAGACACCATTTCGAAGCAGGAACTTTTAAGCAACTTGATAGAAAAGACAATTTTTTCTTACCTTTTGCTTCTTTTTTTATTTTCTTTTCCTTTTCTTTCAAACTCTAATGTACCTCAATGTTGTTATTTGGTGGTATGGTATTAATTCATATGGAGACTCTCATTCATTTCTAATAGAAATATAAAGTTTACCATTCATATAATCACTTTGGAAGACAGCTTTGCTACTGCTAGTGAAACTAAATACACTCTAATTATAAAAACCAGGATCCATGCTACTTTGCATTTACCTAGAGATACATATAATTGTCTTACAAACATTGCTCATGTCGGGCATGGTGGCTTATTACAGGTGTGAACCACCAGTGTCTGCTAAGATTACATTTTGATTTGGGTTTGTTATCATACTCAGTATGTCATATAGCAATCCAAAGTTTGTGTCTGCTTATTGACTTGGGAATTCTTTGAGGTCTAGAGTAGTACATGCTTCTTCAGGCTTATTTCTCACCTGATTAGAGTATGTGACAGATATTTCATAATATCTGATGGAAAAAGGTATATACAGCTAATTTTGTGGGTGTTAATAATATGAGTGAACTGCTTTCTTCTTTCTGATTGTTTTGGTTCACTCATGCATTGAAAAGTAGTATCATTAGCATAATGCCTGTATACTTTAGAAGGACAGATAGGTGTCCGTCTGGCCTTATTTGATATATAATTTATTAGGAATTGTTTTAAATAAAGAAAAGCAAAATAAAGTTGATTATCATTGCAACATTCTCATTTCCCTTTAAACAAGGATGGGTAATGTTGTAGGAAATCATAGAAAAATCATCTGACTTTCAAGCCAACAATCCAGGTGTTTATTACATGCTACTGCTGTTTCCCAATTCCATCTCCAAGCATCTTATAATTTTTCTTATTATTTTAATTGAAATTCTGTTCCACCAGAAAAGAAAAAAGTAACTTTTTGCATAATTGGGACAATTTCTGTCATAAGAAAAATATCCTGGAAATCTCACTTGGTCCTGACATGGCTAGGATGAGTTAAACAAAAAGTCATATTAAATTCTTGGGTAAGGGTTGCTGTAAAAGATGCCTTTACTAGCTCATTCTCACCATGTGCAGCGACTTCACTACTGTTAGTGACCTAGTTAGATGTGTGCTCACCTCTAGTCAGTGAACAGCACTCTATGGAGCTCCAAGATTAAAAGGTTTATTATCACTTTCTCACCTTCTTCATAACTGTTAATATGGTTCCCTGAAGTCCTTCTCCTCATTCTCTCATCACTGACTGGATTAAAATATCAAAGGTGCTGATTGCATTGCATTGCATTGTTGTCACTTTTTGGAAACAGAAATACTCATTGAGAACTCCAACACATTCCACAAAAAAAGTGGTAATGATACAACTTTAATGAACCATTCTTTGAACTTGTTTTTTTTTTGCTGTAATTTCTTCCTTAGAGTAGATTATAATCTCTATCTTTGCTAATAAGAAGAAGCATGCTCCATGTCATGATTATTTCCTTTTGTAAACACATTAGTGATTACACAATTGTCATCTTTATGTAAACACATCAGCAAATATTAGTATAATCATTTCAAATCTTGATGTTAATTTATTATATCAATTTTTCAAATTGTCCAAATAAAAAATATGATTAATCTGGTATTGATCAAATGTCCATATTGGTAAATACCAACAAATATAGTTCTGACTAATAATTAATTACTTAAAATATAACTCAAACTTTGAAGCAAAATTTTAACTATGAATCAAACCACAAACTTCTTAGCTAGATTTATAATGAGTGGTTTTTGCTACTAATTGAATTTTTTTTTTTTTTTGCCAGTCCTGGGCTTAAGCTCACGGCCTGTGCACTATCCTTGAACTTCTTTTGCTCAAGGCTAGAACTCTACCACTTGAGCCTCAGCACCACTTCTGGCTTTTTCGAAGTATGTGGTCCAAGCAATCGAATCTGGGTCTTCGTGCATGCTAGGCAAGCACTCTGCCACTAGGCCAAACTCCCGGCCCCATAATTGAAATTTTTATAGTGAATTTCTAGACTACAAATGTTTGAGTTTCATTTTCTCAATATTTGTCAGTTTGTAATCCTTTAAAATCGATTGTTCTTCATTCCTCAATATAATAAAGGCTGTGTATGACAAACCCACAGCTAGTATTATACATAATGGCGAAAAGCTAAAGCCATTCCCTCTAAAATCAGGGTCGAGACAGGGATGCCCACTCTCTCCACTCCTCTTTAACATAGTTTTAGAATTCCTAGCCAGTGTGATAAGGCAAGAAGCAAGCATAAAGGGGATCCAAATAGGGAAAGAGGAAGTAAAACTTTCCCTCTTTGCAGATGACATGATTCTGTATTTAAAGAATCCTATAGACTTTACTCCCAAGCTCCTTGAGCTGATTCAAAACTTTGGAAGGGTAGCAGGGTATAAAATTTACCCTCAAAAATCAACTGCCTTCCTCTACACCAAGAGTTAGAGGAATGAGGCAACAATCAGGAAAGCAACTCCTTTCGCAATAGCCCCAAAGAAAATAAAGTACCCAGGAATTACCTTAAGTAACAATGTAAAGGAGCTTTTGGATGAAAATTTTAAAACCCTGAAAAAGGAAATTAAAGCAGAACTAAGGAAATGGAAAAACCTCCCATGCTCCTGGATTGGAAGAATCAATATCGTGAAAATGACAATCTTGCCAAGGGCTGTCTAAAAATTCAATGCAATATCCATCAATATCCCAATGTCATTCTTTAAAGAAATAGAAGAGGCAATTCAAAATTTCATATGGAATAATAAAAGACCCCGTACAGCAAAAACACTTCTTAGCAGAAAGAACAGTGCAAGAGGAATTTCAATTCCAAACTTTAGACTCTATTACAGAGCTATAATTATCAAAACAGCTTGGTACTGGCACAAGAACAGGCCTGACAACCAATGGAATAGAACTGAGGACCCAGTTAGTAACCCACAGACTTATAGCCACCTAATCTTTGACAAGGGAGCCAAAAAAATAGAATGGAAGAAAGACAGCCTCTTCAACAAGTGGTGCTGGCAGAACTGGTTAAGCACATGCAGAAAACTTAAGTTGGATCCTTCTTGGTCACCCTGTGCCAGAATTAACTCCAAATGGATCAAAGACCTGGAGGTAAAAGCCGACACTCAAAACTATACAAGAAGGAATAGGAGATACACTAGACCTCCTTGGCACAGGTCAAAACTTTCTTAATAAAGACTAAGAATCACAACAAATCAGAGAAAGGCTGGATAAGTGGGACTGCATTAAACTGCAGAGCTTCTGTATGGTAAAGGACATAGCTAGCAAATTAACTAGAAAGCCTACAGAGTGGGAGAAGATCTTCACTAACCACACAACAGACAAAGGCCTCATATCTAAAATATATCAACAACTCAAAAAATTGAATCACTCCAAAACTAATCTCCAAAGTAACAACCATCCCATTAAAAGATGGGCCAAAGACTTAAAAAGAGTCTTCTCTGAAGAAGAAACAAAAATGGCCTATAGACACATGAAGAAATGCTCAACATCTCTGATCATAAAAGAAATGCAAATCAAAACAACTCTAAGATTCCACCTCACTCCAGTTAAAATGGCCAGGATCAGGAAAACGAATAACAACAGATGCTGGAGGGGATGTGGCCAGGAGGGATCACTACTACACTGTTGGTGGGAGTGCAAACTCATTCAACCACTAATGGAAATCAGTATGGCAGTTCCTCAAAAGACTAAACATAGAGCTCCCCTATAACCTAGCAATTCCACCACTTGGCATTTACCCAATCATCCAGAAACAAGGACATACTAAATCCACCAGCACAACAATGTTCTTTGCAGCACTATTTACCATAGCAAAGATATGGAACCAACCTAGATGTCCCTCAGTTGATGAGTGGATCAACAAGATCTGGTATTTGTACACAATGTAATTCTATGCTGCTGTCAGAAAGAATGACATTGCCCCATTTGTTAGGAAATGGAAAGACTTAGAAAAGATCATATTAAGTAAAGTAAGCCAGACTCAAAGGAACTTAGGCTCAATGGTTTCCCTCATTTGTCATAATCAGTAGAAACCTTGGGCTCTCCTAGCAGAGATTTGCAATAGAGCAAAACCTTGATACAAAAGGCCATGTAGTAGGACGCTGAATGAAAGGATCTCTAGGATATAGAAACATAAGCCATATAATGAATGATTGTTGTTCTTAAGGTACTATGTTATCTCTCATCTCTTTTGCTGTCCCTTGGTTATCTCATATTGTTACAGTATCTCATTTTGTTATCTGATATATCGGATATATTTGTATTTGGTTATTTGAAATTTGATAGGGAACAGGGGAAAAGATGATGAGGGGTGGGGTTGGGGGGGAGGGAAATGGGGACCAAGACATGTAAAAGAGTATCAATATATGGGAATTAATGCACCATCTATCTGGCAAATATCATGTAACCCTTCTATTAATTACGATAAAAATATATGAAAAAAATATTTAAAAATGATTGTTCTTGTGAGTACTAAAAATAGAGAATATTTGTCTATTTCTACCCATTATGAGTTAATGGCTTCATTTGAGGCTGTGAAAACAAAGCAATGAATTAAACATATAAGTTCTTCTCGTGGGACTAGACACATATTAGAAAAAAAATCAAATAAGAGGTAAATACAGAGTGAAGGAACAAATGCTTGGGAGAGTACTAACATGAAATCTTCTACAAGGCATTGTCAACTTGACATTAGTGTCATTGATCAAGAGAAGTGCATATGTAGAGTCTATGTTTATGAGCTGTCTAAATTGCAATAGGATCTGAGAAAATCAATTTTTGAATCCATTTGTCAATGAAATTTGTCCTCTCAAATGAATGTTTTCGTTCTAGAGTTTACTAATGGTGAATGTTGTAGAGGTAGTAGATGAGGATCAGATGTAAAAGGAAGAGCATGTTTTTTGTTTGTTTGTTTTCACTTACTATCACCCATTTGGGTGAAAAACATTCAATGTGAAAGTTATTCTGAGAGAAATTATTCAGAAAGCATGGTGTGACAATGAGAAAACATGTTTGCCAAAAATATATCCATCCCCATCTTTAACTCTCAAATGTAATAATAATTGCTTCAAAATTGAGCCACTCATTCAGAACTCATCTTGGAATTTTGTTCAACTTGGCCAAATTCATCTAACTTATATTCCTCAAAAATGACTGATGGAGTATGACAGATAGCAGTGACTTGAAGAATCATTCCTGACAAACATAACCAGTTTTGAGTCTGCAAAATGAAATGACTTTTTATTTTACAAATTGCAAGTCAAAGTACAGTTTAATAGCTTAAGACTCTGTTAGGTGTTTTGGCATTGAAGGCACAGAGTTTTATACATCTAATATTCTCCAGATTTATTTTTCTTTGTCTGTCACAAATGAGTGAAAACATTACTTCCATTACTTTCATTGGCCAGGTGGTAAGGACTTTTATGATAAGTTTTGACTATGTTCCCAAAAGATCTTTCAAAATAACAAAAATGTTGACATATTTTATTTTATTTTTTTCTTTTTAGGGAGGCAATGGCTATTGAATGATCAATTTGACTGCACACAAAAATAAACACACATGTGTGCACACACACATACATAAGCACACATCATTATACATTTATAAATCTGTGCTTTTAAAGAAAAATCCCACAGAACAAACTTATTCTGATTATAAATTATGGAAAGCCAAGAGCAGATAAATTAACAGGATGATATTCTACAAATAAAATGTTAGGTTCAGGATAATGAAACAAACTTCGGCTTCCACGAAAAATAAATGAATTTCCTATGTATCTCTCCAACAACAATAACAAAAAATTCTTAATAATAAGAGGATCATATATTTATCAACTGTAAGTTTCTCTCATTCCTATGTAGAATTCAAACTTTTCATTTAGTAAGGCAATATGATGTAAACATACCTATGTACGTTTATATGGTCATTCAGAATACTAGCACTTACTCTAAAGCATCACTTCATGAAAATTCTGCTGTTTTACTTAAATTATGTATAAGCTACATAACATCATTATGCAGTGAAACTACTATTTCAAAGGAAAAGCAATAGCCAAAATTACCTGGCTTCAAACCAAATTCCTCTATCTCCTAGGTATGATACCTTGATCAATGTATTTAATTCCTCTGTGCTTTCTTTTCCTCATTTATACCATACAATATGCAATAAATGTACTATACAGTGCAAATGCAGTACCATTACTGGTACTGCTATTACATACCAATAATGGTATCTACCTGGTAGCATTAGTCTATTTATACAAGTATAAACTAGCAAAGTACTTATAACCTTTCTGAGCAAATAAGACTGCACAAAGCTCAGTTTTGTATGTTTGCTGATTCTGCTTCTATCCCCGCTGTTATTAGCAATGTTGTTGCCATTGTTGTTTTAATCGTAACTGGTAACAGGTTGACTCCTGTCCATATAATCAAAGGGAATGTTTTCTCACCATGCCATGGCACATTAACCACTGCAAATGGTGATTACTTAGAGCTACATCTGTACTGAGAACCCTTCAACAGTTTATATCCATTACCAAATAATATCTTCATTTGAGGATAGACTTAATGCTTCATGACAGTCACTAACATCTCATTAAACGTAGGGTTTGAAGAGAAGTTGTGCAAATATTATATATGCTCACTGTGCAATTAAATCTAGAAATACAATTGAAGACTGTAAAAATGACTGACATGGCATCTTGCCTAGCCACACTTCTCCATGTCTCAGAGCATCGGTGTATGCTGTTAGGTTTATGATAAGAATTGAACAGAACTGTGCATCCTCTGGGAGAGATTTTTTACAATTTTTTTTTAAATTCCATACACTGAAAATTCGAAGGATTTCTCTAGAGGAAAAAAAATGTGAAATCCTTAACTATTATGCCTTCCAGTCCCCTATCTCTCTGTATCTCTGTGAATCTTGATTTAGGTTAAGTGCATCATTAATCTTTAACACATCAACCTAACAACACAATTAGAGTCAAATAGAATAATGGATGATATTAAAGGAATATAGACGAGCATGCCCAAGAATACATTTCACCTCTCCATATGCTGGATAATTACAGACAGCCACTCACCTGCAGTGTTGCAGATCTTTTAACTCTTTGATATGCATCAGGGTTGACAAACTTATCTGAAACAGGCTGACTAATAATAGATGGCTGGTTTTGTGGAACATATGAGGCCTGCCATAACTACTCAAACTCAGTCTCTGTGACCTAAAGATGACTATAGATGACATAGAAGTGAAGGAGTATGACTGTATTCCAGTGGAATATTAAGTATATGTCTTGAAATTTGATTTGCATAGAATTCTCATGTGTTTGCATATATACTACCTTAAAATTTCTCCCAATAATTAAGAAAATTATTTTCTCATAAATCATATAAAAACATGTGGCAGGTGCATTTGGCTCAAAGGCTGATAGCTTCCTGATCTCTAGTGTATTAATGTCAGAGTATACCTCATTTAACAAGCTGCATCATTGTTCCACTCATGGCTGTAAAGATTAATCATATAAACTGGCTCAAGAAATGCATTATATCATTGGTTTCACGTTCACAATTTATTTAGAATCTTAACTTCAGCTAAAAAGTTGTATTGTACATTTTGTGACTCACAAAACTAAGCACATTGTCGATCTAGCGTGTTGCAGACAAGTTTTGTTAACAAGTAATTTGACACCTGCCACATACTATTTGGATAGTTTTCAGTGGAAACTTAACCACTATTTTTCAGAATTTGTATATGGAAGGTGAGTTTCTGAGTGCAACTCACTTACTGTGGGGCATAATCACTTATGGAGAATCCACACTGAGACTGCCTTGTCCCCAGAGCTGTACACTGTTAAGCACCCTAGCTCCAGACAGCTTGCCGCTTTGTAAGTCCCTGCATCCTCACACTAGCAATCATCAGCAACAATACAGAATTAAGTCAGAAAACACTGCATTTAGAAATAGAAATCTTTGGGATAGGGAGTTTAGCCTAGGTGTAGAGTGTTTGCACAAGGACCTGCGTTTGATTCCTCAGTACTGCATACATAGAAAAAAAAAAGCCAGAAAAGGTGCTGTGGCTCAAGTGGTAGAGCTCTAGCCTTGAGAAAGTCCATGAGCCCACGAACAGTGCCCAAGCCCTGAGTTCAAGGCCCACGACTGGCAAAAAATAAGAAAAGAAATAGAAAACTTATGTAAAATACGTACAATTCAGTTGGGAGTAACACTGTTTAACAAGAAATGTACTCCAAATTTTGTCATTGATTATAGCAAAACATGAGGCAGAGACAGTATATTTCACTTGAAGACTTACTACCAACTAATGGGCATAGGAATAAGTAAGAAGAAATGAAAATTGTCTGTCTCAATTTCTAAACTACATACTATTCTAAAGGGAGAAAAAAAGTCAAGAATCTAAAAATCGTTACTTTTCTTTCTCTTTATTACAAGTCCTCTTTCTAAACTTACTCTGTCTTTAAACAACTGAAGAATCATTCATTCACTTCCAGTTTCAGTCTTAAAAAGAAAGTTAAAATAAATAAAGTAAAAAATAAGTAGCTAAGCTATGCACCCATAACTCACACCTATAATCCTAGCATCTCAGAAGGCTGAGATCTGAGAATCAGAGTTTGAAGCCAGCCAAGTAAGGAAAGTCCATAAGACTCATATGTCCAATAAAACTCAAAAAGCCTGTAGTGACACTGTGGCCTAACTGGTAGAGCACTCACCTTGAGTAAAAGAAGCTCAGGGAAAGATCTTAAACTGAGTTCAAGCCCCAGGACCAGTGAAAGAAAAAAAAAAAAGGAGCTTCTTTGTTCCTAGCAGTTAATACTTTCCACAGACTACCATCATCTGGTTGATCTCATTTTTAATGGGGTCAGCTTTTCCCAAACAGTCATTAGAAAAATCAGATGATAAAGAAAATAATGTTTCACAGTAAGAAATACAAGAACACACATACCCAGCATGTACATGTACACATACACACACACACACACACACACACACACACACACACACACACACACACACATACACCTTTGCAGAGTGAGAGTGATATCACAACTTTTGGATCCTAAAATTGGTATTTTGAAGCTGGTGGCTGGATGAAACCGGGTGAGTTTAATAGCTTTGGACTGGTGAGAACAGTGAGGAATGTGTCCAGTAAGGAGTTTTGCAAAACCAGCTGTCACTTTGGATATGCGATAAGAATTGATTCACAATCTGTCTATAAAAATTAAAAATTTTCTGGAGCAAAGTAGCAGTTCCTTTTTTTGTTTTAGTAATCTTTAACAGAAGTACATGTAAATATTCTTATCTCAAGTGTAGAACAGGATTAAAGATACAGAAGCATTTAACAACAGAAGAGAAAATTATGTCACTGATATTCTGCTCATGCAGGAAATAAAGATATAGTCAGTGAAAATCAACACCACTGTGGAAAAACTCACAAGTGATAGTTCCAGCAAATTAGGTGTTCCTGTTACCACAGAGATAACTTGGAACCCTCATACTGGGAAAATAGACCTATCTGGCAAAAAAAAAACACCATCACTAGGGAAAAATATAATATTTGTTATTATAGTATTATGTGTTCAGATATCTGTATTTTCCTTATATTAATATTTAGGTGGTATACAACTACAAAGACAATTTAGATCACTAAAGAAAAGATAAAGATGGGCAGAGAGAAAGACAAGAGAGAAATTGAGAGAAACAGAAAGGGAGAGAATTTGCTTGTGATTTACCACCTAGACTATAATGCTTATATGATTTGCTATGGACTAAAATTAGTTTATGTACCAAAAGCTTATGGATTGAGTTGATATTCTATGTAACATTATTTTTTACCAAGATCATATTTGTGTTATATAGGTATAGGCATATCATAAACATATGTGATCTTATCTGTTCTGGGAGAAATCATGTTTATTTTATTGAACTTTAATATCATGACTGCTATGCTGAGAATGTAGCGATTCATTCAGAAGTTTTCTAAATGTATATTTTAAATTTATATTCATGTATTCACATTCTATCAATTTTTTACATACTTCTCTGCCTACCATAGTTCTTTTAAGATACTGTCTTTTGAACTGAGAGAAACCCAAATCTACACCAAAATTTTCTGAGACAAAATTATTTTCCACATAAATGATCCTTTATCATCAATATAGAGTGATGATCATTGGCAAAGATAGATGATAATAAATAAATGATAGATAGATAGATAGATAGACAGACATATAGAGTAAAAAATAACCAGTTAAGAAAAAAATTAAAATGTAATGTAAAGGAAAACTACATAGCAAAATACAGAGAAGCCCCAGGTTATGAAGAAGTAGGCTTCAGAGAAAGTGGACTTCAGAGACTGCAAATGCCTCATGCTATTAAAACTGCAAAGATTGCTTTCTCACACTGTTTACTTCTGAGAGTAAGTGGAGAAATCTAATGGCCAAAAGGAAACAACACAGAATGAGTTTCTACTGTGCCTTGGGAATCAGTGTTTACTTTTCACCTTGTGTCGTTACAGTAGAAGATGAAATGAGGACTAGAAAAGCAAGAGCATTTGGTTCAGGGATTCAAAAGGGAAGAAGAGATGGCACATTTACTTAGAAGGGTCAAAATCCTGCTAGAAGTTTGTTTTAGTGTTCACTGGAAGTGAGCAGGTTGTCATGATCTGTGAAATTTTTGCGACCTACAAAACTGTTGGTCAGCAGACCAAATATTTATATATATGTATACAGAGATATATATCGATAGATATAGATATAGGTATATATAAAGGTATATATATAGAAATACCTTTCATCATTGCACAGATCCATTGAAAGGCAAGAAGTCAGACCATATGTTCAGAGGTGCAACTACTTTTGAGCAGTAAAAATAAAAATGATAATGTGATCTGCTACTTAAATTTCACAGTTACTTTTATATATTAGCATGATTTTATTATTTTTTGGTGATAATGAATTAAAGAAAAATCAAATTATATTATAAGATAGAAAGTTTATTTATTTTTCTTTT
This sequence comes from Megascapheus bottae, assembly GCF_031878675.1. Classification (NCBI taxonomy): domain Eukaryota; kingdom Metazoa; phylum Chordata; class Mammalia; order Rodentia; family Geomyidae; genus Megascapheus; species Megascapheus bottae. The sequence goes on from NC_143509.1 coordinate 92,390,788, forward strand.
CTCTTATTCAGTTGTCCTCAATAATACCTCTGATATGACCATTTTAGAGACCCCTACCAGGGTATAGCTTATGCATAAACTCCATTGAAATTCTCTCAACATGTCTACTACATTTTCCAAACTACAAATATCTGAATGGAAGCAAATTCTTTCAGATTCTTTGAATTATACTCTAGGTAATCAACTAAAGAGAATATTCTATGTAGAAGGAGTTTCAGAGGCGACTACAAGGACAATATTGGGGGTGGGGAGGAGAATTCAAATTTATATTTCAAATAAAAATCAAAATCATATTGCATGAATTAGTCAGCAAAATGTAGATTTAATGAGCAAATAAAAAGTTAGAATATTTCATCATTCTGGTTAGTTCTCTGAAGCAGAGGATGGTAAAAAATCATAAATAATTTCTCTCTACTCAAGAAATTTTCTTCTCCATCTAGAAAATAATGTCAATAGCCTTGAATAAGTCATAATCTCTGCCTAGTCTTCTAGTGTATTTTTGATAGTGCATTCTTTTTTTTTTTTTTTTTTTTTTTGCCAGTCCTGGGCTTGAGCTCAGGGCCTGAGCACTGTCCTTGGACTTTCTCAAGGCTAGAGCTCTACCACTTGAGCCTCAGCACCACTTCTGGCCTTTTTTCTATGTATGTGGTATCGAGGAATCGAACCCGGGTCTTCATGCATGCTAGGCAAGCACTGGGCCACACTCCCCGCCCCGATAGTGCATTCTTTTAAAAACCAAATATTTTATTTTACCTCGGGTAATTCCTAATTTGATTACTCATTTCCATTCTTCCCTTTATTTATTTATTTACTTATTTATGGTTTTGCAGTTGTGGGGCTTAATCTCTGTGCCTGGGCATTGTCCCTGAGTTCTTCAGCTCAAGGCTACCATCCTACCCCTGGAGCCACAGCATCACTTCTTGTTTTCTGGTGGTTAGTTGGAGATAAGTGTCTCATGGACTTTAGTGACTTTAGTGCCCTGGCTGGCTTTGAACTTCTATCCTCAGATCTCAGCCTTCTAAGTAGCTAGGATTACAGGCATGAGCCATCAGGCTCGGCTCATTTCCCCTTTTATCTATTTCTTTGATGAGAACATTTTCTGACTTTGAAATCAGCAGCTACCCCCTATTATCTTTCACATATATTTGATTTAAAAATTCATGTTAGATAATATTTAAGAACTTCAGAAAATATTCTTTGATCTAATTTGCAACCTATTTCCAGCTTGACCCATATTATAACTTATAATCCAATTTAACCTTTATCCAAAAATGCATAATCACATCAAGAGCAATGTTTCACTCAGGTTTTACAAATAGTTACCATATGCCAAATGGTGTAACGATCTAGTCCATGTTCATGATCATAACAAACCACGAAACCTGAAGAGCCAGTTTCCCTGCTTTGGACATCAGGCATTGGCTGCATTCAACTTCTCATCTCATTAAGGAAGACCTTTGGGATCTGGTTTGAATGTTAAATGTTAATTGTGAGGTGTAAGACTTTACCTACCTATCAACGATTCCCTGATTTCCTGTTTTGCCCTGCTAAACTTCAAATTTTCATTTTAGTATACTTTAACTTGCCTTTCATATCTCTCCCATTGCTTTCAAGATACTATTTTAAGTCTCACATCAGTAAGCATGTATTCCATGAGAAATTTCCTACATGGTTCACCAAATTCATATACTCATGCTTCTGAATATGTTATACTTGGAAAGTAGGACATTTTTAAGAGGTGACATTTTCAAGTGAGTTCATTAATATGGCTGGTAATCCAGTCACATTGTTGTTCTTTTTTATTTTTCCACTGGTAGGACTTGAACTCTGGTCTTGGGCACTGTGCTTCAACTCTTTTACTCAAGCCTAGCACTCTATGACTTTAAGTTACAGCTCCTTTACTGGTTTTCTGGTGGTTGATTCAAAATAAAAGTCTCACAGACTTTCCTGCCCAGGATGACTTTGAAATGTGATTCTTAAGTCTCAGTCTTCTGAGTAGCTAGGATAAAGGAGTGAGCCATCAGCACCCAACTTGTTCTTTTAAAGTGAAGAGATCTGGACACATAAAGTGACATTAGGGATGCACATGCATAGAGAAATAACTTTGTGAAGAGACATCCTCTAAAGCTGCGAGAAAACAACATTTCTGCTGTTTAAGTCATATAGCCTGATGCTATGGCAGGCCTAGGAACAAATAGAGCATCTGGAAATGATGCATCCTACAAAGAAAAGAAACAAGGGAGTTTAGGGTCTATTGGCAAGGTTTTGGAAGGTCAAGATTTCCTTTGGGAGCTATTATTTCAGCTGCTAAGTAAAATACAGGTGGTTTGGGGGATGTTATATGAAGTTTGAAAGACAGACAACCTTGCTTGCTCTGGAAATGAAAAGGGAAGAAATGAGGAGAGGTAGGAATGTAGACAACACCGTGTAGAAAATCAAGGCCTGGCTTGTTCCCACTAAATCTATCTGCAGGTGAGGATTTGGATTACATAATCATCGAAACACATCTGTGACAAGTCATTCAGACACATTTATCAATCCTCTTAGGTCTGTCTTAAATTTGGATCAATATATGGGAAAAACATACTGGGGGTATATGGATATATTCCTAACCATTCTCCAAGAATACTTTTGGTGTCATTTTGTTAATAAAGCAGTTTCTTAAAAAGAATATCACTTGAATTTTTAATGTTATGCTCATAATATTCAAGGGAATGGCTATCACTTTGTGTCACTATACATCATTATAAGGGAATCCATTTCTCAACCATCTTTTCCAACTGAATATTTCCAGATATACAGTTGTGTTATGTATCTCATGCTGTACTCCCTGTAAATCCATTTAAATTAAATTTGATTTTTTTCTATTTTATAGTTGCAATATGTTTATCATAACTATGAAATAATATAAAAAGTGATTATGTTTATACAATGGAATCAATGAAATTATTTAAAGAAAAAATATTAGATTTACCTAGAGATATGGTTAGTTGTGAGAATTTTTAACCTGAAGGTAAGCAATATTATACTTCGCTGGACTGATTATGGTAAACATATGTTAAAATTATTGATAACTGGATTACTGGATGTATATTTGCTAACACATCCACAGGAACAGTAAATGGTGATGGGCTGATGCTCCAACTCCTTTGCAAGGTAAATACATTCTTCCCAGAAATTTAGCAGACAGCATCCAGCAGTTTGTATATGTACTATATATTAATTCTTATCATGTGGACATCCTAGGGACTTAAGCAGTTGTAAATATTTAGAGCAAATGTTTTCTGGGCTTTCACCTAATAATAGGTTGTTTGTTATAACAATAAACTTAATATTTGCACTCACAGTCATATGTGTTGTGTCTAAAATATTCCTCTGACAGAAGTCCTTTGTATCCGGCTGTAATTCCCGCAATTTAATTGCTTTACAAAATGTGCAATTATAAGACTGATCAAAACTGTCAGAGTACTGAAAATTCTTGGACTTGGATTCATTTTTCTCATCAAACTACTACAGATCTTTCTTTACATAATGAGAACTGCAATTTACTGTTCATTTGGGATACAAAAAGGAAAAAAAAGTGATGAATTCCATGGCAACTGACTTTGCTTCTGGCATGAGGCAACGTCTTGGAATTTGGACAATATTCTCCTCAGTTGATTATGATTATGATGCTGTAACTTATATCAGTCATTTAGAAATCAAAGTTATATCCTGCCGTATACATCATACCACAGTGAAGTAAAATTTTCTAACCTAGTAGAATAAGGAGAGTACATTTACTTACTTTTCCCTTTACTGGAAAAGAAAGGATAAAACCACTTAAAATGTAATAGCTATAATTTTTGTTATCTTTTACATTTCAAATGGTGTTTTTTTCTTATAAGTTCTCTTAATCTTTCTTGTAACTATAATCATCTCTCTTTTTTTGAAGGTAAAAATGCTAGTATTTCAAGTGATTTTTGGGAGAGATATGATCTGGTGTTTGAGGGTATAATCTCAGAGCCTTTGTTTGTAAATGACACATTATTCTTCTCCTAATGAATAAACAAATTCCATTATATATATACCACATTTTGAACCATTTTTTCATTGATGGATAGCAGAGCTATTTCTTTACCTTGGCTATTGTGAATAGTGAAACAATAAACAGGTTTGTACAAGTAGCATTATTATATCCTCATTTGTAATATATGCCCAGGAGTGGTATTGCTAGATCTTAAGATAGTCTGCTTTTAGTTTTTTGAGGAATTTTCAGACTGCTTTGCAGAGTAGTTGTAACATTTTCATTTCCACCAACAGTGTATAGGGATTTCTTTTTATCCATTCTGTGCTAACTTCTGTTATTGGTTGTACTCTTGATGATGGACATTATAACTGGAGAAAGATGGAATATTGGTGGTGTTTTGATTTGCCTTTCCTTTGTGGCCATGAATATTTCTTCATGAATCTAGTGGCCATTTTTATTTCTTCTGAGAAATCTCTATTTAGCTCCATATGCCCATTTATTAATTGGACTGTTGATTTTGTGAACATATCTTTTCTTGAACTCTTTGAAAGACAATTTATCTCTTAGACTGAGACAAAGGAATCAAATTCCTCTAACAGGTGGTAACATTAAAAAATCCCTCACATCAGTGTTTCAGTATCATTGATGACAGATTTTTCAAGTGTCTACCCAATCTAGTAATTTTTTTCTAATTTCAGTGCTAGGGTATTACTTCTGTTTAATAAAGTAAGAAAAGTCATGAACTATGAAGGTATGAAGGAATTGTTACTGTCACTCTAAGCCTAAGTCACTCTGTCTTTCCACTATTGTCCCCAAAGTGAAATGCATGACTTCATAAATACTCAGACATGATCAAGCATAGTAATAATGTGCTTATGTATTTTTTACTGTGTAAGCTTTTTCATTCAAATGAAACTTAAATTCTGATTAAAATATTTAGTAATAAATTATAGTTTTTTTCATACACTTCACTGAGTGTATAGAAAGCCTGAAGTTGTTGGAAAGAAATGTTAGAAAAAAAGAAAATAACAATAAAACTCAATGAGAGAAAGTAAAGTAGACCAGAGGCTGGAGAAGAAACAATAAATTTAGTGTTAATGAAGAATACTGGGCTTTATAAAGGCTCCTACCAAGAGGAATTGAATGGCTCATGTAGGTAATACGCTCTGTGATAATTGAATAGAAATTGAAAAAAAGAAAAGAAAAAAGAATGAATGGAATGTTAGATGGTTGATTAGGGCCCTAGGACTCCTGTAATGATGTGCTATAAACTGAATGAGTTACAATAACTGAAATTTATTCTCTCACACTTCTACGGTCCAGAACTTTAAATTGAGTGTGTTGGCATGACCTCATTTAATTTGAAGTATGCAGGGAGGCATCCTTCCCTGCTTCCTCTAGGTATCCAGGTACTCTGGTATCCTGGGGTTGTTGCTGCAAATTCTAATGTCTCTGCACTCCTTTCCTAAGTTTCTGCACTGTAGGGGACACATAGAAAAACCTGGCCCCCACCCCTCCCAGGTCATGGCTGAAATAGCTACAACCAAAGACAAACTCACAAAAGAAAAGTACCACAAATCTATTTAGTTAGAAGTTTATGTAAAACAAGACCCTTCAGAATTGAGGAGTCAAAGACTAAGAGAAAACTGTGTCATTTTCACCTCAGGTTCAATGAATAATGAATAATCATATACACATGCAAATGGAAATAAAGATGTGATTTCACAATAATAAAATTGGAAGTATTCAGCAAAACCCATCTGTTGGAGATACTTCTTGGCTTCTCTATGTAGTATGCATTCCCTCTGCGTATAAGACTATGTAACACCTATCATTTGAAGGTCTTATGACCTACTTTCAGGGTAAGAAGTCAGAGAATTCCTTTATGGTCAGCTCATACAAAAAAAATGGGGAAAGTAAAATTACCTCTCCACTTACACTGCTTTCTCCACTTTTAAGCTATTATGTTTTAAGATAGCATGATGTGTGCTCTATCAGCACACAACCAATACGTCACCTTCTGTGGTTAAAAAAAAAACTTCATTATTTGACAATAATAGAAAAAATGAGTTGGAAAAAAATCTTTTTCTGTAACTCCAAGACTCATACTGGATTAGTATATATCCTAATGATATATTTTCCTTGATTATATCTGCAAAGACCTTACATTCAATAAAGACACAGTCATAGTTACTGGAGTTTCAGACATCAACATTTTAGGTAATGAAATTCAATTCATAACAAATGGACTATGTATTATTTCATGTAAAGACTGCAATGGCTGGAAACAAAATTCCTAAGAAATAACAGGGGAAAAGAAAAGAATGTGAAGCTATAGTGAAAGCTATTTCTTTTTTCTTTTTGTCCCCTTATAGTTTATCTGATGTTATTACTGTATCTGAATGTGATACCTTGTATACTGTACATATGGTTATTTGTTTATTTGAAAAAGGGAGGTTAAGGAAAAAGCAAGATGAGTGGGGGGAAGGAGGAGAAGAAGTGGGAGAAAAACATGGGAAGAGGTAACAATGTTCAAGAAGTGATGTACCCACTACCTGATGTAAAACTGTAACTCCTCTGTCCATCACCCCAATAATAGAATTAAAAAAAGAAAACTATGCATTTGATGTAACCAAACCAAACCAGAGTAATTACATGAAATATTAATAGATGAAAGTAGAAATATAAAACTAACTGAAAGCATGTAAAGATTTCCCCTTTCTCAGTACTTAGGATCATTTTTACTTTTACATTCATGCCAGATTTTTTAATACAGACAACTTAATTTCTGCAATGCAAAGACGACTTATTAGGACTTAGAATGGATTTTGGTCATATCTTTGAAGCATGTTAGGAGAATTTTATATGAAAAGGATGCAATTGGGGAGATGTTTCATGAAATTACTGTAGCCACTCTGGCAAGACACAGATGGATGAGACTAAGATTAGGAAGGAAAATTTCATGTTTGGATATTAATTGATTAATTTTGATTGCCAGCTTAATTTGATTGAGAAATGGCTTTATTTACTTAGGTTGTTCTGAGATTTCCAAACTCACAGATTGAGCATCTACTCAGCTCTCTGGGTGTCAAGGACGAAAAAGGACATTTCAGACCATGTGGTCTCTGGTCATGTAACCTAATTTAACAAAATCCTCATTTATAATTACAAAAATTTCCTTTCCCCTAGGAATCCCTGAGTAATACAGATATGACTTGGCTAGAGGTACACAGGAAATACCACAGGTGGATCTGTGCTTCTAAAATTACAAAACTAGAGAGAAATCTTCTGGAGTAGTATTTAATGTTTGATAAATAATATTGGAAACAAGATTGTAAATTCCAGTTTCTGTATGTCAAGTATAGAATTCTTCTTTTAGTTGACAGTTGAGGTAAGTAGAGATGAACTAGAAAAGCAGCCTTTATAACGTGAGCATCTACTTTCTCAAATTGTATTATTATTCTTATTTATGGACTCTAAAAGAGGACTAAATCACTAATCATTGACCTGGGGTAAGTGCCATGTAATGCATGGGTTTACTTCCACTGACGTTTGCTTTGGCCTCATGATACACTTTGGTTAATATAATAAATAGTTATCCTTGATGATTAGAATATGATAATTCAAATTATTATGCTTTGAAATACTGATGGGTTTGTGTTAAGTTTTAGGGCTTAAGAAGTTGCCTAAGACCAGGCAATTGTGGCTCATTCCAATTTTCCTATCGACTCAGTAGGCTGACATCTGAGGATTGTAGTTGGAAGCCCACCAGGCAGAAAACCAGGGTAGAGAAGTACAGGAGACTGTTAGCTCCAATAAACTAATCTGAAAAAGCCAGAAGTGGTTCTGTGGCTGAAGTGGTAAAGCACTAGCTTTGAGCAAAGGAAACTCAGGGATAGTACACAAGCCCTGAGTCCAAGTCCCAGGACCGGCAGAAAAAAAAGAAATGAACTGTAGGATTTGAAAACAAGAGGTGTATCTCTGTAATTGTTGTTCTAAATGTACTGTTATTTCTTTTCTCTTTTTTACTCCTAATGGTAAATCTCTGACTTTGTTACCTGTATATTGTATATATGTTTATTTGAAATAGGGAAGGGAAGGGGGGAAAACAAGATGATTGGGAGGTGGTGCTAGGTGGGAAATGAGGAGAAGAACATGAAAAAGTTGCAATACCTCAAAGAAAATGTAGTACCTAGGAATTACCTTAACTAAGAATGAAAACGTTAAAAGCCTAAAAAAGGAAATTAAAGCAGAACTGAAGAAATGGAAAAAACTCCCATGCTCCAGGATTAGAAAAATTAACATCGTGAAAATGGCAATCTAGCATACCCATCAATATCCCAGTGTCATTCTTTAAGGAATTAAAAGAAGCAATCCAAAATTTCATATGGAAAAATAAAAGACCCCATATAACAAAAGCAATTCTTAACAGAAGAAGAATGTGGGAGGAATTTCAATACCAAACTTTAGACTCTATTAAAGAGCTACAGTGATCAAAACAGCTTGGTACTGGCACAAGAACAGGCTTGAGGACCAATGCAATAGAACTGAAGACCCAGAAATCAACCCACAGACCTATGGCCACCTAATCTTTGATAAGGGAGTCAAAAACATAATATGGAAGAAAGACAGCCTCTTCAACAAGTGGTGCTGGCAGAACTGGTTAAGCACCTGCAGAAAACTAAAGGTGGATCCTTCTATGTCACCCTGCACCAGGATTAATACTCCAAATGGATCAAAGACCTCGAGGTAAAAGCAGATACACCAAAAACTTTACAAGAAGGAATAAGAGATATACTAGGTCTCCTTGGCACATATTTCCTAATAAAGACCCAAAATCACAACAAATTAAAGAAAGTTTGGAGAAATGGAACTGCATTAAACTGCAGAGCTTCTGTATGGCAAAGGACATAGCTAGCATGTTAAATAGAAAGCCCACAGAGTGAGAGAAGATCTTCACTAACCATACAACAGACAAAGGCCTCATATCTAAAATATTCCTACAGCTAAAAAAGTTGAATCTCTACAAAACAAATCTTCAAAGAAACACCCATCCCATTAAAAGATGGGCCAAAGACTAAAAGAGAGATTTCATCTGAAGAAGAAACAAGAATGGTCTATAGACACATGAAGAAATGCTCGACATCTCTGGCCATAAAAGAAATGCATATCAAAACAACTTTGAGATTCCACCTCACTCTAGTTAGAATGGTCATGATCAAGAAATCTAATAACTACAGATGCTGGCAGGGATGTGGCCTGGAGAGATCACTGCTACACTGTTGGTGGGAGGGTAAACTCATTCAACCATTCTGGAAAGCAGTATGGCAGTTCCTCAAAAGACTAAACATAGAGCTCCCCTATGACCCAGCAATTCCACTTCTTGGCATTTATTTGCCAAATCGTCCAGAAACAAGGACATACTAAATCCACTAGCACAACGATGTTCACTGCAGCACTATTTACCATAGCAAAGATATGGAACCAACCCAGATGCCCCTCAGTTGATGAGTGGATCAACAAGATATGGTATTTATATACAATAGAATTCTATGCTGCCATCAGAAAGAACGACATGGCCCCATTTGTAAGGAAATGGAAAGGCTCTGAAAAGATCGTATTAAGTGAAGTAATCCAGACTCAAAGGAACATAGGCTCAATGGTTTCCCTCATTTGTAATAATTAGTACAAACTTTCGACTCTCCTAGCAGATGTTTACAGTAGGGCAAAACCTAGATACACAAGACCATATAGGATGATGCTAAATGAAAGACCTCCAGATTATGGAACTAGAGCCATATAAAGAGTGATTTTTGTTCTTAATGTAATGTTATTTCTCATCTCTTTTGTTGTCCCTTGGTTATTCTCATACTGTTATAGTATCTCACCTTGTTATCTGGTATATTGTATATACCATTATTTGTTTATTTGTAATAGGAAAGGGAAGTGAGGAAACAAGATGAAGGGAGGGGGTATGGGAAGAGAAATCGGACAAAATTATAAGAAGGGATATTAATGTGTGTAAAGTAATGCACTTTCTATCTCCCGACCTTTCTACTAATTACAATAAAAAGAATATGAGGAGTATCAATGTTTGAGAAATAATGCACCCACTACCTAATAATATAACTATAACCCCTCTATACTTTACCCCGACAATAAAATTTTTAAAAAGAATGAATGAAAGAAAGAACATAAAGTGCCTAAGAATCAAGGTCTCTCTAATTATTTTGTTGAGCTTTTAATTCCTCTGTTTAACTGAAGAAAATTCTTCCTAAATTGAGGTAAATAATATTACTACACAGCTATGTATATCCATATCTCTTTTTTCTTCTCCCTTTTTACATATATTTTATTGTAATTACTTCACAATCATTCTACACCTTCTCATGCTTTTGTCCCCATTTCCCTTCCCCACCCTTCCCCTCATCTTGTTTTCCTCCTTCCCTGTCCTATTTCAAATAAACAAATATACATATATATACATATATATATCAGATAACAAGGTAAGATACTATAACAATATGAGACAATCAAGGAACATCAAAAGAGATGAGAAATAACATAGTACATCAAGAACAACAGTCACACCTTATATGGCTCTTGTTTCTATATCTTGGAGGTCCTTTCATTTAGCCTCATTCTATATGGCCTCATATATCTAGGTTTTGCCCTGTTGTAAACCTCTGCTAGGAGAGTTCAAGGTTTATACTAATTGTGCAGTTATTTCCTTTCCCTTTTTTCCCCTTACGGAAAAAGATTCAGTAACCACATAGTTACTGAATCTGACTTTGTTACCTGGTATATTGTATATTATTTATTTGTTTATTTGAAATAGGGAAGGGAAGGGGGGAAAACAAGATGATTGGGGGGGGTTGAATTGAGAGAAATGGGGACAAAACATGAGAAGTAGTATCAATGTGTGAGAAGTAATGCACCCACTAAATGATGAATGTAACTATAACCCCTCTGTACATTACCCTGATAATAAAATACAATAAAAATATTGTGATGGCTAAGCCCTGCTGTCAATTTTATCTAATGTGGTCATATTGATTGAAATATATTTCTTGGTTGTTCATCTATCTATCCAGCACCTGTAATTCTGTCATATATATTTATCTATTCTTGTCTCTATAATCTGATATCATCTATCAAAAGTATACATATATTTATTTATCCATCTCTGTCATTTATCCATGAAATGTGATGTGGTAATCTTTTGTAAAAAACAATTATTTCAATGATTTTTATTGTTGTACACAAATTCAATTCTGGGATTTCCTACAACCAACAATCAATTTCTTTATAGCTGAGTTGATCAGGGATAATTTGCTATAGCCCTACAAAATAAACTAAGACAGCAAGTGAAGTGAGTTTTTCCTTTAACACATATCTGAAATTGTAAAATCATCTTTCACACTACCCATTATAAGGATTTAGAAGAGTGGGTTAAATTAAATTAAAAACAACATATTGCCATGAACAGGGAATTAAGAGAGACTAGAGATTTGTCAAGATTTTGAAGAAGAGAGCCAAAGAAAAGTCTATTTCCAAGATTACTGAAATGGTAATGATTGTAATGTTGGCAGAAATATGGACAGAAACACTTGTTCTGATGAGGTCTCACAGGGAAATGAGTTAAAGGTAGGAAACATAGTAAAGATCATTCATGCTGTAAGAACTTGTAATGCTCAGTTTAATGCCCTAGTGCCTTATGGAAAGTCAAAATGAAGAGTGATGAACTGGTCTGTCCGATAAGAACTATGTAGGTAGCAAAGCATTCAAGACACTGCATAGCTACTTTTAAGTGCTTGTGGTAAGATATGCATGTAAAGAGACAATTTTAAGACGGAATTTAAAATTAAAATGGAAGCATAATGGGGAAAATAGAACTATTTAGACTGACCATAGAACGAGTTAATGTAAGTATCATAGAATATGAAAAAGTAGTTCCATGCTATTCATCATGACAACAGGAGGAAGACACCAGATAAATTTCAGAGGCTTTAGAGGCTGACTCTCCTTTCCTTACACACCCAGAGTTCTGGGTGGGAAGGCTTCTTTCTTAAGGACAGGACCACCAGTGCTCTCCATGGGTATGCTGACTAAGGTCATCTTGAAAATCTGCTTAATATTTTCCTTTGCAGCACTTCCAGACCATCACAGTTGTAAATCCAGTCCAGACTCTATGTGTGGCTGAACTCACTGCTTCAGGAGATACCAGTCTACATGATGCTAAGTCCTCAGGGATATAGGAAAGAAGAACCATGGAGGTGTAATTGCCTCTATCTAGACTGCAAAGCATGTGCAGACTATCAGAAGCCAAGCATAAGATAGAATATAGAAATGGAATCTGGCAAGTATCATGTAAACCTTCTATTAATTACAATAAAAATATATGAAAAAACAAAAGAAATGGGACTCATGGTAGAAATTTTACACAGGCGTAATGTCTATTGGATGTTAGAGATTCTAGAATATATTATCAGCTCCAAATAACTCTAGCCTTGTTAGCTTCTAGTAGCTTCATATGAGTGGGAACCGTAAACTGTGAGGGTCCAGTGAGTAACTTGGTTTGGTTACACAGGTTTCTCGAGTAGAGTCAACTTACCTAAAATCAAATTCCACTTCACTATTTTCAGATTCACATGAGGTACAGACACTGGAATTTTTATTTGATGATTAGATTCATTTAGATATTTAGTCATTGTTGGAATGAAATTAACATTCTTTTATATAAGAATCTCATGACTTTTAAGGGACTCTAACAGAATGTAGTAATTCGAATATCTCCCTCCAAAACTCATGTGGAAATTTAAATGTCACTTGATACCGCTGAGGAAGGGTCTTTAAGACATGATTAGAAAATAAGCAATTCACATTCATGAAGGCGTTAGTACTCTTAGTACAGGGTTAAGTCATTTTAGAAATGACTTTATATGTCAGTCATGAATCTTTTTCTTCTGTGGGCCATCTTTATTATACATGCTTGTTTGATCTTCTTTGCTTCAGTGATGCTACAATATAACATAGAGGTTGTTCCCATGCTTCAGAACTCTTTTACTTCTATTACTTCTGTTGTTAAAATTGCAGAAAACAGATTTTTAAAAAGTGTTATGCTTAGAACAATACCATGGTAAAGTGCTGTTTAGACTGCCAGACATGATGACTACTTATGCTTGATACTATGATTGTTTTAGATATCAACTGATAGCTATAGGTACCTTACCTACAGTATCCCTCATTATTGTTAAACAACAAAAAAGTTTATTAGAATGTTAGATGACTAAGTCATCTTATATAGGTATTCCAACTTTTCCTTTTAGTGGCTCATGTTTTTGGTGACTTCAATCATGATTCTTATGGGGTTTGAAAACATAGACAGCAAGGATTTCAGGGTAGCATGCTAGAACAAGCCTCTTAATTTATAAGTTTTCTCATTCTTCTTTTTAGAGTTACTTGTAAGAAAAATTTCTAGAAAATAATAATTCACTTTTTACTTCATCATAACCAAGACTAAGATAATTATACTGTATCATCAACTAATACATACATTAAAAAATTCCAAGTGTAAATTCAAGAGATGAAAAATGAAGAGCAAAATGGGATTACAAGTCTGATTTGCTATCTTTTTTATTATAATGTATAGAGGGATTACATTTATACTCACCAGATAGGTGTATTACTTATCACACATTGATACCCCTTCTCATGTTTTTGTCCCCATTTGCTATCCTTATTTATATCTTTAAAAAATAGGAATATTATTCTTGATATATTAGGAATATTATTCTTCTTTATAAGACCAGTTAAATTACCAGGCTTTTATATCTAATAAAATTTTCTGATAGAATTTTTGGGGGTTTTTTAGAATTATTAACATTCTATCCCTAAGCAAAAGACAAGCAAGTCATTAATTATCATCAACAGTGGGTTACAATGAGAATCACCAAGCCTCCGATATGCAATCAAAGCCAGCCATCTATGTAGAATACAACCTATAATCAGGACAGAGCTGTGGGGCAGAGTGGGTCGGAAATAAGTATAGTAGAAATGCAACAAGCTACAATAATCTAAGATTGTGAAGCATAAACTATTATTTTTTTTACAAAAGCCAATCCCGTTACAGAAACAAAGGCAAATCTACTTTACCATATCATTTAAGTCACAACCCAGCAGTAGAACAGGGCATGTACAAACCACTGAATCGTTTCCAGCAATATCAGTGGGTCTTTGAAATGCCCCATGGCCTGTCATAGAAACAGGAAAATGGTTTGAGTTCTGTAGTTCCTGCTATGATAAAAGCACAACTATAGACTATAAATTTCTCCTCTAAAGCTTATTGCCTGGTATATTTTCTTTTTTTCTCAAGTTGATTTTACCTGCATGGTAGATTTGATTTATATTGAAAAGTTCTCAGAAAATAATAGAGAACCAAAAGTGTTTGGTTTATTAACTGTCCTTCAGGAACTCCCTCTGACTTCCTTTGAATAATAATGATAACTCACCAGACAGATACATACAATAGTCCAGTGTTTTCATTTTGTAATGTTATATGAGAGCTTTACGATACTATATTATACAATGCCAGTAAATAACAAACTCTCGCATTACTTTTTTTTCCAGTCCTGGGCTTGAGCTCAGGGCCTGAGCACTGTCCTAGGACTTTCTCAAGGCTAGATCTCTACCACTTGAGCTTCAGCACCACTTCTGGGTTTTTTTTTCTATGTATGTGGTACCAAGGAATCGAACCTGGGTTTTCGTGCATGGTAGGCAAGCACTCTACCACTAGACCAAACTCCAGGCCCCATCTCTCACATTATTTTAATGTTTAGTGTTTTTATCTCTGAATGGTCATACAAGAGGATTACAATATAAAATGTCTATTTATGTGTGCAGTACATCTTAACCCAACACACCCCTTCCATTGCTCCCACTATCTCACCTCCCCCATCTTCATACTTTTTTACATACATAAATTTGGTATTATGACTGCAACCATCCATTTTTCACTTGTGCTTTGTTTGTTCCATCTCCTATCACCCCCATTCAAAACATTGTTGAGCTTCTTGAAATATATTTTGTTAAACTGTTAAATATTCCAAGGGTCTACACCATTATGGTCAAGCACCCAAAGAATTTATATATCAATTTAAAAAGTCAGAGCCAAAGAACTAAATAGACACTACTTAGAAAAAGTTCAAATGGTAATACATTCATGAAGAAATGTTCAACTTCTATATCCAAATGGAAATGCAAATCAAAACAACATTTGAGATTCCATCTTATTCCAGTCAGAATGGCATCATCAAGAAAATGAACAACAAATGCTAACTAAGGTTTAGATAGGAAGACACCTAACAAACTGTTAGTGGGAATGTAAATTAGCATTGACAATGTGGAAATCAGGATGAAGTCTCCTTAATAAAACTAAAAATGGAAACTACTCAGTGATATCACTTTTGAACAAAAATTATAATACAGTATGCAACGAAGACACTTTCATACCCATGTGCTTTTCAGTACTCTTCCCAACAACCAAGTCATGGAAATAACCCATAGGCCCTACAGTGGCAAAATGGATCAAAGAAATGCAGTCCATACATACAATGAAAATTTAGTCAACCATCACGAAGACTGAAGTTATATCATCTGCAGAGAAGTGGATACAAATGAGAAAGAATCATGCTGAGGCCCTGAAAAAAATTTAAATGGTGCATATTTATTTTCCTCTCATATGTGGATTTTAGACCCAAAGTACAACCTCCTACGTAAATACACACAGAGTGATATATATAGATATATATACAAGATCAAACTAAATACAGTTTATATACACCATGATGTAAACCTTTTGAACTATTACTTATACCTCTTGTATTACATGCTACCTTTCTGCATTTATATTACCATTAAACCGCTGATGAGCAATTTTAGCTGCAAAGTTTGCATAGTCAAATGTTATTAGATTGATTCTTTTCAGAATATTGTGATGAAAAGTCAGAATGAAGTTTCCATCATTCAGTGAAAAAAAATAGAACGTACACAGAAATTTTCAAGTGACATATAAGCGATAATGTTAACGGAATACTGAAAGTAAAATAAGAAATCTACAGGACTTTTCTTAATCTTCATTCAGAATACATGATTCTCTTCCTATTCTTATTTCTCATTCTAGTGAACAATCACTACCCACATTTGTTCATATTTGGTTATTCTGCTCCTTTTCTCCTGGTTTAATAAATCAATGCCAGGAACATGACAGAGGATTCCAATAAGTGCAGTCAATTCCTTGTCCTTTTCACATGTATAGAGCTAAAACTGGGATTTTACTGACACTCATAAGACAAATTTTTCAAAAGTCACCAGTCACTCTCTCATTAACCAGTAGTCACTTGAAGATTTATTATATGTATTTCTGGTAGAGAAAATAGAGACAGAAAAAAGCAGAGGCTTCCAGTCCCATAGATACAGTGGGAGTTTGATGCTACAGAGATTTCATATATCAGATAATGCACAAACATGAAACTTCAAAAATCTTACAGAAATGTATGTGTAACCCTGGATGGTGTTTGGCAGATGCTCAGGAAAAGACTTCATTAGACCAGACAGGTAAAAGCGAAAATTAAAAGAAAAAAAAGGCATCCGGAACTATACCTAAATAACTCTATAACCTTAAGAGATAACAAAAATGAGAAAAAACAAAATACCATGATATGAGCTGTTGTACTTCATCACACTTTCCCTGTCATGCGAATTAAACTGCTGAAATGATTAGCCAAAAATAAGTCCATCCTCCCCTCACATTAGAATTCTTAGTTATTTGATCAGAACAATTATAAACTATCAGAAGTAACAAGAAGTGAGGTCAAGTCTGTCCCAAAACTTGACCATGTGGCTCAGAAGTCTTTGCAAGTGGCTTATGTGATGAATTCGTGAAAGTTTGGATGAAATAACTGATAAAACTTAGATAAAGGGGCCAAGAACATGGTCTAGTGGTAGAGTACTTGTCTAGCATGCATAAAGACCCAGGTTTGATTCCTAAGTACCACATACACAGAAAAAAAAAAAAAGCTGGAAGTGGTGCTCTGGCTCAAGTGGTAGAGCTCTAGCCTTGAGAATTGTCCAAGGACAGTGCTCACACTCTGAGTCCATGCCCCAGGACTGGGAAAAAAAAACCCAAAGCATTTGATAGAGCCAGGAGTGGTGATTGACAACTGTAATCCTAGCTACTCAGGGAGGCTGAGATGTGAGGATTGTGATTCAAAGCCAGCCCAGGCACTAAAGTCCATGAGACTCTTATCTCCAATTAACCCCATGAAAAACTGGAAGTGGTGCTATGGCTCAAGAAGTAGGGGAGTAACCTTGAGCTGAAGAGCTCAGGGACAATACCCCTCCCAGAGTTCAAATCCCATGACCAAAAATAAAAAAAAACTCAGATAGGCAGATTTCATTATTGGATCCTCAGAAGACCAGAATGCTGATAAGAAAATGGACAGTAAAAAAAAAATCCTCAGGCTGTTTCACACAGGAACAAGAATACTATTGGAATTTGGACTAGAGGCCCTATATGTGACTTTATGGTGGGGAATGTCTATATATTTTGACCTTGTCTTGAGAATTCTGAAAGAAGCTACCTTTAAATTTGATGAACTAATTTGTCTGGTGGAGAAGATTCTAAGGCAGTCCCCCATGCAGGCTGCTACAAGGGTATTACAAGTTGCTTTTAGTAAAACATACAATGAGAATTGCATACAAGGAGAAAGCAAAAGGATCTGGAAATCTTGTGGTTTGGTGAGAAAATAAGCAGGTGTAAAGTTACTGTCAAGAAAAATGTTTACTGTTGAAGAGACTATCACCATTATACAAAAAAAGTATTTTGAACCTAATAATAGGAAAGATGCCTTTAGAGCATTTCATGAATAAGTTCACTCATTGAAGGCTCCGGAGTGTAAAATGCATGAACTCATTAAGATGTGAAAAGAGCACATCTTCTGGGTATTATGGCCAAATAGCACCACCTAGGAAGTTGTTCACTCAGAATTTATTACACTGAGGTAGGTACACCCAAATACTTGGAAAATCTTGTAACCATGACCTTTGAGAGCCTATGTGCTATTTTAACTGAGAACTGGCCTCAGTGTTATTAAAGGATGCTGGCTTGGTCCCTGTGCAGAATGTGAGATCTGAAAGACCATGGGAGCATTACCAGGATTTAGAAGTAGAGCCTGTTAGATTAGATCATGTGTACCAGGAAAAAAGACTCTCTGACACTCTCTCTCTCTCTCTCTCTCTCTCTCTCTCTCTCTCTCTCTCTCTCTCTCTCTCTCTCTCTCTCTCTCTCTCTGTCTCTCATATATATATATATATATATCACAGATAGATAGATAGATAGATAGATAGATAGATAGATAGATAGCTGTGAAAATGGAGTCCAAACTGTACTGAAAAAACTCAAAAATTTGGAAATTGCAGGAGCACAGGATATTTACTTCATGCAATTGTTTGCAGCAAGCAGAACCTGCTCTGAAAACAGTAATATAGGCTGCAATTATTAATGGCATTGGAGCTGTGTTCACCTAAAGACTTCATAGGCTTTGGCTGCTGGACATGGAAATAAAGAATTTAATTTTCACCTTCATGAATTTCTGTCTTGCTTTGTTCCCAGTTCCTCTGTATTCTTTTTCCTCCCTTTTGGAATGGGTAAATTTATTCTGTGATATTTTACGTTGTGACTTCAAGGTTTCCTTTGAGTTTTAAGGGAGAAACATTGAAGAGTTTGCCTGGAAGACTCAATCTTTGAACTTAAATTTTTGTAGCATGTTTGGGCTGTAAAGAAATGGGGAACCACTGGACATGATGGTTCATACCTGCGACCCTAGCTGCTCAGGAAGCTGAGATCTAAGGATCATGGTCAAAGCAGCCTGGGCACTAAAGACAGTGAGACTCTTATCTCTAATTAACCACTAGAAGACAAGAAGTGGCGCTCTGGCTCAGGGATAGCACCCAGGACCAGAGTTCAAGCCCCACAACTGAAAAAAAAAAGAAAGAAAGAAAAAAGAAATGGGGAACTCTTGAAGAACTGGTGCTAATGCACAGTAGGATGATGACAGGTTGCAGTCATACTCAAGGACAGCACCCAGGCCAAGTTCAAGCCCCATGACCCACAAAACAAAAACAAAAACAAAAATTTGAATCTATGCCTTTAGGTTTAGTCATTCCTATTGGGTTCATGATAAACTGGTTTTTCTTTAAAGCAGGGTTGTTACTTTATATCAAAGCAAGCAGTTAACTAAATTTAATAAAATCAGTTAACGTACATGGAAATGAAATGCATCTGTATTTTAAAATCAATTTAGAAGTACTCCATTTATAAATAAAGGGAATAATATCAATGAGGGCTAACTAAGACTTTGGGAAGGCTAATTTTGTAAAGAAAGAAATATTTCAGAACTCATCATCACCTGGATGTACATTTCATGAGTATGTGGAACTCAGTATGAATCTTTCATTCTAGAATTGACCATAGTCTACTTTTGGCAAAAGATTATGCTTTGGCAGAAAAAATAATTTGATCACAATGAAAAAAACCTGAGTATTTCTCAAGGATGAGGATGTCAAGAGAAATGAATAGTAACATTTGCATATGCCCATTTCAGCTATGCTTGTGAAAGTCAAAGGTATCTCTTAGCTTTCATCAAATTAGATATTTTAAAATATGCTCCATTTTGGCAGCTATAGCCACACAGGTATTTTTTTATTTACTTTTTAATAATTCTTAGGTTGTTTGTATGTCTCATAGTATTTTTAAATAAAATGTTTTTAATACATATGTCAACTACATAGGCTATTAGATGGAATTGGAAAAAATTAACTAAAATGTTCATTTGTCTGATAAAGTATAGGGAGATATTCCTTATAAAATAATTCAAAAAGCTTCAATTTACTGGAAGAAATAGAAAGGGATGGAGTTCAAGTTATACCTCACAGAAGGTTTCTGTATACAAAATAGTTACAAAGAGGCAATTTCTTTTTCCAGGGAAAGGAGACATGCAATAACCCATAGAATTCCAAAGTCAAGGACAATTCCAAGGTCACATCTCATAAGGCCTTTGCACATGATAACCCAACTTCATGCTTCAATTTGATGGTTTCTGGACATTAACTTCTTGGTCTGGGAGCATGGCCTAGTTATAGAGTGCTTGCCTAGCTTGCACAAAACCCTGAATTTGCTTCCTTGGTACCACATACACAGAAAAATCTGGAATTGGTGCTGTGACTAAAGTGGTAGAGCACTAGCCTTGAGAAAGCCCAAGGACAGTGCCCAGGCCCTAAGTTCATGATCCTGGAATAGCAAAAAAAAAAAAAAAAGAGAGAGAGAGAGAGAAAAGAGAAAAGAGAGAAAAGAAAAGTTGATTTCCTTAAGTATTCTTTTTCCTTTCCTTGGGAGAATAATGTTCTATTTACTGTCATTCATTATTTATTTTTTTCTTTGAATTCATAACAGATCAGGTATGCTATAGAGTGTGTGTGTGTGTGTGTGTGTGTGTGTGTGTGTGTGCACCTGTGCATGTGTATGTGCATCCAAATTCTCCCTGGGTAAATCTACAGTGCTTGAAAAAAAAAGATGGAGAATGAAAAATGCATATTTAACGAATCATTGTACCAAGAGTTGCAAGGTACTTCAATCAGTCAATCTAAAGAATGCAATTCTCAGTGTAACTACAGATCATATTTCTCACATTTTTTTCACATAACATTCTGTGCTTTCCTGCTTGATAGTCTTCTTTCTCTGGAAAGCATTTTGCTTTTTCTGTCCAAATCTACCTCCATGATGACTTCTCTTGTAATCCTGATTCATAGTACTCAACCCCTCTTCTTATATTATGTGACACACAATGTAGTACAAATATTACTAGTAGCTAAAGGTTAAAAGAGCAATTTCCTCCCTACTCATGAAGCTCTGGTTGTTGGACAGTGCTCCAGCCATATGCTCTTGAGTTGTTTGCTAATCCCTAATGATAGTCAATTGCAGAGAAAGACCACACAACAGATTGTTTGGGATATCCTAATTGCACATGCACTAACACCCTTGGCTCCAAATTTCTTCTTATCCTCAATGAATTGATTGTTCTAAAAAAATTCAGTATAAGATTATTTCGGTTATTTGAAATTGGATAGGGAAGGGGGGAAAACAAGATGGGGGTGGTAATGGGGACCAAGACATGTGAAAGGGTATCAATGTATGTGAATTAATGCACCTTCTAACTGGCAAATATCATGTAACCCTTTTATTAATTACAATAAAAAATATCAAAAATAACTAAATAAAAAATAAAACGGGCATTCTATAGTAAAAAAAAAAAGATTATTTCATGCAATTCTACTCCAGCCCATTTCTAGTTCCCTGTCATTTACTCCACCAGAAAGGGTGGATAGTATTTTTTTGGGGGGAGGGCTTTTTTTTATCCTGATCCTTATTTTGATGATGGAATAATTTTTTTCTGGAATATGGTGGAAATGTAACTATGAATAATGATTTTTTCTAAGTTTTCCCTTTCAGTAGCACACTTAATATTCTGACCTTGTAATTACAGTCTAATAGAGATATAAAATAGCACTAACTGGATAGGATTCTCATATTCTACAGACCTCAACTGTCAATAGGTTAAGGAGAAATCTAAAATCTTTCACAGAATGACTTTTAAAATGGAAAAAAAAAGCCTAGAAAAAGAACAATATTATTGTAACACTTTGTAGGAGGAACATTGGCTTTCAGCCCTATAAGTTTCTTCCCTGAACTCAGATCTTCTCCGCCATCTAAATCACAGAGGTGACTGACGCCCTCTGATCATTTCACTTGGACAAGAGCTTATCCCTGACTTGAGTTAGAGCAGGTAAATAGAAAAGGCAATCTGTCTGTTTTAAAGGCTAAAAAGCAATCATAACCTTTATGTGCCTTTCTCGTTTTCACTTCAATTTCATCTATATAATATGCTGGAAATTTCAGTGGAAAAGGTATATTTTATGAGGTAGAAAATTTTATTTTCTATTTTCCCAGGATGCTCCTATTACTAACTTCTGATTATATTAAATCCCATTGTGACATTTCTCCTGAAGTAGAACCTATGAAAAGTACAATTTTTCTGAAATTTCATTAAGGCCAGCTCCCAAACTGCTTCCTGACTTATTCCTGCGTGAACAATGTTTCTCTCATCTTCTCTCCTTATCACAAGGCGTCTGCATCATGTCTGTGAGGAGAAATCAGATTGGCTAGCTTCTGGAGCACTCTTTGCTTAAGTGTCTAAAATCTAAGGTATTATTTACATATTTTAAGTATATTAGTTTGTTTCCAGGAAGAATTTAATTTTGTTTAACTGGGAATGTAGGTACATACTAAAAAAACATGTTAGGCTGGGTGATGGATATTGCATTCTAAATGAGACTGAAAAGTAAAGAATAACCAAGCCCTGATGATTCATACCACTAAACCTAGACAACCAGGACACTCAGACCTGAGGTTCACAGTTCAAAGCCAGTCTGAAAAGACAAGGCCCAGAGACTGGTATCTCCAATTAATCAATATAAGGCCAGAAAAACCTCAGAAAGAAAGGGAGAGTAAAGCCCTGAGTTCAAGACCCAGTAATCACACACACAAACACACACACACACAGTAATAAAAAAAATATGTGAGCTTGTTTTGGAAAATGATAGGTTTATAAGCAATTTATGTACTTTCTGAAGTGCTTAAAGATAGATCTCAGTTCTAAAATTAACTAGGGTTTATTTTGATTTCTTTTAAATTGAAAATTTATGTAGAATATTAGTGTTTCTGAGTATGCTCTACAAACTCTCATTTTCCTAAAAATGAATCTAAGATAAGGTAACTTCAACTTCCTGCTTGCCGTATTAAAATGGCCTCCACTATCCCCATTATTTATGGTTTGTTTTCTGACAGGAATTTTGCACATCCTCCATTATCCCACCTTCTTTGGATACCCTCTGCCTTACTTGGCTAGTACTCTCTCATCCAGCTCTCAGGCCTACTAGCCTTCTTGGCTCAATGTACTGTAAAGGCCATTATAAAATTCTTTAATATGTGTCCTTCTAAACAGTCCTCTTTGAGGCTGATGAGAAATTCCTGGCTCTGCTCAATCTATAACTCTTTCAGCCTCTAGACATGGCGTCATTTGGATTTGGTTTCAACATATCACTTTTAACACACCAGTAAGATCAGTCTTCTACCAGATCCCTTATAAAATGATGCCATCAAATTCCTGCTGCAAATTCACCATCCGTAACTTGAAAATACAAAACCTCAAATACCCCAATTTCCAAAGCCTTTTGAATACTGACATGATTTCCCAGATGGAAAATGGCATACTATGCAAGTCTATTTCATGCACAAAATTAAAAGGTTGCATAACATTACCTTTAGACTACATGTTCAAGGTATGTCTGAAACTTAATTGAATTTTATGTTAGTTTTGAGTCCCATACCTAAGATATTTCATTCTAAACAATCAATATCCAAAATGTTTCTTATCTTAGGTTAAGAATAATCAATCTATATTGCTTCCTCTTCACAATTCCACTTATACTGTGACTAACTTAAAACAGGGTCCTCTTTCTACATCTATTAAATTTGTTATCTTGTGGGTGTTCAGGCCCCTAACATCTATCTAGTGCCTAATCTTACAACTTTCTTTTTTATTTATTCCCCTACCCAGAAATTTATACATATCAATTCTCATGATCAGCCATCTAGTTCCTTCCATTTTATAGTTTCCATTTCTTTCTGATCTTTGTAAAATATTTCCCTTCTCCAGTTGGGTACCTTGACATTTTCAACATGTTCTTGGGGAATCTTGCCATAACATTTAATGAATATCACACTCTTCCTATTTTCAAATCTCATTTCTTGGATTAATTCCTGGTTGTTTGTTGTTACTGTTGTTATTTTTTTATGGTTGTGTTTGATAGTTAAACATTGTTCATGCTGAGAGTACACTTTTTTCTTTTTCTTTATTTTATTTTGGTTCTTGGACTAGTACAGCCCCATGGTATATTTTCAGAGCACATTTGTTGAATGATCTGAAAGTGACAAGATTTTATTTGTGTGCCATGCTGCAGGAATTCAACTGTAGTTCAAGAAATAATACATACCTTCATAGTATCAGCTGCTGTGCATCTCATGAATGTTCAATGATTGTTTTTCACACATTGGTTATGACTTTTAATTAGTTTGCCAGGGCATATTATCTCTCCACTATCCAATATGTATCTTTTCTCTGCCAATGCACTGTAGATAATAGATTACAAAATTCTTCAAAACACAATATGTGGCTAGAATTGGAGACAGAAATAATTTGAATATCATGCCACTTGGGGATATATGATGCAGATCAAATCTGGAAATATCAGAGAATAGAAACTAGAGCGGTCACTGAATTGTCTACCTATGGAATCAAGAAGCCACTCATCTCTATCCTTTGCAAGAGAATCATGAAGATAATGAAAGAATCTGCTGAGCAGTCACTGAGTCTTCAGCCAACTAACCGGAGAGGGCCTAAATCAATCACCTAGAATGAGATCTGCAGCCAACCACTCTAAATGCATCTGTGGCCACTTCTGGTGAGTAGGGTTGGCAATTTGAATTGAAAAAGTAGCTGGGTACCCAACACCGAAATGGAAGGAATGGTGTAAGATGCTAGTCTGGTTTCACCACAAACTTCAGAGCCCAGGGACCATGTCAAAATCACTTTTCTAAGAATTGGATTCTAAGAAACTCATTTCTCCTTAACCAAGTTGTAAGTCTGGTACTCTAACCCATCCTCCTTTGGTACAGGCCAACTTTAAGGAATAGAATATTGAATCAATCCTCCTAACGAAATAAACTTAAAAACAATAAGAAAACCTGACCTTACTTTTAAAAACCACATCAAAATCTTATATCTTTTGATAATATCTATAAATATACAGGCATGTATATATTTAAGAAAGCATATTAAAAGTAAGCAATGTGGTTGGTTAATATTGACAGATCACCCCAAAATTTAAGGACCTGATACAGTAGCAATAATGTACTTGCTCTCTGAATTACAATTTGTGCAGAATTTTCTGGGATTTCCCATATGGAAACACCAAGCTGGGGAAGCTTGTCTGAGGCCAGAAAATCCAATTCCAAGATGGTTTGGCTATCATGTAGAGTTTAGCTGGCTAGGGGCTGCTATTTAGAGTCTGGCTTGTCAAATTATGTGGGCTCTCTGTCATAACATTGAAGATAGGATCCGGAAAGAAAAAAAACAAAGTTGTCATTTCCTTTAAATGTGTAAGTCTGCTCTGTTTTACTGATAACACAACCACAGATCAAGGCAAGATGTGAAAGTTTGGAAAAAAATGAACTTAAGTTGCTTAGTAGCTATTTTTTTAAACTATTATAGACTTTTCCCTATATTTAAAAATTACGCAATCTAACCATTCTCTCAGGTTTTATTTTAATTTGTTCACTCCTATTTTCCTGAAACATTTTTTGGGGGGTGGGTCATGGAGCTTGAACTCAGCCTGGGCGCTCTCCCTGAGCTCTTCAGCTCAAGGCTACTGTCCTGCCCTTGAGCCAACCCCACTTCCCATTTTCTAGAGATTAATTAGTGATAAGAGTCTCAGGTCCTTTTGTGCCAAGGCTGTCTTTGAACCTTGATCCTCAGATCTCAGCCTCCTAAGTAGGTAGGATTACAGGTGTGAGCCACCACGCCTTGCTTGAAACATTTTTGCCATGTCTTATTTTCACCTGGTAATTTCTTCCCCATACATGAGAACACCCTCTCTTAATCACCTGAGCAACATGAAGAAACCTTCCTTTTATTTTACTTACATATTTCGTATTAAAAAATATTCTCCTATATAAAGCATCTAGATTTCTATTTCTACTTCTCCTTAACTTACACAGTGACTAGAGGCAGCTCATCTATAGCACCTTATAATGGTTAGGTTCATTTGTTTCTTTACCTACTATGTTCTAGGGCCTCAGAGACTTAATGAAATTGTATTAATTTAGATAGACAACAGCAGTTCCTACAAGTGATATAGTCAAGGCAATAGTTGAACTGTGTATGATAGATTCCAACAGTATAGAATATTTCACTGGCACTCCTCATCCCCTACCTGTACAAGCTGCTTTGATATAACCAAACCAAAATCTATTTTAAAATAGGCTCACTATTTCCCTGAGGAGGCAAGAAATATTCTGTACACCAGCACCAGAGTATGAGCCATTAAGCTTCTTGGTTGATGGCACACAACTCTTTAGTTAATGAACCTAATTTTTACTTCTCTCTACTTGTGAAAACTTAAGGAAAGGCATACCACATTTAAATATGACATAATGCAAAATAACTCATGTAAAGCATGAAACTTCTAAGCCCTAAGAAAGAACTAAGGACAGAGCAGTAACTGTGGACGATTTTTCTGTAGTTATCAAAAGAGAAATAAAAAAGTTAGCCTTCATAATGATAGAGAAAACCCCAGGACTAACTCATAAGTTACATTGCTATGACTAGAATAACAAAGCACTATAGACTTCACAACTTAGACAAAAGAAATGACTTCTTACACTTTAAAAAAACAGAGGTCCAAGGTCAGGTAAGAACACTGGATTTCTTTTCCTGAGACTTCTGAACTTGGTACATAGTACCTTACAAAAATTGGGCCCATTATTTGTATATAACCCTGGAGTACTAGGGTCTGATTAGGGTCCAATATCCACAAATGCATAAGCAAAAAAAAAATTCTGTTGGCATAAATTGACATCTGTGTCAGTACAAGTTTTGACATATACTCATACATCGTGTGTGTGTGTGTATGTGTGTGTGTGTGTGCGCGCACATTTGTGTGTGTGTGTGTATGTGTCCTTTGTTTCCCTGTCATTGAAGTACTTTGGGCACATTGTACTAGGCTCCTGTCATTATACATTCATTTAAGGTCAATGACTACTTTAAAGACCTTATTTCTAAACACAACCACATTGTAAAGAACTAGGATTCAGCATATGAACTTTAAGGAAATAATATTTAATGTCATGTTTATGACATCTGTTTTCTCATATATGAAATGATTTAAAGTATGTAGGCATATTGTAAATACACAAACATAGCCACACATATATATGCAAATATATATGTATATATACAGATATAGGTAGATGGGTGGATAGATAGTTAGATAGATATTATATTTGAGAAATTGGTCCCCATAAGTTTGAAAGGTGGTAAATCCAAACCTGCACAGTGGATTGATAGACCCATGGTAGAACCAATATTGTGGTTCTTGTCTGACAGCCATTTGTTGGAAGAATTCCTAATTGTTTCCCCACCTATGAAGAGTGAGGAGATATTGTGGTAGAAAAGGCCAAATAGAAATTACTTACACTGCATAAATACAGGAGAAATAAATTAAAAGCAATACAGTGCTCATGGAGAGATTAGAGACAGTCACTATCAAAATCTTGAATTATTCCCACCTCATTTCTATTCCCCTATTTGGTTTTTCTGTTTATAGCTGGAAACTGGAGACTGACAATGAATAGTGGTCAGATTGACAAAGTGATGACTCCAGTTGCAGTTACTGATTACATGACATCTGTTCATGGATTGAGCTAACATGTCTGCTGCTATGTAGTGTGTCACTCTTGATTTAGCCAGTATATTTTTTCTCCCTCTCTACTAATAAGGACCACCACAAGAGAGTAGCTTTCAACTGACAAAGCAAGCAGTAAGCCTTCCATATCAATAAACAGATGTAATTTATTCCCTTCCCTTGAAAATGTTTGTAAAATACATTGTTTATTTTCTCAATCCTCTTTTAGAATGTTAAAAGGGATGACACTGATGGAGCTATATTGTATTCATAAATTGCTTTGTTTAATGGAAACTCCTTTGTATAACTACATAAAATAACTTAAAAACTATCTAATTTTTTTAAAAAGAAGGAAAAAAATCAAATATGTTGCAGCCCACTAGAAAAATGGTTTAGGTACTAGTGGCTCATGGCTATAATCCTAGCTAATCAGAATGTTGAGATTAGATTGCAGTCTGAAGTCAGCCTGAGCAGGAAAGATGGAAGTGGAGACGTAATTAAGTGGTAAAGTTCTAGCCTTGAGCAAGGAAATTTAGGAACAACATTCGGGCCCAGAATTTAAACCCCAGACCAGAATCTAAAAACCATGAAAAGTCATGTACTTACCACCTTTTGAATGCAATTGTAACCACTCTATACATCACCTGGACAATAATTTTTTTATTTAAAGAATTTATTAACATTGATATTTACATCATATTTCAAATGATGTGTTTAATAGACAAGTATTCAAGAAGGGAATCTCTATATACAATCACTGGCACTTAGATTTTAGAACATAATTAAAATTAGACTGAGGGTTTGCATGACAATAAATTTTAAAATATATATATATTATTAAAATTTTTTAGGGGCCAAGAGTTTGGCCTGGTGGTAGAGTTCTTGCCTAGCATGCACAAAGACCCAGGTTCGATTCTTCAGTTCCACCTATATAGAAAAGGCTGGAAGTGGTACTGTGGCTCAAGTGGTTGAGCTCTAGCCTCGAGAAAGCCCCAAAACAGTGCTTGAGCCCTGGGTTCAAGCCCCAGCACTGGGAAAAAATTACTTCAGATAATATTGAAAGTTGGTATTTTAACAAAGTAGTTTATAAAGTCTGGCTTTTATGCCATGTTTCAAAACGTCTGTAACTATGGTTCATCCATCTTAACAGGAACATGAAAAAATTCTCCCCACCCAAGAGTATCTGAATGACCATCTCTGGGGTAGAGGGAACCCTCCAATAGGACACATTTACTATTGCACTCTTTTTCTATTTGTGCTGTCTTCTTAGTCATCTTCTTACTATAATTAATTCTCTTCCTATAATATCTACAGATTCAATATCTTACTTCACCACAAAAATATATCTCAATCTGAGTAAACAAATGAATTACCTCTAAATTTCAACACAGATTTTAGTAGATTTTAGTTTTCTCTGCTTCCAACAACAGGTGAAGAGCATAGATTTACTCCAATGATGTTTGTCATCATGACTGCCCATGTATCATTTAATTTCTATTAGAATCTACTAAAAGATGCTAAGAGCTCAAATTTGAAATTCAAGAATGTAAAAAATCATCTTAAACAAAGATATGATAACCCTATTTTGGTGAAATTTGCAAAATAATATTTTTCTGACAGTTGCAGTTAGAGTTCTAATTAACTCATGTTGTCTAGCATTCTCATGAGTATATATATATACACATGTATATGCATATATACACATATATACATATACATATGCATGTATATATGTAGCTATGTATATATATTTCCATTCTTCTGGAAATGATTAAATGAACTCTTGCAAATCATTTATTTTACAACTGTCTACATTTTGAGCACCAAGGCAATTTCAAAGAGAACTATCAATAATTTTCGAGGCACAAACCAAACATCAGTCAGCTCTATTCAGGATGTGTGTTCATCCTTCACAATCATGACCCATATGCAAAGAGATATTAAGAGTAGGGGAGAAGGTCAAGGGTCTGCTACCCATTTATCACAGGCATGTCAGCATCTGACTTCATACTTAACAAGCCTAGCTCTTTTGTTCAATAGTCCACTCTGAGTGTTGTGTGAAAAATTATGGAGAGCATAAAGGACCCTGGTAGGGAGGGATTATCTAAGGAGGAATAGTGACCCAGAGAAGAGCCAATAGCACTTTACCCTAAAGAATGATATTGAGATGGAAAAGAAATAATAGAAAGAATTTTTAGATAGAACCTAAGATGGACTCCATGCATAAGATAGCGATCAGATGAAAGGGAGTGTTTCAATGAAGTCTTTCCTGGGCAGTTAAGAAGATAGCGGCTGTTAAATGCCTCAAAAGCTAAATAAAATGGGTAAAATGGGTTAACCATAGCTAGTGTTTCCAAGGGCATGCCTGATCAAGAGTCATCAGGAATAGATAGGAATATCTGCTAAATAAAACAAAAACTGATAGAGGCAAAGAGCATCTCTGCTCAGGTGACGCAGTGGTTCTTTTTTTCTACCCTCCTGCCAGAATACTGGACTTTGTAATGCTAAGTACTGAAACTCATTCCCATATAGCCCTATCCAGACTCTATGCTATTGTGTCTTTGCTCATGCTATATTTCTGACAGAACTGTCCCCATCAATTCACCTTTCTCATCTCCTTTTCCCTATCTGATCTGATTCACATTATAACAAAAAACACAAAGTGATTCATCACTGGAGAAAATTTTGTCCAGCAAAGGCTGAGTCAAATATGTAGTCATCCTAGATTAGTGAATCCTCAGAGTATATCTTCTCATCCGAAGATCAACCTGCTGACCTCGAGGACCTGCTGGTCTTTTCTAGGCTTCTGTTGGCTTCATTGGAGCAATGGAAATGAAAGGAAAACTTAAGAAAGGCTGGATTTCAGTATAATATTAGCCAACATTTGACTGCCATGAGGACTTCTTTCTTATCTGAGCTTTCTCAGGACACAGAGATGTTACTCAACTTTTTTTTTGTTTCTCGTTCATACTAAGATGTGAATTTAGGCCTTCATCTTGCTAGGAAAGACTTCTCCCTAAAGGCAGTCATCATTCAGACTTTCCATTATTTCCTTCTGAAGTTTATTTAAAAAAATTTTTTTTCATGGTACATTCAAGATGTGTTTTGTATGAGTTACTTTAAAAATTGACCAGGACCATTTTTCTCTCACTTTTCAAAAATATCTACCATGTTCTTAAATGATGAGCTGTCCAGATTTTTAAATGTCACCAAACATGGAGTTTGTAACATCAGAGGCCTAACCTAACCCATAGAAAAGCTAATCTGTTAAACTTTGAGGAGCCAGAGACATTTACACTTTGGACAAGCCAATTATATATTGCTAGAAGAAATTTAACATGGGGTGAGATTCCCTAAGTTTAGTAACTTGGATTTGAGAACTTTAAGGAATATTTTTCAAAGCAGAGGAAATTTATAAGACATGGATTTAAACTGGTAGAAATAAGTCAAGGGTCCCGAGTGCATCTTAGTAAATTATAGCCCCAAAAGACAACTCTTCATAAATAAGCAAAACTTCCATGTAAATAATTTAATTAGCAAGAATTCCCAAAACAAGCGACATTACTTCTATTGTCAGGTGGTCTTTGTTCCATCTCTATGGCAGATAGATGGCTGAATAGCTATGGTTGATCTTATTCTGCTACTCTTTGAATTACAGTTGGTGTTTCATTCACAAGAATTTATCCAACAATCAGAGCCTGATTTCCAGTTTCCTCAATCACCTCTGCCATGGCACATCAAATGTCTCTGATTAATAAATATCTCAAGATGACAACAACAACAGAAAAAATGATTTTGGAGATATGATACATAAATTTGTTTCTATAAACAATGGTTGAGAAGAATTTAATGGCTAAAAAGCCATTGTACTACCATTATAAAATGGCAATACCATTATAAAATTTCTTCATAGAAAAGAATTCTGGGCTGGTAGCGTGGCCCTATGGTAGAATAGCTGCCTAGCATGCATGAAGCCCTGGGCTCAATTCTTTGGTACTACATACACAGAAAATGCCAGAAGTCGTGCTGTGGCTCAAGTGGTAGACAGCTAACCTTGAAAGACCAACGACAGTGCCCAGGCCCTGAGTTCAAGCCCCAGAACTGGCAAAGAAAGAAAAGAAAAGAAAAGAAAAAAGAATTCTGGACAGACATATGTGTGTGCATGAGCATATTTCTAGCATATAATGAAATGATGATTTTTTTGTTACTCAGCTACAAAGACTATTTACAATTCCATAGCATAACATTTTATAATTGACTATTTGATTTATTTGAAATAACTTGTATTGTCAAAAAGGGCACATTGGCTATGACATGACAAAGCCCATTTCTTTAAATTTCAGAAAGGATGAAATAAATCATATACACTTATCTGGCTTTTGGATTCTGCTTCAGAAAAAAATATGCTAAATATATCTTCTCTTTCAATCCCAAATACTTTTTCTGTTGAGTCTATGCCACTTTAAAAAAAAGGAATAAAAATAGGGTAGAGTTGATGAAGACATAATATATTGCAGTTTGGAAGGTACTGAGAAAAATCTAATTTTAAAATATAAAATCAGACCAGAAGCCAAGAAAAGAAAATCACTTCTAGTTCTCCATATACATAGAAAGTTGGTGATTCTGACATCACTGAAAACTTGATGACTCATCCTACTCACCAAACAACATTTGAGAATAGACACAGAACCTTAAATTTCAAAATCCTAAGTAAATTAAGGGTCAAGAAACCTTAGATGTCATGATAAGCATGAAATACAGAGGAACTGGAAAAATTCTTCTCTGTGAACTTAAAACTTGAATCTCACATTATGATTAATTTAAAGCAAAGAAGTAATACCCTTATTTGATGAAAATCAAAAATATTGTATCATGAAACTTCCATGTAGTCTTCATAGATTAGATTTCCTTCCATATTATCAGTTATTTCCTTGCTCAACATATTTGTGGGCTGAAACCATTGTTGCATACCCACAATTCAGTCATGTTAAAATTAGTTTAAGAACATAAGTTAAGAAAGAGATTCATCTTGGGGACAGGAGTTTGGCCTAGTGGTAGAGTGCTTGCCTAGCATGCACGAAGACCCAGGTTTGATTCTTTGGTACCACATCCATTAAAAAAAAGCTAGAAAGATGCCGTGGCTCAAGTGGCAGAGTGCTAGCCTTGAGGAAAAAGCCCAAGGACAGTGCTCAGGCACTGAATTCAAGCCTTAGGACTGGCAAAAAAAAAGAAAAAGAAAGAGATTCATCAAAGGAAGAGAAACATAGACCCATTTCTTTGATGAATATTGATGCAAAACATCTCAACAAAATACTGGCCAACCGTCTTCAGCAGCTCATCAAAAAAATTACACACTATGATCAAACAGGATTCATTATGAGGATGCAAAGCTGTTTCAACATATGCAAATCAATTAACATAATTCAACACATCAATACAAGCAAGAACAAGAATCACATGATTGTCTCCATAGATGCAGAAAAGGCATTTGACAAGATCCAACACCACTTTATGTAAAAGCTCTGGAGAAACTAGGAATCCATGGAACATTCTTCAGTATAATAAAGGCTGTGTATCACAAACCCACAGCTCGTATTATACTTAATGAAGAAAAGCTAAAGCCATTCCCTCTAAAATCAGGAACGAGACAAGGATGCCCACTCTCTCCACTCCTCTTTAACATGGTATTAGAATTCCTTGCCATAGCAAGAAGTCAAAAAGCAAGCATAAAGGGGATCCAAATAGGGAAAGAGGAAATGAAACTTTCCCTCTTTGCAGATGACATGATTCTGTATTTAAAGAACCCTATAGACTCCAAGCCAAGTTGCTTGAGCTGATTCAAAACTTTGGCGAGGTAGCAGGGCATAAAATTAACCCTCAAAAATGAACTGCCTTCCTATATGCCAACAATGAGAGGAATGAGGCAACAATCATGAAAGCAACTCCTTTTGCAATGGCCTCAAAGAAAATAAAGTACCTAGGAATTAACTTAAATAAGAATGTAAAGGACCTTTTTGATGAAAACTTTAAAACTCTAAAAAAGGAAATTAAACAGAACTGAGGAAATGGGAAAACCTCCCATGTTCCTGGATTGTAAGAATTAACATCATGAAAATCGCAATCTTGCCAAGGGCTATCTACAAATTCAACGCAATACCCATCAATATCCCAATGTCATTCTTTGAAGAATTAGAAGAGGCAATCCAAAATGTCATATGGAATAATAAAAGACCCCGTATAGCAAAAACACTTCTTAGCAGAAAGAAAAGCACAGGAATAATTTCAATACCAAACTTTAGACTAATACAGAGCTATAGTGACCAAAACAGCTTGGTACTGGCACAAGAACAGGCCTGAGGACCGATGGAATAGAACTGAGGACCCAGATATTAACCCACAAACCTATGTCCACATAATCTGTGATAAGGGAGCCAAAAAAAATAGAATGGAAGAAAGACAGCCTCTTCAACAAGTGGTGCTGGCAAAACTGATTAAGCAACTGCAGAAAACTAAAGTTGGATCCTTCTTTGTCAGCCTGCACCAGGGTTAACTACAAATGGATCAAAGACCTCGCAGTAAAAGCAGATACATTGAAAGGTTTACAAGAAGAAATAGGAGATACACTAGTTCTCCTTGGCACAGGTCTAAACTTTCTTAAAAAGGATCCAGAAACAAAACAAATCAGAGAAAGGCTGGATAAGTGGGATTGAATTAACTGGAGAGCTTCTGTATGACAAAAGACAGTCAGCAAACTAGAAAGCCTATAAAGTGGGAGAAGATCTTCACTAACCATAAAACAGACAAAGGCCTCATATCTAAAATATATCAACAGATCAAAAAATTGAATCACTCCAAAACTAATCTCCAAAGAAACAACCATCCCATTAAAGGATGGGCCAAAGACTTAAAGAGTCTTTTTCTGAAGAAGAAATAAGAATAGTCTATAGACACGTGAAGAAATACTCGATGTCTCTGGTCATTACAAATCAAAACAACTCTAAGATTCCACTTCACTCCAGTTAGAATGGCCATGATCAAGAAATCTAATAACAATAGATGCTGGCAGGGATGTGGTCAGGAGTGATCACTTAGTAGTGTAGTCACTGTTGGTGGGAGTGCAAACTCATTCAACCACTATGGAAAGCAATATGACAGTTCCTCAAAAGACTAAACATAGAGCTCCCCTATGACCCAGCAATTCCACTACTTGGTTCAGAAACAAGGACATACTAAATCCACTAGCACAACGATGTTCATTGTAGCACTATTTACCATAGCAAAGATATGGAACCAACCCAGATACTCCTCAGTTGATGAGTGCATCAACGAGATGTGGTATTTTTTACACAATGCAATTCAATGCTGCTGTCAGAAAGAACGACATCGCCCCATTTGTAAGGAAATGGAAAGACTTAGAAAAAATAATATTAAGTGAAGTATGCCAGACTCAAAGGAACATAGGTTCAATGGTTTCTCTCATTTTTCATAACCTTGGACTCTCCTAGCAGAGATTTACAATAGAACAAAAGCTAGATACATAAGGCCATATAGTATGACACTAAATGAAAGGACCTCCAGGATATAGAAACAAAAGCCATATATTGAGTGATTGTTGTCCTTAATGTACTATGTTACCTCTCATCTCTTTTGCTGTCCCTTGGTTTTCTCATATTGTTACAGTATTTCACCTTGTTATGTGATATATTGTATATATGTATATTTGCTTATTTGAAATAGGATAGGGAAGGGGGAAAACAAGATGAGGGGTGGGGGTGGGGAGGAGGGAATTGCGGACCAAGACATGAGAAAGGGTATCCATGTTTATGAAGTAATGCACTTTCTCTCTGGTGAATATAATGTAACCCTTCTATTAATTACAATGAAAATATATGAAAAAAGAGAGAAAAAGAACATAGGTTATCTTTCTCTTGGAAATGATTCAAAAGCTATGATCTTTTGATTAGTTTTCAAACTGCTATGCACTTATTATGACAAGTCACTCATTAAAGAGCCAACTGATTCTTCAAAAAAGGAGAGAAAATGATTTCATAGGCTGGAGTTCAGTGCTTTTCACAACACTCTGAAATCCATCACAAGTTTTTCAGAGGACAGTTCTTGGAAATGCAGTACAGAAAGTTTATCTGAAGGCAAATGATAAAAATACCAGTTTTAGTAGTAAATGTATGTTTCAAAATATATTTTCTCCCAGGAAGTAATTAAATATAAAACAAAATGAGCCTTTCTAAAATGAGTACAATCAAACATAAGAAATGTTATTTAATTCTATGGTTAAATTTATATAATACTGATTATATTCATATTAATGCTTATTTTAGATGTTACCAGCAATTGAATGTCTTTTTGACAATTAGTGGATTTTTGACCCATTTGTTTTTTTGATAAATTACTATAACAGTTGTTTAATACTTTTCACAATATCCTAGGAAAACTTAGTTATATATTTATATATATTTTATGTATTAAAAATAATACTTACAACTCTATGTCACTCCCAACAATCATAGGAACCACATGAGACGGTCCTTTAGTTCCATAGGACTCTTGTTGTGTATTACTTTGCCTAGAAGATTTTAAAATTTAATACTCATTGCTGGGTATTAAATCTAGAGCTTTATTCAGAATAATCAAACATCAATTACATTTATTTTTCAGCTTCCAAAATTTTATCCCAGATTTGATTTTCAGACTTACATGCTGTGTCCAAAAAAAAAAAAAATTTGACAGCAAACAAACAAAAGTTCCAACTCTTCTTCTTTGTGAAGTTTTTAAGTGCCTAGAATTTGACATAGGGAACACACCATTGAATAAGAGGAAATAAAGTACAAGAACTAAAAATAAACTCTATGTGAGACCTTACACTTTTGCATGCTACTTTAAAATGTGATAGCAAAAAAATTTAAATTGCAAGATATATTGAAATACATGTTAATTTATTTCCTCAGCTTTTCATGAGCAATACTAAAATGAGATATTCTAAGACAAATCATATTTCCGGGGATATAAATTTTAGAACCATGTAATTTTTTTTTTTTTTTTGGTTTGTCTTGGAGCTTGAACTCAGCCAGGGCGCTGTCCCTGAGCCCTTCAGCTCAAGGGTACTGCCCTACCCTTGAGCCACGCCCCATTTCCCATTTTTTCTAGGTTAAGTGAAGATAAAAGTCCCAAGTCCTTTTGTGCCTGGGATGGCTTTGAACCTTGATCCTTAGATCTCAGCCTCCTGAGCAGCTAAGATTACATGCGTGAGCCACGCACACATGCCAGCAAAACCATGTAATTTAAAAGTGAGATAAGACCTTAAAGTCATCTAGTCTACCTAACTAGACGTTTTCCCATGATTCCTGTATTTAGTCCCTGGCTCTCGTACCTCTACCTAGCCATACATAAACGCAAAGGTTCACCAACTCACACAGTTCCCTATTACTACTGCCTTATGATCCTCTGTTCAAAACGTATGTCAAATCGTCCAGAGTTTCTCAGAGTTTTTGTCTGCCAGTCACATTGGACTTGTAGTCTCTCTATATAGTGTTCTAACTTCTTTTACTACTGTTGTTATTAAGTAGTTGTTCAATGTCATTAGACAGTAGGGTTCAATGTCATTAGTCAGGTTATCTGTATAGTGTTTTTGGTCAATATCATCCTCTCCTTTGTTCTCATTCATTTCCCCTTCCTTACCCTACCCACAAGTATGTAGCTAATTTTTTTATATAATGTACATTAAAAGCTATATCTCCATTTGTTCACCTTTCCTCCCTCCATTGCGAGCTCCCATTTTGACACCCTGCCTCCCAGTACCAAGTTTCTACTCCCTGTATTCCTTTTGTTGAACAATATTTTAGTTGTTTACAGGAGGAAATAACTTTTAAATATCTGGAATATTGTCAGATGTCTCATAAAAGAAGTAGCATTTTAGGAAATCTCACAACAAAAATTTCAAGTTCCTAGATTAAGTCTCTGTGGTTTTTTCATTATGAGCCTCAAATCATGAAATGTGCATTTGTAGACTTTGTTTAAAGGGAGCATTTTCCTTGAAACACCAAAAGCATAGATTTGCTTTTTACACCATACACTTGTGAAAAGTGACATCAGATCCTTTGTCTTATTCCTTTAAATGCATAATAGAGCTAATTACCTTTTATGCACGAAATCTAATTGCCAGTGATTTTCACATTGGACCATATCTGAAAATCTAGTCATCTTGTTTATTTATTTTATTAAAATTTGAACGTATGGTATTTTAAGGGGCATATATATATATATATATTGAGGATCACAATATAGTTTTCTTGGTCTATTTTCTCTTTGCTCAAAAATTATTTATTGTAATATGAAATATTTCATATGTTAACATCTGATAATAGATCATAAATTAATATGTCACATTAATCCAGTAATACATTAATAGCTCACATTAAATACATAATTCTTTCAATATTTAATATTGAAAAACTGATGTTTAATAGTAATTTAGTATTCTATTAATATTGAACATTCAATAAATATATATTTCAATTCTTGATATTTAAAACAATGTTTTCTATTTAATAAATTCATATTCAGTGCCTACTTATTAATATTTAATATGCATTTCATAGAATTTAAAATAGATACATTTTCCAGTAAATACCTTATTCCAAAAAAAATCTCTTCAAATGGTGAATAATGAAATAAGAGGATAAATACACATTCTGTTAAAGAGATCCTTGAGACAGATATTCTTTAGTTAAAATAGTATACAGTAACTAGGTCCTTAGAGATAAGGTGATATCCAAAATAAATGCTGTCCTGTGAAGGGTAATAGAAGGAAATAGAGATCTATAAGTTTGAATTAGTCTTGAAAAGAACAATAAAGCTTTTTAGTAACTTAATTTTTCCTAGTCTCCCTCAATTCCCACTTTCAATTTTTCTAGTAGTCTTAAAAATCAGTTACCTACATTCATGATGAAATTCAGCAGCTAGTAACCAATGGGATGAGGTACAAGGCTGGAATGCTGGCAAAGCTTTGTTTTAGAGAATAGCTTATTATTTCACCTATCTAGTCATTGCCTGAAAACCCTTTTTGAAGTCTGTCTTTATCTGACCTGAGAGTTTCCCATAGAGGAAAGAAATGTTTTTCTTTAATTCTGGGACAATTGTTAAAAACACTTGTAGACAAAGATTTCACTTTGCAAACACTTGAAGAAATGGAATATATTGACACTAAATAAATTAGATTATCAAAAGAGAATAAAAGAATAATCATAAAACTATATAAGCATTCTGATGTTCTGCATAATTTTTTCAATATATCTGACATATTACTGAGAATCTAAACAGGTATCCATCTTAACATTTTGCACATTCCCAAGGTCATATATCATATTCAGGAAAAATCTGAAACTCACATATTGGGGTCATCATCAAAACTAAAGTAGAGTACACAAAGCCCTTTGTCAAAGACTGGCAAAGTTATGATGAAGACAGGCACTGGTGGCATACGTGCATCTCAGCTACTGGGAAAGCTGAGATCCTGAGACTGGCTTAAGGCCACTTTCAGAAAAACGTCTGTGAGACTATTTTTCTCAAGCTTCATGTGAGGCTGAGTTTGGGAGGATCATAATGCCAGGTTATCCAAGGGACAAGTCCTTGAGATGTCATTTCTCTCAAAGGGAAGCTGTGCAAACCTATAATCCTAGTAATGAGATAAGCATCAAGTAGGCTCGAGTACATCCCGGGGTGAAAAGAGAGACTGTTTCTCAAAATAACCAATGAGGCTGGGCAGTAGCCTAGCTACTCAGGAGGCTGAGATCTGTCAGTAAAGTCCCTGAGATTCTTATCTTCAGCTGTGGCTCAAGGGGCAGAGGGGTAGCCGTGAACTGAAGAGCTAAGGGACAACACCCAGGCCCAGAGTTCAAGCCCCACGACTGACAAAAAAAAAAAAAAAAAAAGATAATCAATGAATAACAGGGCTGGAGATGCAACCTAGAACTAAATGCCAGCCCAGTAAGTATGAGGCCTGACTTCACACTTAATGTCACCCAAATCATCATAGTTCTATTCATCATTATTCTAAGGGGTTGACATATCATGTTCATATCTAACAAATAGTATGTATTTTGTAGATTCATTTTGGAAAAATCACTAAAGGAAAAAAATAATGACATCAAAAAGAAAACCTGAATATAGAAATTTCCACTTATTATATTGCTTTAAATCTGCAAAACCTCAATTTTTAGCAAAAAACAAAAAGGAGACATGTAAAGGAAAAAAATGGGGAAACCTGTTTTTTGCCATACAAAGTATTTGTTAGGAGGACTTAGAATCTCCTTTACCCATTACTACTTCATAGTATTTTTTCTGTTTCTTTTTTTTATTGTTTTTGTAAAGGTGATATACAGCATACTTTGTGAATTTTTTATAAACTGACTTTCACCATAGTCCCTAGACTTTCTTCCTCACTGAGAAACCCACTTCTGTGGCCCTACACCTATTACAGTGGACCTGAATAAAAGTTTCCTTAAGATACCTGAAAACAAATGTCACTGAAAAATATGATATGGATACTGACACTTTTGGTTACTTGAAAGTTCTCTTTAAAATGGACCTCTATTCACTAAGCCCATTTTGTGAGAAGCTTCATACAATCCCAACATTTCTCAAAATTTCCAGGCAGCTGAAGAACACAGTCATTTCTAGCTGCAAGAATTCTCTTCTGATTAATTATTGATCATATTTTGCCTTCAATCCTTTGGCAATTTCTTCTATTCACTTTGTTGAAGAATCTCCACTTTCCTTCTTTCCCATATGCTACAAAAATCTCAAAGCCACAGTTCCCAAAATGCAATATCAGCTGAATGGGGAGATTTATACAATAATTGATCAGTTAGAGTTTATATCTTGAAGTTGTTTCAATAGAGAAACCCATGGACTAAATTCCTTGAGCATTAAAATACTGATTATGTTTATAGTTGTCACAGACATGTGAGCAAACATTAAGAGTCTAGATGATCTTTTTTTTTGTTCTCTAGATAGAAATAAGATGGAAGTTTCAGGTCCATCAATCAGTACAATTTCAATTTTGCTTTTATGGGTTATCAAATTAACAGAAAGAGGAGATAAAGCAGCAGATAAGTATTTTTTCTGAAACACCCCATTAATGCTAACAATTCCCCGCATCAGTGACTTGGCAGGGATGGCTCTGCTTACAAGTATCCAACTGAAAAGAGTATTTACAGATCTGAGAATGACCAAACAAAACAAAACATCAAAGGAAGACGTGAA
This sequence comes from Megascapheus bottae, assembly GCF_031878675.1. NCBI lineage: Eukaryota > Metazoa > Chordata > Mammalia > Rodentia > Geomyidae > Megascapheus > Megascapheus bottae. Next base: position 92,431,712 of record NC_143509.1, read on the forward strand.
GACCCCCACCAGGGACTAGCTAACAGGAAGCCACATCTTCCTCAGGCTTGAAAGGCAAAGTAGAAAGTGGAGGGAGAAGATACTGTTGCTATCAAAAAGAGGCATGAGGATTGTCCTAAGTATTGTGCAGAGGGAAGAAGACCAGGAAAAAATGACCTGTCCTCTATCATCCACTTTTCTGAACCGATATCCAACTAGCCAATGTAACCAGAAGTCACAAAGAATTTACAGGAACTAGTCTTCAGAGACACAAAGCAGTAAGAGAGGATCAGAAAACTCAGAACTGACCTGTGGCCTTCACTGTAAACTGTATCAAAAGGATTGAGATAAGCTCAGAGTCAGTACCCAGGCCCTGAGTTCAAGACCCAGGACTGAAAACACAACAAAAGAAAAAATAACAAAACAAAAGGATTTAGACATATGAAACTTTGTTCATGAAACATTGTTCAGACCTTCTTTCTATAATACTGTTCATATAGTTCAGCTCTCAATACACTTGTAAATTATTCTTGTTTTATTCACAGAAATTTAGATTTACATGTGCTGTTTGCCTTAAGGCCTTTGTTTTTTTCTGCTCCATTAAAAACTGAGTATTATGTTCTACTAAGCAGCCAGCCCATCTCTCCAGGTCTTCTCTTCTACAGGAAAGCTAAAGCTGAGAGTTAGGATGCTCTAAATTTCCTTTCCTACTTTAGTTTAGATTCTGAGAGAAGGGAAAAGAACAAGACAATAGCAGGTACAGAGAAGGGTGACAGATATTGTACTACTGACTAGTTTAGGGAAAGTGTACATAGAAGTGTCAATTTTGGTTTTGAATATTGTTTCCTTATTTATACAGATTGACAATGAAAGAAATGAAAGCAAGAACATAATAAAGAGAGACATAGATAACTTCATAACCACACTTAAATATCAACACTTAAAGCTATTATTTGGTATTTTTAATGGAAGAGAACAAAGAGATGAATGAAAAGTGATCACTCTCTAGAATTACTGATTAGTTAATGTACATACTATCTTTGTCTTTTCATGCAAAGCACTTATTATTTAGTCTGGAAATTTGTGAAGACAGGTATAATTCATCCCAAGCTAAAGTTAAGGTAATAATAACTTCTAGAGCAAAGAGGGGTTTATCATCCTCTTTCTTATACTTCATTTGAAGAGTCATGAACTCAAACTCTCACCAATAACTGGTTGACCATGCTTAGGTTTCTCCAATATTTACACCTAGAAATAGGAAAATAGACCCTTAAGGGTTAAGAAATACACTGTGGAAGAACTAGCATAGAAATATTCTATAATGGTCCCATGCAAAGCATCGATTAGATCCCAGTCTTATACCTACTTTTAATTTCTTTTTTTTCTAAATGTGTAGTGTTGGAGATGAAATCCAGGTTCCTGTATATACTAGGCAAATACTCTACCACTTAAGTCATACCCCCAGCCTCACTACTTACTGCTAAAGAAATTAAGAAGCGCTGACTAACTTTGTATTATGAATAAAAGTACTAATGTTCAATCAGTGTTGACAAAACACAAATGGATGTCTTCTATTTAAATTTCATCATGTTTCCATAAAATTAGAGACAAAAATATACAAATAGAATGATTGAGAATATAAAAGAGCAGTAATTTCTACCAAAGTGAAATCATGTATTCTTTTGGTTAAAAAAACATAAATAAAAATTCCATTATTAATTATGAAATATCTTCAGAAGTTCAATTGAGAATAACTGAAGATGAACTTCTCTGCTAATAAATAGGAAATACTGAAGTAAGACATTCTCTCAAGTTTAATATTATAATTATTTCTTAAAGTTACCCTGCTTTATTTCTAAGTATGATCATCTATAGATGATAAATTTTAATTCAACATAAATTTCAGTTAAGTTTTTAATCTTCTAGCCATTTAATCTGCTTTCTAGGTAATGTTGACCTAGGAAGTTCATTTGGTCGTAACAGCATTACTAGGAAGACAACTAAATATTTACAGAATAGTTTAATTGATTCAAACACTATATAATCACAAAGTGACCAGACAGAGTTGGGTATTATCACTCCTATTTTATAGTAAAACTTTTAGACTCAGAGAAACTCAAGAGGTTGTTCAAAATCTTACAGCTTAAAATAATAACATAGAATCCAGGTGCCAAACATCATAACTACTTCATGTAACAAGAACAGAAATCAATTCTAAATGAGCAATTTCTGAAAAGTCAGTGGTCCCTAGATCAGCTTCCACTGCTTAGTTTATTTTGTCTAATTTTAAATTTATATTTCCTGCTGTCATATTCAAAAATTGAGTTTCGCTATACCATCACTTTAGTTTCTAATAATACTGTGGTTTTTCTCACAGGAAAGTCTTGCTTGTGCTATTAAGTATATTGACCTTTTTCTTTCAGTCTTTCTTTTCCTATTTAACAATGTGTAAACAGTGCCATCTTCTGTCTGTGTTAGCAGCAACTGGAAATAAAAACCTTAAAGGATTTGGCTAATAAAGGATCAGTAAGAAGAAGCTAGGACAAATCAATCAATCAATCAATCAATCAATAAAATAAAACACAGTGAGAGAACATATAGCCTTTGAAAAAATGTACAGCGTATTTAAATACTTGCAAATACACTAACTGTCTGAAAGACCTCTCTGGGCAGTGTGACTTGTTAAAACCAGTGCTGTGTGATTACTTAGCTCAAAGCTCTTGAATGGCCATTTAAAAAAAAAAAAAGAGTGACTAGGAAAGAAGCAGAAGAGAGGAGACAATGAGAGATCCAAGTGGTAACTGGCTACAAAATAAGCAGTTCTCTTGTTTGTGTTAGAATATTAGTGTTTTGTGTGCATGTTCTCTTGGATCTTCACCTTTTTTTTTTTTTTGCCAGTCCTGGGCTTGAGCTCAGGGCCTGAACGACACTGTCCTTGGACTTTCTCAAGGCTAGAGCTCTACCACTTGAGCCTCAGCACCACTTCTGGCTTTTTTCTATGTATGTGGTACCGAGGAATCGAACCCGGGTCTTCATGCATGCTAGGCAAGCACTTTAACCACTAGGCCAAACTCCCGGCCCCTGGATCTTCACCTTTTGAGAAATGCATTCATTCTTAACAACCTGAGACAAACAAGAACAAAGGAAAAGATAGTAATGAAATCAAATATTAAGACTTGAAGTGTCAGTGCTAGAAGACAGTATTTTTTGCACATGAATAAAGCACAGTTATCTAAAGTGAAGCAAGTACTCAGATAAATGTCAAGATTGGTTAGGACAAATTTTTACACTGAAATCTAGTTTTTTTGAAAATCTATGCCAATCTACAAAATGTATCTTTAGTTTCTATGCATCATGCAAGAAGAAGAGAAACCTGCGTATTCAAGTTGTTGTCTGTATGAGTTCACTGCATTATTTCTGGTCTCATATACTTGTTTTTCTTGTATCTAGTCTGTTGGTTTTTTTTTTAGTAATAACCACTTTTGCAATTGTTCTTTCAAAGAATTTGGTACACTGGGGGAAGCTCAGAGACATACAACAGATTTTTGGAGTACCTTTAGTTAAAGAGTTAGAAAAACAGGAAAGCAAGACATGAATGAAAGACAACTTCAATGTATGTTTCTAAATCTAAAGATTCAGTCTTTAAAAATGTTCTACTCGTGGAAGTTACAGATAGATGATAGTCAACAGAGCCTGGAGTGACAAGTAGGTTCATGGTCTACTCTACTCCATAGAGGTCAAAAGTATCCATATTTGACCTTACAGTATTAAACACACTTTAGAGAATCAAAAACATCCATTTTCAGTCAGGCTCTAGTATCTCATGACTATGGTCCTAGCTACTCAGAAAACTGAGATCTGAGGATCACAGTTCAAAGCCAGACTAGACTGATAAGCCCATGAGACTCATTATCTCCAATTAACCAGTCCCTTTCCCCGCAAAAAAAAAAAAAAAAAGGAAAATAAAACATGGCAACATGGCTTGAGTGAGAAAGTGCTAATCTTGAGCAAAAATTACTCAAGGACATTTTTTTAATAAGAAGAATATACCTAGGATATTTCTAGCAGTGGATCATAATAGCTCAATAGCTATATACATAGGACCATATAAAATGATGCTAATTGAAGTGAACTCCTAGATATGGAACAAGAGGGTTTTTGTTTTGTTTTAGTGTATGGATTCTTTTTTGTTGTTGTTGTTTTGTTTTGCCAGTCCTGGGCTTGAGCTCAGGGTCTGAGCACTGTTGTGGGACTTTCACAGGGCTAGTGTTCTGCCACTTGTGATCCACTGCACCACTTCTGGCTTTTTCTATGTATGTGGTACCTAGGAATGGAACCCAGGTCTTCGTGCCTGCTAGGCAGGCATTCTACCACGCGGCCAAACTCCTAACCACAAGTGTATGGTTTTGACTTCTTTCTTTTTTTTCCATTTTTTCCTATGATTTATCCCCTGTTGTCATTGTTTGTGTTTTCAGTACCATCCATCTTCTTTATAAGTTTATCTTGATTGGGGGAAAAGAAGGGGAATCATGGAAATGGTGAGACAAAAGCAAAGGGTGAACCAGTGCAACAGACATTATCCTGCAAATGAATTTTACAGCTCGGGGGAGGGGAGCGAGGAGGAGGCAAGGGCTAACACTTTTTGACAAGAAATGTACTCATTTCTTTATTTATGTAACTGTAACCCCACTGTATATCACCTTCACAACAAAAGAAAATTCCCAAGGACAGTATCCAAGTCTTGAGTTCAACCAGGACAGCCCCCACCCATCATACTCATTTGTCGGTCAAAGCAACTGAATTTCCTTCCTGTATTCGCATATTTTATTCTAGAGATTCATAAAGTCAGCTGTTCATTATTTCTGATAGTACAATTCTTATGTGACACCCTGAGTTTGATACATTGGAATGTGGAGTGCTTACCCTCAACTGAATCTGCTTGTAAATATTCACTAGGCATTGTAGAACACTGAACTGTCTGTTTTTAGCAAAGTCACTTCCTAGGATGTACACCACACATCATTATGGGCATCTTACCCTCTACTGTTTCTCTCAATTGTAGATAAGTGTGCGTCTCCTAGGCAAAAATTAGGTAAAGAGATGAAGGTGCACTGTGGAGGGATCCAATTAATTGCTGAGAATACTTCAAACCTCCTTATACAGGCATTCTGGAAGCTGAGAATCTGCCATTTTATACTCAAACTTTCCTAAGATGCCGACAGAGACAGGAGATAGACTATACAACACAGTGTGAATGATTAATGTACACTAACCCAAGTACCTTGGAAAAACCATGAGGATCCAGCTTTAATCCGAAGCTTTTTAAAGCACATAGTGATCGTGTAAGTCAGATATTCTCTCTCATAAACACACTGTGAGCACAGCAGAGAAATCTCTCCATGCTACTCTCACCATTAGGCCGCCAACAACATGTTTTTGAATAACTTTATTTGATTTCATTTTTCTTATTTCTTTAATCACCTTAAGACCTAAATTAACCTCCTGAAACTTTTGGAGACAATTTAGCTCTGCTACATATTTCCAATATGTTCTCACTTAAACCATCTTTCTCCTGTGGTTTAAAGAATGAAAACATTTTCATAACTGTTCTAATCTCTCCTCCTCCTCCTCTTCCTCCCCCTCCCACCCCCACACTCTTTCTGTCCCTCTCTCTCTCTCTCTCCCTCTCCTTCTCCCTCTTCCTCTTCCTGTCTTTTCTCTCTCTATTCTTCACTTATTGGACCATCTTTTTTTTTCCTGTAAGTCAGGAAGTATTAAAACATCATCTACATTTACTAATTAACTTCAATTTATTTCTGACAACTTATTTCCTGCCTATAAAATTAATTTACCCATCACTTTATAAAATTTAGGTTAATGTTGTTCTTCTCAGCTAGATAAACATGGAGATTTTTATCTTCCAAACTGCATGCTAATAATAAAACAAAGGGGTAGTAATACCTGGTTCATCCAAATATGCTGGAAAGTCTTAAGGCATATAGTTAAAATACAACTATAGAAAAGCCCAATCGAATAATGAACATTTTAACATACAGAATTTTGAAGCCTGTGTGTATATCTTTAACTTTTCCACATTACCTTGCTTTTGCTATGAATTTATGACATCATTCCACTTCTTTAAACAACTAATGATTTCTAGTGACTTTTCTCATTTCATTTATTCCTTTTCTAAACAAGATGGTGTCATCTGATTCACCAAGCATGATGATATAAATAAACTAAAAATTATTAGGTGCAAATCTGTCAAGAGTCTATGATGGAGAGCTTTCTTCAAATTCAGAAAAAGATGTTACCATTTATTATAATCCAGGCTAAGAGGTCAAGCAATTACCAAATGTCTCCAAAGACCATGTGGTGTAGTTGAGATTCAAGACTCACTGTGTTGGTACCAACTTCCACATTCTTTTGTTCCGTTGAGAATGATGAAAAAGGTATTTATTCTCCTTCTCAACAACCTTTCTTTTAAAGCCATTCTTCCTTTGCAATAAACATAAGTAATCTAAAGAAGTTTGGAACCTTTCTACAGAAATCAATAGTTTGTACTTTCCATTAATCCTTGAATTGACTAAAGTTTTAAAAGTAATGGATTCAGAATTTATTTGTATTTCGTATTAGTAGAAGCAACCCAGTGAGTCATAGAAAACACAATGCCCAAGCCTAAACACTCTCTCTTTCTTTTTTTTTTCTTCTGATTTAATTCTAACATATAGGAATTCGATTAGTTGGATGCACATAAATTAAATTATTATCTAATGTTTTTATAGATAATTCCTTTAAATATGTACTCATCTTCTAGGGATGTTGTACTAAAATTCCAGAGGCTAAGTGGATTAAACAACTGAAATTAATTTTGTTGCTGTTCTGGAGTACCACCAGTTCCCCCTCCCCTCCAAAGTCTCTCCCCAGGATTGATAGATGACTAGCCATTTGCCCATTTGATTCTTCTCCATAAATGTACCCTTGGTATCTTCTGTGTCCAAATTCTCTCTTCTCTTGAGGAGACCAATAATCACGACCTAGACCACACTCAGGGCCCTTTCACCCATCACCACTTTAAAGATCCCATCTTCAACAATCTGAGGTATTAGAGCTTAAGGCTTCCACTTAAAAATTAGGAAGTGACATAATTCAATGAATGAGATAATTGAAGACCTACAGCCCTAAATATTGAAAATCTTTTTATGTAAATAAAGAAAGATAGGTCTCAAAATATTTCAAACAAAACTAAGGCAACTCAAGCTGTAACTTACGTAGTATATCAAGTCTGAATTATACAAAGAGAAGATGAGTTATTTTCTATGTCAGGGGATATTTTGACTATCTGAGTGACACAAATGGAATATGATAAACACTCGTGCTATGGCAAAGAACAACAATGTGCTAAAGGCAGAAGCTGGAATTAGGAATGTTAAGAACTAGGCAGTTGCAATTACATGTCCATCAAGTGAAAAACTTAATGCCTTTTTCTCATCCAAGGAGAAATGACTATTACAGTTAGTACAATACTTCAGTGGCCAGTAGGAAGTTAGAGAAAAGTAACTAAGTAATAATTACATTATTTGTAAGTTCTAAAACGTCATTTTTAAGGAAAAGTTGAAAATTAAGTAAAAATAAAAAAATAACAGAACAAAAACAGGCACTAATGACTAATGCATGTAATCCTAGCTATTCAGTAGGCAGAGACATGAGTATATAAATTCCAGGGAAGAAAATTCTTGAGACTCTTATCTCCAAAAAAGCTAGAAGGGGAGGTATGACTCAGATGGTAGAGCATTAGCCTTGAGCAGAAAACCTCAGGGACAGTGTCCAGGCCTTGAGTTCAAGCCCCAGGCTTGGAACAAAAAATAGGTAAATAGATAAATAAATAAACAAAATAGTTAATATCAATGTCCTTAACCAGAGCCTTTGATGCTTTACAGATGGATGTATCTTTTACAAATTTAAATTTCAAAATTAATGAAATATTTACAAGTTAAAAAGAACACTAGCAGTTTTTCAACACTTAAAAATATGTAGAAATTTTAAATGTACTACAGGAAACAATTGTTATTACATTTAGAATATTGCTAAGAGTTATTTCAAAAGAAAAGTAATTTTAAAAATTTGGGGTTAAACATGATAGCTTATCCATAAAAGTATTTCCAGGAAAGCCCTGACATCATGGCACAGTCATCATATGTTTAGGAGGATATTTTTTCAAACTTAGTAAAACTGTTAATGTGAAATATGTTTCCTATTTTCCTTTACATTCTTGAGGAAAGGGGCAAGTCTGAGACAAATGCCATTTGAAAGACATACATATACCCAACCTTATCATGAAACTCTCAGAAATACAGCATTATTTACAATAGCCAAGGTATGGAATTGGCCCAGATGCTCCTCAATGGATGAAGAGATTAAGAAAATGGAATATATGTACTCTATGGAATTTCACTCATCTATTAGAAAGAATGATATTGTACTATTTATAAAGAAATGGAAAGACCTGGGAAAAAATATGTTAAATGCAATAAGGCAGGCCCAAAGAGACAAAGGATGTGTGTTTTCTCTTATAGGTGGAAGTTACATTTAACACAAAAATGTATAACTGTGGTTGGGTGGTATCTAAGTGTATACAAATGTATCAACTGAAACGTGCTAGACTCAAGAGAGAGCTCAAATAGTGTAATTCCTTACTAAGGCAAAGTTCAACTAAATAAACACTAAGAAGCAGGTACTTGAAAGGGGTAAGATGAGGTCCAGAGGAAAAGGGCAGACGAATAAAAGGAAGAGCGGAAGGATGCATTCAAGAATGAAATGTATATTCTACAAAATTAAGAAAAGTCAGGGTAGGGAGGGAAAGGGAAAATCGAGTAAGAACGGTGAAAGGGATGACCTCGCAGGACCTTCCTCAAGGTGTGCTGTATTCATAAACAGTTTTGTTAAATGACAACTACCTTGTACAACGACTTAAAGGTAAGTTAAAAAAATAATTAAAAATGCATGTGGAATTACTTAAAGATAGACTGTACATTATATGACTCAAAAGAGATTGCAGTGTGAAATCTAAAATATTGCTGGGCTTAAGGATCTTTGTTATGAATTTTAGAAACATATTAAAAGTTAAACGATAGACTCCATGAAACAATCAATGTGCAGACTTGATGACTTGATTGTATATAGATACAGCCTTGGAAAATAACCTTTCTGGAAGTGGCAAATGAAGGAGATGCTAAGGGCCAGAAACTATGTTATAGCACAGTGAAAGGTTTATGAGCATCTAAATAGAAAACCAGGCAGAGCCAATGGAGTAGAAGAGACAGATTTATCTGACCAGCTAGAGTCATAAATGGTGATATTATGAATAATACTCCAAGCTGTGGGACAGGGGAGAAATGGACAGGACTTTGTGACTTCTGAAATGCTAAGCAGATGTCATCAGTGTTCATCTAGGAAAGCAAAGAACACAAAACATGGATCAAATCAATCTGCAAAGCAGAGGGAAAAAATATGAGCAAGGATTTTCAAGTAATGGGTCTAAATTTCTCTCTCATGTCAAGAAAGGGAAATCTAAAAAGCAGTGAAAAAAATGATTGACTTGGTGTTAGCATTTTCATTCCTACTACAGTTGTCTGGCTTGGCTATAAACTCTACAGTACAGTGTGCATTTTTTTTCTCTTTTGAACTTGTTGGCCTTGCTCATTGGTGGTTTTATCTGCATGCCTATTCTCTTGAGCTTCATCTACAGGCAATAAAACTAAGTAAATACATGTGTGCTTTCAGGAGGAGATCCAATTGACAAGTTAAATTAATAATTTTAGCTCTCATTTTCCAATTTATGAGATGTACTTTGAAAGTAAAATAAATCTGTTCTGTAATGCTCAAACTAGAAGAAGGAAAATCATAAATGGGAAGACAACTAATGGAAAGGACCTAAGAGATTAGTATCCTGTTGAAATAATAGTCAAACTTAATTTTTTCTACTCCTACTGAGCAGGATACTTTTATGTTATAGGTGAATGGATAACATGAGTAACTTTGTCATTTTAGAAAAGAACTGGACAGGGAAGCCAGGTAGCAGTGAGTTACCTCTGCAATCCTAGCTACACCACGGGCTGAGATGGAGATCACAATTGGAAGCCATCATAGCAGAAAACTCTATGGGATTCCATCTCCAAATTAACCAGTGAAGAGCCATGTTAGAGGCATGCCTCAAGTGCCAGAGCCTCACCTGAACCCCTGATCACAAACTCTGCTATAAAATAATAATAATAATGAGATGCCTTTAGCTAAGAATAGTGACTTAAGAGGATATAATATAAAGGGATTTGGTTATATGAAACCTCCAAAATTATTCATTTTCCTGATGTGCCTTTGTGAAAACGTATTACGCTCTGTAAAATTAAACAGTGGTTCCTTAGAACAAGGATGCTGCTTACGTGTAAGTCCATTTTAGGCAACTTTGGTCTTCCACTAGAAAAGAAGGGGTCTTCCTCACACACTGCCTGCAAAGCCCTGCATAAAGCATTCACTGACAGCTGAGCAAACGAGCCAGACATATAAAGCATCTCTGACAAGGAAATGTCTCGAATTTTGGAAGAGAGTATATATCCCATTTAAATAGCCCATCCTTAACTGTGCGCACCAATAATATCTTTTTCCCAGCAGTAGAAATTCTTGGCCTGCCTGCAAAATGACATTACCCTCCTAATAAAGTTCTTTCGGGTTAAAGAGTCAGCTTTAAATTCCTATGGGGGGTTTTTCTGACTTGCTGAGAAGAGATATTAGTTAGAGTCACAGACACTGAGTTTATACAATTTTTGCTGAGGCAAATATGTTTTTAAAAATTCACATTTGATGTTCTATGAAGTATGACTTGCCTAAGCTTCCGGGGGGCTAGCTTCATATTTGCAACAGCATTCTGAACAGAAGAAAGAGGGAAAAATATAAAGCCAGTCATCTTTCCCCTTTAGATATAATTCAGTAGCCCATCCACCTGATTAACTCTCTGTCAAAATCTATTGAAAGAAGGATCCGAGTTGCCTGCTTCAAAAAAAAAAATCAGAGTGTGACAGATGAGATAAACAAGTTGTAAGAGAAAGTAGAAATGATTACATTGTTCCCAATGAATAGGATACTGGTTTAAAAGAAAATTATTACTACAAAACAAAATAGTAAGACAAATTTTCTTCCACATTTCTTTCAGTTAGTAACTATTCTAACAATTCCCAAAATTCAGAGCTCTCACTTCCCAACTTCAGTGACATAATGAACTTCAGCTCCTCCTACTATGTGATTGAACAGCTGTTGGAGTAAGCAGGAATAAAAGAAGTTTATTTCTCTAGCCTACCAAGAAAACTTAGAAACACATGCAATAAACAGATGGAACCAAATGTTGAGGTGAGATTTAGAAAGAGGTCTGCCTTTCTTTTGATTCATAAAGATCACAGTTAATCACATGAACAGTAAAATAAAGGATACTCTAGAAAAAAATGTACGAAGTTGGAAGAGACTAATGAATTTTAGAAATAGAAAGAAACAGATTTCATTGACTACATACAGTCAGCTGGGTAGATAATGAGTGGAAATTGAGCTTGGACATGGAAGAGAGTGGAATTTCATCCAATGTAGTTGTGGTGGTGGAGATGGCATGCGGAAATGAACTCTGAAGGATATGAGAAGTGTTTGCAAAGCCAAATTCTAAACAGAAGTAGTATTGTAATTGCCTCTGGAACAAGAGTTAAGAAGTTAATTTATTTTTATTTCTTTTTTTATTGTTGTTGTTGTTTGCTGGCCCTGGGGCTTCAGCTCATGACCTGAGTGCTGTTCCTGAGTCTCTTTGTGCTCAAGGCTGGTGCTCTACCACTGAACCACAGCACCATTTCTGGCTTTTTCTGAGTCATTTATTGGAGATAAGAGTCTCACTGATATTCCAGCTTGGGTTGGTGTCAAGCTGTGATTCTCAGATCTGTCATTCACCATCAACACTGGGCAAGAAGTTAATTTCTAAAAGTGAAAAATATGTATTTAGACTATGATCTATGATAGTTGCCTTAACCTAATTTTTTACTTTACTATGTCAAGGTAAAGTTTTTTTTCCCCCTCTATTACAGTTTTATTCTCATATAAGTATTTCTAAAGTCAATTAAACTCTTGTCGTGTTTACAGTTCTGCAGCATATTTTAAGATGTTCTGGATTTATTCCTTCTTTCTCCATGACTCTGAAAATCCTAGAAATGACTCGTGTGTACCATGTGAATATTTTTGGTAATTAAAGTGGTTTGAGAAGCTGGCATAAGGACAGAAGAAGTTTCTACACCCATGGCAACTGTTGACATCTATAATGTGTAAAAGAATTACAACTCAAGAGTTCATACTGGGAAATGGATCACCAACATTTCCTAGTATAACTCATGATAGTAGACTTTATTTAGAGATTAATTATGAAAACTGTTTGCCTAGATTTCAAGGTTTAAGACAGTAGGGAAAATGTCATAAGCCAAGTGTCTGAGTTATAATAAAAATATCTGACACTAGGATCTTTATTTGAAAAATAAACTTTACTTTTGGGGTTTATATATACAATCTCAGCATTTGGGGATGGAAACAGGGAAGTTTGCAGGTTCCTAACCAATCTGGGCTACATAGTAAAATTATGTCCTAAATACCAAAACAAAACAAATAAAACATCAGAAAAAAGAAATGTTTCCAATACCAAAGTAATTTTTAGTAACTTGGAAAATGTGTATGTTTTACTGAGTGAAAATGTACCAAGCCTGGTGAATGTCACTATGCTGTGTGGGACAAAGGCTGTCACAGAACATCTTACTTATCTATCACATTCTATGCTGTGTGACATGGCAATGAGGAACAACTCAGAATAAAAGCATCCATACTGTCCCATACACACCACTTTTTGACAATGAGTAAATCGATGAAAGACTGAAAATCCAGAGGCAAATAGCAGTCCTAACTTGGAAGTTTACTAACATCATCTTTCCATAACTCAATTCAATGTAATCCTCAACAAATACTCAATTCTACAGTTAGAAGACCAGAGAGCAAATACGGAAAATAAAGACATGCATATGCAATATATTTGTGTGTTGACTCCCACCTTCTCAGTTTTTCCTAGTCATCTTCTAAAGTATATCTTGATGTTTCCTTTTGAAGAACTCTTGAAACCAGTATAGAACAAAAATTAAATTTCTGTACTTTTATTTTTAGAGTAAATAAAAGTAATGTGAGAAGCATTTTCTCTAAAAGTAACATTACTGGTGTCTAGAAAGGATGTGATAAGTAACAGTGAGTGTCATATGAAAAGTGATTTCATTTTACTTTATCATGTACCAATATGGTTTAGTAAATTTGTTCTATTCTGGTTATATGTGAAATTGCTAAAGAATTTTAAATCCAATCAGAGAAGTCAGAAGGCCTAAGCAAGAAGGTTCATTTTGTTTCTTACAGTATGGTTACTTATCACTTAAGGAACTATTCATTTCCTTGTATTCTTACAAGGTAGCCATTTAAAGCAACTTAATTATTATAATTTTGCAAGAATTTTCTTTCTTGTGTACTCATTAGTTTCCTCTGGATTTTAAATTTTTATAGACACCATAATGACTAGAGATACATAAGTTACAAAGTTTTAACAAAAATATACACTTAATTAGCACTTTACTTCATCATTAAATACCATGCAATGGTATAGTAATCACCTTCAGACTTTAAACATTTATTATATTTCAGGATTTGACTATTTGTATGTTGCTTTGCTTTTAGGTTAGTTGCTTATATTCAGAAAATACCCACAAATATTTTCTTTTTGTGCCATCAGTAAAGTATTTGCATTGATGATCAGATCAATTCCAAATATAAGCATAAGGAAAATATATAACATTGTTTTAATGAGGTAACTTAGATTATCTAATGACTTAATAGATTACAGAACAATGTAATGGATAAGCTAATAATTTAAAGGTAATAAATCAATATGCCAAGTATTTATCCATCAACCCTTACTTTTCTAATATTGTCCATCAGAATATCCTTGTACTACTTACCCAACAATAAACTATTTGGATACTTTTTCTCCAGGCTATTTTTCTCTATGTATCTGTGGAACAATTGTCATCTTTTTTTTAACCAAAATAAATAAATAACCTAAAACCAAAAAACAAAGAACACTTTACTCTCTGTAGTATCTCTCAGGTGACACCAAATTTCTGTAGGGTTTCTGTATGTGAATGATAAGGTGTAATCTCAATTTCTAAATATCTTTGCTTCATAACAATGTTTAACCACAGGGTTTATTTTTAGCTTTCTTGAATCAATGGCCATCCTAAATCAAATAGTCTTTGTAAAAGCTAATGAAATTACCAAGGGAATCACCAACTCTATTTTGCCTACAGAATAACATAACCAAATGCAGTTAAGGATATATATTTTGTATAAAACGTAGATGAAATTAAGTATAGTATATTATAGTTTGAATTTTGTCCAGTTAAGGATATATATTTTGTATAAAATGTAGGTAAAATTAAGTATAGTACATTAGAGTATAAATTTTGTCCAGAGATATGTCTTTATTTTCAATTACTCCAAGGCCAATACAGCATGCAATTTTATATTATTTTATAAGGCAAACAGTTTGGTCAATATTAGAGGCAACTAATGGACATAAGACATAATTTGGGTTTGATAACCTCTTCATACAACAAATTAAGATCAATAAATAATAAATGGCAACCATTTTAACTAAATGATAAACAGTGAATAATTGGTATGTAACATTTTCAACAGAGCATTAAACAAATTTACCTTCTATAATGAGAAAAACAAGTACATTGTGAAAATATGTTGGCAACATAAACAAAAGGCTCATACCTGTAACCCTACTTACTTAGAAGATTGACTTTGAGATGTTTTAGTTCAAGTCTAGCCAGAAAAAAAGCCTGAGGAGGTCATCACCTCGACCAGGAAAAGTTGGTTGTTGTATCATACAGGAAGTATAAATAGGAAGGTTATAGTCTAGGCCTACCTGGCATAAACAAAATATCATATAAAAAATTAAGTAGAAAATCTATGTAACATGTCTCAAGAGGTAGACTGATTCCCTAGACAACACGAGGTCCTGAGTCCAAATTCCTATACTGGAAAAAAAAAGCATTCAAAATAAAAGTAACATTTTTGTAGATATTCTATAAATGGAATACAGAAACAGAAAAATTCGCTAAACTTTCTAATACCCTATAACTCTTTCACCTCCTCCTCCAGCATAGTTCTCCATCAAAGCTGAAAGCATCTGGCATAGAATACTAACCACAGCATTTCATTTACTGCTAACAATTAAGCTGAGTCTTAATTATGTCTGTTCTATAAGTAAGAAAATTGGAGCTTAAATGTATTTTAAGCATTTATTTCAGGAAGAATAGGTATAAGGTAACAAGAGCCACGATTTGAACATATGTTTGCCTTTTAGAAATTTTCATCCAAAAACACTGCAGTACCTGGTTCAACTCCTTTTTGTTTTCCTTATGGGTGGTTGCTTGGATTTGGCAATATTGGAATTTCAACTCAGTTTCATGCTTCCTAAGCAAGCACTCTCCTGTTGACCTATGCTTTCAGTCTTTCTTTCCAGTGATTATTTGAAAGAGAGTCTCATTTCTTTGCTTGGACACATCCCTGGATTTTCATTCTCTTATTTTGGGCTCTTTGCTTTAATTAGGGTGCCCACACCAGCTTCTTCCATTAACTTGAGATCTTGGGAAGTCTTTACCTAGGCAGACATCAAACTGTGACTCAATGCAAGCCTCACAAGAAGCTAAGTTTTATAGGCTTGAGCCATTGAGTACTGTGTCTGAATAGTTTGGGGGAAGTTACTTTACAGAGGCATCACTGGCACTTCTTGCAAGGGTTTAGTGTTCCCTCACAGCAGCAAGCTTTGTGAACATTCCTTTCTGTAACACTTTTGCGGCCGACAGTGACTTCCCAGGACTTCTCAAGAATGAATATATTTCCTGAACTTTTTTAGGTGTCAATGTAGTCCATGCAGAGGAATGATTATAACCACAAACTCCCTTTTATTTTAACATTTTAATTGTCAAGTATATAGAAATCTTGCAGGATTTTATTCTTGCCCTAGTACAATGATTTTCTCCTTTTCTAACACAAATATTCATCTCCTGCCTTCAATGCACTAGATGATTTAGAAATGAAACACTGCCTGAGTCTTTGAGATACTAAACTGAGTTAAATTTATCCGATACTGAATTATCTCCTTGGGATCTGTATAATCTTTCATACTTCTAAAGTCTTGTTGTGGATGTGAATGAACTAAAAAGAGAAGCAATTCAGGAAGGATCTTGTTCAAGACGCGCAAAGGGAAATTTCACAATAAAATGAATCTAACACTCAATTATCTAAGGTCCAAGGAGCTAGAAAATTTACTGCACTATATATATATATATAATTTCATTAAAAATATGCACTGTATTGAAATAAAGAAGTTATAACATAGATGTCAACAGGACAATTAAAGATCAGTGTTCTAGCATGATCTGATTTATTTGTAAAGGATTTTCTAAGGCTAGTTCTGTCAGTACTCTTTATAAAATGTTTTATTGCTATTCTCAAGAAAGATCAAATGTGAAACAACAAAGGAAGCACTAAATATATATTTCTGAGTACAGACTACATGCATTGATATTGGTATGCATGCTAATAAAAATACTTGAATCAAAAAGTATTTCTAGCTCAGTAGAAATACTTTTAACTTCAAATTTGTATCTTAGTGAATAAAGTTATAAGCTATTGAGGACTCAGTTTACAATATTTTATCCCTTCTTTTGTGATTTTAAGTTTAGTCAGTCCTGGGGCTTGAACTCATGGCCTGAGAGTTGTTGCTGAGCTTTTTGGTTCCCCACCACTTGAGCCACAATTTTGGTGGTTGATTAGAAATAAGTCTCACAACTTTGCTGCCCCACCTGGCTTTGAATCACAGTCCTCAGATCTTAGCCCCCTAAGTAGCTAGGATTACAGGTTGAAACTTCACTTCCCAGCTTTACCCCAGGTTTAGGGTAAGAAAGATTTTATATCAATAAAAAACTTTGCAAAGGGCTGGGAGTTTGGCCTAGTGGTAAAGTGCTTGCCTAACAGGCACGAAGATCCGGGTTCGATTCCTCGGTACCACAAACATAGAAAAATATTTTACATTATTATCTAGGATACAGAAGAGAGGAAACAAGATGAGGGGCGGGGGTGGTGGGAGGGAAATGGGGACCAAAGCATGAGAAAGGATATCAATGTTTTTGGAGTAATGTACCTTCTATCTGGTGAATATAATGTAACCCTTCTATTAATTACAATAAAATTATATAAAAAACTTTGTAAAATGTGTTCAACATTCATAAATACGAATTTTGTTGTCTTTCTATCATTTCTTAACTTTCTCTTTAAAAAATTCTTCCACAAACCAATTGAAAAGAGGGTAAAGTGAAGGTTAAAAAATAGTAACACAACATTTGGAGATCAAAAATAACATAATATGTATTTAGAGCTCATGTTTCATTTAACAAGTTGTTCTCCATTTCAGCAAAAAATAAATGAATGGTTATAGAAAGTCTTTGAAGAAGTGGTATAAATTTATCTCTTGAGAAATTACATACCCTTATATATAAAAATGCTTGACTACAAATTGGAGCCAAAATTCTAAAATTAATCCTTCATATTTCATGGAATCCTGGATAAGGAATATGAAACATCTTTCTGACCCCCAGTGAACTTTCTCTCACTTGTCATTTGTGAAGCTTTCTTATTTTGTTTTGTCCTATAGGCAGAATTAGCTCTTTGTTAAAAAATATTTATTTATATTTGTTATTGCAAAGGTGGTATACAGAGAGGTTATAGTTAGATGAATCACATAATGAGTACAATTCTTTTTCAACTACATCTCTCCTTCCCTTGCTCTTTCTCAGTCTTTCCTTCCCCAAACCACACACAAGGTAGATAGATCTTTTTCCACATAGTGTCCAGTGAGTACAACTATTACATTTGCTCACCCTTTGTTCCACCTTTCACCTTCCCAAATACATACAAACAAACAAGACAAAATGAAAGGAATACAAAAACAGCAACAGAAATGAACAGCAACTGAGTTCATTTCATAAAGTATTATTTTATATGATCCTACACACCACTCCTCTGGCTTCAGTGTGTAAATGTCTAGAGTCCTGTATAATTTATCCTGTGTGTTTGTGTGTGTGTGTGTGTGTGTGTGTGTGTGCGTGCGCGCGCGCGTGCATGTGTGTGTCTGTGTGTGATAATTCAATGTGTTTATGTTTACTTGCAGATTTCATAATGAAATGGGAAGACTTGGAAGAAATTCTACTAATCAAAGCAATCCATTGCCAAAGAAAAATGGGCTGCATGATTTCCCTCATTTGTGGTAACAAGAATTAACTCTAACACGTCTGATCTTTCCTAGTCTTTTTCTTATAATACAGATACAAAGAAAAAGCATTGGACAAGAAAATCAGTGGATAAATTTTTTCAAGAAAGTGAAAAATAAGTGCATCGTTTTCTAGAAACTAATTATGTGTTTAAAAAAATGTTAAGTTTAAAGACTTTGACTCATGTCTGTAATCCTGGCTACTCTTCAGGCTTAGATTTAGAGAATCAGATTTTGAAAACAACTGTCACAGAAAAGTTTGTGAAATCCCATGTCTCATAGGCTGTTGGCATGGCTAAAGCAGTAGAGCACCAGGCAAAGCAAGTGTAACAAGTGCAAAGCCATGAGTACAAGCCCTGGTACTAAATAAATAAATAAACAGCCTAGCATTTTAACCTGTGTCTACAATCCTGACTTTTTAAGTGATTGTGAGTTAGAGGTCAGGCCAAGAAATTTTACATTTTTACCTATTATATTAAGGTTCCAAGATCTCACTTTAACAAATTATACCATCCTTAATTTTCAATATTCTTGTCTTCATTAGATGTTTAGTAATCCTGTATAACCTTTATCCCCTTCAATGGAAATAATCTGTCTGTTTTGTGAAATTGTATTATATCTCAGCAATACAGTTCCTTCCTTTGTTATAGGCTGCCTTTCTTCGTGGTAGTTCCTGATGTAATCATTATTGTTGGTAAAACTTACAAACAATAGGTGTATCCTAGGTTTTCACAAATGAGTAGTGTCATGGAGAATTACCAGATTATCATATGGAGTATTTCCAGTTCCTTCATTTCATTTAGTTCAACATTACTTCCTCATTTCTCTAGAGTTCTTGGTTTAACCTATTTGGATGGATGAATCCTTCTTTCTTTTCCTTCCTTCCTTCCTTCCTTCCTTCCTTCCTTCCTTCCTTCCTTCCTTCCTTTCTTCCTTCCTTCCTTCCTTCCGTCCTTCCTTTATTCCTGCCTGCCTGCCTACTTTCTTTGCTTATTTACTTGGTTTTTTTTTCTTTTTTTCTATTTCTCTCTTTCTTTCTTTTGTCATTTTCATTGTTGCTGTTATTTGGCAGTGATATACGACCTCACACTTGTTAGACTGATATGATATATTGGGCCCTATCTTCAGCTCTGTTTTTCACTGGTTATTTTTAAAAGCATGTTTCACTTCCCACCTTGGCATGTGCTAGAGCTGTCTGTAATCCACCTACCTTAGGCCTCCTGTTGTTGCTAATTTGATTAGCATGTACCACTGTATCCAGCCTCTGTTAGCAAAGATGGAGTCTTTCAGACTTTCTCAAGCAGACCAGAAGCCACAATCCCTCAAATCTCAGCCTCCTATGTCACTTGAGAAAATCAGACATGTCCTGCCCAGCTAGGGATTGAGAAAAAAGTTCCACAAAGTATACTACCAGGCTGACCTCAGACCACCATCCTCCTATTCTGAGCCTCTCATCTAGATAGGAATATACCAGGTACTGGTATTAGTACTGATTTTAAAGAAGGAAACACTGGGTGATAATTCATCTTGGATTTATTGAGTTTGAGGAAAATTAAAGATAGAGTATGGAAGTCTTTATTGTACTTTTTCCAGTCATGTCAGTTCAGTCTCTTAAGCTTAAGTATCATGAATGTTCCCAAGTGGGACAAAATGGGAAATGACAGTCACTTTCAATAATTGATAATAAATTATGTTACTTCTTTATTTTTCCACTGAGGAAATCATATGAGAAACTATGCATATTCATGGATAGTATTTTAAGCAGATCCTTAAGAATTTTTTTAAAAACCTGTAGCATTTTCCATCTTAATTCCTTTGCAAGTAGTGATTTCCAAAAATTATATATTTTGGAAAGAAAGAAGCAGTATCAACAGTATAGCAAAATGGCTAACTCTAAATGTTTCCAGAAATAATTCAATGCTTTTTTGTTATTTTAATATTATTGTTAAGGTGATATACAGAGGAATTACAATTACATACATAATTTCTTCAATATTGCTACCCTCCTTCATTTTCCTCCCACTTCCCTCTCTCCCCAATCTATCCCCAAGTTAACTCTTAAAATTAACATGAATCAGGAGGAAGTAAATAAATGCAGTTTCAAATATATGTTTTACTCTTGATTTTATCTTCAAAATCTGCTTGGAGCTATTGACAGAACACACATTCACTGTGTGTGTGATTTAGATATTAGTTTCATTTGCAATCATGCAAAATAGACTCAGGTAGAACCCATGAGTGAGTATATTTTATCTAGCTGTGTGTGAGATAGAACAAAGTCCAAGCTCAGCTTGACGGAAATTACTGACAGTACCTTGAAAATCCAAGCTCAGTTTTATGGTTCTCACTGCACACCATATAAAAGAAACCACTGAAGTAAATTCCTTTTGTAGTAATCTAGTCACAGAAAAATCATATTGAAGTTTTATTTGGTAACATGTTTTAGATTCCATTTTACACAAAGTGTACATCCTAGACTGAAAAAATATTAAATATGCTTCCAGGTCAATTCTAATAAACTACCAATATCTTCCTTCCTAAAACAAATTCTTACACACAATTTTACACTATACTCTAAAATGTAAAGGAAAAAACTCACGTACATAGAACTGATAGTTGAAAACATTGTTTCACCTCTATCAGCAGCTGAGAACTAATATATTTATTTCAGTAACACAAATAGTTCTTGTAGTGGTTAGCATGAAAAATAAGTAAATCATTAGTGGAAAATATTTATACCCCAAATCTATATGACTTTAATTTCTACTGTGTAAAGAAACACATATGGCTTAAAAAATATTGTTCATTCTGACACTTTCAGCCTTCTCTGCATGCTGCTACAGAGATGAAGCAATTCCAAAAAGTGTCGCAGCTACAAGTTAACAGTAAAGAGCTTCTAAATAGAAAGAAAGGAAGAATGTTGGGATCTAGGAAGGCGACAGGAATATGATGTGATAGCCAATTTCTAAATCCATGTGAAAAAGATCTGTAGTGGTACACGAACTTGATGGGAGTTAAGAAAACTGTCCCTTTCATTGTGCCAGTCAGCCAGGCTGTATTGCCATAAAGGCAAAAAGACAAAACCAAGTATGCCTTGATTATATGATCTTACAAACAAAATAACATGCTACAAACACTAAATTAACCAAAAGAAGTCTTTTCTTGATTATTTCCAATGGTTTCTTGATGCATATAATTTTGGGAGATAATGTTGTTTCCTGTGGATGAAATTCAGACATTTTCTTCTCTGTAGGCTAGAACTTCTATTTAGCTCACTTCCACGGATGCAAATGCAGGGCATTCTGCCTTCCACTGTTACACAGGAATGACAGCCCATTAGATGTTTTTGTGCAGTAGCCCTTTTGGAAAGCACAAGTTGAATAAATTAGAGATTTCTGTCTCAGTAAAAAAAATGGACATAGGTCCATGACTGAAATAGATATATCTTTAAACAGCATTTCAATTCAGTACAAATACCATTATTCAATAAAAGTAATGACTTTTAAGCCAAGTGTTGGTGGCTGATGCCTGTAATCCAAATTACTTGAAGGCTGAGATCTATGGATCATAGTTCAAAGCCAGCCCAAGGAGGAAAGTCTGTAAGACTCTTATCTCCAATTAATAACTAGAAAACTAGAAATGATGCTGTGGCTCAAAGTAATGCAACACTAGCCTTGAGCAAAAGATCTCAGGGACAGCACTCAAACCCTGAGTACCAACCCCATAACCGAGCAAAAAAAAAAAAGAAAAAAAATCAAAGTACTGACTTTTGTTTAAACTCTTAAAAAATAAAACGTATTGTATTGTTTAGAAGAAATCCTACAGCCAAACTCTATACAAAAATATTCTCTAGATTTGTTTTCTAGTAGTTTAATGAATTTTGGAAAAATTTTCAAAGTTGTTTTATTTGAGCTCCCATCTTTAAAATGAAAGAAAAAATCAAATAAAATTGAAATAAGGGAAGTGTTAGTACTGTACATAATCTTCAAAATAAAAAGAGGGAAAAAATTAAAAATAAAGAAATAAAGAAGTCAATGATATAATTAAAGATTATTGATAGAAAGTTTTTTAAGGGTGGGCAATTTAGCCTAGTGGTAGAGTGCTTGCCTAGCATGCACGAAGACTTAGGTTTGATTCCTTGGTACCACATATATATATAGAAAAAGCTGGAAATGGTGCTGTTGCTCAAGTGGTAGAACACTAGTCTTGAGAAAGTTCAAGGACAGTGTTCAGGCCCTGAGTTCAAGGTCCAGGACTGGCAAAAAAAAATCAACTTAGGCAGACTACCAAATAAATCAGTATGGAGTTTCCTCAAAAACTGAAAAGATACAGCTACCAAATTAACCAATGATACTACCCTTGGGCACACATTTGAAATAATATAAATGAGAATATAATAAAGGTTCCTGCACACATGTTTATTGTAGCATTATTCATAATAGTCAATCTATGGAAACAGCTCAAATGCCACACAACTGATAAACTGATCAAGAAAAGTTGGTACATGTACATAATGAAGTATATTTGACCATAAAGAAGAATAGGATTGCATCATTTTCAGGAAAATGTATGAAACTGGAGATCATTATATTAAGTGAAATAAATCAGGTCCAGAAGGACAGAATTAGTGAGTTTCCTATAATATTTGAATGCTGCATGAAAAGATAAACATATTTTTACATAAAATGCATATTTGTATTTATACTAAATGTATAAATGTTGATATAAATATTATAGTTCTATTATTTTATGTATTATATGCTATATATTATAATTTATACATTTATCACAAAATACAATAGTATATGCATTATAACATCAAGTAATAATGTTATGTTTCAGTGAGTGAAAATGCCTGTGTTTGTTTATATTAGTACAGATAAGAATCCCATGGGAAGTGAAATCTAAGGCTATATGAGAAATACAGTTATTCATCTAAATAAAAGAATTGGTAAGGCCTGGAAAAAAAAACAAATTAAGTAAAGTAAGCTAGACCCAAAGGAACACAGGCTCCATAGTTCCCTTCATTTGTAAAAATTAATTAGTATAGGATTTTCCTAGCTGAGGAACACAATGGCTCAAAAGCTATGTGTATATAGCCATATAAGATGAGGCTTAAGAAAATGAATTCCAGGATAGGGAAATAAAGAGATTTATCCATGTATTTTTTTAAAGTGTTTGAAATGGAATTATCTTAAGTATTTATATTGGATAATCAAGATCAATTTTTTAAAAAAAATGTCATCGTCAGGGTGATGTACAGAGGGGTTACGGTTACATATGTAAAGTAGTGAGTACATTTCTTATTGAACATCATTGCCCCCTCCCATGATTTTCTCCAACTTTCCCTCCCTCTAGGCCTTCCCACAAGTTGTAGAGTATTGCTGAAAAAGTATGGAATGCTTCACAAATTTGCATGTCATTCTTGTGTATGGGCCATGCTAATCTTTTCTGCATTGTTTCCACCTTAGTATATGTGATGATGAAGCGACCACAATCAATTCTTTTTCATGTGGTGCCCTGCAAAATTCAGCAAAAATGTTTTGGGTACTTTACAAATGTTTGAGTTTTAATTTATTTATTTTTCTATTTCACAATGTGCATCTTTTTTTTTGCCAGTCCTGAGGTTTTTTTAATGTATTATGTGAAATTATTGCTTTACTTTTTTTTCTTTTTCTTTTTTCCCCTTCTTATGTTTTATCCTCTGCTGTTGCTGTATGTGATTTTATTACTTGTTATATTGTATATACATTTATTAAGTCAGGGAAGGGAAGGGGAAAAACAAGATGATGAGTCAAGGGACAAAAGTAGCAGTGTAACTGCTATATTCACAAGATAATATGCTGAAATGAACTCTCTGGGAGGGTTGGGGAAGGGAAAATGGGAGAAAAACATGGGAAGGGGTCACAATGTTCTAGAAGTAATGTACTCGGTAACCTACAAATATAACTGTAACCTCCCTATATATCGCCTTGATAATAATTTTTTAATTAAAAAAGAATTAATGTCTCCTGACAGCAAAGTTCTAAATTAATGTTACTCCTGGAATAGAAAGACTTGTGTTTTAAGATAAAACAGCAATGAAGTCAACTATGAAGGCATTTCCTGAAGTTCAAATACTTGTCCTGTAAGCCAGCGTCCTCTGATTTTACTCTCTTTGCAAGCAACAAGATAGATGATCACATTTTCCAAAATACTGGCAGAAGGACTCCAGGTTGCTGGGTCAGTTTATCACACACAGCAAAGACAAAAGCCAGAAGACCAGGCTACCCTTGCTGAGCCGGTTTCCACAAGGCAACATGAGGAGGCTCAGGTGTTTCTCACATGATGGGATGAATTTCACCATGCTGATGGTACAAATTCCACCATATGCTGGCAAATGGACCAAACCTCTTCCCAGAGTGAGAGGCATTAGCTTTATTGCCTTGGAATTGAATTCCACTCCAGGGATGGACCCTCCCTACCTTCCAAAGGATGTTTGCTTACAGATGCATCCTGCAGAGATAATCTAGAGAAAATTAACTGGTAATGTCTTTATTTAGAAAATAAAAACCTGAAGAAATGCTGAAAATCATCGGAGAATTGTATCTCAAAAATAATTGCATCTGTTTATAAAGAGGTAGAACAGATTTTCTTTCAAGTATAAATTCAGCCTATTCAGAAGTTACTATCTTTGACTGAAGCTTGCCTACCCTACTCTTTGGCAACACTACTCAAAGCAAGGGCTTAGATTCTACCTCTGGGTAAATTTATTTGGTTCACTTTTTCCTCTACTGTATCTGTCCTTGAGAATTCCCAGAATGGATTGAGTTGGCAGTCTGTTTTTGAATCTATATCTTTATTTTCATGAGTATCTTTAGATAATTTCTACACATTTTTATGAAAAGGAAAATAAAACATAACAGAAGGTCTTCTGTGAAAGTCAAAACAAACAATAGAAACTATTAGCCAGACTTTCTACAATTTCTCAATGTGTTGATGAGGATTCTTTATTTTATTGTTCACTCTTGTCCACAGGCATTTCATAAAGCTAATCTACACAAAATCACAAACAGAAAGAATAGCAATGCAGATCTGAGCAAGGCCAAAGGTAAACGAGAGGTCAGAAAATTAAAGCTTTGATGTATTCAGTGCAAAATCCTGGCTTCGTGTGTTCAGTTGTTTCATATTTCAGAAAAAAAATGTGCATGCTAAGATAATTTTACATGAAAAATGGATATTGCTAAGAAACAAAACTCTCTCTTAAACAACTTTATACCTATGATCTTTCATTTATTCAGAAAAATATATGCTTGAACTCTAACTGCATGAGGTCAAAAAATCTGAGTCTTCACTAAACAAGGTGTAGATACAAGAATTAGATGAATGCACAGAACATTTTCCACCAGTGGTAGAGTCATTAATAGATGTATTGGGGAATATAAGTCACAAACAAGTTGAGATGTCCATTCACTAAGGAGGAAGAATGAGCTTATTTGTGTGAACACAAACTGGCTTCCTTAGAGTCAGCTGGAGAGTGGGAGAAAAATAGTAGCAATATCTCAGGAAAGGACCTGTGTATTGCTTGAGCCAGAGCTGATTTCAGGAGCATTGATAGAGCACAGCATGAAACTCTAAGGGCTGAAATGGGCAGCATTTGTCCGAGTGCCTGAAAAATCAGAAAAGCCAACTGTGTTGATACCATTCCATTCTGGAAACAAAGAGAACAGAAGCAGCCCGAAGTTGGCTTTCAAGTTGACAAGATGACTTCTTATTTCTCCAACAACCATTAGCCATGCTGGCAGATATTTTAGAGCATGAGATATTAAGTGCTCTGCTTATTTCCCTACACATCTGTTCATAATGTTCCTCTTACCCATGTCCTATTACTTCAAACTGAGAGCATCTGTAATGTGCATTCAAATATCTGTGTATTTTCACTAGCACGGTTGATTTTAATGCTTCTCTTTGTCTGTGCTCTCAAACTGCAGTCAGAGGAAACAAAGAAGAGCAGTCCAGGACAACTAATCCCCTGAAGAATTTATCTCAATGCTGCTGAGAACAAAAGTAAAATATCAAAATCACCCACCTCCTGTGATTTCAGAATTTTGCCTTGGCTCTTCTGTATGGAAGCCATCATTTTTCTGCATCTGACCTGATGACTGATATTTGTTTTTCTATTCCATGCTGACCTCCTCACAACTCCACCTCATCTAGGACTATATAAACTGCTGATAGGAGTCACTGTTGCTTTTTGTTTGAGGATTTACCTCAGTTCCAAGGCTGATTGATTCTGGCTTGCACATCCTTTAATTTGGCTGGTGGGTTTTGCTTAGTTGATTATAGTCTTCCAATCTTCGCATGCATGATTCTGCCTTTTTCATTCTGTGGCTGACCAGCCTCCTTAATGGAAAGCCACCTGCTTAAGTAGCAGCTTCTGTTCAGCCAGATCTACTGGGATTTACCAGATTTCACTAAAATTGCTCTTCATTGTTTTCAAATTATACTTTTTCCTCCATTTTTTCCTCTTTTAATCTGATTTTCATTTCATCCTGATTTGTTGCTTTCAACATAACTTGCGTGTAAGAGAGTGAGAAGTCCAGGGTGGTCATCCATAAGAAAGCAGACAGAAACAATCCATGGCAGGGATTTGAACATTTACACAGCACCGAGAAAAGTATCAGAAGAATTTGCACAAGACTTTCAATGTCTTGTCTTTGTTTTTTGCTTTATTTTGGTTTCTTTTTTGGTTTTTTGTTGTTGTTTTGTTTTGTTTTCTGGTAGAAAGAAAGAAATAGCCAGGCATCAAAGGCTCATGCCTGTAAACCTATGTACTTAAAAAGTTGAGGTTTGAGGATTGTGATTCAAAGCCAGTGAGGCAGGAAAGTCTCTCCAACTAACCACCAAAAGTCAAAAGTGACTCAAGTGGTAGAACACTAACCTTGAGCAAAAACAAGCTCAGGGACAGCTCCCATGCCCTAAGTTCAAACCCCAGATTGACAAAAAAATAAAAAGGGGGGAGGGATAAGGAAATATTTAAGAATGCAGATTGTATTTATTTGTACTATTACTGTGTAAAGGAGGAAAAATAATTTTCCCTATACTTAGCTCTTAGCTGGGAGGAAGTCTCTGTGACAATAATGTTTATGCCTCATATACACAAGAAAGAAATCCAGAGAAAATTCACAGTGATTTACAACTGGATACTATCACGCCATCCTTAGCTGAAGTGAAGAGAGGTATAAAAACCTAGACAAAGCACCACTCTAGAAAGCAATGTTGGCAACGCTGTTGATGAGGCTGGGCAGTTTAGTCACCTGACTTCCTCATGCTAAGACAAACCATCTTTGAAATGAAAGTTCACCTCCTCTATATCAGCTTCACCGAAAGAGGAGAAGTGACTGCTCTTTACAGAGCTTTTTTATGCCTGGATTTTTTTTTCAAAATATCTCAAATAATCTTATGGCAAGAGGTGCACACTTTGAAGTGTCCTGTTCTGTCCTCTTACAATATCAAAGTGAGCGATTTTAGCCTGTGAACCAAAAACAGAACACATACACACACACACACACACACACACACACACACACACACACACACACACACACACTATTGGAGGTTTAAAAGAATAGATAGGCATTGTTGAGTCATTAACAAAGCTATGAAGGTCTCCTCAGTATAAAGAATCATGTTTCTATTTGCTGATGATTGGCATCTTTTTCCTTCTAATAAATATCATTAACATAGTTTTTAGGGGACATATGTGAACATCTGACTACACAAACACAGTTAGAATCCCACAATATGGAGAGAGGATGGCATTTGAAGCCCAGAAACTTGGATAGAGTTCCAGATCAAACTCTTCAATATGTGGAACCTCAAGCAAGCAAAGTAACCATTTTCTGTCTCATGAGTCATTAGTAAAATAAAGAAAAGTTTAGTACTTACTCATAATGATATATTTAATGAGTTGGTATTTATGTAGCTATTTAGAGCCATATTTGCCACTATCTAGACTTAGGGTTTCTGCAGATGCTGCCTAATATTATTGGTATTTCTACTGTCAGCACTAGTAGTTTTTGAATTGCAAATATTTATTTCATGTTAGTATTCCATAAGAATAGGATGATATGTAAAATCACCAATTACCTATCACTCGATAGCTTTAATTTAGGCATGTACTCAGTCATTCTAAAATCTATGTTTCCTAGTTTTTCAGAGTCACTTAGTTATATATAAATTCGTAGGAAGTAGAAAGAAAAAAAATACAGCATTTACATCTATTCAAATGCCGATTTTACATTTTTATCTTTCTCAGAAAAAAGCCGCAGCAAAGGATGCACTTTCTACAAGATAATGTTCAGCTCTTTAAGCATGTAGCTAGAACATAGCTTCCTGGACACTGTATATATTAGAGAGCCATAGATGATGCTTTATCCCTTCTCACTGAAAATATGCTTCCCAGAGGAGAAAAATTGGGTCTAAGTAGAGCTTATATTTTAGTTTCCTCTCTTTACAACCTTTACATGTATCAAGGGGACTATGTAATAAAGTCCAGCAATACTTCTGCTACCAACAGTAGTGATTAAAGTATAAATTGCCTGAAGGGCTCAAGTCATCAGAGACTATTACAGTGTATATTACAGACTGGTGCTGTGTTTTCCATAGGGTAATTTATAGTATAAGCATAAATGTATACCCACTTCTGACTTTGAAACAGAAGGAAAATCAGAGTGGAATAGCTTTAGTTCAATTCTGAGGCAATTCTAAGACTATTCAATGTCTGCGCGCGCGCGCACACACACACACACACACACACACACGCATATGGCATGCATTAGGACGGCCTGATTTTCTTTTTTTATTGTTATTGAAAAGGCAATATACAGTGGAGTTACAGTTAAGTAAATTAGTTCTTTTGAACATTGCCACTTCTTCCCTCATTTTTTCCCAGTTTTTTCCGTCTGAGTCAGCCCCCCACACATAAATTATGTAACTCATTTTCCTCATAGTGACTAGTGAGTATCACATTTATTCACCTTTTCTGCTATCATTTCTGTGTCGCCCTTATCCTCCCAAACCAAATAAACTTCTATTCTTGGCATAAATGCAATAATTAACAAAGTATATAAAATAAATACACATATAACTTATAACTTATACACATATAACTTATTTTTTCTCATTTCTGATCACCTTTCCAGATTACTTTTCCTTCCCACTTAGCTATTGAATATTACCCATAATAACAAATGATTTGGTGACAGCATGATCCAGCTATTTAAAGCAACAATAATAAATAGCTATCAAAATAAATAATTACTTTTGTCAATATTACCCATAGACTTTGTGAATAGGTGTGCCTTTCTTTCTTTCTTTCTTTCTTTCTTTCTTTCTTTCTTTCTTTCTTTCTTTCTTTCTATTTTTTGTCAGTCATGGGACTTTAATTCTTGGCCTGGGCATTGGCCCTGAGCTCTTCAGCTCAAGGCTACCACCCTACTCTTTGAGCCACAGCGTCAGCCACTTCCAGCTTTCTGGTGATTGATTGGAGATAAGAGTCTCATGGACTTTTTAGTGCCTAGGCTGGCTTTGAATGATGAGCCTCAGATCTTAGCCTCCTGAGTAGCTAGGATTACAGATGTGAGCCACCACACCTAGCCTTTTCCTTCATTTTAAATATTACAATTTCTAGTAAATGAATAGATTTTCAGTGTCTGATTCAATGCATCTGGCAACTGTATAAGTTCATGCTCTGTATGACAACCAAACAAAACCAAGATTTAGCATCTTGTTTCACCACAGGAAGTTTCTTTGTGTCTCCTTCCAGCCTTCTGTTTGACTTACAAAACCAGTTATGCATTAAATCTTTGTTTTGGTTTTCTGTCTCACTTTGCCCAGTGTAATGTCGAGAGGCATCTTTGTGACTCGTCTCAGTGAAGAAAACTCATCACTGCTAAGTTGCACTCCTTAGGTCTATAAATGTGTTTATCTATTGATTTGTATGGGGCTCGTCTCCAGATTTAGTTTAGTGTGATACCTAGTTATTATAAATTATGGATTTATAGTGACATATGTGAATAAACATATTCTAGTTTATATTTGTCTATTTAACATCAAGTACATTCAAACAATAGGTAAACTATGCTACTTTACATTTTCTTAGTGGTGTTTTCCATGATCATAAATATTAGTCTTATCTGATTCATATGCTACATATATTGTAAAATATGACTTTAGAATTTATTATGAGATTTATGATGCAGCTTACAATTTTTGGTTATAGAACTAGTTAGGGATTGCAGAAAGTTCATTATTTCCATATGAGTATCCATTTTAATTCAATGCCATTTGACTTGGCATCTACAAAAGTGATTTGACATTTACCCAAGCTGAACAGCTTAGAGCTCAATGTCCTTCAGTTAATTGAGTAAAAATTACAAGAAGGAAACATAGTGGAAACAATTAAGGACACTGTAGCAGGAAAGAATTCTTAGACAAGACTCCTAAAACCCAGGAACAAAAATAAAAAAGAAAAATGAGATTACAACTAAAAGGTTTCTATAGAACAAAGGAGAATATTTCCAGAAACAGAATTGAGAAAATATTTTCAAAGTATACATTTCACCAGGATTCATTATCTAAAACATGTAAGACCCTCCAAAAATGCAATTGTCAAAAATAATAAATAAATGAATTAATTAATAAATAAAATAACCCATTAAAATAAGTACTAAGCCTCAATAGAAATTTATTTCAAAAAATCTATAAAGGCCAAAAGATATGTGAGAAAAATGTTCAACACAACAAATTATGCAGGAAATAAAATCTAAGTCACAATGAGATGTTACCTTACCGTGGCAAAAATGGCTTCTTCAACACCACTCAGATATAGTGATGCAGAGAAAGGGAACCTTTATACCAATGATAGGAATATAAATTACTACTGGTAGTATGGAAAACAGGATGGAGCTTCCTTGAAGCAGTAAAAATAGATCTACCCTGTGACCTAGCAATCATATTTCTGTGCATGTATCCACAGGAAAAGAAATCAGTGTGTGAAAGAGAAATCAACACTCCCATGTTGAATGCAGCACTAGTCACAACAGCCTAGAAATGAAGACAAACTAAGTGTTCACCAGATGACAAATGAATAACAAAAATGTGAGATGATGTACACAACTGTGGAGCAACCTTCAACCATATAAAGGATGAAACTTTGTCACTTGCATCAACATGGATATCATTATGTTAAGAAAAATAAGCCAAGAGCATAAAGACAAATATCATATGACCTTCCACAGATGCAGAATCCAAAGAAGCCATCCGCTAGAAAGTGAGGTTAGAATGATGGTTACATGAAACTAAGGAGACTAGGAAGTTCAGGGAAGGAGGAAAGATGATCACTAGGTACTAAATTACAGAGAGATAAAAGCGGGAAGTTTTCATATGCATGTTTTACAAAGTCGGAAAAATAGTATTTTGAATGTTCTCACCATTAGGAGATTATGGGTAAGAATATTGAAAGGGTTAATATTGATCAAGATATATTATATTAATAAATTACTAATAAAAGTATACTCGTTTAGAGGCCAAGAAGCGAACGCTCAGAGAACTCTAATCCTACAAGAATCTAGCCTCCTGAAATGTGAGAAAATAAGTTGCTTTAGTTGCTCACCTAAACTTCAGTATATTGTTGTGGCATCTGTTATGAGCTAACTCTATCTACCTAAAACATACCTGTCAAAGCTCTAATATGAGTCATTTGGAGAATAGAGACTAATGGGTGGTACCTAAGGTCACAAGGTCATAAAGATGCACAATATATCCAAAATCACTCATGTCCTTATAAGAAATACCACTGATGCTTGTCGCAGAGGAAAAGCCATAGGCAAACAAACACAGTAAGATAGACATAAGTAAGCTCCTCTGAACTTGAACTCAGGAGACTTCAAACCTGACAAAAACCTGATCTCATATTTCAATATCCAAGGAAGGTGTGTAAGAGAATTTCCATTGTTTAAGTTATTATATGTGTGTGATTTCATTATAGCAGTACGACCAGACTACTACAAGAACTCTAGAATATCGGTAACAAGGTTTTAGCCTGAAACAGGTAATCTAAAGATAAGAGATGGATGGCCTGAAAACTGCTACAGGAGAAAAAAGAAGAAAAAACTTCCTCCTCTGATTCAGATTTTCATTTTGGTGTTTTTAGGTTTCCCACAGCATGATCCATGTAAAAGACTGACAAAGATGCCTACAATAATGCAGCTTTTGCCATATACCACATTCCCCTCTTGCCCATCCATTTGTGTCCTCTCATCCTCTGTCTTGCTTATCGCAAATAATTTTCTGAAAGTTTAGGGTGACAATAACTACTGCCAATTATTTCATTTAGCAGTATGTGTGTGTGCAATTATTTGATTTAGTGGTGTAGGGAGGGGGAGAAAGAATCTATCAATATTTCCTTTTTCTCTCCATTCAAGATGAAACAAAGCAATGAAGGTTTAACAAACAACCCAAAATGGTACCAACTTTCTCTCCTTGCTTCCAGAAAGAAATACCAGAAATACAAAAGTAACTCTCTCTCTCTCTCTCTCTCTCTCTCTCTCTCTCTCTCTCTCTCTCTCTCTCTCCTGTGTGTGTGTGTGTGTGTGTGTGTGTGTGTGTGTGTGTGTGTGTGTGTGTGTGTGTGTTTTCCTGGTATGGAGGATTCTAATGAAACTAAAGTGAAAAAGAGCAGAACATCAAAAGCAAAGTTGTACTTTTCAAGTAATAAAAGTGCCATTTTCCTATTAGGTGCTAACATATCCCAAGATGCTCTATGTGATAGTCCATTTTCCTCAGTACTTTAATACATTCCATTTATTAAAAGCCTAAAAATGTCATTAAAATTTCAACTGAAGTAGTTACAGGTGGATTTTACATATATTTTATTTTAACATAAAGAACTCCATTTATTAAAAGAAAAAAATTAGGACTGGGAGTTTGGCCTAGTGGTTAAAGTGCTTGCCTAGCATGCACAAAGACCCGGGTTCGATTCCTTGGTACCACATACATACAAAAAAGCCAGAAGTGGTGCTGAGGCTCAAGTGGTAGAGCTCTAGCCTTGAGAAAGTCCAAGGACAGTGCTCAGGCCCTGAGCTCAAGCCCAGGACTGGCAAAAAAAAAAATTAAAGGGCTTATGAATATATACTGCATGTCAAGACACTCTTGACACTCTTGAGACATGGAATGCATGGCTAAGTGACCACAAGCATCCTTCCTAGAAAGTTCAATACCCTGGATTCAAACCCTAGTAGTGTCAAAAAGAAAACCAGTGAAAAATCATAGAGAAGTTGTTGTTGGGCATGGTGGCTCAAGCCTGTAAGACTAGCTACTCAAGAAGCTGAGATCTGAGGATCGCAATTCAAAGCCAGCCCTGGCACTAAAGTCCATAAGACTCTTACCTCCAATTAACCAGCAGAAAACTGGAAGTGGCGCTTTGGCTCAAGGAGTAAGGCTGTAGTCTTGAACTGAAGAGCTCAGGGACAATTCTAGTCCCACAACTGATAAAAAAAATGTTAAAAAATTAAAACATTTTAAAAAAGAGGAGTTGTCAATAGAATTAGTTGTCATTTTTAATTAAAAGTCTTTAAATCCTCAGAAGTTCATTATTTAATTTAATAATTATAACTGAACAGATGTTATATAAGATAAATATAGATGAGCTGTGGCCATGAGAGTTTATGAAAAAATTGAGCATTTTTCTGGTTTTATATTAGTTTACAGTATATTACCAGAAGCTGTATCGAGGAAATATTATATAGGAGTCCTATTCTAACATTTTTAAGTTTAGGAAAAATTACAGGCAGTCATTTTTTCAAGACAAAGTTTTAATGTGATGGGCTGACTGTAAGCCTTTTGTAGAATGTGTGAAGACTTAGATTCAATCCTCCAACCTCTCTCCTCCCCCCTTACAGCAGTGAAACAAACTTGAGTTTTAGGCTCAGTCTGGATCCTCTATAACACTTTTATTTGGGCATGCTTAAAGTGTGACTAGTGAAGAGGTACATGTTCTGTACTCTTTAGTAGAAATGCCACCATTTTCTAAGGCTTTTATGTTTATCTTTTTCACATAGTGAGAGCATTTTCAGGAACAAATAAGTCATTAAGGAGACATTTATTATTTAGTGATTTTTTATTTTGTGATTCTCACTCATGAGACAGAAAAATTAAATAAATGCTACCATTAATAAGTAGAGGGATTTATTAAATGTAAAACACCTGGGCTAATAGTTTTTCTGTAAATTTCAATAGACAGAGGGCAAAAGGGCATCATCTGATATTTCTGGAGTTTCATTCAGCATGTGAGGATACCAACCCTGTGTAAAATGATACCTGCAATGGATACCAAATCTCACAGACTGTAATTTCGTTGTATCATAGTTTCACATACTAATATCCTGAAACAGTAAGCCTAAGTATTTGGGTTTATCAAAATTCTTAATAAAGATTGACTAACACAATAAATAAGCAACTCCTCTACCAGTAAATTCATATATAAAATTTTCTAGACTCAAACTCCAATCCTTGTAAACTCCACCTCTCAAGTGGCTAGGATTACCACAACCGATTCTACTTTTTTTACTTACACAAAAGCAAATAGTAATTGTTATTGTTCTAGCTATACATAAATTCTTTTTAAGCCATATCTAATT
This sequence comes from Megascapheus bottae, assembly GCF_031878675.1. Lineage (NCBI taxonomy): Eukaryota > Metazoa > Chordata > Mammalia > Rodentia > Geomyidae > Megascapheus > Megascapheus bottae. Next base: position 92,466,818 of record NC_143509.1, read on the forward strand.
ATTTAATCTTTCTGAAATGGAGTGAGAAAAGTAACAATAGTATAGAGGCTTTAGTATATATTTTAAAAGGTGAAACTTGGCCATGATGAACAGAGTAAAATCATCTACTTTGAAGTTTATCACATCTTTCTCCTTCAGCATGAGTCCCTTAGGCCTTGTTTGTCTAAGCAACAGAAGATTTTTTTTTTTAGGTTCTTTGATTTAACGCCTTTAAATGATAAATAGCTGATAGGTTGATTACCTGTATACTTATTATGTATGCATTGGTTTGTTAAGGTTTACTGTACAAATATTAGAATAAAAAGAAACAATTAAAATATCTTAAAGAAAATGAGGAAAATTTATCAACATATGACTAAGTAGTTACATTGATTGAACATTAAATTTAGTTCCTGGCATCTTGGCAAGATAAAAATGGAAACATGATAGATTATCCAATTGTCATGATCAGACAAAAACAATATATCAGTTCTTTGAGTGAGATCATTTTGTTTCCTCATACTGGGTCATTCAACCAATACATCAATTTAATGGACAATATATTATTAAGTAGAATTTATGAAACATATCAAGATGAGTTACTGAAGAGAATTATCAATGCAGTATTGAGGTCACATTAAATTGAATTTGTGACTAATAACCTAGCACATTATGAGGCAGAAGAATAAACCATTCATTTAATAAAATTCATTTGCATGTGATTATTTAAAGAAAAATGAATTCATTCAGTGTTGGCAATAGAATTGGCAACTATACATACAAATACATATTGCATATAAATATTTAATATATCTATATATACTACACACATATATACACTCCTTGTGTTTCTTCATATATATGTGTGTGTGTGTATATATATATGTGTGTGTGTGTGTGTGTGTGTGTGTGTGTGTGTGTGTATGCTGAGCCAGTGCCTGGTTGTCCTACCTTTGAAAGGAGAATTTGGAGTCTGGAAGACCATGTCCAAACCAAGCACTTCTGCCAATGGATCCCCAAATTCAGATGAAGGAATAATGCATACATCTCAACAAAACCTTCCTCCCCCACCCCAGGTTCAATGGTTTTATAAGCTTCTCAGTCCATGCTGTGAGACGCTAGTCGGGAAACTACGACATATGTTCCTAAGAGTGACAGAGCTGCCACCTTGAGAAATTTTCACCCAGAGCCTAGGATCAAGAAGCAATCACAGCTTCACAATAGATAGCACAAGCTAACCAAGAGACAGAACTGGGAATTCCCACTAAAGCACAGAGCTGAGGCACCTAAGTAGCAACAGGCAGCCTAGAAAGATCGGGGTACTCCAGAAACCAGAACAATCAGAAACTCATATTTCTTGTATATGTCTGTGTATTTCTTCCTGTTTTGGGTTCAATTGTTTAGAGTGGTATATTCATCCAAGTGAATAGTTTATTTTTTTCTACAAATTGGATAATGGCAATGTGTATTTTAAAAGTAATACGATCCAATAATAATAGTCCTGTGCAACCCTCCCTATCTAATCTTTTAGTTTGAGCCCCATTAGTACATATACTTATACCTAACAATATAGACATTAATATATACCATGTGTATATCATTCTAATCACACTATTGGATAGAAATAAAGAAATCCAAAATCACGTCATTTGCAGGAAAATGGATGCAATTGGAGGACATCATACTGATGAAAACAAGTCAACTACAAAAAACAATCTACTGTATATTTTCACTAATACATGGGTATATACATATGTGTATCTCCTAACATAACTACCTGCACATGGATAAACAGAATATTGAATCTAATTTAGGGAGGAGATACAGAAGGGGAGAAGGAAAAGAAAAGCAAAGTGAAGAATTTTTAACACCTTGAAAGAGAAGATGGATGAAGATGAAATGATTCGTCGCAAGTATGAAAACTGAACGAGGAAGCCTATTGAATTGTTTTGAAAAGGAGACAGGGGAGGGGATTAGAATGATTGGGAAATATTACAAATGCATGGTAAAAATTACAATGTAATCCCCCTCTGTAGCACTAAGGTAAGGTACTAAATAAAAGCCTCATGCATTTTCACAAAAGCCATTTATTGGTAGGCATATAAACATAGTGCATGCATTTCTCACTGTCCTGGAGTCTTGTAAGACTACAATCAAGGCCTTGGCAGATTTAGTATTCAGTGGGGGCTCACTTTTTCATGAACAGCATCTTTCTATTGTTTTCACCTGTTGGCAGGTAAAAGGGGTCTCTCATAAATACAGTAATCTCTTTCCTGATCTAATGAACTCCTGAAAGCCAATTTTCTAATACCATCACCTTGAAGGTGATCATTCTAAAACATTGATTTGGAAGATTGAAATATTCCACTCATATCATTATATTTCCAGTTCTTTTCATTTGATCCCATAGTAGAAAGCATACTAATGAAAATAACCATTTTACATTTCAAATGCCCCGTCTACCTCAGACTTTATCTACTTCTCCTCTTTCCTTCAAGTTTCAAACATGTATAACATGATTGTTTCTTAATATGTATATATTTATTTATATAAATGATCATGTGTTTCTTATAGATCACATGTGTATAATTGACCAGAATAAAGATTTCCAAACTCAAGGCACATTTTCCTCAGTATTTTGTAGTGTTCGGTTAGATAGCCTGCAATATCTGCCAGCTCTCTCTCTTAAGAATTACTTGGTGTAAACTGGTTGTTGGTGTGTATCGGCATCAGTCATCCTTAATCCTCCAAAGATAACATTCGGAGGAATGAAATAAAATAGAAGCTCTAATCCCTCTTTCTTTCATATGATTTTTTTTTCTTTAAGTAGGGAAAACGGCTTTGATAGAGGATTACCGAATGCCACATGTTCTCATTCAAACATCACAGATTGGATTTAGCACAAAAATCTATTTTTCTGATCTGTAAACAGCACTAACCAAATCCATATTTCCTATGAATGTCCTGCCACAGTTCTGTGCGTTTTCTTCATCATGCAGCCAGCTTCTAAGTCCTTTTGAGTACAGCTTCCAAGAATTTACACTTGGAACTAATATCACAGAGATTCTCCATCATTCCACAAAACTAGAACTGGTATGTGCTACTGTGTTTCCTGAGTTAGACATCAATAAAAAAATATCTTTGAGTGGCTTTAAACTATGTGATTTTAGTTTACTAAGGGATACCCCACCATCAACTATGTGTGAAATGTTTATCAGAGCCTCAAACTGGTATCTTTGAGCACACTTCTTCCTAGAAACTAGACTGTGTTGTTTAGGATGAAATTTTGCCAACCTCACACCACTATTTTTATGTATAAGATAAAATGAGCGAGCATTATTTATTTTCTCAAATTTCAAGTATTTTTGGTGATTTTAAGGAGGAGTTGCCTCTCAAAAAGCTCATCTGATTTTTTTTTTTTTTAGGAAAGAAGGTTCTACTGAGTTCTTTCATCATTCTATAAGCACATGAACTCAAATTCAGACATATCATGTCTGTTCTGTCAGGTGATTTACCTGGCCAGATACTTTGGAGAGAGATACTATCTCATCTTTTCAACTGAATTGAGTAAAAATCAAAGTATGTATCAGTAATCTTCATCATCTAGTCACTGAATTTGAAAAAAAAATACAGAACCAGACTATCACTAAAACTTTCAAAATACACTTAAAAAAACAAAAACAAAGATTAAACAACAGATAAAAGCCCAAGAGCTGAGTCAATAGACTTCAATTGCATGGCGTTTGGAATTCTGTCCATGAAAGTTTCAATGTTTTGATACAAAGGCAGGCACAGAACTGGTTATCTTATATTACTCAAGGAGGAGTCAAATATTTATTTTGGTTTTGTTTTTGTTTTTTTGTGGGTCATGGGGCTTGAACTGGGCCTGGGCCCTGCCCTTGAGCTCTTCAGCTAAAGGCTACCCCCTTATCCCTGGGCCTGGGTGTTGTCCCTGAGCTCTTTACCTCAAGGATATTGCTCCACCTTTGAGCCAAGCCTCACTACCAGTTTTCTAGGGGTTAATTGGAGATAAGAGTCTCAAGTTCTTTTGTGCCAGCCTGGCTTTGAACCTTGATCCTCAGATCTCATCCTCCTGAGTAGCTAGCATTATGGGTGTTAGCCAATGCACAGGGCTGAGGAGTCAAATATTACCATTTTTCTACAGAGCTTTATCCAGCAGCAGATGAGACAGATGTGTGAAAAACTGGAATAATTTCTGAAACAGTAAGGTGAACACAAGGTCACTGATATATATGAGAAATATTTCTACACAATGTAGAACATTCTTACCATATGTTTTCATGAGTACATAGGCGCAATCACTCATTCATTCATTCACTGCAAATACGTGTTACACTCCAAGCGCCATGGCTCATGCTGGTAATCCTATCTACTCAGGAGGCTGAGATCCAAGAATCGTGGTTTTAAGGGCAGAAAAGTCTGTGAGATTTTTACCTCCCTGTCCCCCATCAAAAAAAAAAAATGAAAGAAGTGGAGCTGTGGCTCAAGTGGTAAAGTATTAGCCTTGAACAAATCTCCAAAATGGTGCTCAGGCCCTAAGTTCAAGCTGCAACATCACCTTCTTTGAAGCATGAGGTTACAACTTTTCTCCCCAGGGATGAAAGTTGATTTCCTGTAGCTCCTTGCATAATAGTTCCCCTTATACCTTCTATAACCCAATGTTCCCCCCTACAAGATGGATTTGAACACAAGAAAACAAACAGGAATCCACAGGATAAGATTTACATGTTCCTGAGTGGAGAAACTCTTGTAGTCTCTGAACAGGGAATCTAGCAGATGTGAGAAGAAGGAATCACTATTTCTGGAAGGACAGATGTCTATGGGGATTTGTGATATCTAGATTTTTTTTTTGCTTAGTGCATTATCAACAAGAGGAATATCACAAGAGTATGTCATTTATTTTTTCCCTCATAGCCATGGTCTTGCATGGGAAGATCATGCCTCACTGTTAATCTTTACTATTCCAGGACAATCTCCATTAAGTCTTTGCCACTTTGTCAAATTTTACTTCTCTCTGATGGTACATAGAGAGGGATTATTATACTAAAAGAAGTGGAACTTGGGGGGCTGGGAGTTGTTTGCCGCATTATTCACCATAGCAAAAATATGGAACCAACCTAGATGTCCCTCAGTTGATGAGTGGATCAACAAGTTGTGGTATTTGTACACAATGGAATTCTATGCTGCTGTCAGAAAAAACGACATCGCCCCATTTGTTAGGAAATGGAAAGTCTTAGAAAAAATCATATTAAGTGAAGTAAGCCAGACTCAAAGGAACTTAGGCTCAATGGTTTCCCTCATTTGTCATAATCAGTAGAAACCTTGGGCTCTACTAGCAGAGGTCTGCAATAGAGCAAAACCTTGATACATTAGGCCATATAGTATGAAGCTAATTGAAAGGACCTCCAGGATATTGAAACAAAAGCCATATAATGAATGATTGTTGTTCTTAAGGTACTATGTTATCTCTCATCTCTTTTGCTGTCCCTTGGTTATCTCATATTGTGACACTATCTCACTTTGTTATCTGATATATTGGATTTATTTTTTTATTGGATTTATTTGTATTTGGTTATTTTAAATTTGATAGGGAAGGGGGGAAAACCAAGATGGGGCAGGGGAGGGGAGGGTAATGGGGCCAAGACATGTGAAAGGGTATCAATGCATGTGAATTAATGCACCTTCTATCTGGCAAATATCATGTAACCCTTTTATTAATTACAATAAAAATATTAAAAAAATAAATTAAAAAAAAAGAAATGGAACTGGCATTCGTACTCAGGGCCTTGTATTTGCAAGGCCTGAACTCTACTACTTGAACCATTCCTCAAGCTCCTTTTCATTAAATGTATTCTTTTATTTTCTTTCTTTTTTCGTTTGTTATATTTTTGTTTCAGCCAACTTTGGATTACAAGTCTCCTACACTTCTTAGGCAGGTGGTATTATATGCATGTGATGTGCAGTTACAATCTCGATCCCCCTCCCATCCCCCCACCTTGGACTTGCCTCTACGCATTTTTACCTCCCAAAAAACTGGAATTATAATCATATATTTAATTTAAATGATTTTTAATCATCCTCAAATCTTCATTTTCTTCAGAGCATTAATTGCATTTCCTAGCAGCAGTAAGTTTCCCCTGTTCTTGATGTCTGTTTCCTGCTCGTGATCTCTCATGTGGATCTGTATGATCCTAGCACATTTCTCTCCAATAATAAACCAATCCAGTCCAAGATCATTATTCTATTGTCATAGCATTATTCACTTGTGCTAGATTTACAGAGGCTCAACTACTGCCAGTCATACCATTCTAATTGTCAGCTAGAAGGTGATTAGACTTCTCAATTCTACCTCTTTTCCTCTGATCGGCTAGGGTAACAAGTATTGCAACCTGGTTTCTCTTGGAAGCAGAAGCTAAGGTTAGTATGGAATAATTTTGTGATGTCATTCTTGCCATTTTTGACATGAAATAGCTAGATGCTGTGGCCGGCACCTGAAATCCAAGCTATCCAGCAATATCAACATTTGAAGTTAGTTGGGTAAAAATGTTAGCAATATCCCTGTCTCAATAAAGAAGAGAGGCTTGGAAGTTCAGGGCCAGATGCAAAGAAAGCATAAGAAAGAGGATCACAGACCAAGGACAAATTAAACAAAAAAAGATCTTTAAAAAAATAAAAACAAAACAAAACAAAAATAATTGAAGGTATGGCTCAAGTGCTAATGTACCTGCTTAGCAAATATAAGGTCCTGCATTTAAATCCTATTACCCACACATACATACATACACACATACACAAACACACACAAACACACAAACACATGATACTAATACATATACATATATTTAAGCAACATTATATAAAGAAACAAATAGAATAGTGATAACTTCTAAGGCATCTCTAGAGCTTCCAGACACTCGGAAGCTCTAAGACTTCTACAGAACTGCATTCATTGGAGTAAGGACTGAGGTCCCACAGTCTCGTTTCTGTCCTCATTGAATGCTAATTATCATTGGGAAGTCGTAACTTGGAACAAAGCAAATCTGCCTGGGTTATGGGGCTGTCAAATAAATGTGCAGCATTTAGGTATCATTCATCATTAAAGACAACATTTTCTTCTTTAACCTCATTTCAAGGAGAGTTGTGTCACATCTTTAGATTCCTGATAGGGAAAATACAAAATCACATCTGTATGCTGAGATTCAGTGTGTGGAAAGAAAATGCATCTTAAAATGTTGACCAACTGAAAGATCATTAATGCATGGTCAGTAAAGTGACATATTTTCTAATCAACTCCTAAAATCTTACTATCTGCTTATTACTACTCCTTACTGAGTAAATGGATTGGGACTTCTACAGTCTAGGTGGCACTCATAGCCCCTCCCTGTTTCACTGAATATCAACTTGGTAGTCACTCACTTAGCAAGCAATCCGAAACCCCTTCTACCCTTGAGAGTGTGCTATTGTCCTATAGAGATTGCTAGGAATAGATTCCTAAAGAATAGGAATCCTGAAGGATGTACTGAGAAAGGGAGCAATAGAAACATTAAGAGGAAGAGAAAGGCACATAAAGAAGTGAGTGGATTTGTTTGTGCCTAAGATTTGAAGTCTTGTGTTCAATCTAATTCAGCTCCACTTAATTAGGTCTGATTCTTTTTAGAGACCCAAAGGTAGATGGTGATAAAAGGGAAAAGAAAATCTAACCATTTCTGGAAACACAGGGATAGAAACATATCTGAATTTGTCTGTACATATCCCCAGAAAACCTGATTATTTGTTATTTTCAGCATAATTAATCATTGCGCTTACAAAAACCTTTCTCAAATACAAATCACCAGGTAGCTATAAAACACTCTAAAGTATTTCAGACAAAAAAGAAGAAATGAAAGGGCACCTGTTCTCCCTGAATGTGTTGTGTTGCCCTGACCAAAATCTCATTTTTCAAGAGGTGGATATGCAGAAAGATTCAAGAGGTGGAACAATAAAGTCATGTTAAACTTCTCCCACAATTACTATCGTTATGCTCAAAGCAATTGCTTTTGCTGTCAATGGGAATAAAATATGCTACCACTGAAGAGGAGGAAAAATGTATTCCTGAGAATTACAACATAAGCAATATGCAAATAGTTTCAAAAGTTCTAAGGTCATGTCTTCTCTTATTTGAGGCTACTGAACTTCAGTGCTAATTTGTTAAGCTTTTTTTTTTCTATAAGTAGAAGCAGAATCTATCAGCATGAGTGGAAAACAGAATATTTTCCTAAGGGAAAAAAATAAAACTTGTGCCCTTAATAAAAGCAATTTCCTTCTAAGAGGAGGAAGTATTATTTTAAAATTAATACAAATCATATAACCCATCATCCTTTGAAAGCTAATATTTGTGTGAATGCTTCATACACTTTATAGTAATTTTATTCACAAAGCAGATAAATCTTAAAGCCTCTCTTTTTATGTATGGAAATATATGAGGTAGGTGATGATTTTGGGGGGTTGTCAGGAAAGTTCCACCCCTGCTATAGCTGTGAAATTTATCCAAGCAACAAACTATAAGAGAGTGTTTGAAATCTCATCTAGTCTTTGAAAAATAATAACATACATTTAAAGGTAAACAGCAGTTTAATTTAAAAACGTGCATCTAATTTAAATAGCCAAATGATCCATACTTCCAAAATTAAATCATTCTCTGTAGAATTATAGAGAACAATGTGATATTTTGTTGTTTTGCATTAAGATTTTTTCTGGTCAGGAATGCTGGCTTATGCCTGTATCTTCCTTGAAAGGTGAAGATCTCAAGAATCATGGTTCAAGATTAGCCCAGGCAAAGCGTGAGTGATATGATCACCTCCAACATATAAGGCAGGCACATTGGTTTCCATCCATAGGGAAATTTGGGTGAGAGTATTCAGGGTTGACTCAGGCACAGAAACCATAACCTTATCTACAAAAACCACCAAACATCAAAAGGTTAAATATGTGACTCAATTGTGGATAAATTGCCAGTTTAGCAAGCCCAAGGCCATGTACCACAACTACATATATACAGACATGTACATGTACATATACAAAAGACCCTTCTAGTTTTTACAGAAATATAGACCATAGGTAAATTTTGAAAAGCAATTTGCAACTGATTTTTATAGTGAAGGAATTCCAGAGACAGGATATTTTCCCGGAGCTGGAATTTGGGTATTGACACATGGGATGAAATAGCATCTCTGATGAGATGTAGTTTCCTAATGATCCAAGTAGACACATCTTCCACAAGTATCCCAGTACCCAGGTTTGTTTTCTTCTATGTCTTTCCCCTAGCATACAAATTAATTTGTACAGAAGAACATGTAATTGTTTCAGGTCAAGAGTAAGATCTTAGAGCATGAAGATGCCCTATTATTATATTTTGGAATAAATAATAAATTTCTTTATCATAGGATGTTTAGGTACCTTTCTTTAAGACAATGTTAATAAATATGCATATTTATTTAAGCTGCTTTAAAGCGCTAAACTAAGTGGCTTCTAAGTAATAGAAAGTTATTACTGACAGATTTGGAGACTCAAGAGTTCAATTTCACTTATTAAAAGAATTGATGCCTACTTCATGATTCACAAATCATCATCATCATCATCATCATCATCATCATCATCATCTTTTTTAATCATTCCTGGGGCTAAAACTCAGGGCTTGGGCATTGTTCTTGAGCTTTTTTAAGGCTAGCACTCTACCACTTGAGCCACAGTACCACTTGTGGCTTTTTCTGTGTATGTGGTAACAGGAATCAAACCCAGGGTTTTATGGATTTTAGGCAAGCACTCTACCACTAGATGATAATCATTATCATCTTGCAGGAACTCTCTGTAGTATCCCACAAGGTCCACAGTCAACACCCAATCACTTTTAATGGTCCATCTGCAAATCATCATACCATTTGGATTAAGTGCCATTATATAAATTTGGGGTTAACATAGTCAGTCTACAACACCAAAATTCAACTATTTTTTTTATTCCTTCTCATATTGATCTGCATATTTAAAAGTCTTTGTTTTTATAGAAAACTACGGAAGCTATTGTTTTCTTTTACTGTCATTTATCACTTGTTGATTAGTTGTTTATTGAAGTTTTAAATCCTTCATTTGAGAAAGAATGTCCAATACTCATGTTTCTCAATATGGTTTGTTTTGCTTTACATAATGATATCTATCTAATTCCATCCATTTTCTTAAAAATGACATAAGTTCACTTTTTTATGGCTGAGTAAAAATTGTGTGCCTATCATATTTACTTTATCCATTCATCAGTTCATGAGAACCCATGCTGACTTCAGGCTTTTACTTTTGTGAATAGTGGTACTTTATACCTGTATTCAGAGAGAACTAATACAGCATCTACTTTGCAATATCTCATAAGCAGAAAACAAGGGGACAAAATGGCATTTTGACCTGGCATTTGCCAATAAAATGTATTATAAATATAGTTGATATTTTTGTCTCTTGTTTTCTCCTCCCCTATATCCTTTAGTTACATTTTTTATTTCTAACATTTATTTTCCTACTTAACAATTTTACTGGGATGTTATTGAAGAAGTAGAAATAAATTTATCTGTTTAATGTATATTTGCAACCAGAGTCAGTAAATTTTGAGCCATATTAATAAAGGACTTTTTTTCAAAATGTCCCAAATAACTGCATACCCAAAGCTATGGACATGGTAATGGAAATACAAACATAACTATATAGACATAAAACCTATGACTCTATAGACATAATGTTTTATTTCATAAATTAATGTTTCTATGACATACAAACCCTTAGCCTAATTGTGATTAAGTTCTAAATACTAAATCCCAGTGATTGTAAATAGATTCCCTCCTTGAACACTTGTATGTTAAACTTGTCATTTAAAATATGATGTAAAAATCAAAGTTAATAAATTCTTTAAAAAAAAACAAAATGTCCCAAATATAGAAAAAAATAAAATAAAAGCCAAGAAATATAACAGTTGTTCAATTTTTCAAAATGAATGCCATATAATTACCTTCAAATAACTTATGTAATAATCTTGAAATATTAAGTTGACTAAATGTCAGAATTAATTTCCAATAACAAATCCAAGGCTTCTAATAAACATAATAAATGACTCACTGTGATAATCAAAATTTTTATTTAAAAATATTTCATTAAACAAATGCTTACTTACCAAGGTTCTAAAATAAGATCACTTGGATTCTGTCATAAAAATATGAATTAGATTTTTGAGTCAAAGAGTTCTTGCTTCAAAGTACAACCCACCACAAAGTACACTGAATAAGAAAAATATTTAACTAATCCAGATGATAATGTAAATCATTAACTCTTTGCACACTCTAAGATAATTGATTTCAAATGTGTCAATGCAATTGAGAAATACAAAACAGAAATCTGTCATGCAAATAACTCTATTGTTACTAACATTTATTTGTTTAAAATGTTAGCATACCTACCTAAAAATATACACAGTCTTATAAAATACATTTCATTATTGGAGAGTATAACTAGCTGCCATTAAATTGTCATTTTACTACATTTAGCATTTCATCTAGTAATGAGTTATATAGTAGGGGACAGATAGGTATAATTGAGTTGACTATGTGGACTATTCAATTTCTTCCTTGTCATAAGACTATACCAGTGAGCAAAAGTTGTAGTATGATGTTTATTCTAACTGTAATGTGTTCCTTTTTTCCTTGATTATTGTTCTTATTTAAATAATTGAAAAAATAGTGTATTTTTAGATTTATGATATTGCACTGTCAGAAAGCCTGATGAAACATTTAGCGATACAGTATAGTTCATTTTGTCAGGAAAAATTTTATTAACTTAAAAAGAAAATGGATTCTTTGATCAAAAGAGCCAAAATAATTCAGGAGAACTAAAAACATGGTATAGAATATTAAAATCCTATTTTTAATGCCATGGGAAATATAACTAAAATTTACATTATCCACAGCATTGCATCTTTTCACATTTTTCTATTGATGGAGGTACCACAAACTACAACTATTTTGAACTCAGTTAAATTATACAGTTCTTATTTCCTGAAGTAGTCTCAAAAGCTACTATTAGAGTGACTAACTAGTCTCATTAAGAAGTACCTAAGAACATAAAAATCTTTAAACGGGTACAAAGGTTGGAAGTTGTAACTTCAGAAACAAATCCCCTACAGAGGCTTAATAAATGGAAAGAGCAGCTTCACTTATATACCCATCATCAGTGTTTGTTTGCTGCCAACTTCATGAGTAATAAATCAGAAATACTGGCTCATTTGTTCCTTTTATTGTACATGATATCTCATGTCACAAAAGATAAAATGGAATTTAATTTTCTACTTTCATGGATCTGTTCAAGAATACAATGATAGACCGGAGACAGAGAGATGATTTGTTTATATATATTCTTTGATGTAAGAAAAATATGTGTTGATATTTCCATGATGAGAATTCCTCCAGCTCTGCTTATTTTCTTCTGAATATTTATATGATTCTGCTGTATATTTACAAAAAAATAATAAAAAACAGCTATTACTTTAACTCCTACATCTCCTTCCCATGTCTCATCCTTCCCTTACACAGACAAATAGGATTGGTTAACATGATGTACAGCATCTGAATAAACCACCTCATATTGAGAGCTATGATTCTGAACAAATTCATTGCTATTCCAATGGAGTTTTGAGTTTATTGTTGTTGTTTAGCACTAGGGATTGAAACCAAACCAAGGCTTCCTACATGGTTGGCAAGTGTTCTACTTAAGCCTTTTCCCCACACTGTTCTTTGTAGTGTGTGTGTGTGTGTGTGTATGTGTGTGTGTGTGTGTGTGTGACAGTGGGGGGGTAGCATCCGGCTGACTTTCCCTGGATTGGCCAGAATCTCCTATCTCTGCCTTATACGTATCTAGGACTAAAAAGTAGGCACTGCCACACCTAGTTTCTATATATACTTCTTGGTGACAATTCTCATTCTTCTTAAAAAAATTTTTTCCTATTTATTTCATGCTTTAACTAGAATATTTTATATCATAAACTCTTTATATCAAGGTAAAAAGTTACAATTAGCCAGATTATATTAGAGTACTTCTCAAAATAAAATCTAGGTACACACATTTGACAAATCCAAACAGCCTCTTCACCATACCAATACTGAGAAACAAAGCAATGCTGCAAATGAATTTATATTGTTGTGCCATATTTTGCATTCCTTAACAATATATCTTGAAAGACATGATTTAAGACAAATTGAGCTGAGTACGGGGGGCTCATGCTTGTAATCCTAGCTATTGAGGAGGTTGGGATCTGAGGGTCAAGGTTAGAAATCAGATCTGGCAGGAAAGTTCAAACTTCATTTCATCTATAACAGAAAAAAATGTTAAATTCAGCTTCACTGATCGAAGACTGACATCCGCAGCATTAACTTGGAATTTTACTGCCAATAGTACTAATATTTGGTGATTAGTATTGTTATTAGTAATAACACTACCATTACTCATATAGTTATTAACATATAGTATTAATACTGGGACTTCTTTTTTTGTTGTTTTTTTGTTTGTTTTTTTTGTTGGTTTTTTTTTGCAATGACATGCTTTTATTTTGCATTTATTGCTGCCCAAAATTTCATTACAAAACATTTATTCATGAAATTTGAAGATGAATCTCAATCACAAATATACAAAAATAAACATATATTTGTATATTTATTAGTGGCACTCATTATTTTTATTTTTAATATTTTATATTGCTATAATACAGGTGATATTCAGAGGGCACTACGCATTTTTATGTACAATTTCACTCATCCATAGACTGTGGCACAAATTTGAATAATTAGAAAAACAGTTTTCATCTATCTTGGTTACTACTGGAGGCAACCAGAAGAGCAGAAAAATTCATGATTCTTTGGGGTTTCAAACATTTTGCACCTAGAAGATACAGATGGTTTCATAGCTGTCTCACAAATGTCTTTATTGCACAACTTGAATAGCATATTCAATGACATGCATTGAATGCTTCCCTAGATATATTTTTATCATCTCATTTGAAAGATGAGAAATATAAGTAGAAAGACTTGTGGACAAATATTTTTTAAAGCCAGAATATTGTTTAAAGCCTTTTCACTAATAAATTATGACCTCAAATTTTTAAGAAAGCCTGAGACAACAGAATTGTTACCTGATGTATTAAGGTGTATACAATCCAATTCAAAAAGTACAATATAGGGAATATTGACAGGTGGAGTGAAAATTAAATTTGTCTTAAAGAAGTTTAAAATTGACAATCTCTGGAAAATAATATAAATACATTGTACTGTTTGACCATTTCCCAAACTCAAATGCCAGTCTATAAGCATATTTAAGCATTCACACAGACAAAAAAAGCATTCATGTTACACACACACACACAATATACACTGCAGTATGAAGAATTCTAGGTTAAATGTTGATAAGAGTCTTTAGAGCTGGCTTTGATCCTCAGATCTTAGCCCCTTGAGTAGCTAGGATTATAGGTGTGAGCCACTGTGCCCAGCTTCTCATACTTTTATGTAGACTTTATCAGAAATTATTTTGAAAAAGTTTTGATATCTAATAATAAATTTGGTTCAAATAATAAACTAAATACTATTCCATACTGAGTTTGTTTCACTCTAAGTTCAAATGATGCATCTAAACATTTTGAATATTTTATTCTCTATTGTCTCAGAACTGCACGGCATATGAAATCAAATATAAAAAAATAAATTGTGATTCTCTTATTCTTTTACCAATGTCAATACCAATACCAACAATGTAACATAATTGAATGAGTAGATAAACTATATGTTATACTGGGACTTCTTGAAAATAAAGAAATTGTCCTGTAAACAAGGGTAATATATCAGAAGTTTTACAAGATTTTCAGATGATACACATGAATAATTTTTGAAATCACAGGACCAGGTAGGTGCTCCCTAGAAAAAAATTATAGTTTTCAAATTCCTGTAAACAGTCCATTTATAAACTCATGCCATAAAAAGGAGAAAGCTAAAGTTTTCCACTTGTACCAAATAAGTCGATCTAAGTTATACCTGGACACTTGGATATAATACTTTGGTGAAAATGTTATCTGGAATATACAAATGCACAATAGCACTAATATTATTTAAAGAAGAGACTTTTATGAGTATCTCTGCTGCATTTGTTCACTCTCTGTCCCACCATTTCTGTGCTTCCATGACCGGCTCCAAATAGGTAAACTTACATATATGAAAAAAGGTACAGAAATCAAAAACAACAAAGGAGAAAATAAATTAACAGACAAAAACAAAAACCAAAGTGTCAGAAAAACTCTTGCTTCCATCTCTTGGAGTTCCTTTCAATACATATAATTTTATATGATCATATTGAGTCTCTGTGACCCTCTGCTAAGAAAATTGAAAATGAACTATATAACTTGTAGGGAATGTGGGATCAGTAGGAAAAAACTGATAGAAAACAAGGGAAGAGGTGACACTTTTACAAAAAATATATTCATTACCTATTTTATGGAATGTTAATGCCTCTGTACATCACATTTACAACAGCAGTAAAAATGTTTAAAAATAAAAAGAAAGCCTTATGTGAAAATAGCTTTCACTGTTAAAGGAAACCTATTCCCAAATTTGTCTTATTACCTCACCATGTTTGTGAGCTACGGAGTCTGTTTCAGTTTGAGCACCTAAATTTAAGAAACCATTATCCATAGTGATTCATTTTGTGCATGAAGAAGTAAAGAATACCCATATTCACCCACACATTGCACACACTTCCAACTATAAATCATCTAGGTTATAAGTTTCAAGTTTTATATTAGGAAATACAGGACATCTGTAAGTACATGGAAATAAGAAGAGCTGGAGGAATTCTCATCATGGAAATATCAACACGTTTTTCTTATGTCAAAGAATATATATAAACAAATCATCATTTTTTGTTTCAAAAAGCAAAATATCTACATGCTGTACCAATTGAAAATCCTCTGTTACTATTCTCTCTAAAATAATGTCAAAGTGTTGTCCAGTTCTACACAACTAATAAATGATCATCAAAATAATAACCCCTACACCTTATTCTCACTATTATTAATTACTGTACAGACCTGGTGTGTAAATGTATGTAAAAACAGCATAAATGTTTTCTCTAACAATTGAGCCTCTATAGGAAGTGACACAAATAAAATTCTGAATAAAAATTAAGAATGTCTTTTGTAGGAATGGCAATAAACTGAACACAACAGAGGAAAGACTACATAATACATATAACAATAGAATATTTGTAAACTAAAGTTACAAGTGGAAAAATTCTATCAAGATATATACAATGATAATATTTGTAATTGGAATGTCATTTAAAAGGATAAAATAGGGAAGAAATACTTAAAGTAATAACCGAATTTTCAAAAAAACTAAGTATAGTAATAGATGTTGAATCACAGATTAAGGAAGTTCAGAGAGCACAAATCACAATTAACATCTGTAAGTACCTGGGCATATCATCTACAAACTTCAGAAAACTAAAGGATACAATCTTGAAATAAAAAATAAACTGGACATAAGAGGAAGAAAAACTTACCTGAGGAATAATAATTAAGCTTCTCCTAAGAACTATGTAACCAAGAATTCACAGAAGAAAACATTTAAGCAATTGAAAGAAAAAAAATTAGTAGAGTAGAATTCTATAGCCTTTAAATTTATTCTTCAGTAGTAAAAGAAATGTTTTCTAAGGCAACAAGACAAAAATGTGCTAAAAATAAGTTTCATAAGACATGAGAAAAGGAAGGGAAATAATACAGATGAAAACCTGAGATGAGTGCTTGACTGGAAAAAAATATACATGAAGGAAGATCTTTCCTTTTTCTTTCTCTCAACTGAGCTGAAACATAACTTTCGAAAGATAACTTTTTCAAGAACCAGAAGATAACATTACCAAATAAGCAAATAGTTTCTCTGCATAACAATAAACAGAAACAGTCCTTCCCAGTTTTCCTCTGTATTTCCTACATAACCAGGAAGTCTCTTCTATGTAAATAGTAACAACTCTCATAAAGTTTCTCACTTAAGCCCTTAAATATCTTAGATAAATAACAATAGAACTGAGAGAACCACATGGGATTGCATGTGGGTTGATGATTAATATAGCAAATACAAGGACATACAAAATTGCATGAACATATAACTGATACATGTTGGAAAAGTACAAAGCCAGTTCAAAGGTATAAGGAAAAGAGAGTTTCTCTCAGAGCACCCAGCATGGAGGAAAGAAATGGTAAAAGACAGGGATGTGAGACTTTATGAAGATGCAAGAGCTGTTTCGAGCCCCAAAGACAAGGAGTGACATGACCCATCTCCACTTGGAAGGCAGGCACAGAGGAAATGTGCGAACTCTTCATATCTTTTAGTCTAAATGCTCAACTCAGAGAAGAATCAATCTTAAACATGAAAGTGGAGCCGCCTTATCTACTTATTTGCTGTTATTAAGTCATAAATTTCACCTTACAAAGATGCACGTGGATGCCATAGATCAATGGCAAATGCCATAGATAAAGCAAGTTGTATTTTAATGGTAAAATTGAACATTCATCCCACAAAGTCGTGATTAAAAAGGCTTAAAAAAGAAACAACATTTAGATATTGAGCTGAAGAAAAAAACCTAGGGTTTTAAAATATAATTGCAAAACATGAGAGCAGAGATCACTTATAATGGTAACATGTAGATTCTCTTATAGTTTTCTTTTGATTAAATTAATATCTCTTTTTGGCTTTTTAAAAAATTTTGTTAGCACAAACTAATTGTCAAAGGGGTTAGTGAAATACTTACAATACATATGACTTCCATCAAATTCTCTCCAGATATATTACCCTTTCTTAAGCACCTCCCATCATTAAACTTTTTTGTGGGTTTAATTATGCTATTTTCATACAAATATAAAATGTACATCTGTAATACTCATCTTCTTTCTCCCAGTTTTCCCCCTTCACTACTCACTAGTTATCTAGTTTTCACTCATATGAAAAATCTAAACCTAAAAAAAAGAAAAATCGAAGCCTATAAACAAAACACAATTTTTTAATACATGATCATGCATCAGCTTTAGAATGTGATAAAACCCAAATCACTGGGGAAATGTTGATTTAAATGTATTGCACAATCTTCAGCTTGTGGTATTTTATTCATTGCCCTGAAAGTTTTTAATATAATTCAGTACTTCATCAACAAACAACACTCGCATGTTTGAGTCTGTTAAAATCTGTTTCTCTCCGTACATGACACATGCTTTGTATTTTTTGTGAAAATAGACATATGTGCAAAAGACATACTAAGCTCAAGTTGTAGGAGCCACAGAGTCTATAAAACAGAAAGAGTTATGTTTTTAAGAGCACAATTCATGGATCTGGATTAATCAGTAGAATTTCTCAAGGAATCAATATCAATCCTTAATAAGAACAAGAATCAAAGAGCACAACAGAAAAAAATAAATAAAAAGTTTAAGCGCATCTATAAGCACAAAGCAGGAGGATAACAAGAGAGGAAAGGAAGAAGGAGGAAAAACAAGAAGGAAATAAAGAATCTTATGTAATTTTTATGCTTATTTCTCTTCTACTTATAAGAAAGTCCGCCTTGCTCCACGGTTGGAGACAGAAGAATGATCAAATTATAAACTCCAGTCTACCACAGAGAATTCTCAGGTGGCACCACTTTATTTACAAAGATCTTAAGCTTGCTCCTCATTTCCATCCTTGGTCACATGCCATTTCCAGGCAAGGCTTGATGACAAAATACTCTAATGTCCTCATAAATCATTATTAGAGTAATGTATCTCTCCTTATGCTCTTGATATAAGAGATGCATCATCACTTGACATCTGAGACAAAATTCAAGTAGGGATATATCTGTGGAATTACTAGAAAGGAAGCAGGAAGGAAAAAAAGAGGAAAAATAAAGAAATGCTGAGAGCCAGGCCCAGTGGCTCACTCCTGGAACCCTAACTACTCAGGAGGCTGAGATCTGAGGACTGAATTTCTAAGCCAGCCAGGGCACAAAAGTCCCTGGGACTCTTAACCACTTGAAAACCAAAAGTGGCACTGTGACTCAAAGTGGTAGAGTACTAGCTTTGAATTGAAGTGTTCAGGGACAGCACCCAGGCCCAAAGTTCAAGCCCATCAACCCCTCCAACACAGGAAAGAAAAGAAGGAAGAAAGAAAAGGAAAGAAATATTGGCATTGTGGCTCAAGAGATAGGGCAGTTAGGGCAGTAGCCTTAAGCTGAAGAGCTCAGGGACAAGGCCCAGGCTCAGAGTTCAAGCCCCATGAGAGACAACAAAAAAAAATGAAGGAAGGAAGGAAGAAAAGAAAGAGAGAGAGAGAGAGAGAGAGAGAGAGAGAGAGAGAGAGAGAGAGAGAGAGAGAGAGAGAGAGAGAGAGAGAGAGGAAAGAAAGACTGAGAACTACAAAGAAGGAAGGTAACTCCACTGGTGATTAAATAAACTTCTCCCTCTCAAGGAACAGAATGGTTCCTAGCATCTTCATTACCCCAAATAAAAGGTAGTTTCAGCACTATTCTTACTAATTAACTGAGAAATTCACTGAGAAACAACACCAACATATCAAGCTGAATCCTTACATTTCTTGTCAGGGAAAAAGATCATACACATAGAAATTTAAAATTTCTTGTAATTGAGTAACCATCTTGACTGAAAATTTAGCTGAACAAATATAAGGTAAGCTTTAACTGACTGTGAGGAGTTGGAAGATCAAATCATTTCCACATTTGCATAACAAAATTTATTATCTGTAATTAACCTCTGGAAAATTTATTTTTAATTTCCTCCTGTCAATATATCTGGAAAGTGCCATGTTAGCAGTGTTAACTTATAAGCAACCACATTCATGTAAAAGCCAAAGTAAGCATTAGTTGGATGAAATAGTTTCTCCTTAAATTAATTAAATAGTTGCCATTTTATCACATTGCCCAACTGGAAATGTAAGGAGAAATATTTTATATCATTGCTAAGTGACAACAAATCATAAAATACCATGTTTTGAACTCACACTGGCCAACACAACGCATTTAATCAGCAGTATGCACCTGAAATTCTTTTACATTTCATATTATTATTGTCCATTTTAGAGCAAAAATGTGCATCTTTAATCCAACTTTGCATTATAAATCACTCTAATTCAATATCATGTCTAACAATGACCTAACATCCAAAATATACAAAGAATTAAACAGGCATGTGTTTGATAGTTCAAATTCAGAAGCTACTTTAGATTGGAACTTTAAAAAATATTCTGTAGCCCAAGGTTAGGCATGCATCACTATGCCAGAAAGAAATATTTGTGTCTGCGTTTTCCTGTTTCATGAATGTGATTGTAAACAAACCTTGTTCGTTTCTAAATATTTAAAGCATAAAGCTATAGAAAAATGATAGAAGCAGATGAACTACAGTTTTTAATGTGAGTAATTAGATTTTATCTCTGCTTTTCCTGCTGCTTTCTTCTTCCTAATACTTCATTCATTTGGCAAAGTAGCACTTATGCAAGAACATTATGAGTATAATTATTATTATTTTTAAAGCTAACCATTGTGTTTATCCTGTGCAAAATATATTTTTTGAAATGCAATGCTCAGTGTGGAATTTGCTTTCACTTACCCTTTTTCTACAGTGTCCGCAAAGTCACATAAAAGTATCATGAAATGATCAATTGGGAAGTAGAAAATATCATGAAATGATCAATTGGGAAGGAAAAGTAATGTCATTCATATGGAACTATGAAATATAAGAAACTGGAAACATTCAGCCCAGTATAGAAAAGAATTAAATATTTATAGTGGAAAATTCTATACATCTGAAGATGTGCATATATGCATATGTACATGTGTATATATGTGTGTGCATGTGTGTATACATATAAACAGGCATAAATATGTCATGCTATTGTATTAGCCCTAGAAATATCAGTTCCTGCTAAATTACCAAAAAGTTTCCATTTCTAATACAAATCAAAATAAATCTTGTAGAATGCATTATTACTTCCTACCTTCTTCCTCTTTTGTTTAAACTCCTACTTCCTTTATTTTTCATGAAAATAGTGTCTCATATACAAAAAATAAAACTACCACCTACTAAGGTGGCTTTTAAGACAGTAGGTACAATAATATCGATACATACTTTGTCCTCCCCTAAACTGGTCCAGTAATAAAATAAACACAAGCAGAAATTAAACACAAATGTAAGTGTATTTTCATAGGTTATAATACTACAAATTCATACTCACACCTGCTACTATAAGAGCTGAATTTCAACTAACAATGTGCTTTATACTGACAAAGTGATTCTGAAAGTTATCTTAAAAAACTGGTTAAAAATATACAAGAAATCTTTGAAAATAACAAGATGGTTTGTAAGAAATTATTGACACTGTCACATGTGCAAGCATATCACTCAGATGTATATGTGTGTGGGGGAGTGTGAATGCACACACACACGTGTGCTGGTCCTTGAGCTTGAACTCAGTACCTACGTTCTATCCCTGAGAGCTCTTTTTCTCAAGGCTAGTACTTGAGCCATGGCTCCACTTGAGGCCTTTTGAGTGCTTAATTAGAGATAAAGGTCTAGTTTGGCATCAAACCATAATCTTCAGATCTCAGTCTCCCGAATAGTTAAGATTAGAGGGATGAACCCCTAGCACTTAGCCAAGAGTGTACACATTTTTACAATGCTGGTGACATGCTCACTTCTTGTAAAGAAATAAATATCTAGTAAGAACTACTCTGGGGAAAGAATTCTAGAAATAACTACTAATCTGGGCTAGCAGCAATATACAAAACATAAAGCAGGAGAAATTTTCCTACGGAGAATTCTCCACACAAGCGATGGAACAGATGAACACACTAGAGGTAGAAAGCTTAGTGATTAAATGCTGCTGAGAAGGTACAGTGACCTTGGTTCACCCCCAGCATTGAGAAAAGAAAGAATTACTTTATGTATTATTTTTAATTCTACAAAAAACAAAATGTTTTCCATCCTAACAAATGCGTTTTCAAACACCATTGTCCAATTCTTTGACAGTAACAGGACAACCAACAAATCAATTCAATTCTGAAGCAAAATACACAGCATCTATCAGATCTCAGAGACAAAGGGTTCCTATTTCAACCATGACTGTACTAAGCATGTCAGTCTTGGTTATGTGCAAGGGACCCTGGCCACCCATATTCTTTCCAGTAGACTTCAAAATACCAGATTTTCCAGCATTCCTCATACTGGAATATCCTCCAGAGACCCATGTGTGGCCTGGTCCCCATCCTGGGGTTCCATTGGGGAGGTGGTGAAACATTTAAAAGATAGGACTTAAGAGATGGACTTACACCATTGAGGTGTCTCTCTTTAATTATATATTAAGAAAACAAAATGATGAAACACCATTCAAAAGAGAGATTGCCTGGTTTGGCTTCTATCACGTAATCTCAGCTACTCAACAGGGTAAACTCAGGAGGACTGAAGTTTGAGTTTGAAGTTCTAGCAAAAAGTCAGACACAATCTTAATCAGGAAAGCGTGGCATGGTGGTCAGAGCCTGTCATTTCAGTTATGTGGGAAGAGTAAATAGGAGGATTACAATCCAAGCAAGTAGGACAAGAGGGAGGTATCTGAGATTCTATATGAAAATATCTGAAGCTAAGGAACCAAAAACACAGGTGGTACCTCACCTGCCTAGAAAGTACTGAGAGAAACGGGGTAGGAAGAATGAAGAACAAAATCACTTTAATATGAATATGAATACGAATAAATGGTTTCCCTCATTTGTCATAATCAGTAGAAACCTTGGGCTCTACTAGCAGAGATCTGCAATAGAGCAAAACCTTGATACATAAGGCCATATAGTATGAAGCTACTTGGAAGGACCTCCAGGATATTGAAACAAAAGCCATATAAAGAATGACTGTTGTCTTTAATGTACTATGTTATCTCTCATCTCCTTTGCTGTCCCTTGGTTATCTCATATTGTTACAGTATCTCACTTTGTTATCTGATATATTGAATTTATTTGTATTTGGTTATTTGAAATTTGATAGGGAAGGGGGGAAATCTAAGACAGGGGGTGGGTGGCGGGTGGGGGGGAGGGTAATGGGTACCAAGACATGTGAAAGGGTATCAATGTATGTGAATTAATGCACCTTCTATCTGGCAAATATCATGTAACCCTTTTATTAATTACAATAAAAATATATATATATAAAAAGAAAAAAAGAACAAAATCACTTTAATATGAATATTATTTAATTGTAGAGACCAATTTCTAGCAATAGTTTTACACACAGCAGATAACACATCATGGCATAAAACAACTTCCTATTCATTTAATTTTTAAAATAAGATTGAAGAGATTGAAAAAAATGCCACAACTACCTTCATTTGACAATTTGAAAGAAATTATGACCCTGTTATTCCAAGAAGAATTTAGGTTTGAGTCAATTTGTGTGTGTTTGTGTGTGTGTGTGTGTCCAAATAAGTAAGTTTATATCTTTTTAGAACATAAAAAATCAACATATTTATGTAAAACTATAATCTTCTACAAATAATATAGCTATGCAAGAAAGTTTAGTTTTTACTAGACACACACACACAAAAAAATACTGTTGGAAATGATAGTATTTAGTGAACTGGCCAGTAGTTGTTGAGAATATTTGACACATCCTTAACTATACCCCAAACACAGAATCAACTTTTGACATTATCCTTACAAATGTATGTAACTATGTAAAGTAATATCAGGACAAGCCACTGCCAAAGTTTTTCTTTAAAAATGGCTTGCATTCATGTACATATGAATTACTCTTATTTATTTTTGTATTTACTTAATTCATATGACAGAGTTGTTTTGCTGTATTTTTCTTGTCACTAAATTAAATCTGCCCAGATGAGAAAGGATCAGAAGAGTTATAGCTAATGAATAGCTAATGCTGTTTACCATGCAATTATCTTGCCTGAAATAACAGGATTATGTACAGTGTTTGATAGGATAATTTATTGGATACTAGTCCTCCTTTTAGAGGTTTTATCGTAAATCATGCAAAAGACATTTTGACAGCAGCTTTAAGTTTCTAATTAACTTACAAAGAACTCTTAAAGTATCTTTTCTCATAGTCACTTTTTCATATTTTCTTCCAAATATTGTTTGTAGATTTCTTACTGAAAGTACAAAGTTATCTACCTGTTAATTTGGAGAAAATTACTCATAGAAGGAAACATCATTCATGAGTGAGATGTGGTTAAAAAAAATCTCACATGTCTTCTGTTCCTGAATAGTAAGACTGCATGCACAGATTGGACTGAGAAGTTATCTACTACTGATTATGAAAATATAATTGTTGTTCCCATTCATGAAGTCTTAAGCAAGGGTTTATTCCACCTGTTTAACACTTATGAAACGATTACCAATCAACTTTTTGGCAATTTATAGGATCTGAGAAGTTTTCAAACACTGACATTAAGCCAACCAGGTCAGATGGAAGCAAGGACACCAGTGGCTCACACCTGTAATCCTAGCTACTCAAGAAGCTGAGATTTGAGAATCATGGTTCAAAACCAGCCGAGGCATGAAAGTGCATGAGATTCCTATCTCCAATTAACCACCGAAAGACCTGAAGTGGTGCTGTGGCTCAAGTGGTAGAGTGCTAGCCTTGAGCTGAAGAGTTCCAGGACAATGACCAGACCTAGAGGTCAAGCCCCATAGCCCACTAATAATAATAATAATAAATAATAATAATAATAATACCAATAATCTGGAAGGATATCTCAGTATCTCAGTACTTTGGGAAAAAATGTTACCTGAGCTCCTGATAGAACAAATCCAGGTATAAGGCCAGCATATCCTTTCTTATACTTTCATGAATTTGTTTTCCATATGAATTCTTCCATATTTTAGATCATGGCCTTAAAATAATAGTATAGACTCCTCTATGACTTTAAATAAATTATGCAAAATGTAACTTCTTTGGTAGACTTTCTCCATGATCATGTGAACAAAATGGTATACATCCTGAAAAGAGCTGCATTGTCAGTTCAGGTTTGCTTAGCCAGCGGACTATGTCTCAGTGTTTATGTTTCCAGCAGTTCAGATCTCACTAATACCTTAAGCCTGCTCTGCTTTTCATCTCTGATCTTACACAGTCTGAGAAAAATAAAACTAGCAATCTCATCAGCTAAAAATACACTGTCATAGGAAATATTGTTTCTGTTTTGCCTAAAGTAATAGCTCAGAGCTCTGATGAGAACCACTGGAAGCAAACTGACAACCTCATTTGTTTAGTCTCCCAAGGAATCAAAATATTTCCTTTTATATTTGGAGGAAATGATCCTCCAGAATTTTTTTTTGTGAACTCCAGAAGGCATTTTCTTAAAATGTGTTTCCTTGCTACATTTTGAAAATGCTTTTATATTCATGCATCATCACTTATATGGAGCCTAAAACATTGAACCTGAAGTCCTGTTTAAGAACTCCATTTTGAATGGCACGTGTGTGTTGAATCAATTTTACAAGGGAATTTCATTGTTTTAAAATTACTTCCTGCCATGTATTTCCTGATGCGTTCGTGTCAAGATCTTCTCCATCTTTCGTTTACTGTGACTTCAATTTTCCTTCACAGTTGATAGTCATTCTTCTCAAGAAGAGAAATGATTTGGGAAATGAGGTGGAATGGGATTCCCCCTGCTGATTTCAATCCAGAAGATGCTATGGGGTGAAACCCGCCTTGGGATCCTGCTGGTCGGTAATGTCGCCTTCACATTACCAAAATGCTGCACCTAACCACCGATTTTATGTATTCTTTTCCCCATGTAGGAAATACGATCACTATCTCTGGGTGAGATTTTCATAGAATAATAAAACAGCGCCCTCAGAACTTCTGAGTATTGTGATTAAGAAATTCAGTCTGTCAGCCATCAATCCTTGCATCTGCACGTATGTACAAGTATAAACACCCTCATCATGACTCTCTGCCAGAAGTTATATTACAATAATGACAAATATTTTCACTTTTTTTAATAGACCAGTTACTTTTATGACACATAGAAAATGTGGGTTTACTAGAATGGTTAGAAAGGACTCTACTAAATTTGGAATGAAAATTTACATCATCTGTTTCTAAAAGACCCACATGAAACTCAACTTAGATTCCACAAATCATTTTTTCCTTTGATTTATTGCATTGGTTGTTGTTTTGTTTTGTTTTGTACTTTTTCATCAATACTGAGGTTTACCTCAATGCCTCATGTTTGCTTGGTCTGCTTGCACAATTAGCACTCTACTACTTAAAGATGTACTTCCAGCCTGACTTTTTGCTGGTTAACTGGAGATGGAGTCTTGAAGACTTTCAACCTGGACTGGCTTCAGATCTTGGTCCTCCATATCCCAGCCTCCTAAATAGGCCACAAATCTTTTTTTTTTTTTTTTTTTTGCCAGTCCTGGGCTTGAGCTCAGGGCCTGAGCACTGTCCTTGGACTTTCTCAAGGCTAGAGCTCTACCACTTGAGCCTCAGCACCACTTCTGGCTTTTATCTATGTATGTGGTACCGAGGAATCGAACCCGGGTCTTCATGCATGATAGGCAAGCACTTTAACCACTACGCCAAACTCCCGGCCCGAGGCCACAAATCTTATTCACAGTTTTGGAGGACAATATCAGAGAATAGACAACCTTTACAACACGTTTCACCATTATCATTGGTATACATATTAACATAACTTAAAAGATAACAGTCTATGTTATATATGTTATATGTTACTGCATACATTTAAAGATACTAAAATTCATACTTTTATTTTTCAATGATTTCTGCAATTCAGTACTGTAAAGAAAAAATTCTCCTCAGTTCCTTGATTTCTAGGTCTCCCAAACTGTACTTATCATGAACAGTCCCTACATTGCTGGCAAATTATTGGAAAGTAATATAAAATTCATTCTTGATTATTAGCAGTTTATTGAGCTTTATAACAATGATCTGATTCATTTTAAAAGAGCTACATTATTAGAAAACATGTATTGTGTAGGGCACTTTGCAGGGAAATACTTCAGAGAGATGATGACTTTGCAAATAAGCCATAAGAAACTTGCTTCCATCCACAGTGAAGCAAATTGGGAGAATAATACAAGCAAGACTAACTAAAAGAAAAGGAGCTTCCAAAGTGATGATTGAATGTACATGTGATGCATCACTTAATGAGAAAATTGAATCCTAATAATTGTGGTCCTAATATCTGACATGACCAGCTTCACTACTTTAGAGACAGCATGAATTAATGCAAATATTATGAGCCTTACTGTCAATTAATTCTCTTTTCTCAGTTTTCTCAGATAATTGTTAACTATGGACCAAACTTACAACATCAGAGCTAGTATACCAACAAATTTATTGAAACAAATCTGCTTACTCATTTATATTCCCTAAGATGTTTCACATTAGATAATGTTGATAGCATTGTCCTCCCTTTAAAAACATTCTCTGTCTTGTGTAATTGTTATTAATATGCTATGTTATTTCTCTTCTCTTTTTTTGCCCTCAGGTTAATTTTGTATTGTTATTGTATTCGACCTTGTTACCTGGTATTTTGTATATACATTTATTCATTTATTTGAAATAGGAAAGGGAAGGTGGAGAAATAAGATGATTGGGAGGGGCTGGGGGGAGGGCAATGGGGGCAAAAACATGAGAAGGGGTATCAATGTGTGAGAAGTAATGCACCTGCTACCTGGCAAATGTAACTGTAATCCCGCTATACATTACCCCGACAATAAAAAGCAAAATTTAAAAAAATTCTCTAGTTCCTTAATAATTGCCAAATACATATGAGATCCCTTGACAATGGGAGAGAGACTAAAACCTTCAAGCAAATAAAAAAATAAAGCTCAAGATTGTAGCTAGTGTGTGAAAATAAAGTCTTCCTTTGTTGTTGAAGTCCTGAATGGCATGTATTTCCAGAATTTAGGCATTCTACCCGCCCCCCCCTCTGTCTCTCTCTCTGTCTCTCTCTGTCTCTCTCTGTCTCTCTCTGTCTCTGTCTCTCTCTGTCTCTGTCTCTCTCTGTCTCTCTCTCTCTCTCTCTCTCTCTCTCTCTCTCTCTCTCTCTCTCTCTCATTTATTTACTTATATTTTCCAGCTGTGGGGCTTAACTCAAGGCCTAGGAGCCCCTTTGCCTCAGCTTTTCAGTGGTTAATTGGAGATAATAATCTCAAGTAGACTTTTACTTGGATCTCAGCCTCCTGATTCCAGGTATGAGCGACCTGGGTGTTGCTTTCTTAAAAAAAAATTCACAGAGCCTGGATTATGAATGATATGCTGGGATTATGAATTATATGTTTGTCTCAGAAACACCAGTAACTCAGAATTACATCTTGCACTGTTAGGTTTGGTTGCAAATAACAAATAAAGCAAGGAGGAGAACAGAGACATAATTATGAAAGACACTAGAATGTGGAGAAGAGATTAAAGCTTATTAAAATATCATTCCTAGGCATTAGCAGCACTTCCATAATTAATAATATAACAGTTGACTGCACTAAGCACCATAACAGAAATTAAATTTTCATTTATGAACAGGAATAATGAGGTAATATAAAAAGATTGGGTTTGGATTTTTCTGCTGCTGTAGATTAATAATTGCCTAAGGTCTACATGCAAAATTAAGGAACACATTTGGTGGTAGAGAGGAATAATTCATTTGATGCACAAATATCCTTTAACCCTGGTCTGTAGTCCTGACATGAAACCGTCATTTACCATTCCTATTGCTATGGTTAGAGTTTCTATGATTGTTTATGTCATTCTGAGTATTATAAGGAGGTAGAATGTCTTTTTTTTTTTAGAATGTCTTTTTTAAGCAAGGTAAGTGGATAAAATATTCAAAGGGCACTTTGTTGAAAGAATCCATTAGCAAAATAAATATCGAGTGGCAGCTTATCAGAGATACTTTTAAGGAGATTTAGTTTCCAATAATAATGGCAACAGAAAATAACCAACATTCTTATAGAAACATTTCTTAAAGAAATCCTGGATATGGGTTGTTTGACTAAGTTCTCTGCTTTGATATTGCTAGGGATTTTAGGTTAATTTTATAGTGATTAAATTCTGTATTTGTAAATTCGATGTACTTAACTTATTATTTGTATAACTAAACCATACCCATGAACAAAAATTTGAGAAAACATAAGCAATGGTAACTGTATTTATAATTATGTTTATTCTATAAAAGGAAAGCACATTGAAAATAGAAATTATGATTATCCTAAATTTTCATTAGTAATCAAAAATCCTGGATAAACCAGATGCCAGTGGCTTATGCCTGTAATCCTACCGACTCAGGAGGCTGAGATCTGAGGATTGTGGTTCAAAGCCAGCCCTGGCAGGAAAGTCTGTGAGACTCTTAAATAAAATTAACCACCAGAAATCCAGAAGTGACACTGTGGCTCAATGTGGTAGAGTGATAGCCTTGAGCTGAAGAGCTCAGGGACAGCACTTAGGCCCAGAGTTCAAACCCCACATGGACATAAAAAAATTAATTTTTTAAAAGCCTGTGTAAAGTTCTTCTCAAATGTACTCAATATTCCTTCAATTCCCATCTTTCCAATTCTGATTACAAACCTGGCTAAAAGAAGATACGGAAAATCTTTCCACAGCCAGAAATTCTTTGCCAGATTAAGTATTCTCTGATCTTTAAACTCAGTCTCTCTCAAAGTCACAGACCATGGACTTCCCTGCTGGTACATTATAGCAATCGCCTCTAGTTCAGTTGCCAGTAGAGTCCTTGCTTTTATCTGAAACCTCATGAACACAGTCTTTATCATCTACATCTCTGCTTACAACATCCGAGATCGCCAACTTCCAACCTTTTCCCAAATTCACCCCACAAACCAGGTCCAAAAGCTTCGGGTCCATATGATCAGGCTCAGTCACAGCAATGGCTAAGCTTCAAGTTTATATTTTCTATGTCTTGTATGAAAAATAAAAGACAGCCAACAGAAATAACTAAAGGGAGAAGGGACATCCATTATAACAAGGAATATGCAACAGAGAAGAACAGCTCATATCATGCTGTCCAGGAAGCAAAGGAAGAGAGAGGGGGGGAGAGGGAGAGGGAGGGGAGAGGGAGTGGAAAAGGGAGAGAGGGAGAAGGAGAGGGAGAGAGGGAGAGGGAGAGAGGGAGAGGGAGAGGGAGAGAGGGAGAGGGGGAGGGAGAGAGGGAGAGGGGGAGGGAGGAGGGAGAGGGGGAGGGAGAGAGAGGGAGAGAGAGGGGGGGGAGGGAAAGAGAGAGAGAGAGAGAGAGAGAGAGAGAGAGAGAGAGAGAGAGAGAGAGAGAGAGAGAGAGAGAGAGAGAGAGAGAGAGAGAGAGAGAGAGAGAGAGAGAGAGAGAGAGAGAGAGAGAGAGAGAGGGAGAAATATCCCTAAATTCTGGAATTCTTTGTCTTCCCCCATGTATGCCATTCAGAAGGACCCCAGCTTGTGGGATTCTGTGATTGTAGATCAGTGGATCTTCTCTTAGTGATATCTCTCTAGCTCTACCCTCACAGGCACATTTGGAGCTGTGGTTTACTCATAACATGGAACTTGTCAAGATTCAACAGCAGAACTTCTTACACATTATGTTCTCCAGAAAGAAGGCCCAGCAGAAAAAGAGGTAATGAAAAATAAAGAGAGTGATAGAGAGAGCCTACTTCAATAAGAGCATTAATTCACACAAGAGGGCAAATCTAAGCATGCCACATTGAGTCTAGTGTCCCAATACTGTTGCACTGGAGACTGAGTTTCCAGTGCCTGGATTTGGGTATACATCCAAACTATCACACTATAAATTAGGATTTGCGGGACTTTAAGGGGGGAAAATGATGATGTTCCATTGTGTAGATCTGTTCAATCCTAGACTTCCATCTAAGGTATCTCTGCTTAAGACCATGTAGTACTACTACCCATGGGAAATGAAGGCTTAATGGAGGCCACTTGTCCAAAAAGGGAATAAATCTTAAGGTCTATATTGAAGTTACTATATTTGAATGACTCCACAATGTTATCTCTTCTATATTCAATTCTACCCACACTAGATCCTTATTCCTTCTATCAGTCAGCTTTCTCACTGTAACAAACTACAGAATAAAATGTTGATTTCATTCATGGTCACTTGGCCTTATTGACTTTAGGCCTCTGGCAAAGCAGCACAGAATGACAAGTTCATATGGCAAAAGAGGATGTTCAGTTCTCCAGCAGCCGAGAGGAAAAAGAGAGCAAAGGAAGGACATGGGTCCCAGAGCCATTCTCAAGGACGAGCCAGTCTCTAGGATTCTAGGATCACACCTTATAAAGCCTCCAACCATATTCTCTTGGAAATAAGACCCATACTATCACATTTGTCACTGTTCTTAATAAAATTCTATGCTGATAAACTCGTGTGTGTGTGTGTGTGTGTGTGTGTGTGTGTGTGTGTGTGAGAGAGAGAGAGAGAGAGAGAGAGAGAGAGAGAGAGAGAGAGAGAGAGAGAGAGAGAGTGCATGTTGTCTCACCCAGGTTGTCTTCTGACAAATTGATTACTTTTTCTTAAACGACGCTTCCCTTTGGAATTTAGCATCACCACACAGTCTATTTTTTTTTACATCCCTAGCTCCTTGTTCTTAGCCTCCCAGCTAGCTATATAATCACCAAAAAAGAATCAGAAAATATGCCAGATTAAACAACTCGAGAGGTTAGATCTGTTATAAATAAAATATATTGAAGAAGTTAGAGAAAGAAAAGGATTTTTCTTTCATATTGAATTGTATTTTAGAATTCTTAATGTAGAGTTGTGTTTTAGATATTGTGCTTTAAAATTTTAATTTGAAAGCAATTTTATACATTGTATTTTGTCTAGTAAGAGAGCTAAAAACTTTAGGTTACATATACTGCTAACATTGTTTCTATTTAGTCTATTATTGACTTTAACCTCTAGGTTTACATGACCTAAAGGGAAAATTAAGTATTGCTAGAATCTACCAGAACATTCCATGTCCTGCTGACATATTGGAAATATGTTGTCACCCTATAAAAATAACAAGGGTGATCTTTTTTAGCTCTTTCCAACTTCCAGGCTTCAGTGACAGGAAAGAAATCTATCACACCTTCCCAAAACCTGCATCTGTAATTTTAAACCTCATCAGCCCTGGAAATTGACCGGTACATGAAAAGAGTTCTTGGCTTTGTAGAATGCTGAATATGTTTGTACTTGTTCACCTTCCTATGCTTTTAGGAAGCCTTAATTTCTCATCTGTCTTTTTCTTAATTTTTAGTACATTGAAATAACAGTATCTATATAAATACCACCTAAAACATTTGCTATTTTATAGATAATCCATGATAATCATTTTCACTAAGGTAAGAAAAAATATATGAACTATTAAGAAATTTTCTTTTTCAGAGGAATACTGTACCAATGAACTATACCACCAACTATGAACTGATTTTTAGGTAAATTGGGGGACTATTTTAATTTCTTTCTATTGTATTTTATTGCCAGGGTAATGCATATAGGGGTTACATTACATTGATCAGGTAGTAGTACATTACTGTTTTCATTTCTTTTTCTTTTTTTCTAGATGTACTGGGGTTCTTCCAGCCTGAGTTTATTTTTTTCATATATTTTTATTGTAATTAATAGAAGGGTTACATTATATTCACCAGATAGAGGATGCATTACTTCACATATATTGATATCCTGTCTCATGTCTTAGTCCCCATTTCCCTCCCACCACTCCCACCCCTCATCTTGTTTCCCTCCTACCCTATCTGATTTCAAATAACCAAGTACACATATATACAATATATCAGATAACAAGGTGAAATACTGTACAATGCATGATGTTAGACTGTACATTTTTATGTGTATTCTTCCTCCTGAGAGACTAAAAGTTACCTCTTTCATAATGAAAAAATAAGCAGGCAGCTTGAAGAGTATACAACCTTGATAGCTCATTCAACTCCTATCCTTTATAGCAGACCACATGGAAAACTATATAGAACCACTGAAATCCCTAAATTATGATCACATAGATGACTCTTAATAATGCTTTGTGCTATCAATACAGCATAAAATAATTACACTGATACTTTAATATAATCAGTTGTTGAATAAAAGAAAGCTCAGGATGTAAGAAGAATGAATTCTTGGCAGTTAGGGTCTATATTATCAAGCTCAAAATTAAATAGCAATTTCCCCACAAGCCAATCACACTTTAGGGAGACTATTAGTGACATAAATTATGTAACAGGGACAGAAAAAGTACTTCCAAGAAGATTCTAAATGCCTCACTCAGAATGAAAGTTGAAAAGAACTTGTATTTTAAGTATGTTATTGAAGATTTAGAAGATTACAAAAATTCTGATCACACATAACTGTTGATAGCTAAATGTTTGGCTTGAGAAATAGAGAAGTGAATTAAAGGTATTTAAATCTGTCATGTTCATTTCACAATAGCTCATTGTCTTGATTTACATTTGTTTCTATTTTAAAATTCAGAAAAATGTTCAGTAATGTTCTCTGCTTAAGACTAATATCAATGTCTATGTGGGTTTCCTATGATCCATACCTTTGGTAAGAAACAATGTATTACACATTTTCATCTTAGTAATTTACATAAATGGACATAAACAGCGTGTTAACTTGAAACCCCTTTGTACAACTGTCTGAAGATAATAACAATAATTTAAAAAATATAAATTTTAAAAGAAGCTCTGACTAACTTTGACTGTTGTCTATCATAATACAATGATGAGGAATTCATGAATATTTGGGATAGCTTTTTGCATCAAAAGTAAATTAATAACCTTTAAGGTTTAGCTTGACATTTCTGTTAAGCATATATAATTTGCTTTTTAATAAAAAATAATAAAATTCAATCTAGTCTTCAATGTGTATAAGACTTACTCTCATTTTTTTCAATTATTTCTTTTATTCTGTCTGTTGTATCCCCTATCCGGTAAATTTCTGGCCTATTAAAGGGAGATCACATATTTTATCAAGTTTCATGATCCAAACAGTTTTTGTGACATGCATATTTTTCCAGTCTTTTGTAATTTCTCAATTGTAATTGTAAAGCAGATTACAATGAACCATCTCCCAGTTTGCTCAAGCATGTAAATGCTTGTTATTTTTGTTGATTATATGAAACAGACTTTTTATTGCTTTGGCAAACAAGATATAGAGACTATAAACTAAGTACCAGAATGGTCCATAAAATTTTTCTGTTAAACTAAAATATATTGCTGGCCTGAGAATACAAGAATAATGTAGCTTGGAAATGTTTTTGAAATTATTATATCAATTTCAATGCATTTGTTTTCCTCTAATAAAAATATATGTGACAGCTAATACAAAATTCAACCTGCAGGAAAGATTATCAATCTAGTTTCATTCGTAGCATCTTTGGGTCAATTGATTTGGGAAGTTACACACATCGAGCAGTATGTGCAAGTCCTCCATAAATAAAACTGCCTAATACTTCATCAAAAAGTTTTCATTGATTTGATCCACCAGCAAGAAGAATAATATTTAAGGAAAATAAATAACACGGATCACTGAAACATGGTTCATGTTAATGGTGGAACTAAGAAAAGATGAGAATTTATAATTGATGAAAAACAATAAAATAAAGTTCTATTAAGTTTTGAATAAGCAGCTATACAAAGGGTTATTTGATTTTGGCTAAACATGGTAATGGGTCATTAGTTTGAGACAGTGGTTTGACTTTGGGGACTTTCCTGAGCAAAAGAATGAAGAAAAAGAGAAAATGTTTTCAAGAATTTGAAGTTGTATTTAACAGATAATATCTATCTAAGCCTGGAATTGAAGCAAATTTTCATATTGATGAGACAATGAGAATATTATCCAAGTTTTACTGTGACAAGTAACTGAGAGGAAAACATCTTAAATGAGAAAAGTCTTATTGTTGACTCACTTTTTCTGAGGTTTCAGTCCACTGGCTCTGTTGCGGGGCCATGGCAGGGAGAGGCAGGATATCATTGTGGAGTGGCAAGGTGGAGCAGAACACACTTCATGGCAACTAGGAAACAGTAAGAAGCAGGAGTCAGAGACAAGGAATAATTCAAAGGCACATTTTCTGCACCTACCCACTTTTTTCACCTAGGTGTTGTTCTCCCCCATTCTACCACCTCCCAAGAATCTGTTTCACCTGTGAAACTATCTGTGTATTTAACCATTAAATCAAAACCCTTTTGATGGAATAATCTCTGGAAGTGAGCTCACAGATGCATTCAGGGGTGTACTGTAAACTGGAAGAACCCAGTCAAGTTGACCCACAAAATTAACAGAGACAGACAGACAGAGACAGAGAGAGAGAGAGAGACAGAGAGAAAAGAGACACATATTCCAAAATTTAGATACTAAAATATTATCATCGGGAAAAAATGGCAACAAAGCATCTTTATACTTATAGAGTAGCTCATGCTGACCAATATCCAGTTTAAATGAGATTAGAGGTTCCCATGGTGCAACTTCCAGTTGAGTTATTTGAGCTGAAATGTCACTTTCCTTTGCAATTTTTATTATGAATTGCTGGAGAGTCAAAAAAGAATAAATAAGCTGAAAATCACTTCTTACTAGCAACAAAAAGTATTATCAAAAGGAATTTGGAGATTTGTCTGGAATATTTGCAAGAATAAGATGGAAGACTGTTTATGTAAGCAATAGTGTGTGTGTGTGTGTGTGTGTGTGTGTGTGTGTGTGTGTGCACCAATCTTTCCTGGAGTATGAAAATATGCATATACTATGTTTTCTTGTAGGTTCAAAATTTTACCTGCCCATGCTGAAAGTCCCTTTGCCATCCTTAAGACTTTAGCCAAGGGCACATTTCAGACCTAAACCTTGTGTTGTTGGAATTGCGGGCTCTTTGGCGGTAAGGATATAGAAGGGAGCTATGAGACAAGTATTCTAATAGCAGCATCTTGTCAAGTGAACAATCTCACAGCTACAGGCAATCATTAGCAAAAAGATAAAAGAGATGGAGACATGCTGAAAGCAGTAGGAAAACAAGTTAGGTCTGTATGTGGAGGAGACCACCTAGAGGAAGGAGGTCTTAGAGGCTTGTTTAGTAATAGCTAGCAATCTGTCAGAAAGAGCAAGCTGCCATTATAAACTGGATATCAAAAGAATGCTTAGAGAAGAGGGCAAATACTTTGCTAAGATATTCTTGAGAAATTTTCTTCCCCCTTCTCTATTGATTACTCAGTTGCATTTTACTATTATATTTGCACACACACACACACACACACACACACACACACACACTTTTCTGATTTGAATATTCTCTGGTAGCCAAACTAGAGAACATGATTGTCAATATTCCTCTCTCTTGCCGTAGGCTTTTTTTTCTTGCTGTAGGCTTCCTTAATATGTCAATCATGAGGATTGTTTGAAGATTTATCTACTTCCAGGTTTACCCAGCATCTTAAGGTCCAAGGTTTACTTTCTGAAATTAAATTACTCTTTCTTATTTTTGTTTATTGGCTAATAGGTTAGCAAAATGCTGCAATGATGGAATATCAATATTAATTTGTGGATCTCAGTGAGGTGCCTGGAATGAGCCCAAGCAATACAAAATAACTTGCACTTAGAATGCT
The DNA here is from genome assembly GCF_031878675.1 of Megascapheus bottae. Taxonomy (NCBI): domain Eukaryota; kingdom Metazoa; phylum Chordata; class Mammalia; order Rodentia; family Geomyidae; genus Megascapheus; species Megascapheus bottae. The sequence goes on from NC_143509.1 coordinate 92,503,503, forward strand.
TATTGCCTAATCAGACTCATAAATGTGACTGAACTTTTAATCAACTAGGTTTGCTTGATTCATGATCCATTTAAAAGTCTGTCATCTGAAATAAAAGACAGAATAAATAATAGTTCATAGGTTAGGAATTTTCCAAATAAAACTCACAGGATAAATTCACTTCACCCCAAAAAAGATTGAGAATATAATGAAAAATAATATAGTGGACATTTTCTACTTCTAAAAGCATTCTTTCTCATAAATAATATGTATAAAAGATAATTAGCCATACTGCTCTTAATAAATCTCTCATATTTTGTCATTTCTGTCCAGTGAAAGGTGGCACTTGCAATTGAATTTCCTAATTAATGCATCATACATACATCAGATTAAAATGCAATGAGTAGTAAGTATTCTAGGAAACATTTATATGACTAATCTAATTGATCACTTGTGCAACAATTACATGCAGCTAATATTCTTGAAATAATTATAGAAAATACAGCTTTCACTATCCTCTTGGTTTCAATGAAAATAACAGCATTCATCAAGGGGATATAACAAAATACTTGGCTGAAAAGAGAAGAAAATACAATATAAAAGATAGATACAAGTAAAAACCAAAATAAGGGAAAGGGAAGAGAGTATGAATGAGGTCATAAATCTCAATAAAATAAATATTTGTAGCCAAAGTCCAAGATTCATGTATTAAACCATGGCTACTGAGAACCAGATCCCAAAAGAACAGCAGGCTCCTAGCTCTGACATGACAAACAAACCTCAAATATTCCCCTTAAAATTTCCCCAAATTATGTTCCATATGTGCAATCATACACAGACAATATAGATAATTATACATCATACATGTTTTTGTAGAATCAATATATATAGACCAAATATATAAATTTATATATAATTTTACAGATATGTGATTCTATATTTTATTTTTGCCAGTCCTGGGGCTTGAACTCAGGGCCTAGGCACTGTCCCTGAACTTCTTTTGATCAAGGTTAGCACTCTACCACTTGAGCCACACTGCCACTCCAACTTTTTCTGCTTATGTGGTACTGAGGAATCGAACTTAGAGGGCTTCATGTATGCTAGGCAAACACTGCCACATTCCCAGCCCAATACAGGCTTTTATGTGCATACGTCTGCATGTGAAACACATAAGGAAATATAACACAATGAATGAAGATGACCAGAAGAAGAAATCTATAAACTTATATTCTTATAACTTAACTACTGACATTTATGAAAAATATACTACAAAATAACTATAAAGTAATTCTGAAGTTAGACTAATATAAAACTTAAAAATATGAAAACAAGCTGGGCATTGCTAATGTAATCCTAACTACTCAGGAGGCTGAGATCTGTGGATCACAATTCAAAGCAGCCCAGGCACAATAATCCATGAGACTCACCTCCATTTAACCACCAGAAAACTGGAGGTGTTGCTGCGGCTTGGGCAGAGCGCTACCTTCAAGCCCAAGAGCTCAGTGGTAGCCTCTAGGTTCAAGCCCCACAACTGACCAAAATGTGAGAATTTTTAGGAATAAAAATGATATTGATAGTGAGTGCACAACACAGCATACATTATCTGAAAGAAAAATTTTAAGTGTCAGCTGGGTGTGATGGCTCACACCTGCAATCTTAACTACTCAGAAGGCTAAGATCTGAGGATCGCGGTTCAAAGCCAGTCCCAGCACTAAAGATCCTGAGACTTTTATCTCCAGTTAATCACTATAAAACAGGAAGTGGGTCTGTGGCTCTAGGGGTAGGATGGTAGCTTTGAGCTGAAATGCTCATGGCCAGCTTCAGGCCCAGAGTCCAAGCCCCATGACCCACAAGAAAAAAAAATGATGTGTCATATGAATTTGAAGAAATCACATAAAGTTCATAAAATACAAAATTATCCTGTCTTAAGTCAATAATACATGAAGTTCTACTGAAATTTCATGAGTAATAGATAAAAAGAAAAAGGAAATTACAATCAAATCCTCTATGGCCAAGGTATAGTAAGGAAAATAATTATGACTATTTCTTTGCAATATTGAAAAGGGATTTCAGAAAAGGGATTTCTCCAGTGTTTAGAGAGAGAAGAAATAAAGAATATACAGAAATTTAATAGTTACAGATGGTGACTTGCTATAAAAAAAACCCTCAGCTTAATTTTAATTATGTTCTAAAATCTAAGTGTCACTGACTGTATTGTTGAATATTTGTTTGTTAAACATGACATATGAAATATGATGTAAAAATCAATGTTAATAAATACTTTAATAAAAGAAGAAAAAAAATCACACATCATACAGATTTATAGACACATAGTTAACAAAGCTTAGCAAGATAAATTGACTAAGATAAATTTTTTACAGAATGAATTTTATCGTCATATAACATGCATACTTATAAAGTTACATTCAAGATTTTGCTCTTTTGCAATAGCATAAAATAACAAAATATACTGATTTTTAAAAATATCTTGAAAAGTCATTTATTGCCAATATAAAAGGAAAACAAAATGAAATGTCCAAGAATCCATTCATAATTCCTTTAGAAAACACAATCTGTTCATATTCTTCTGGTATAGGCTATAGTAACCAATAAAATCTCCATTAAGTAACTCATTTGAAGCATATTGTTCTAGTTACACAATGGGCAACCAAGCCTAGAAACAATAGTTTTTTTTAAAATATTTTGATTGTAATTAATAAAAGGGTTACATGATATTTGCCAGATAGAAGGTGCATTAATTCACATACATTGATACCCTTTCACATGTCTTGGTCCCCATTACCCTCCCCCAACCCCCCCATCTTGCTTTTCCCCCTTCCCTATCAAATTTCAAATAACAAAATACAAATATATCCAATATATCCGATAACAAAGTGAGATACTGTAACAATATGAGATAACCAAGGGACAGCAAAAGAGATGAGAGATAACATAGTACATTAAGGACAACAATCATTCATTATATGGCTTTTGTTTCAATGTCCTAGAGGTCCTTTCAATTAGCTTCATACTATATGGCCTTATGTATCAAGGTTTTGCTCTATTGCAGATCTCTGCTAGTAGAGCCCAAGGTTTCTACTGATTATGACAAATGAGGGAAACCATTGAGCCTAAGTTCCTTTGAGTCTGGCTTACTTCACTTAATATGATTTTCTCTAAGTCTTTCCATTTCCTAACAAATGGGGCGATGACGTTTTTTCTGACAGCAGCATAGAATTCCATTGTGTACAAATACCACATCTTTTTGATCCATTCATCAACTGAGGGACATCTAGGTTTTTAATCCCACCTCTCCAGTGCAGTTGGTTTTCCCACTCCCCTTAATTTACTTTGATACCTCCTTCTATGTAGACACTCGGAAGCCATTCTATCCATCTTCATCACTGTATTTTATTCCATTTCTACCCCAAGACGAGAACTAATACAGCTAGCTCCCCAACCTTGAAACAGGTCTTTTTAAGCCCTACTTGGTGGCTCAGATTTGTTACTGCAGCTAATTACAAAGCAGAAATTAGAAAATTTGAGGTCCAAGCCCAGCTAGGGTAAAAAGCAAAATGTCCTCACAAGTATTAAAGACTTGTTCAGTAGCATGTCATCCCACCTACAGAGGAAGCTTAAACGGGAGAGTTAACAACCTGAGAATTCCACCCAAAGCCAGCAAAATGAACAGAAGCAAAAAGAGCTGAGGGTATGATTCAAGTAGTAGCTGGGGGTGTAGCTACATAGCAAGTTGCAAGGCCCTTATTTCAAACTGCAGTACCTACTGCCAAAACCAAACCAAAAAATGAATAAACTCACTAATATTTCTTTCCACCTTTCTGGTATGTATTTGAGACTTCTGCATTTACAAGTTAGTCCTAAATAAGCTTATGTTTTTCCATTTTTTAAAGATTACCTTTAAGTAGTTTTACAAAGAAGTTGACATTTAGCAGTTTATGAACACAATATATCTAGAATAAAATATATCAGTGTCACCCCTTTCAACATTCTCACCTATCCCTCTCCTAACCATTATTTTCCCTCATTCTTAACTTTATAAAACTCTTATTCTTGCATCCTGGTTTATCTAGCCTTTTCTCACTCTGTCCCCAGAGCTCCAATGCTATCAGTCTAATTTTAGCATTTTCCTTATATAATAAAAGCACTGAACAGTCATCTGCTCCATAGTCTATTTTCCTAGGTCAGGAACCAATTTTATTTTCTGTGTACTTTCTCTTTATCTCTTTCAAATTACTACTTTAATTATTATAATAAATGTACATGTGCATCTTAGTATGCAACAGTGAATGTATCAATAAGAGAGTGTATATGAAAGAGGAATAGAAAGGAAAAACACACAAGAAATACTTCTGTCCCTTCAGAGAAGTTAATACAATGTCAAAACTATGTCTTCTTCTTGAATATTAAATACCAGCCTTCTATTTACTTTCTTTCTATTGGCTAAAATACTTCCACAAAAAATAGTATTTCAGTTATAAAAATCTGTTCTATATGTAGCTTTCAACATGAGTAGTTTTGTATCCAATTTACTTGGTTCCTTGACTTTTACCAAGATGAGTATTTCAGAACAACATCTCTCATGCACGTTTGGGATTTCATCTTGTTTTTCCTTTTCTGAAATTGAAACATCAATGTAATTGAGACCTGTGTCCAAATATTTGCTGTATTTTCTCTATAAGTGACTGAGGCACCTCTGAAGTGAAAAGCTAGTTTCAGACGAATCAGTGTAATACAAAAAGTAACAGCGTGTCACAAATGATCTTTCAGAAAGCATATGGCCTCTTCAGCTTTCAAGAAGTAAATCAAGATGTCTCTACATTGTCCTCTTGAGCAGTGACAATGATGATTGCTTCTCACATGGTCTAACAGCAGCACATTACCCCATACCCTGATGAACAAATCACTTACCTGGCTAGACAGCTACTCTCATGCCATCACTGCCCATGGGAGGAAAGCAGGACCTTCCCTTCTTCAGTTTCCTGTCTGTGTCAAAACCAAACTGGAGAATTTTGAATCTTCAGATGTCCCCCTTGCTAATATTATCCTATCTGAGAACTAGCTGGTTATGGAATGCCCACAGTTATCTAATTGTCCAAAACCTGATGATGCCCTGTGACAAAGCTTACAGAAAAGAACTGACAGTAGGTACCACCAAAACCAGACAAGGGCCAGCATTTCTTTACTACTCTTCGCTAGCTGGTATAGAACCTTGGCATCTTTATGGTAAACTATAAAGTATGCACTTCAGTGTATTTGTCAAATGAATGAAAACCTTGCATGAAGTATATGCAAATAATCTACTGCCAGTAGAAGGTAAGGAAAGGAAATAATTAATCCATTAGTTCCCTTTATTCAACCAGCAATATTAGGTGGTGAGTGACAGGGTACAATTGCTATACTAAATAGGAATATGGAAACGTAAATCCTTACTATTTTGGCATAAACTTTGTATTACTTTCTAGCTGGTTAGTCAAATGCCCAAATCTCTTCTCTTAACATTGCCTTGAATATTTCATGTTTTTCACATTTAATAATGTCAGGGCTTTTCACAGTAGGGTTTACATTTGATTTGGGCACACAATAGACAACTCCTAAGGCAACCTATAATTCCAATCCATTAGGCTAATGGATTGCAGCTGCTCTGAGCAGCGGGCTTGTCATCTTTTGATAATAAAGTCTAGTAAGACATAAAGTATAAAAATAAATAAACTGAAAACAATGACTACATTTAGCCAGCAAAGGTAGTTATTTTCTTTTTCCCCTTATGAAAAGCTAGTAAACAGGCAGAGCCAATAGAACTTTTGAAACACACATGAATGTGTATGAATAATTGCCTTATAAAACATAGGAAATGTTCCACATGATAAATTTTTGTTGGAGAACTCTTGGTTAATCAATATTCTTTAGTTCCTTTCTTTCAATTTTTAGTCTTTAAAAAACCATTATTATTACACTCCTTTGCCTATTTATTACATCATTTATCATTATGGATTTTTTTCAAGTGGATACTATACGATTCAATTTCATTCTAGAAGTTTTCTAATGTAAGGTCCTATACATGTGAGAAGTAAAATCATCATGGAAGAAAATAAGGTATCTACAGAGAGATTTGTGTTTTCTATTTTAATTTATCATTACTCTAAACTTTTCTTCTCAGTGGTATGAAAGCAAATATGCTTTTATTAAATCAATTCCATTAAGTTAAAATAGAAAATTTGATGATCCTAAGAGACACCTGGCAGTTCTGAATATAGAACTTCTATCCTTGGCTAAGGCAGCAGGGGGAAATGTGGAACACAAAATCTACCTGGTCTAGCTAATGGTCTTTGCATTAGGTTGTCTGCAATAAAAAAAATAGTGCTAATTTACAAACAGTGTTAATAAAAAGAGATTACATATCAATAATACCTATAAGATTCTCCATGATGAATTAATTTGAAAGATCATTTCTGATGTTCATTTTGTTGTCCTCAAATTCATTTGTCTTCATGCTTCATCAATGGCAGTACAGGATTTGGTTTGTTTTAAGGAAAACTTCAAGGTTGTGATAGAGAGATAGGGAAGAAAAAAAGGAAAGGAAAGAAAAGTAGGAAAGGATTAAAGAAGAGAGAAGAAAAATGAGAGAATATACAAGGAAGAGAAACAAGAAAGGAACAAGAGATTCAGCGTGGATTGAGAGGAAATTGATCTGAGAGAGGAGGGGAGAGGAGGGATGGGAGGACAAAAATAAGCAAAAGGGAGAAGTTGTTTCCTAAAGAAATTATCATTGAAAGCTATGATTTTGACAAGACCCACTTAACTGAGGTGTATACCTCAGCCTGGAACCGTGAGGAAAGACAAGGTAGTAATATGGACAAAATTTTGGATTAAAGCTTTAGAGCTAATAATCTTCATTTAAATGATGGTGATTGCCTCTGTTTTGGAGTATAGCTTCCTGATAGGAAAGCCAGCAAGGACAGACTTTATTCATAAACTTTTCCCTGGGTCTGCCCCCAGAATAACCTGTCAGAAGGGAAAGATTCCCAAGTGAACAAACAGACTAACAGGAGAGCATATGCTGGGAGCAATAGCAGGCTTATTCAACCAGATAGCAAAGTTTGGCACTTGGAGTTTCTGACAAGAACTCTATTAAATGGAAACTAATGTATAACTACTTGTCTGTCAATGAGCCACCTCTGTCACAATACACAAAAGAAATAGAAAACCAACTGAGGTTTTTACTCTTTTATCTAAATACTTGGATAAACTCAAGGTATGTTTATTGTCAGTCACTAATCCTGCCTTTGAATTCCCATCTATATTGCAGATAAGGATTTGTTTTCAATGCAATGGTCTTCTGAGAGAGCCTAATTGTTGTATTGGAAATTTAACATTGGTATCTGGATGCACCATCGGACTTTTCCTGAAATCTTTTTATCTTTTTCCCCTTTTAGTAAAATTGATAATTTTAATAGTGGTTTAGGAGAAAAGGTTTATGAAGGTAGGCATGTTTTCTGTGCTTATAATAAGCAATATTATACCTGATTCCTAGGGGTCCCTTCTCCAATTTCTCATTAGTACAAGCACTGTGATCTTTTTTATCTTAATATTACAAATATTCATAATTTGAACATACTTGCCTAAAAATAATTTAAGCCTTTGAATAAAATAAATTTTAACACCCTACTTAATCCAATTATCTCTGAAGTCTCTATGGAGTTCAAAAATAAATTTACAATAGCAGTTAGCACTAAAACTGATAAATCTGTAAACTTGTGAAAACTAACTTAGATTTTAGTGAACAATGTTCAATGATACATTCAATAAAATTGTGATAGAATTCCTTTATAGTATATCTAGCTATGGAAAATTGCATAGTTGATATGAATGAATCTATTTCAAAATGTTGGTTTTTAAAATTATATTCAAATTTAATATAATTGAAGTCATTTAAGTATTACATATTAACTCATTTTCTTCGATGTCTCTTAAGTTTCTTTTAATAATAGGATCCAATATAGAAATATATACACATACATGTAGATAATTCAAATTCATTCTATATTTTCACAGAGAATTCAATAGTTTTTAATATATTATTTTTAAATAGGAAAATGACTCCTAGTCATAATAATTTTTCAGCACACAACAGAACTGAAAAATGATTTGGGTTGAGGATATAATTCAGTAGTATTAGGCTTCCTTACTGTACAAAATATATATATATATATAAAAAGATAAAACAACCAACACAAATTTATCGAAGGACCTGAATCTTCAGAAAAACTTTGAAATAACACAATTTTTAAAAAATGTTTTAACATCAGGGTGATGTATAGAGCAGAGGTATTACAGTTATATGCCTAAAGTGGTGAGTACATTTCTTGTCCTTGTTACCACTTCCTCATTTTTTTCTTCCACTTTTTCTACCCTAAACCTCCACCCCATCCCCCAATTTACAAAGTTCATTTCCAACATATTGTCTTATCGAGATTGCATTGGTTCGCCCTTTGTCCTTTGTCTCACCATTTTATTGTTTGCCTTCCCTTCCCTAATTCACATAAATGTATATACAAATATCGAGGGTACCAAAATCAAATACAGTAACAACAAGAGATAAACCACGGGGTGGGGGGAGAATGAGAGAAAAAAGAAATAACATAGTTTATTACAAACAACAATCACAAGGATAACCTCTGTTTCCATATTTTAGAGTTCATTTTGCTTAGCATCATCTTATATGGTCATATGCACATAGCTATTGAGCTACTGTGATCTTCTGCTAGGACAATATACTTATTACAAATGAGAGAAACCATGGAATCTTTGGGTCTGACTTACTTAATATTATTTTTTTCAATCTTTCCATTTCCTTGTGGATGGGGCCCTGTCATTCCTTCTGATGGAAGCATAGTATTCTAGTGTTCTATCACATTTTATCCATTCATCTCCTGAGGGATATAGCTCCTCTGAAACAACACATTTTTTTTAAAAATTATGTCTTACAGTAGCCTATAGTCAATTGAAACCAGTATTTTTGTTTATTTGTTTGTTTTTGCTAGTTCTGGGGCTTAAACTCAGGGCCTACATGCTGCCCCTGAACCATTTTGTACTCAAGGCAAGCAATCTACCACCTGAGCCAGTGCCGCTTCTGGCTTTTTCTGAGTAGTTTATTGGAGATCAAAGCCTCATGGACTTCTTCCTGGCCTGGCTTTGAACCCAGATCCTCAGATCTAAGCCTTCTGAGTATCTAGGATTTTAGGAGAAACTGATTAAATAAGGAAGAAATAGTCATTTAGGCATTAAATAGTTCAGATACTTAGAAAGTGTTCACAATTCTCTTAAATTACTTGGTCCTAAAATGCAAACTGTGGGTTTATTTTTTACATATTTTGATGGTGCTTTGTGTGTCGACAGAAGATGTAAGATATTAAAGGTGCTAAATTGAACTGATCATCTCTAGGGAGCTCAGCATTAGATTTTGAAAGCACAATTGTCTAAATCTAAAGTTGAACATACACTATCACAAACATTTCAGCTCCTTTTCAGAGACTAATTCCCTTCCCTCCTTCTTCTTTGAGACTCCTTCCTCTCTCTTCTCTTTTCAGTTAACATGTTTTCTATAAATTCAAGCATCCAGGAATTGATGCATAATAGGAAATCAAGTGGTAAATTTTAAATGTAAGTTTTACTTCTGGAGTGTCATTTCTGTGCATGTGAAATTCTGCCATGCTAAAAATAGGCTCTTGTTTGAAAAACCTCTTTATGTCTCAGATTAAAACATTCAACGTGGGCAGAACTAACCTCCACTCCCAAACTAATAACTAGATAACACATCACAGGTACATATTATGAGCTTCTACGTGAATACCCATTTTAACTGAAAGTCAAGTGTCATAGAAAACAGAAGTTCAATTTTCAGAACCTTTGCAGCTCAATTATTGGCAGCCGACCTTAACACTGCTGTATTAGTTGAGAAAAAAACAGGATGAAATAAAATGTGAAAAACTTCAACATGAAATGTTTTATATGTCTACAAGAAAATTTTTCTTTTGGAATTCTATGCTAACAGAAATTATTTGTAGTTACAATAAGCCTGTCTTGAAAATAAATATTTTGAAAAATGAGACGTCTTTTCCCCCTTCCTTTAGTAGCTCTCTAACTCTACCAATTTATGTAGAGCTATTAAAAACAACATAGTCTTCCCCCAAATATATACATTCATTATGTTGAAGGAGGATAAAAACTTCTAGTGGAATCTATAAATAAATGTATTTTTGGAGCATGTAGCTAAGATAATGTAACGTTTTTTAAATGTCTTCATCCCCAGATACCCTGCCAAATAGGATGCTCCCTGCTGTGAAAACTTATCACACTTCCCACCTCCTTTCCCAAGTTATCAGGCAGACTTGGCATGAAGGTGACAACTTAAGCTAAAAAGCTGTCAAAACAAAGAAGAGCTAACAGGCATCTCCAAGGTTGATATATATATATATGTATATATACATATATATATATATGTATATATACATATATATATATATCCTGCATCATACACCATCCAGAATGAAATGTATGAAATCGAGATGCTTCTTCAGAAAATAAGTACATTTGTGTTTATTGAACTGAACACTTAATATCTGTGCAACCATTCATTTTCCAAGTATGGTTCTTCTGCGTCCATAGATAAACACAATACCTTGCTTCAAGGACATAAAATAAAACTAGAGAAGATTATTTTGCTCTCAGCGTTCTAAGAATTCTTGCAAATGTTTTCGTGTTCTATACTCTCCTTTTATCCATGGTGCATTAGTTCCTTTAAGAATCTCACGTGTGCCTCAAACAACTCATAAGGGATAGAAAGTCTGCATTGCTACTGTCAGAATTCACCCATTCTCCTTTCTTCTATCATATTTACCACAGTTTTCCTATATAGGTCATGAATTCTATAAGCTCTTCTTTCTTTCTTTTCATATACTTTTCAAAATAATTGTATGTACTGAAAAGGGCAGTGATTACCATTTCTTATATTGGTAAAAATCATTACTAATCAAATTTTGAAATGGACAATACATATACCAGACACATGGATAATTTTAAGGTTAGTCAGCTTTCCAGTTGATTCCAGAGTTTGTTCTAAACCACATAATCCATTTCAAAGAAAAGTAATGTCATTCAGAGTACAAGCTTAAATTATTGTTCCATCTTCATCATCACTTATTGTGACCATGGCTATAAATCAAATGTTAGTAATTCCCTATTTTAGCATGGCATGAAATTCTTGGATGACACATAGCATGTGAAAAATCTTCTGTGACTGTGCTTGGCAGTTTTATCTAGCTCAGTACCCACAGCATATGCTAATTTAGTATTTTGTGTCATATAAACAGATTGCCAAAGGTGGGACTTAAAAATTAAAACTGTAGCATTTATTGAAGATCAGCAATCTTGCATGAAAGCCACAAATAGAAGCCCTACAGTGAATTTATTCCTTCTCCTGTTACCAAAAATAATAATAATAACCAAAATAATTCCTGTTCTTTTTTGTTCTTCCTGATTTGTGCTTTGTGTACAATTAACTATTAAAAGACTATTTTTCTGTTGGGTAAAATTCAGTGCCTGTGTGTATCGATTTCCTTTGAAGTCAGTGCAATTTTCTAAGCTATTTCAAGTTTTTATAGCACCATAAGGCCCACTTTACATGACCAAAATAGAGTAAGGATCATAGGCAAATATAATTACAAAGGTTTACACCACTAAAATAGTACACTTTTCAGGAGAATTCTCTAAAATTGCCTTGCTATGAATACTGCAGGCAACATAAATACTATAACAATAATATTAATTTCCGTAGGACATTTCAGCCTATTTGCTTAAAGTTTTATGGCTGACCATGTTGCTAAACATTCTGGTATAGGACTCTTCATGTAATCCTCTACTATAAATATACTATTTTCAGTGGTTCATTACCACTTATTTTGTTAGCTGTTTTGCCTGCAGTGATAGCATGAAAAAGGATAGATAAGCAAAAGCAATAGATTCATGGTTCATATATTTTAGTATGGCGAATTGTATGTTACAACTGCCCATACAAATTCACCAAGAGAGACCATCTCAGGAACTACAGATGAATGTTAAGAGGAGCTCAAAGGATATACTTTCACCAGTTTCAGAATGGGAAGCTGTCTGCTCACTTCTCTTTTTCCAATTATCATAAATTGCTGTAAATCCCTTGACTCTACATTCTGGACACAAGCCATGCTAGTGGAGATTTTGTCAGCATAGACATATGGTGAAGAGTAGCCCATGTGGACCCCGGCATGTTTCCAGCTCATCTGGCAGAAAGGAATGCACATGATGCTGTGGCCAAATGCTTACTTTTCAGGACCCACAATCACTTTGGATTATACTATACTTTTCTTGCCTACATTATAAAAATATTAGACACCTAAGCATACTAGACAATATGTCTTCTCTATTTCTTAACCGTGGCACTCTTAATTAAGACTCCTTTCTTTTTTCCTCTGACTTTATACTATCTTGGAGACAGTATTTTGTTTAGGATGCCAAAACAATTCTCTCCACTTATAAGTCCCAAGTTTCATTTGAGCAGCAAAAGAACAAATCTCATTAAAACTTGAATTCACTATGCATTTTGCTGTTTCTTCTCTTTAATCATTGGAGAGAAAGATGAGCTCTATTACCTGATGGAGTGATCCTTACTTATTTCTAGTGTCATATCAGATTTTCTTCAATTGGTAACCCCTACTTTATCCTCAGCTGCACTAAACACTCTGAAATACCTTTATTAATTAAGCGCCAGTGGCCCATGCCTATAATGCCAGCTACTTAGGAGGCTGAGAGCTGAGGCTTATGATTTGGAACTAACCTGAGCAGAAAAGTTCATGAGACTCTTATCTCCAATAAACTACTTAGGAAAACAAAAAAACAAAAAACAGAAATGACACTATGGCTCCAGCAATAGAGTATTTACCCTGAGCACAAAGCGGTTCAGGGACAGCACCCAGGCCCTGAGTTCAATCTCCAGCACTGGCAGGAGGAAAAAGAGAACGAGAGGGTGGGGCAAGGAAGGAAGGAAAGAAGGAAAGAAGGAAAGAAAAGAATTATTTTATTTTTTAAAAAGTTCTGGAATCTGCCCTGAGTGGGCATCATTCTTAAAAACATCAATGTTTGAAAGATTAAAAAAGCAAAGTCATTTTATATTTTATGATTTCTAGATATATTTTATTAGTAAATTTACCTTGCTTTAGATGAATGTATTTCTTTCCTTGCTTTATCACTCTAGTCAGAGATGAATATATTTTCTTTTCAATGTGATTTGGAATAAAATTCTAAAATAACATCCTGATTCATAATGAGGTTAAGATTCAAAAACAGTAACAACAAAAAAATGTTGCCTCCAGGAAAAAGTTCTGTCTTCCTTGTTAAAATGGAGAATTATCCAACAAGACAGAAATGCCTCCTTAAAAAAAATACCATCAAAGCTTTTCTGGCAAAACCTATCCCCCTGCTGTGTCTTTATTGATCATTTCAAGCTTCACATCTTTGTTGGATATATTTGTAGGTATTAATGAGAGAGAACAAATAGCCTGAAAGACTTGCACATTTTTAAGAAGTATTGAGCTAATCAATTTTCCAACTAGAGGAACATTATATTTCCAAAATGGCTTTATGTGAAATGAGAATTTTAGAAAGTTAAAATGTACACAGAGAAAGTTTAACCTATCTTTTTTTAAAGACAGTTAATCTATGAAAAAAGATTTGAATTAAAAGTTGAACTGAATAAGTCTTCAGTACAAAAAAAGTATATGAGATGAAATATAAGAGACTTAGTATAAAGAAGACACATGTAATTAAGGAGAATGTATTTAATTGAATTAATGTAAGGACTACCATCCATGGGGAAAAAGGAAAGCATTTAAAGTTTTCTCAAATGAGAAAATAAAATTGAATTATGAACTGTATTTCTCTATTCTGAACCTTTCGTTTGTAATCTTATTGAAAATTATGTGTTCTGAGCCGAGTAATGTTGGCCTAAGTAATCCTAGCTACTCAGCAGGCTAAGCTGTGAAGATCATTGTTCAAAGCAAGCCTGGATCACCAGAAAGCTGGAAGTGAAGCTGTGGTTCAAGTAGTAGAGCACTAGCCTGGAGCACAAAAGGTCAGGGACAGAATTCAAGCCCTAATTTCTAGCTTTAGGACCAGCATTAGGCAAATTAATAACAACAGCAACAACAGCAATAATAATAATAACAGTGTTCTCCATATGTATGAATATGTTTTGGTAAAGGTACACTTAATAAGAAGTATATACTCAAAGAACACTCAGGAAAGTAAGATAATCAGCACACATTATCAATAAAGTTTTTCTTTTTTAAATTATTTTTATTGTAATTAATAGAAGGGTTACACTTATATTCACCAGATAGAAAGTACATTACTTCACATACATTAATACCCCTTCTCATGTTTTTGTTCCCATTTCCCTCCTCCTACCCCCTCCCTTCATCTTGTTTTCTCCCCTTTCCTTTCCTATTTCAAATGAACATATATACAATATACCAGATAATAAGATACTGTAACAATATGACAATATCCAAGGGACAACAAAAGAAATGAGATATAACATAGTATATTAAGAACAACAATCACACATTATATAGCTCTTGTTTCCATATCCTGGAGGTCCTATCATTTAGCCTCATCCTATATGACCTTTTGTATCTAAATTTTGAGCTATTGTAATCCTCTGCTGTGAGAGTCCAAGGTTTGTACTATTACAAATGAGGGAAACCATTGAGTTTATGTTTCTTTGGATCTGTCTTACTTCACTTAATATATGATTTCTTTCAAGTCTTTCCATTTCCTTACAAATGGGGTGATGTCATTCTTTCTGATGGCAACATAGAATTCCATTGTGTATAAATACCACATCTACTTGATCCAATCATCTACTGAGGGGCATCTGAATTGGTTCCATATCTTTGCTATGGTAAATGGTGCTGCATCAATAAGGTTTTTCAAATATACACCAACCTAGAAGATTGAATGTAAGCTATGAGTTGCTACAAGGAAATTGAGAAAATAATGGAATGCTAAACAGAAAAAATAGACACAGAAATAAAAAAAAAATAATTTATGTCTTGATCCCCATTACAAATATATCCGTAATATCAGGTAACAAAGTGGGATACTGTAACAATATGAGATAACCAAGGTACAGCAAAAGAGATGATAGATAAAAGAGATGAGAGATAACATAGTACCTTAATGACAGCAATCATTCATTATATGGCTTTTGTTTCTATATCCTAGAGGTCCTTTCATTTGGTCATACTATATGGCCTTATGTATCAAGGTTTTGTTCTATTGCAAATCTCTGCTAGGAGAGCCCAAGGTTTCTACTGATTATAACAAATGAGGGAAACCATTGAGCCTAAGTTCCTTTGAGTCTGGCTTACTTCATTTAATATGATTTTTTCTAAGTCTTTCCATTTCCTAACAAATGGGGCGATGTCGTTCTTTCTGACAGCAGCATAGAATTCCATTGTGTACAAGTACCACATCTTGTTGATCCACTCATCAACTGAGGGACATCTAGGTTGGTTCCATATCTTTGCTATGGTAAATAGTGCTGCAATGAACATCGTTGTGCTAGTGGATTTAGTATGTCCTTGTTTCTGGATGATTGGGTAAATGCCAAGTAGTGGAATTGCTGGGTCAGAAAGGGTATCAATGTATGTGAATTAATGCACCTTCCACCTGGCGAATGTAATGTAACCCTTCTATTAATTACAATAAAAAATATATGAAAAAAATTTAAAGCCTAAATAGACTGATGTTGTAGTTTGTAACTCATAATCAAAAAAAAATATAAAGCTAATCCTGGATACTCAAAAGGCTAAAATCTGAGGATCATGGTTCAAAGCCAGCCCCAGCACTAAAGTTTGTGAGACTCTTATTTCCAATTAACCACCAGGAAACCGAAGTGGCACTGTGGCTCAAGTGGTTGAGCAGTAATCTTGAGCTGAAGAGCTCAAGGATAGCACCCAGGCCCTAGTTCAAGCCTCACAACCAACAAAATAAAATTTATACACACACATACACACACACACGCTTAAGAAGTGCACAAC